>NC_140494.1:126747380-127447380 GCF_964271855.1 Acomys minous | reverse complement strand
GTGTGTGTGTGTGTCTGTGTGTGCACGTGTGTGTATGTGTGCATTCCTGTGCTCATATGTGGCAGTCAGGACAACCTCAGGTGCTACTCTTCAGGTACCTTCTATCTTTGATTTGAGTCAGGGTCTCTCATTGGCCTGTAACTCGCTGCAAGCCTGGCTAGCTGACCCTGGGGCATGCAAGGATCTGCTTGTGTCAGCCTCCTCCCACCTCTCCATCGCTGGGATTGCACGTGTGTGCCACTCTGCCCAGCTTTTTAATGTCAGTTCTGAGGGCCTGAACTCAGGTCCTCACACTTGTAAGGCTAACGCTTTGCCAGCTGCACCATCTCACCGTTCCCCTAAGGAATGGTTTCATGATGCATGACAGATGTAAGTCAGGTGTCTCGGGAGAGCATGGAACAGCCATAGCTGATGCTATCTCATGCTGCAGGACCACTGCCCATAGGATGCCATAGAACAATGCATGTGGATGCACTAGTGACTGACTGATCTGCATGCCATATCCCTCCCATCCTTCCAATACCATGTGACTCCAAATTAAATCACACAAAAGAAAAAAAATCATCCTAACAAGGTGTTATTTAATGCTTCGTACTGCCTCTGATCCATATTGATCAGGGTTCAATTTAAAGCCAGAGCCTGCAGCTGAATTGAGATCAATATGAAGTCTTCATTCAGATATCTCATCCTCCTCTCTCTCTCTCTCTCTCTCTCTCTCTCTCTCTCTCTCTCTCTCTCTCTCTCTTTCTCCCTCTCTCTCTCTCACGCACACACACACAGACTCGCTCTTCCTGTCTCCATCTCTTTCTCTCCCCACCTCTCTCTCCCTCCCTCTATTCCTTCCTCCCTCCCCCATCTCTCTCCTAAAAGCATATACAAAAAGAAATCCAGATCATTTGAAAATAAAGGAAAGCTACATTTAAAATGATATCAGCATATACTTATGCTTCTGATAGTTTTAAACATTATTAAAGAAGGAGAAGGATATTTTTAGATAAGGAAAAACAAAACAAGCAAACAAGCAAACCTAAGATGTGCCTAACCTTTACTGACTCAATTGCGATTGTAAGATTTAACGTTTGAATTTCTGGTGTCTGCATTGTTTTGGTTTCTGCCTTTAGTAGATCTCTAACATACCTTCCATGGTGGGTAAACATGACTCTTTACATATATTGAGCTGGTAAATGTTCCTGATAGCCCAGCATTGGACAGAGAGGCAGGGATGAGCCAAGGGATGAATGCCACAGTCTCCAGTGCCTATCCAGGGTGCAAAATGAAAATACTCACATAAATACTTACAGTATAAAACAATAATATCACATTAAAAATCTGAATAAGTTCTGCATAGTGGAGAATCCTGTAATCACAGGATTGGGGAGCAGAGGGGAATCAAGGCAGGAGGATCATGAGTTCGAATCCAGCTTGGGCTACATAACAAGACCATGTATCAGGGGTAGGGGATAAATGGGAGCCAAAATAAGGCCTTAGAAAGGCAGCTTGGGACTGGTTTACATTTAATAATGAGATATGAAGATAGGGTCTGCTATTTACTCTCTCGCCTTCTCTCTCACATGTGTGTGTGTGTGTGTGTGTGTGTGTGTGTGTGTTCCCTCATCTGTTTAGATGGTAGAATTCTGTTTAGTTCCTGCCTCACCTGCTCAAAACCCTGACTTTATCAGATATGGTTGATGCATATCCAGCACTTGGAGGTAGAAGACAAGAAGCTCAAAGTCACCTTCAGCTATGGAGTGAGTTCAAGGACAGCCTGAGTGACAAGAGGCCAGCAGACCTTCTCTGGATGGATAAATACATAAACGCGCACACACACACATACACTCACACACATACACTAACACACACGTGTGCTCACATGTAAATAAACAATGAAAAATGGAAGAGAGAGTAATCCACCCCCATTAGATAGCCATGGGGAACAGAGCAGGGAACAGGGTGGGCACTAAATTAAAGGAAGTTACTGAACACACTGAGGTTGAGAGTCAAGTTTGAAATAAACTATTTTATCTGTTAAAAGGAAAAGATCTGTGAATACTTGCAGGAGCCAAAATACCCAGCAAAGGAACTCTGGCCTAGCAGGTGGCAAAACTGCCTGGAAGGTTAGGTGGCCTTAGACATCACACACTTCTGTGTCAGTGTTTTCAGCGTACCACCTGGTCAGCCATTGCTTTGAAACAAATGACTTGAAACACAGCACAGTGCCTCAACATGACGTTTACTCAGCCACCGCTGCAGCTTAGGCAGCCAGCACTACTGGGAACAGCCATCTCTGCTCCAGTGGGCACCTACTAGGCAGCCTGAAGCCAGGATTAAAAGCCACTGCAGAGTCCTCCTCTCTGGGGTCTGCTGCTATTGGGTCCTCAGCTGGAATTAGCACCCCAGATTCCTTTCCTGGGCTCTATGCTTTCTCAAACTTGGTAACTCGCTTCCCAAGGAAAGCACCCCAAGTGTGTCTGCCTGCCTTCTCTGACCTAGCCTCAGCAGTCACATGGTAAAAACACCCGCATGGTCTATTGGTTGAAACCTAGCTTGATTCCCACGCAAAGACAAATGACTCTGGTTCTGGGCAGTGGAGTGGAGTGTATCTAGACCGACAGGTAGCCCTATAAGTACAGTCTGCACACCTGCGTACATTCTAAACCATGTGTGATTGCTAAAGAAAGCTCGGTGCAAGATATTTGTAACAAGCAAAGCATCTTATTATGGCCCTGAATGCAGAGACAGTCTTCCTGTCCTCTAAGATCACATAGCTATAAACGCACACACCAGCGAACACCTACGAGGCCAGGGAAAGGCACAGGTATGGACAGACAACAGGCTGAGTGGACAATGGGCTCAGGTGATATCCAAGTTGGGGGGGGGGGGAACAGTGCAAGGTCTAGAGAGCGCTGTTAAGGACCTTAGTCTAGATCCACAGGGAGACACAGGTGTGGCAATGTGTTCCTGTAACGACACAACAGGATCCCTGGAGCTCACCGGCTTTCCAACCTAGTCAGGCCAGAGAAGCAGAGACTCAGTGAGAGGTGCTGTCCCCCTAAATAAGATTGAGAGTTATCAGCAAAGACATGGTATCAACGCCTCACCTCTATGTACATATGAGCACATATGCATAGAGCACATGCACTGGAACACACACGTGTGTACACACACACACACACACACACACACACACACACACACACACACACACACGGCACTGTCAGAGCCAGATCAAAGAAGGGATCAAGGGATGTGGGGCATACATAAAGTCAAGGACTTCAAATCATAAAAACGGAGAGAGAAAGTCAGAAGGGTCCCCATATCCCTGGGCAAGAGACAATGGTAGAAATGTAAGTGTGTTCTGTTTGTATCTTCACAGCCAGAGAAGGGTTGAGAGACTAGGAAGGACTATCCACCTGCTTAGCAGGGATTTACTGAAAAGATACAGGAAGGATGCAGAAAGGATGCTGCGTGAAGGGGACTGTGCAGAAAATGTACAGCTAGGGCCACTACAGTCAAAGCTGAGCACGCAGCCTATAGCTACTCAGCTTAACTGGCCCTGCTAAACGCAGACAGGGAGGGCGAGGCCAAATGTTTTACAGTGTGAAAATCGTTTAGGGGTACTTCGGGCACAATTTTCATTCTTCAAAACATCATATGGTTACTAAAATCAAATTTATGACCTCTTCAAGTTGATAAAATGTAGTGGATGTAAATATGTTTTTGTTTTGATCCCAAGTGTGGCATGTGAAACAGAGGGTGTGCGGTGTTTTTCTGCTGGAAACACTTGTGAGAGAACACGTGATGTTTGTCCACTAGAAGAGGAACTGATAAGCATCCTAGTATGGACTCTGAGAGGAGACATATATCTCCATATATATATTTATATATATGAGCCCAAAACAAGAGACTGGGCTTTTTGGTCTTGACATCATTTCCTATTGTTTGGCTGCTCATCGCTCCCCTTTGAGATGCTCCTAGAGAGAACCATTCCAGTAAAGGCTTTGAGGTTCCGGCTGCTGCTCCAGTTCTGGCTGCTTTGGTTGCAGTCACCTTCGCTGAATTGCTGGATTGCTGTCTAACGGGTCTGCTGGAATCCTGCCGACTACACCAGTGGAACTGCTCCAAGGAACTGAGTCTAGAAAGGTCTGCTTCTCCTGTTCCCATTAACCTCTTTTCTTTCCTATCTAGGGTAGGCGGGTTGGAAGGGAGGTATAAGCATTAAAGAACCCCACATAAAGTAGGTTTGAAAAAGTTCAAAGCCTACAATAAAACATATACGATTTCAAGTGATTGAAGCATATATAAATACATCTTACATACATGTCTAAATATATATGCTACATATGTATATATAAGTACACAGATACAGTGCATACACACACACAAACACATACACACACACATACATACATCGTTAAAAGAATGAACATACATACAAGTAGATAGAAATTACTGTAACAAACTGATACCATAGTTCTTGACTGGTTTGTGGAGAGTAAATGTTTACTCCGACTCTTTGCATGTTTTGAATATTGTTCAAATGTTGATTTAGTGACTGAGTAAAAGGTTTGATTTAAGGTGCACCCTTCAAATACCACACCCTCAGGAAGATGGATGAGAAACCTGACCCTTGCTCTCCTTCCCAGCATCCGTGAGCAGAGGTTCCACTCATTCCTCCAAACCGCGTTGGATCTGCTCACACGCCTCTTCTGCGGAACCTTGCTCAGCACCCCGTAGTTCTCCCCAAAGGATGCAGCCCCGCCAGGGGGCGGTTACCCCCGCCAGGCGGCATTTACCCCCGCCAGAGGGCGGTTATCCCCGCCAGGGGGCATTTACCCTCGCCAGAGGGCGGTTACCCCCTCCAGGGGGCGGTTACCCCTGCCAGGGGGCGGACCCCTGCCAGGCAGCATTTACCCCCGCCAGAGGGCGGTTACCCCCGCCAAGGGGCGGTTACCCCCGTTTCAGCGCAGTGAGCACAGTTGGCCTTAACCAGTGACTGAACTGAAATGGACTCAGAGTACGTTGGGAACTATGTAGGCCACCCTCCTAGTTTCATCTCTGTTACTGTGATAAATTACTCTGTCACAAAGCAATGAAAGGAAGAAAGGGGTTAATTGGTTCACAATTCCAGGTCGCAGCTCATTATTTCAGGGAAGTCAAGGCAGGAAATTTAAGTGTCACAACCACGGTCAACAGCAGAGAGAATAAATAAACGCACAGGCCCCCACTTGCTTCCTCTCAGCCAGCTTTCTCCCCTCTTACACTGTTCAACACATCCTGCCTAGGGAATGCCGCGACCCACAGTGGACCGGATCTACTTCAACTGACAATAGAGACTGTCCCTTACAGGCCAATCTGACCTGGGTGGTTTCTCATTAAGACTCTTTTCCCAGGTGATCCTAGCTTGTGTCAAGGTGACAGTTAAAATTAGCCGGAAGGGGAACATATAAGCTATTTAAGTAATAAGACTGATTAATGATCCTGCAATGAAGAAGCACAGGACATTTTCCAGTGACCAGTGATGGATCATTTTAAATGATGAAATACAAGCAGTAATATCGATCCCTTTCAAGATCTCTGGGAGGACAGCAATTCCTGTCAACTGCAGCTGGATTCTTTGACCAGGAGAGTCAATGCCTGGTGCCTAGGAGGCCTGGCCTATTGCTCTCTGTGATACATTAGACATCCAAGAGCTCAGCGTAGGATTACCTGATCTTTTTAGTTCTATCTCTTATGTCCCTACTAGGCCATAATCACCAGTGTGGACAGAAACCATCTTTCTTCTTACCTAAAGATCTTGAATACTGGTCCACCCTTGACGCTGTGAAAGTTAGACAGCCTCAGGCTCCTCTGTGAGTTCAAATCCAGTAATGCAGTCACTTCTCCCTTGACCCTGAACACCATTATGGCCCACAAGATACAATTAGACATTTTGAAAACTGAAGATTATTATCATATATTTAGCATCTTCAAGCCCACAAACTTTCCAGTAACATGTGCCAGATTCCGTATGGCCATTATCCCAATAATAACAGCATCCATTTGCTAAATGCAGACTATGAAATCCATGTGGTAACCTGCATGGGCTAGCGCTATTTAGTTATCACAAAACTCCAGAGGCGTGTGATAGCTTTATATTCATTCCTGCTGAGTGACCTCATACCATGCCCAATTTCTGAGCTAGTACATTTAGCTGGATGGCCACAAATATCTTCTATTTTTTAATTCACTCTGCCAGTAGAAAATGACCTGTGAATACACTAGAGCCATGAAAGAGCAATAAGACACAACCTTTATATTATTGCTGACTTTTCCATCTTAAGACAATGGGCGTATTATTTACATTTCCCATCATCTCAAGAATAAAAAGCCACTCAAGGGAGGAGAGAAGCATTCACTTGGGTTCACAGTTTGAGGGGTTTGCCCAACCATGAGGGGGAGCGGGGGGTGGGGGGGTGGGGGGGGCGGGAGTATGAGAGCAGGAGCAGGAGGCAGCTGGTTACACGGCATCTGTAGTCAGGAAGCAGAGGGATGCTCACCCTCAGGTCACTCTCTACCTTTTAATTTTTTTTCTCTTGTTATTTGACATTGTGATATAGTTACATTATTTCCCCTTTCCTCTCCTCCCTCCAAACCCTTCCATATACCTCTTCTTCTTTAAAATTCATGTCTTCTACTTTCATTAATTGTTGTTACATATATATATACACACACAAATATAAATATGAAATGGGTATATGTGTATGTGTGTGTGTAATAAAATATATAAGTGCAACCTGCCCCATCTGTATGTTTTTATGAAATTATTGCTAACCATTCAGTATGAGGTAACCAGTTGGTATGTTCTTCCCTGGGCAGGACTATTTTTTTCCCTCTCAACATTCCTTAGTTGTCTGTAGTTCTCTGTGTATGGTTGACGTCTCATGGACTTTCCCTCTCCACCTTAGCGTGTCTATTTTTGCCATCCTTGTTCAACTCATGTTTAGGCGGTCATGTTGATGAGACTTGCTGGGTGTAGCTTCTGACGTTCCTAGGAGACACAACCGCACAGCAAACCTCCTGACCTGCTGGCTCTGACAGTCTTTCAGCCCCTTCTTCAGCAATGTTCCCCCAAGCCTTACACGCAGGAGTTGTTTTGTAGATGCATCTCTGGGACTGGGCTCCACGACTTCGCTTTTTGATTGGCTGTGGTTTTCTGTAATGACCTCTGTTGCAAAGAGACTTTTCCTTGGATGGGAGATGAGGGCTACACTTACATGTGGGCACAAAGACAAATTTTCAGAATGTAGTTAGGAATTAGGCCGGCTTGGTAAGGTGGTTGTTGCTTCTCCTCCCAGATCCATGACATCACTTGCTCTGGGTCCTGGGACCAGAGTCCAGGAAACGATGCCACCCACGTCCTAGTTAGTGTTGACTGTCAACCAGATACAACCTAGGGCCATTGATTGCTTCTGAGTGTGTCTATGGGGGCTTGTTTTGATTGTTCATAGATGTTGAGGGCCCTGCCCACTGTGGGCAGCGCCATTCCCTAGGTGGTGCTGGATGGGCCCACCGCATTCCTCCATGGACTATGGTTCAAGTCTTCCCCTGACTTCTTCCAGTGCTGATTGACGAGGTGGAAGTGTAAGCCAAATAAAACTCTTCCTCCCATAATAAGACTAGGACAACCCACGTTTAAAGTGGATCTTCCCACCCTGGTTAAGTGAATGTAGAAACATCCGCATCGACATGCCAAGGGTTTCATCTCCCAGCTAGAAACCTGGCAGTGTGGCAATTCATATTAACTGTTACACCATGGGCCTGAGAGCAGGCTGGAAACTGTCCTTGTACTGCTAGGGTGGTCTGTTTGTCTATCTGCTGACAGAATGAAAGGAATCATCAGGAAAAAAAAAAAAACCAGAAGCCCTGCTGATAACCAGAAGCCCTGGTGATGGTTCATCTTGACTGTCAACTTGATTGGATTTGCAATCAACTAAGGGACACACCTCTGGAAGGCCTTTGTAGAATTTTCTGGAAAGGTTAGCTAAGGAGAGAAGACCTTCCCTAGAGTGGGCAGCCCTTTCCACTGGCAGCCCGAGTCACAGATTCTCATTGCAACTGGAGTCGGGGTTAGGGGACAAAGTGTCTTGCCTGCCTGCTGTCACCGTGTCCCGCTGAGCTTGTGTCCTGCAACTGACCTTTGATGATGTCAGAGCCCATCTTCTTCAACCTTCCAATGTGGGCTGAAAACCAAAAGCCCTCGAAGAACCTCCTCGCCCTTCAGTGCCGACTGAAGCAGCTGGGCCTCCTGGGGTGAGCACCCACCAGGTTCTCAGCTTCTCCAGCACATAGGCGGCCATTGCAGACCTACCTGGCACCTCCTGTAAAAGCCACTCTAACATGTTTGCCTTTGTAATACATATATACTCGGTCTACCAGCAGTGGAGTGCTAAGGAAGAGGAAACCAGGCGGCAAGGAGAGGCTTTAACCAAAGTGAAGTGTTCATGGGAAGTTACGATATTTCAACCCAAGTTACACACACACACACACACACACACACACACACACACGCACGCACGCACACACACACGCACACATGCACACACACGCACACATGCACACATTGACACATACACACACACACGCACACACTCGTACACACACACACACCAACACACACACATGTCGACAAACACACATACACACCAACATACACACACTGAGATACACACACATGTACACACACACACCAACACACAGACACACACACACACACATACGCATAATAAGAAGGACAGTAGGATACATGTGATATAGAATGAGGAAGGGAGACTGGGAGGTAAACGTTTATATGAAAATATAAAAATATAAATATATGGGAAAGGCTTATGGTAAACAAAACTAGGATATACCGTGACGCCTTATGAAATCTCATTAGCTTATAAAGATAACAGTGAATCATTAAATAACATAGAAAGGAGCTTGAAAATAAGTGTTCTAAATCAAGTTTATTCCTTCTCCAGTCTGATGGGGTCGAAGATCAGGTAGTTTAGATTTACAATGAAGCTTAGTTGTTTAGGGGGCTAAGATGCTTGCAGGTCTAGTTAGATGTTTTAAGTTGATGATGACATGATGGGATGGAGATCGACTTACATTCAGAATTTTAGATGCACCAAGATGGGAAAGATGTCTTCTTCAAGGCTGTCACATACGAATAGCCAAAACACTGAGAATGTAACATTCATATAATTCCTGATTGTGTCATGGTTCTTCTTGCTATAGGTAGCTTATTGTACATATGTGTAATAATATAAATGTATATATAAAAAATGTTAAAGAAGAAAATGGGTGTTATTCTACACAAGTCAACAGTGCTGATCCCAAAAGACTCGGGTTATTGAATGAAAGTCTCAGCACCAAGCATGAGTTATCACTCCAAGACTTACTGGTCAAAGAGGCACTGAAATTAATATAGGCTGCTGCCATGGCTCTCTGTTGTCTACAGAACTATATGACATGGTCCTGTCACTGAAGACACCACATACTACGCTGCAGAATACAATGAAATCCATCTTGGCCTGAGTAGAAAACTTCCTGCCCGCTGGCTAGCTTTTGAATGTTGGACAGTGTTCCACAGACGGTGATGGTCTTAGCCACCACTGGACTCTGCTGTCGCAATGCCTGCCTGCTAGCCTTCCATTCTGTTCTGCTCTAGAGAGCCCTGTCTGATCTACCCACTAGTCTGAACCTGGCCTAGCCTAGCCTCAGTTCTTCTTTGGCCTCTGAAGGAGGGCGGGGCTCAGCACCGGCCTTCTGTTCTGAAGACATTAACCATGCACTACTCTTTTGTGGCCCTTGCACAGTGTCCTCCTGGCTCACCCACCATCACCACAGGCACAAGTGAGACAACACATTTAGAATACACACAGGGACACAGGGACCCCAGGAGCCAATGTCAAGAACCTTGTCCCTGACCTCTCCCTTCTCTCTTGCTGCCCTCGTCCTGCACAGGGCAGGGAACAGACATGGTGACCATTAGAGAGAGAGCAGTCTGTGTCACAGAGTGTCCAGGCTTGGCTGGTGGCTGCGTCAGTCCCTTCTCTTTGAGGAGAATATGGCCAGAAGATCTGAGCTTCTCTTGAGAGCTGGAAGTTGTGGGTTTCTCTTTCCGTGCAGGCTGTAGCTCTGCTTCTGCCACCTGCCAACGGCCAGCTGCCAGCCCCTCTGGGGCCATTGTTCAGTGCAAAGCAGGGTGGACTGAGGATGGGGCAGCTCTCTCTCTCTCTCTCTCTCTCTCTCTCTCTCTCTCTCTCTCTCTCTCTCTCTCTCCTTTTTGTCCAGGAGAGCATTTTGTTCCTTCGGCTGTCAAGGCGCCTTTGTGCAGACAGGTCTCTATTCCCAGGGCAGAAGCGGAGACAAGTCGCAGACACTTGGCGAGTTTTCATCACTTCCTTATTCTGTACACTTCATTCTCTAGAATCTTGTTAGATAGTGCCTTTATCTCTGATGTGCTCTGCATTCTTTTTCCACAAATGGTTTAGCTACAGCTAGGATACAGAAGAGAGATGGAGAAGAGGAAATACGAGGCAAGGAAGGAAGTGGCACTCGACAGTTTAAATGCTAACCTAAGCAATCTTCTGTGGTAAGGGCTTAAACAGTGTTTTCTCTTTTGATAGGCAATGCAGACAAGGAACCAACACTGAGGTCACTAGCTGTCATACAAGGCACCAAAAGGAGTCTGACCAATGTCACATGAGCATTTGGGGTCTTTCATTGCACATGCTTTAAAATGTCCCAGGTTCCTTTATCACAGCCATGGGCACTAGGATTAGAGAGAACAGATTTTAAGGCTAGGGTTATAGCTCAGTGTCAGAGTGCTTGCCTAGTATGCGTGAGGTCCCAGGTTCAATTCATGTCTGCCACTTTTATGGGAATCAACCCAAAAGATTTCTAGTCTGCGTTCTTCCAAATGCATGAAATCTACCATGGTGTAAGCCGGGTCACCTGGGATACACAAGCCACGATGGTTTCTGATCTCTCCAGCTCTGGCTCCTTCACTAGTTTGCTTAAATCCTTTGATTGGATTGACATCCAGTATGGTCCTATCGTCCTGCAATGGAGCAAGAATCAAATAAAGACAGCTGGGCTAGGAAAATGGCTAAGTCCCGAGGCACTTTCCTCCCAAGCCTGAGGACCTGGGTTAGAGCCTCAGAAACAATCCCCAACATCCCCACATGTCGTGACAAAATGCCCTGGAGCAAAAACAATTTGGGGGAAGAAAGCCTTAGGCTCACAGGCTACAGGCGACCACTAAGAGAAGTCTAGGTAGGAACTCAAGCAGAAACCAAAGAAACAACCATGGGGGGACATTGCTTAGTGGCTCACTGGCTCACTGGCTCAGTGGCTCACTGGCTCACTGGCTCACTGGCTCACTGACTCAGTGGATCACTGGCTTACTGGCTCACTGGCTCACTGGCTCACTGGCTTACTAGACTGGCTCACTAGCTCACTGGATCACTGCCTCAGTGGATCACTGGCTTACTGGCTCACTGGCTCACTGGCTCACTGGCTTACTAGACTGGCTCACTAGCTCACTGGCTCCCTGGATCACTGACCCACTGTCTCGCTGTCATGTTGACATACTGACTCATGCTCAGCTAACTTTCTTATATTGCCCTACCCACCTGACTAGAAACGGTGCAACCTGCAGAGGGCTAGACCCTCCCACAGCAATTATCAATCAAGACAGTCTCTTATAAACATTTCCAAGGCCAAAATGATCTTTGCTATTATTCAGTTAAGGTTCCCTTTTCCCAAGTGACTCTCGGTGGCATCAAGTTGACAATAAAAATAAGCTAGAACCCCACACAAAGGAAGGGCTTTGTGATACATGCTTATATTCAGGGAGGTGCCATGGGGGCCAGCAGACAGACAGATCCTTGGAGGCTAACAGTCTAGCTATCGTGCCCTATATGGTAAATTTCCAGGCCAATAAGAGAACTTTTGAAAAACTCCTGATAAACAACACTGGACACCATCTCTGGTTTCTATTCACAGGTACACACACACATGCACCCACAGACACAAAATATACACAACACACACACACAAAAAAAAACATATAACAAGCTATCAAGGTGATTCTCTGCTAAAGAATTCTCCAGAACAATTTGACTTTGAAGAGAACAGGGCCCTTTCTGCAAGAAACCTGTTTGTTCTCATCCTTTGGACATAGTTTGGTAGAGCTGAGATCTGATTATTCTTGTAGAATCAGCTGGTTTGAAACTCACAGCTGCATCTGGGGCCCAGGCCAGGCGGTATATAGGATTTTGTCATACTGGTACTTAAAGGAGCATCAGTGCTGTGGTCATTGGAAGCTACTGCTGGAGATCTGACTTTGCCTCACCTTTTCAATCCATTTTGAATATTTAATTTTGCAACTTGAAAAATATTCATTAACCTGTCTAGTTATTTCTAGAACAAGGTAGGCTAAAATAAGCATGCTTATTAAAAGAAAAGAGAGCCTACTAATTCAAGAGAAGTGAAGAGTTAGGCTGGCACTAAGTCTTTAAAAGAAAATCTACGTAAGTGTGATTTAGAGGCCATTAGTGTTACAACACGAAAGCCATCAAAGCTAACTCTTATAACATGTCCATAGGCTGTACTCATACGCCTTTTTTCTTCCGGGGGTAGGAGGGGGATCTGATAAGATTTAAGGTCTTAAGAAATTGTACAGAGCTCAGCCACAACAAAATGTATAAATACATCAGGGTACCTCAGATTGCTTTTGCACAATAGAGAAATATACAACAATAACACAGCAGCAGATGTGTTAGTTTTTCTTGTCCACTTGACTGGCCCTGTCGTTGCTTGGAAGCCATATCTCTAGGCATGCCAGGGGTGTTTCCAGAAAGGTTTTGACTGAAAAGGGAAGATCCACCCTGTGTGTTGGCAGAGCCATCCACCGGCTGCGAACCAAGACCGAATCCTAAGGAAAGGCCGGAAAAGGTAAGCTGAGCAGGCGCCATCTGCTTCCTGACTGTGGTTGTGATGCGACCCAACACCGCACACTCCTGGCACCCTGCTTGCTCCTCCATGATGAGACATGTCCTCAATATACCATCAAAACAAACCTTCTTCCTTCAGCACTTTTATCCAGTTATTTTGTTACAGCAAGTTCAGCAACAATGAAGAGAAATCCTGCAGTATCTGGTCACAGAAAGCCTCAAGTCAGGCAGAGCCCCTGTACCGGAAGTTGGGACAGCAGCTCTCTCTGTTGGTGGCAATGCCTGGAAGATGTTGGATTGCTTTGGGTCTTGCCTTCAGAACTAGGTACCGGGTACTGGGTACTGGTCAGCGTTAAGTGTTGGCTTGACACAATGCAGAGGTACCTGGGAAAAGACTCTCAATGAGCAACTGACCAGATTAGGTTGGTCTGTGGGACATGCCGGTGAGAGACCTTCCTTATTTTGAATAATTTAGATAGAAAGACCTACCTTGAAGTTGGGGTGACTGGGGTGTGTAGACACCTTCTGTGTGGGTGGCGCCATTACCTGGGCTGAGCCGTGCCATGCATGTGCTCTGCCCATGACTCTGGCTCTACCACGCTGCCTCAAGCTCCCGATGCCTCAACTGCGCCACAGTGACAGGCCTGAGAGCTAGAGCAGACCTCCTCCTCTCCCTAAAGTTGCTTTTGTTGTTGTGTTTTGTCACAGTGATATACAGGAAACCAGGGTACTTAGACAAATTTCCCTTATAAAAACCAATCACTTTGCACATTAATCATGTGAGTGCTTATTCTGACATGTGGTAGTTCAGTCAAAAAGTTTTCTAAATGAAAGTAAGGAATGCATTAAAGATGTGTCTGGCCTTGAGACCGACCATAACTCTGATTCAAATGCCAGTTTCAGTTTGCAAAAAGCCGAAGAGCCAAGCCTACTTATTTATGAATTTAGTTAGTAAGCAAGTTATGAGTTTGGGCAGGAAACATGTCCCAGACAGCCTTGAACTCACTGTACAGCCTAAGATGTCTTTACATTTTTGAGGCTTCTGCCCCTGTCTCCTTGAATGCTACGTTTGCAGGCATGTACAGCTATGGATGGTCTGTTGGTGCTGGGACTCAAATAAGCAAGCACTCTAAATGACCAAGCTACACCCGCAGATCCAAAAAAATCTCACTTTAGACTGAATTTGGAGGACTAGAGAGATGGATCGCTCTGCAGTTAGAATTTCATACCTTTCAAATGACTCACTTAGTTCCCACTACACACGTTGCCGGTGGCTTACAACTGCTCTACACATACGCATGGCGTGTGCACAGACCCAAACGCACAAAGGAAAATAAATCATAAAATCGATTTTGTTTTTCCTGATAGTGTGCATCTCCAATGATCATGTATGAACAACAACAGTTGCTCCCAAACATTTCATCCCAGTGTCAGTATTGTAAGTGAGATGTGCTGTTCCATTTTGTTTTTATTTTCACAGATAGGCCTCTCCAAAAACCTTTGCACGAGCCCTCTGTACGTTCCGAAATGACAAATCATAGACCTATTATTTCACCAGAACTAAAAGAAGTATCAATTAAATGTGGCCTTCAGCTACCGACCATGACACTGCAAACAAGTCCCCAGACTCACAGATGTCCCTACCTGACGCAGTCACCCCTCAGGAATTCTTCTGGCCTAGTTATGTCCCCAAGGGTGGAGGCTGGGGAAGGGTTGGGGATCAGCTTACACAGAATATGCTGACACTGCACTAACTATAGAGCAGGCACCCCGTGATGACACCTTTGGATAACACAGAAAATGATTGTGTTCCAAGGATGGGTCATAATGAGAGAGGAGGGGACTGAGAGCCACGGGAGGCGCTGTTTTCAATCTCACAACTCATCTGGGAGGCAGGGACAGGCGTGTGCTTGTTTTCAAAATAATACACATTTCTGTGTTGCCTGTGCCTGCAGCTTTTGAGAAGATAAAAACGGAGCCAGGTTTGAGCACTGTCTTGCCTCCCTCCAAAGAGTGGGTCTGGCCATCATCACTGTGCATGGGACATATTTCGGCTAGTGATATGTTTGCCATGAAGGGTTTATCAGCATCTTCCCTGGTGCCCTAGAATCTCCTAGGAAGGAAGCACTTTTCTTAGTTAGATTGACTGAGGCGAGGGAATGCTACGACCCCATGGGCTGGGGGGGGGTCCCAGACTGCATAAAAAGCAAAGTGAGCTGAGCGCTAGCACTCACGTCCTTGTGATTCTTGACGGTGGATGCCATGTGACCAACCAGCCTCCTGATCCCTCCTGCCTGTGTCTGCCCTATTTGGAGCAATTCTCTCTCCAGCATGATGGAATGACCCCCCTCCCAATAACCCATTCCTCTCTTCAATTGCTTGTTTTAGTTTTTAAAAATTATGAATGCATTCTTTAAAAATTGCTTCTTGTCAGGTATCTGGTCACAGCAAACTGAGAAAAATGAGCGAGATGAGAAAAGTTAATGGTACAAGCCCTATTACGTGGGCAAACGATGGAGTCACTTTTGCCTCACTCTCTGTGACTACAGAATGGGCACATTATGATAGTTCCTCCTGGTAAACAGCTGCACATGTGTCCACCACAGGTAAGTGACAGGTGAGTTTCTGCACCGTCTGGACCAGAGTAAGTCTTACCTGCCTCCCCACCTCCAAAGTTCGTACTAGCTTTGATAAGAAGCAAAAAAAGCTCACTCAGCTCTTCCTGAACAGCAACGAGACCCAGTCCTCTACCCACTTCCTGGAGACAAGAGCCTCTCAGTCTAAAGAGAGAGCTCAAAGTCAGAAGGCGTCATTCTGTAATCCCTTACAGAGCGTGACACTTGGCTGATTTGTAAAAAAAAAAAAAAAAACCACTTCTACATAAGTATCCAACCGCCTTCCCTTAATGAATGTCAGCCTTTTCGAATCAACGGCGCTGACATTGCTCTCCGGAGCGAAGACTGACGGCCCAGCTTAGAAATTCCCTGACGCCTGTATTAGCACGAAGGCGAGATGAGTTTTCTGTTCGCTGGCCTTGTTCTGCTGTCAAACTCCGGGGAACTTGCATCTCAAGTGCCCCCAGAATATATTCTCTTCAAATTAAATTATCTTCCTTTTTGCCAGCCAGCGGGGGAAAAAATTCTTAGAAGAGTATTATCAACTAAGTGGATCAGAAAATGTGAGTTTAAGACTTGCTTCCTGGGTGAAAAGATATTAAAATGAATGATGGTCCCCTAGCTACATGATGTATTTCAAAGGGTCATCTGCTACATCTGTTAGGGACGTCTTTAAAAGGAGGAGGGAAACTTGCAAGAAGTAGAATTTCCTCTCTGAAAGAGCTGGCATGAGCCCCTTTAACACAACCTTGACGGCGTGCCCCCACCTTGCTTTGCCTTCTCGCCACAGAAACTTTTTAACCACTAACAAACAATGCTGATGACGCTGCACCACATAATATGTTTTTCAGTATACAAAAGCAAAAAAAAAAAAAAAACAGTTTACTGGTATGTGCACAAGCTGTTTCTTTAAAAAAAAATCCCCCCAAAAAAAAAAAAAAAAAGTCGGGGCTGGAGAGATGGCTCTGCGGTTGAGAGCACTGACTGCTCTTCCAGAGGTCATGAGTTCAATTCCCAGCAACCACATGGTGGCTCACAACCATCTATAATGTGATCTGGTGTGCATTGTATACATAATAAATAAATCTTTAAAAAAAAAAGTCTTAATTTCTAGGCCAGTAAGATGGCTCAGTGGGTAAAAGAATTTGCTGGGCCAACCTGCCAACCTGAGGGGACTTGATTTCCAGGTCCCATGGCAGACAGAGACAGTCCATCAACTTCCAAAGTCTGTCTTCTTCCCCCCCCCCCCCAACCCCAACACACACACTGTGCTACATCTGCACTCCGCACAACAATAAAAATATTTTTCTTTTCAATTCTAACTTTTGTATCTCATTTTCCTTGCCCGCCCTTAGCCTGACCCTCCTAGATCGGGACAAGCACATTTCACATCACAAACATTCACTTTGAGTTCCTTCTAAATACATGCCTAGATACCAAACAGCAACAGCAGCAGCAAAACACCCCTCGTGCAGTCAGGGGAGCTAGCTCAGTCTGTGGCCAAGGTTGCTCAGCATGACAGAAGTCCTAGAGTCAATCCCAGCCCTGCATATATCCAGTACAACGACACACACCTTTAATTCCGGCACTGTAGGATGCTCGGTCACGTAAAATTATCCTTGCATACATAGCAATCCTGAGGCCAGCCTGGGCTAACCGAAATGCTGTCTCAAAAAAAAAAAAAAAAAAAAAAAAGAATTCCTTCTGATTTTGAAGCCTGTAGTGGGGAAACTGGGGCTCGGTCCCCTTGACACCTTTACACGAAGCTGCTGCCACCACCAGCTGCAGCTGCTGCCTTTCCGCCAGCCTTGCCACAAAGCCTTCCTCATGAAAACCTAGTTTCTCCATAAAGGTGGAGCTGATTAATATTTTAGGCTTTGTGAGTTATTTTATTTTTCTTATAGCTGCCCAGCTCTGAACAATGAGCCTACAGATGGGTATGAGTGTCATTGTACAAAACATGTGTCAGGCCAGATTTGGACGGGAAGATACTGTGTTTACCTTTGGTCTAGATCGTATTTGCCATCTTTATCTTGGTCACATTCATAAAAACCCACATTGGCAACATTTCTTCTTATCTCGTGAACCGAGTTGCAGATTTGACAAAGTACGAAGCTGCCCTGGCCCACACTTAGGGCCAGTCCGTCACCTGCCACAATCCTAAAGTCAGGCTATGTCTTTTTAAAATGCCAGAAGAGTGATTTCATGAAGAAGGGAGAAAGATCTCATCTTCACGGACTGCCAGATACTTTCTTCTCTAGGGTGAGCGCAGTTTGGAGGCGGCCTCAGCTCTGTAAAGGATGACACGTGAATCTCCGTGGAGTTTAGCACAAACTCCAAGCTCCACTCAGTGCTTCACGCATTTTAAACCTACTTAACCCAGGATCTGTGCGGACACAGTGCTGCACTGGGACGCCATTCTAGGAAGCTAAGATCTAGATTAAGGTTACCTGAAGTATTCCCCCCCCCCCCCCGGTTAGGAAATATTAAGGAGGTTTTTGGTACAGGAAGGATGAGAGGATAAGATGAATCCTAAGACTTTGCCCTGCTTGAACACGGCCTTATGGGAAATTCCTGATGGCTTGTCTTTAAGCTAAGCCAAGAAGTCAGCACCTCTGTTGCATAGGACAGTGCCAGAGCGAAACCTTTCTCCACACACGTTTAGAGAGAGTGTTGGGTTCAGAGCCTAGACGCAGAGAGGCTGTTTCAAAGCAAGGGGGACGCTCAGTTTGCTGCAGGCCCAGCATCGTGAGCTCTGTAGACTCCACTTGGTCGGCACACCTGCAGACTACACGTCGAGTGTCACGGTCAGGAGACTGCTAATATCTAACCCAGCCAAGACCAGCTTAACACTGAGAAAGGCAGTGGTTTGACCACAGGCAACAGTAGAAAGCAAATAGCCCTGGGAAGACGCAACACGTTCCTCGATCAGCGAACTCATCCATTTGAGATTATGAGGCTCTGTGGGGTAATTACAGCTGATGTCACCTAATCTATCACGTGTGAGTCTGTCCCTCCAAGAAGGAGACGAAGCTAGGCCTGCCCCAGGCCCGTAACACGACATAAACTTCAATGCGACCAAGGAGAATAAGGATAAATTTTGAATCGCTCTAAACTAAAATTTTATGAGGAAAAAAAGTAAAAATGTTATGTCTTAATAAATATGCCAGCCTCTTTCTTAAAGTCGTAACAGAAAAAGGCATTGGGGCGGGCCACAATGTGATTGGCATCTCTGCAGCACACAGAGGAACAGCGAGACAGAGTCCTCAGGAAGCGCCAGGGATTGGAGTCGGGATGCAAACTGTAAGATTCAAATGACTGGCATCACCCATGAATTTTAAAGAAAGCCTGAAAAAAATCTGCACAAGTGAGTTTAGCCGGGAAGTAGCACAGCTGGGGCGTCTGGGAGATTGGGCGCCTGGCCGGTCCAACCTGTGTGCGGGTTCCAGCTCGGTGCAGCTTCAACTACGTGACCTCTGACAAGATAAACTGCCTAAGTATTTTAAGGCTCATTTCACAGATGAGGTTTTAATCTAAATGAGAAGGGGATAATCACAGCACTCACCTAGAGGGTAATTGTGAGAATCCATGGGATAATGAGTCCATCAGAAGGGACTGTCCAGCGCCTGCGGAGCGGTGAACACTCACACCAGACACAAGGTAGACCTTATGAAGACCGTACACAGACCGAGGTAGAACACGCTTCACTAACAGACTTCAGGGCGCTTCTAGATGCCTCCTTACGGAAACAACCCCTAGCAGTGCTGGGTGGTTCCTGCTGGCTTTGTCCTGACTGTGGGTTATATTCAGTCACTCAGTCCCTGCGATGACTAAGCATCGTGGACAACTAGACCAAATTTGGAATCATCTAGAAAAACTGGAGAGGCATACCTGTGGTGTGTCTGTGAGGGAACTTCCGCGGATTAGCTCAGCACGGAGAAGCCAACCTGAGTGGGAGCCAGACTGTTCCATGAGCTGAACGCAGGCATAAAATAAGCAGGTGTGGGTCGGGGGCAGCCAGCTCACTGTAAGGACTCCCTCTTCCTGTTCACCGGTCTCTGACCACTATCCTCGGAGAGGTAGAAGGCTGCCTCCCCCAAAGGCTCCCACCCATGGATTCTCTGCCTCATGAGGCCTCAGAAATAGAAGCCCGATAGCCATGGACTGAAAAGCTCTGAAACCATGAGCCAAAATGAATTCTTTTTCCCTTAAGTAGTTCCATCAGGTACTTTCATCACGGTAGCCAAAAGTGACTCATACCAGCCTCCAAGATTTCACTGAAGACTGAGTAACTGAATGAAAAGACTCATTTGAGAGTTTCAACCACTGGCTTGGTGAAGAAGAAATAAAGAATAAGTGCACTCAAAGACAGTCTGAAATGACTCAAGGAAATAAACAAACCAGCAAAACTCAGAATAAATAAGCCATGCCTGGTGCTTCACACCTGTAATACCAGCAATTGGGAAGTGGGAAAAAAAGATCAGACCATCTTTAGCTGTGTAGGGTATTAGAGGACAGCCTGGCCTATGAGAGCCTCTGTCTGTAACAAACAAGCTAAGAGAAAACCAATAAAGGAAGCTTTAAGAGCCTATGACCATCTAGTGGGGGAGGAGGTCCCCCTCGGTCATAGGCCTAGGGGGAGAGAATAGAGGGAAAGCGGGAGGGAGGGAGGAATGGGAGGATACAAGTGATAGGATAACAATTGAGTTGTAATCTGAATAAATTAATAAAAAAGAGCTCATGGAACACAATGTACTAGACAGTGTCCACATGGTGAGCATCAGAAAAAGGGGAAGAGGGCAGAAGATGGGCGAGAGAGCTTCCTTGAAGAAAATAACAGAAACTTTACAAATTCTGGAGAAGAAATTAACATTCAAAGTTTAAAAACCAAAACATATCAAGCACAAGCAATGGCTACTGACTAGGGCTCCCTCAATAAAAGCCACACTGGGCAAAAGACATGGCCCCATGGTTCTGAGCTTTGCTGTCAATCATGAGCCCCAGAGTGCAGATTCCAGTGTGAGCATCCATGTGGCCTTGCTCATAACAGCCTCTAATTCTGCGCCAAAAAGTCAGACGCCCTCTTCTGGCCTCTATGAGTATACACACATGCACACACATACACACATGTGCACACACACATGTGTACACACACATGCACACACATGTGTACACACACATGTGCACACACACACATGCGCACACACACACAAGCACAATTTTAAAATAAATGACATACACAGACACTTTAAGTCAAGATTTGCCAAAAGAGACAAAGAAGAGCATCATGTAGTAGTACAATGCCCAAATCCTCAGGAAGGAATAGCAATTATAGATGTACATACATTCAGTGACAAACACTGTCAGAGTCAATGGAGAAACAGGCAGCATGACAATAGTAGTGGGAGTTTCCCATCCCCCACCCCACCGAGTTTCACATCCCCCCCACCAAGTTTCCCATCCCCCCACCGAGTTTCCCATCCCCCCCCACCGAGTTTCCCATCCCCCCCACCGAGTTTCCCATCCCCCACCCCACCGAGTTTCCCATCCCCCACCCCACCGAGTTTCCCATCCCCCACCCCACCGAGTTTCCCATCCCCCACCCCACCGAGTTTCCCATCCCTCACCCCACCGAGTTTCCCATCCCCCCACCGAGTTTCCCATCCCCTCCACCGAGTTTCCCATCCCCCACCCCACCGAGTTTCCCATCCCCCCCACCGAGTTTCCCATCCCCCACCCCACCGAGTTTCCCATCCCCCACCCCACCGAGTTTCCCATCCCCCCCACCGAGTTTCCCATCCCCCACCCCACCGAGTTTCCCATCCCCCACCCCACCGAGTTTCCCATCCCCCCCACCGAGTTTCCCATCCCCCACCCCACCAAGTTTCCCATCCCCCCCCACCGAGTTTCCCATCCCCCCCACCGAGTTTCCCATCCCCCCCACCGAGTTTCCCATCCCCCACCCCACCGAGTTTCCCATCCCCTCCCACCGAGTTTCCCATCCCCCACCCCACCGAGTTTCCCATCCCCTCCCACCGAGTTTCCCATCCCCTCCACCGAGTTTCCCATCCCCTCCACCGAGTTTCCCATCCCCTCCACCGAGTTTCCCATCCCCCACCCCACCGAGTTTCCCATCCCCCCCACCGAGTTTCCCATCCCCCACCCCACCGAGTTTCCCATCCCCCACCCCACCGAGTTTCCCATCCCCCCCACCGAGTTTCCCATCCCCCACCCCACCAAGTTTCCCATCCCCCCACCGAGTTTCCCATCCCCCCCACCGAGTTTCCCATCCCCCCCACCGAGTTTCCCATCCCCCACCCCACCAAGTTTCCCATCCCCCACCCCCCCGAGTTTCCCATCCCCCACCCCACTGAGTTTCCCATCCCCCCACCAAGTTTCCCATCCCCCCCACCAAGTTTCCCATCCCCCCACCGAGTTTCCCATCCCCCCCACCGAGTTTCCCATCCCCCCCACCGAGTAACACAACACCAAACTAAAGCGCCAAGGAGGTAACAGAGACCTTGAGGCTATAGGTTAAATGGGCGTCACGAATACATATATGAAAATTGAACATTCTCAAGTGCATATGGACTATTGCTTTGGGATAGAGCACATATTAAGTTAGAAGATAAGTTTTAACAAACTTAAGATTAAAATGATGTCGAGTAGGAGGCTAGGGAGATGGTTCAGTGATTAAGAGCATTTCCTTCTCTTACAGGGGAGTAGAGTTCAGCTTCCTGTACTCACTTGAGAAGACTCAGAACCATCTATGACTCCAGCTCCAGTGGATCTGATGCCCCCTAGTGGCCTCCATGGGTACCTGAACCCATGTGCATGCACACACGCACACACACATAATTAAGAGTTTTAAAATAAAAATTGAAACAAGATATTATAACAAGTATATTTAGTCATTACAGTGGAATTACACTGAAAGTGGATGACAGAAAGCTAAACATATTCACACAGAAGTGGAAAATTTTTTAAGATAAACTTTTAGACAGCTAAAAGATCAAAGTAGAAAACAAAGAGAAAATTAGAAACTACCTCATACCAAAAAAAAAAAACAAAACAAAACCTCACAGAAATACCACATTCCAAAACCCTAAAGATAGAGTCAAGCCAGTAATATAAAGTTAATTTGTAGAGTGAGTCCTGTCTTTAGTCTATTTTGGCTGATCTAACAAAATACTAAGACTTGCATGGTTTATAAACAACAGGAATTTAAACACCACAATTCTAGAGACTAGAAGTTCCAAGGCCAAGGCATGGACAGGGTTGACGTCTGGTACTGGCCCCTCCTAATCATAAATGGCTAATTTTTTTATAATGCTTTATCCTTCTGTGGGATCAGCTACAACGCCTTCTCTTTTGTTTCTAATTTAATTTTAGTTCTCTTTTCTTTAGTAAAGCTAACTAAAGTTTATTTCCTGAAATTTTTAAAATTTCTATTGGTTTTAGGTATTTGCTATTTTATTTTATTTCCTTTTTAAAGTAATTCTATCTTTCATTTCTTCTACTAACTTAGGCTTTATTGGTTTGGTTTGGTTTGTCTTTTTCTCTTTTTTAGTCTTTTATTTTATATTTTTTCTTTTTCACGTAAATATTTTATACAGTTTGAATATCTATGAGTAACTTTATAAAATTATTATCTTTGTGTCCAAGTCAGGGAAAGAAAATAATGGGTTAATACACACCATGAAAATAGATGCAAGAATCCTCCACAAAATTTTAACAAACTAAACATAGCATATTAGAAGTATTACATTGCATGACCAAGAAGGATTGGCCTGCGGCATGCAAGGATGGTTTAGTGCCTATTTGTCAGTATTATACACATTAACAAAAGACACAGGTCAACATTATGTTATACTAATCAATGAGCAATGCTGTTTGACAACATTTAACATCATTCTATGACTAAAAAGCAGCCCCAGAAACCAGGAAGAAAGGATAATTGCCTTCAGATAACAAAGGTCATACGTCAAAAGCTTACAGTGACATACTCAAAAGTGAAAACCAGAAAGGCTCTAAGATAAGGAACAATGTAGCCTTCATTTGGTATGTCACTGAAGGTCCTATCCAGACTAATATGAAGAAGAGGAGGAGGAGGAGGAAGAGGAAAAGGAAGAGGAAGAGGAAGAAGATGAAGAAGATGAAGAAGAAGAAGAAGAAGAAGAAGAAGAAGAAGAAGAAGAAGAAGAAGAAGAAACCTTAGAGAGACAGACAGACAGAGGAAATTATCCCTGTTCAAAGATGACAGGATCTTCCTTATGGGAAACCCTACAACTGAAATAACTTCAGTAAAGTTTCAGGAAATTATATCAACACCCAACACCACTCTCCTTGGCCAGGGAGATCAGGTAAAGGTGCCTGCTGCCAAGCCTGATGGTATGAGCTCAGTCCATGGGGTGCACATGGCAGAAGGAGAGGCACAACCCCCACCAGTTGTCCTCTGACTTCTACACCCACAACGTGATACAGGTACGTCCACATATGTATGTACACAAAGAAGACCAAAATGCAATAAAACATTTTAAAGTCACTTAGCTTTCTATGCATCACCAACGAGTGACCTCTAAAGGATATAAAGCCACAATCCCATTTTTAATGGAATCAAACGAATAGGGTGTCCGAGAGTACACAGTCAAGTAAAACTCCCATACATAGAAAAGTATAAAATACTGCTGAAATTAATTTACATTAATTTGGTCTTGGGTATTGATAGAGAATAAATAAATAAACATGAGTAAGAAAGAAAGCAAAGAAGAAACACTCACATGGAAAGACATCTCGTCTTTTTTTCAAATGGCTCAAGTCCAGACCTCATGTGTGCAAGGCATAGCCCCTCCCCGCGCCCTGGAAGGACACCTCAGACCCATGCACTGGAGCTGTGTGGTGCTAAAATGGCCCTAATACTTAAAGGGAGTCATACATTCAACACTATCCCCACCAAAAGTCCAATGATATTTTTAGAGGAATAGGAAACAATCCTGAAAGTGATATTTATATTTACAAAGGACACAGAGTCGCCAAAACAATCTTAAGAAATTAAAAGATGGAGTTTCGTAATGAGCTGACCTCAGAAGATATGAGAAGCTAAAACAGAAACAGTGTGGTACTTGGATAAAGGCAGACAGGCCAGCGGAACAGAGCAAAGAGCTCAGAACTGAACTTCAGCGTGTTCAACCAATAGATCTTTGACAAGGGTACCGAGAATCTTAAAGAGAGAAAGACGGTTTCTTCAAGAAATAGCATTGAGTAGCAGATTGTTTCTGTGTAAATAGATGAAGTTGAACCTGAACCCAGGTCCCCTGCAAGATCAGCCTGTGCGCTTAATCACAGAGCCATCTCTACACCTAAGTCTGTAGCTCACCATTTTGTCTAGATAGCCTGGCCAGTAACCCCATGGGTTCTTCTGTCTCCCATGAGTTCAGGGACAAGTATCATCATTCCTGGCTTTTTAAGTGGGTGCTGGGATGCGAACTCAGGCTCTCATGGTCTCATGTTGTGTGGTAGGTGCTTTACTGACTGAGCAATCTCTCCAGCCTATTGCTCATTTGCTATCATGGCCAAAACCCTTACAAAGCTGATTTTAACTTACTTATATTGCATTCTAACTCTTTAGCATAGTGCAGATCCTGCCCGACCCTGTGTGTGCGTGCATGCATGCGTGTGTGCGTATGTGTGCCTGCATGCTTGCATGTGTGTGCTCACGCACATCCTTGTGTGTGCACGTGCATGCGCGTACATGCGTGTGTGCCTGTGTGTGCAGGCATGAGTGTGTGTGCACGAGTGTGCACCTGTGTGTGCATGTCCATGTGTGTGCATGCATGTATGTGCGTGTGTGTGCATGTGTGTGTGTGTGTGTGTGTGTGTGTGTGTGTGTGTGTGTGTTGGATCCTCTGAATGACAGGCTGTATTGTGACAGCTCATTTGGGGCCCTCACAGTTCTGTTCCCACAGCTCTGGCCTGCTCCCATTGGTCCCTAGACCCTCTGTCTTTTTCCAGATCACTAAACCCAGTAATCAAATGGTTCTGAAATGCCGGGAGTGACCTCCAGAGATGTGGGTGAGTATTCAATTTGAAAGGGCCATTCTTTAGTCATAGATACCTAAAGATCACAGGGAGATAGGTAAAAAGCAAGCGAGAATTCTAGCCACCTTGATGAGGCAGGAAAGTGGGTGTTTGTTGAGAGAAATCTCCCCTTTCCACGGTCTCCCTGCGGTAGAGGCTGTGGTTGGTCATGGAGTCTGACTCCACGCACCATGGACAGCTTTACTCACCAGTAATGAGCCTGGCAATGGGGCTGGTGGGGGACAGGGGGAAACACACTATTTGAGTCTTTTCCTTCCACTTGATTTTCAGTTATCTGCACAAAGTAACCCCGGGCGCCTTCCCACAGTGTCCTTACTTTATTTTCTTTCTACGGTCGGCACTCCAAGTATATAATTTTTCCTTCTCTAGATTTGTAAACGGCTCAGTCACTAGGGGGAAGAAACACAGTGATTACTAATGGGAGATGCTGCTACAGTCCCAGCTGTGAACAGGAGAAAGCCAAGATGACCCGTCATCGAAATGTCACCGCAAACAACACCACGCCACGCGGAACAAAACAAGGAGGGCTGCATGCAGACAGCCTGGATATATTACCAACCGCATATTTAACTCCAGAACTCACCAATCTTCACAAGAAAGATTTAAGGGCTTCTCGCTTGATTAAATAGCCTGTGATGGAAGATGCCCTTGCTCCCTCCCTGGCAGCATACAAATGACAGACATTTGCATGGACCAGGGCATCCAGAGCCCTAAGGCTCTGGATGGATTTAAAGTAATTCTGCCATTGTTTTTGCTTAGTAATTGGAAGCGTACATTCTATTGGTTGTGGTTCTTATTAGGAGAGAAGGTAGCTATCTGCTCCTGGCTACGGATTCTGTTCATTCAGGATCACCAGGACTTAGAGATAAGAAAACTCGGTGCACTGTGATCTAAACAGGAATGTTCAGTAAATGCTAGCAAGTCCCCAGCCTCTGCCGGACTCTCAACGTTCATCTCTCTCTCTCTCCCCAACTTCCTACTATGTATTCAGCCTATTTCTGCCACAATGAATAAAGGCCTCCTGATGACTGGGAAGTGACTGGAGTTAAATTAGTCATGTTACAACAGTAAATTAGCAAATGATCCCCCCGGTTACCAGAAGAGACTGTGCTGTTGGGTGTGTTCAGTGTCCTGTTACCACACAGGTTTCAGGGATGCCCTCCACACACCTTGCGTTCTCAGTGGTCCTGCGTCCAGCGGGATGGAGGATTTGGCCAGGAGCAGCCACCGGTCAGGCTTACAAGAAGAGTAGAGAGCCCAACTGGGAAGGGCAAGTTAGAGCTGTCGGAGAACCGCGTGGGCCAGCCGCTTGGGGAAGGACAGGGAGCGGGAATCCCTTGCTCTTACGCTGTGGGAAGCATGGCTTTCAATCTGCAGCATTCAGGAAGCCACTTAGAAGTAGCTTGGCTCCTCTTCAGACTTCATAAGCGGGAAGGATGTGTGTGTGCATGTGTGTGTGTGTGTGTGTGTGTGTGTGTGTGTGTGTGTGTGTGCATGTGTGTGTGTGTGCCTGCACATGCACATATGTGTTCGAGTGCATGTGAGTATATGTGTATGTTTTGTACATTCACATGTATATATGGGTGCACAGACTGACGCACACACACATGGAGAACACTGAGTGTTTTCCTCTATCGCTCTCTGCTTTATTGCTCGGAGCTCCCCAATTTGGTCAGGCTGGCTCCCAATATCCGCCTGCTTCTACTCTGTAATAGGGTGGCAGATACCGTATGTCCCTGCCTGGCCTTTTTCATTGGTGCCTTGTTTACCTGGATAAGTGCTCTTACCCAGCGAGCCATCCCCAAAGGCCTTGTTGGAGCATGGATTTTCATGAGATTCCCAGAGGACTTCCATTCCAGCATCCCAAACAGACGCCCTGCAGCTCTGCATCAGCCCATGGGGCAGCGCCTAGGGAAACACCTGCTGGACAGCTGACACTCAAAAGTGGGGGGCAGCGAACTAAGTGAGAAGGAAGAAAGGAAAGGGAAAAATCTGTGCAATGTTAAAAAATGATGCTTACAGAATGAAAAAGAACGGAGGGCCAGAATTGCAAAGCAAAAACAGCCAGGAAGCCAAATCCAGCCTGTGGAGCTGGGCTGTGGCCCCACCTGCTGGCCGGAAGCTCAGGTGGGTCCTCCTTGTCTGTGACCTTCAAGGCCAGGTCTCTGCTCTGTCACTACATGTACGGCCTGTATCTTGGCCACCCAGGCTTGTGAGCCCTGGTTATCTCTTGCATACAGAACCACAGGGACATTTTCAAGTAGGAACACAAATGGACCAGGGTCAATTTTTTACAGTGTCTTTAAAATACTGACCTCCTGCTTGAAGTGGACAGGAGGTCCAGGGTGACTTATAATTATCAGCCTCCTGGGGTGGCATCTGCCAACCTTTCTAGCAAGAGAGTCGCTCAGGCCAAATACCAGGGGAATGGGAGTCACTTTCTGGAGAGACTAAAAAAACGAACTAAAATCATCAAACCCCAACCCTGCTCTGTTCCCCCGTGTCTCCCACGCTGGTTGCATGGAGGAGGACACGGCAGCCATGGATAAATGACAAACTACCCAGCTAGGCTGTGCCGAGAGGAGAGCACGTCTGAGCACAAAGCTCCAGGTTGTCCTTGATGTAAGGAGGCTGGGATTGTGGCGATGGCGAGGTGGCTAATAGGCGATGCTCTCCTTGCAGAAGAGCCAGCCACGTTCAGTTCCCAGCACTCACATCAAGCTTCAGGAGATCTGCTGGCCTCGTCTGGCCTCCGGCACTTGCGCTCAGGTGCACACAATTAAAACTAACACTAAAAAAGGAAAAGAAAAATCAAGTGCCCCAATCAGATCAGTTCAAAGGCCTTACTGTTTTAACTCAATTGCTACTGGCTCTCGGAAGCTAAGCCATGGTGCTGTAGGGATTTTGAAATGGTAATTCCCGAATACCTACTGTGTGCCCTAATACCTACTGTGTGCCCTAATACCTGCTGTGTGCCTCCGCAAACCCCACACCTGCCCAACGAGATAGGAACTATCTCATCACCTGTTTCCTGTGAGAGAGAACTAAGACCTGGTGAAGCCAAGCAACATGCCAAAGGGTGAGACAGGCAATATTTAAAGACGAAGTAGAAAATACAAGACCTGAGCCTAGGTAGGTATGACTACAGGCCGATAATCTTAATCACTAGCTACCCTACATCTCTCGAGTGTGTGTGTGTGTGTGTGTGTGTGTGTGTGTGTGTGTGTGTGTTTGTGTTTGTGTTTGAGAGAGAGAGAGAGAGAGAGAGAGAGAGAGAGAGAGAGAGAGAGAGAGAGAGAGGCTGTGCAAAAATGTGTATGCAGATGCATGTTATGTGTCCATGTGAAGGTCAGAGATCAACCTCAATGGAGGTCAGGGGGTCAGGGGTCAGCCTCAGGTGGTGTTTTCAGGAGCCATCTATCTACCTTGTTTATTGAGACAGCCTCTCATTTAGGCCCTGGGAATTGTCAATTAGGCTAGACTAGCTAGAGCTATTACCATTTTCTTTAGAGACCAGTTCTCTCTCTCTCTAGGACCCAAAGCTTGCCAATTAGGCTGGACTGGCTTGCCAGCAGCTGAGGGGTCACCCCTTCCCTCTGTCCTCCTAGGGCTGGGATTTCACATGTACATGACTGTACCTGGCTTTTTGCATGGGGTTCATGGTTCAAACTCAGCTCCTCAGGCCTGTGGGGCAAGGAGTTTACAAAGTGAGCTTTCTCCCCAGCCTCTCCAAGTCTTCTTAATAAAGGAAATGAAGTGTAGACGTTGGAAACGAGAAAGAAGGAGGAACATGCTCCTGGGAGGGGGGAAGTCTGAGGGACCCTGTCACAAGGCTGACACCACGCACTTCTGCCTTCTCAGGAATAATATTTTTAATTTTAGGAGTTACTTAGCAAATGGGTCTTAGAGGCTCAGGGAAAGAAATTTCTCTTTTGAAAAACATTTTAAATGTTTCATTTGTTTTTATTCACTTGTATGAGTGCTGACCTGCATGTATAACTATATACTGTGCGCATAACAGGTACCCACAGAAGTCAGAAGATGGCATCGTGTGCCCTGGAACTGGAATTACATACAGTTGTGCGTTGCCTGCCACGTGGGTGCTGGGAACCGGGTCCTCTGGAAGAGCAGCAAGGGCTGTTCGCCTCTGAGCAGCTCTCCAGCTCTGAAAACATTCTTCTTAAAGAGGAAAATGTGTTCTTTTCCTCTCATAGCCCAAGGAGTGGCCACTGTTTGGAGAAGAAAACTAGTCTCCAAAAGTCAGCATGAGAGCTGGAGAGATGGCTCAGTCTTAAGTGCACTCACTGTCCTGGCAAAGGACCCAAAATCAGATTCAAGGACCTATACGGGGCAGCTCACAGCTGCCTGTGACTCCAGCTCCGGGGGATCAAATCACCTCTTCTGGCTTCTGCAGGCACTTGCATCGGCATGCTCATGTGCACACCATGCCACATACATACACATCACATGCCACATATCACACACACACACAAACACACACACACACACACACACACACACATTTTGCAAAACACTCATGCACAATATACAATAATAACTAAAAGTGATAAAATAAAACTTGCAGGACAATTTGCAATGCATAACACAGCATTATGATCTCAGCCCCCAAAATAAGCCAGATAATTTCCTTATTTGTGTACCATCGACTGCTGGGCTCCCTGAGAAAAGAATGTTTAAGTTAAGATGTATCAGAAGTCAGTTTCCAGAGTCTTCTGGACTCAGCTACAATCCGCTAACACACAGCTTTTTCTCAAACACTGGCTCCCCCACATTCCGACCTTGACTCTGGACACTGTTTTAGTTCCACCTCTCCCCCACCCCAATCCTGAAAACCCCTCTTATTATGAGGCTCACGTGCCTTTCCATGCTACTTGTGTTCAATCCTGACTAGGAAGGCCTAGGCTCTTGGTGGGCTAAAACATCAAAAGCAAACTCATATTTATGCAAATATAAATTAAAATCCTCTTTGCTTTATTAGACTTTCCATCCTAAAAACATATACATAATTCATGATGGGGGATAAAGGGAGATTATTAGCTGTAGGGCTATGGACCAACTTTTTAATAGTGAATAGAGGGTGTTGTGAAAGCTGATTTTAAAGAAAAAAAAACTTTTTATTTTCTAATGAGTCAAAAGAACAAGACTAATTTGAAGCGATTGTGTCAGTGTGGTCTGTCTTCCCCTTCCCCATCTTTGAAAGCAGAGAGAGTCAAAGCGACATTTACCTTTTAAACCTTGTGAAATGACCACACATTTAATGAACTAAAATGTCAAAAATGTGAAACTTTTAAGGAATCTTGATCTTTTGTTAAACACACAAGGTGATGTTCAAAAAGGGGGAAAAATGACAGCAGTTATTTGTGTCCGTAACCTTATCTTTCTACAAGGAAAACTGTAAAAGGTCGAGACTGTGTGGGGTGGCCGGGTTGGGGGGGGGGGTGCTGGCCTACACTCCCACATTGTCCAAGAACAAGATCCACCCACGTTCAGCAACTAAGACCTTGACCCAGCCAAAGGGAACGGTCACTGTGAAGCCTGCTCCCCTTTGTCCTGGACACCGGCGCACACCTAATGAATCCTCTCCTGCACCGCGGGCCCCAGACAGCGGCCGGCAACCTGACTGCACCTGCCGCATCTCCCTTCAGATCACGTTGCTGTTATGAAAAATAGTTTGCTATTTTGGAACCCCCTGGCAGCCAGAGTGAATTGCCGAGGGCCCCGAGCTCGTTTATCTTGTGTCAGAAGCAAAGCCAAAGGAACGCCACCTCGCCCAGCACCTGAAGAATGGGAAGACGCTCGGTGAGAGTAAAAATAACCAAGGCTGGGGAAACGGTGCTGAGCAGAGCTAACTAAGTAGGGCTGCTCACAACATACCCCACTTTTACTTATTTATTTTTTTGGTAGCCCAGGCTGGCCTCCAACTCTTTATATAGCTAGGATGGCCTTGAACTCTTGATCTCTTTCCATGTCCTTAATACCAGGGATCCAGAACATTCTACAGGCATGTCCCACCACAAGCATTTGTTCCCTGCCAAGAATAAAACCTTGTGCATGTGGGGCAAGCATTCTACCAACTGAGCTACAGCCTCAGCCACTCCCTCCTGAGCTTTTTAGGATAGTGCCCCTTGCAACAGACAGCCAGGAGCCTTTCCCTCTCACAAGGGAGAGGATTCTGCCATCTAAGGTCTAGGGCTGGGATGGGAGGCTGGCCCAGCCTGGATCCATACAGGTTTAGAAAACGGTGGTGCCCATAGAAACTGACTGGACTTCCAGGGGCAGCGGAGGCTCCACCAGAGTCTCCACCTGGAGACGGACCAGGCAGTTCAACCCACCCACTGTCATGTTTCTTCCCACTCAAGCCAGAGAAGGGCTGAGGCTAATGTCATGTGACCAAGGATGAATTTAAACTCGTACCTTTGCTAAGGGCCAAAAGAGAGAGAAGGAGGAAGACTCAGGAGCAGTGGGAGATGGTGTGTGCCAGAGGCAGAACTACATGAGATGTCATTTGTGTGTGTGTTTGTGTGTATGTACATGTGCATATGTGTGTGCATGTATGTGTGCATGTGTGTGTGCACATGTGTGTGTGCATGCATGTGTGTGCATGTGTGTGCGCGCACATCTTTGCACATGTATGGGTTCACGTATATCTGGGCATGGATGTATGCATGTGTGTCTGTGTGTGATGTTGCAGTGAGTATCTTCTTCAGTTGCTCTTCACGTTTTATTTATTGAGGCAGTGTCTTTCAAACCCAGGGCTTGCCAATTGCAGCTAGTCTAGCTAGTGAGTTTGCCCCAGGGATCTCCTGTCTCTGTCTTCCAAGTTTATCAGAATTACAGGCAGCTACCATGCCTGCTTATCATGGACTCTGGAAAACCAAACTCTGGCCCTCACTCCACCAGGCCCAGTCTACCCACTGCCATCAACCCAGCTCTATTGCCACCTCAATGCTTATCACTTTATATGAAGGATGAAATACACCATGCTCCGGGAAGCTGCCAGTCAATGACTGACTCTTACAGGAGGTGCAAACTACATTTGTCATCTTTGATGGGGGTGCTGAAATGGTTGTTTGATGCGTATATATTTATTATCAACTTATCCATTTATTGTCTATTCATTTGCTCCAAAGCAAATGGCAATCAGGAGTCATAACCTAGGTGCTTATATGCTGTACAGAGGCATGTCATAAACTCTGGGGGTCGGTAGGAGACGAGATTGGGATTAAATGCAAATACTAGAGAAAAACACAGGCCACCGGGGATTTCCCCCACAACATTGAGTAAGTCAGGATCCCAGAGCAGAGAATCTCTTGAGGGGAGATGAGCAGGGGAGAGGCAGACTTGAGCTGCTTCCCCAGAAAGGACTGGTTTACAAAGGAAGGAAAGGGCACATGAAATTCCTGATTGAATGTCAAGATAAGGCAACCATTGGGGTCTTTGTCGCCAAAGGTTCTGTCATTCTCCAGACTTGATCTGTAATATTTAGGATTCACTGTCGACCTAATTAGCTTTAAAACCACGATGGCAGTACATCTCTGGATATGTCTGGGAGGTTGTTTCTAGAAGGGTTGGACTGAAGATGGAAGACCCACCCTGAAAGTGGGTGGCATCGATGACAACGTGGAGCCTCAGACTGAATCAAAGTGAGAAAGTGACATCTGCCATTGCTCCATCTCAGCTTCCTGCCTCCAGGCACAATGTGACCAGTGCTCCCCTTCCTGTCACCACCATGGCTTCTCCTTCTCTGCCATGATGCACGCATCCCACAACCATGACACACAAAACGAGCCTCTCTAACTGCCTGTGCTGCTGGGCAATGGGTTGGGCACATGGCTCAATTGGTTAAGTGCTTGCCACATGAGCATAACAGGTTGAGTTCAGTTCCCCAGCAACCATGAAACAGCCAGAAGAAGCAGCATGCGCCTGTGACCTCAGCTTTGGGGGGGAAGGCAGAGACAGAAAGTAGATCTGTGGAAATTGCTAGTGAGCTGATCTAGCCAAAGCAGGTCCAAGTTCAGTAGAGACTGATGCCCTCCCCCCCACCTCAAAAGTAATGTGGAGAGTAATCATGGGAGATAGCCAATGCTGGTCTCAGACCTCCACACATGTGTATATATGAGCACACGCACCCACATGCAAGCATACATCACACACAGGAGCGGATAATATAATTTCTAGCATAAAGTGAGTGTTTAGTAGATGTACTGACTGGCAAGTCGGGGCTTGAGGAGGAGATTAACCCTGAGAAGATAAAGTGACACTGGAGAAGAAAGCAGAGGTCAGAAGTTACAAAGTGCCTCTGGCCCATCACGTTGACCCAGCAGACCTTAGCTTCCTTGGCAAGCAGTGTGTGGGTCTGGTGGTTCCACAGTTATTCAGGGGGGAAATAGTTAACTAGAACAGATCTTACAAAGCTTCAACACCTTGGAACAGAGAGTCCAACCCGATACTCAGAATGATGCTGGATTCATTAGCACCAGAATTTAATAGTTTTCTACAGTTTCAGATTCCATTCTGAATCTGTAGTTCAACATTTTGGGTGTCAATCATGTGTAGTAATTAAACACTGAGATAATGCTAAGATTGTGTAGGCTAGAAATAAACGTGGGCTCTCGGTGAATGGCCCAAGTCTGCAGCCTTGAAAGGTGCTGGAAAGCCTTGAGATCCTTGGGCAGGCAAGAAGCCCCCTTCAGCTTGAAGAAAACAATCTGCCCAAGTCAGCAGAACCAGGAAGTTCACCATCTGTTTGTTGGCTTCTGACATGGTTATTTCTGCTCAATTCTAAAAGAAAAGTTGTTTTCAATAAAATTATTTATAGCCTATCTCGAAATTATTCTTATTTGGGGATAAATAAAACAAGAAAAAAAATGTTATTCAGCGAAATTGAGCCCATTAGTTTTTGAAGACTGTCCTATCTTTGTGTAAAGGAATACAACCAGGGGACAATAGTGATCCTTGGATCTGGGGACCAAGGGCATGCATTCGGGCACTCCAACTTTTCTGAATGCACTCAAAGACCTTTCTCAAAGAAATCGAATGTAAAGGGCAGATAGCAATACAGCGAGGTTCCTAGGCTGGCTTTTCTTGTTCTTCAGCTCGTGGATATGGCTGACTCAAGTGGGAGAGAGAGAGAGAGAGAGAGAGAGAGAGAGAGAGAGAGAGAGAGAGAGAGACGGAGGGAGGGAGGGAGGGAGGGAGGGAGAGACAGAGACAGAGACAGAGACAGAGACAGAGACAGAGAGGAAGAGACAGAGATACAGACAGAGAGGGAAGAAGAGACAGAGACACAGACAGAGAGGGAAGAAGAGACACAGAGAGAGAGACAGAGACTGACAGACAGAGAGGGAGGAGAGACAGAGAGACAAGAGACCATACATGCCAGGAAGAATGTTCAGGCATTTGCGTTAGAAGCAGCCATTCAGAGGAGGGCTTGTGATAAGCCTCAATCTCACAAATCTCTCGTGGGTCTGAAACCCTTGCCCTTCCTCCTGGGCAATGCCCTAACACAGTGGGCTGAGGACGTCAATCACAAGGTGTCACCGGCCTTCCTCAAGAGAATGAACCCCAATTTTCATGTGTCTTTCTTCACAATGGCTAATGTTTACTCAGAGAACCACAGCCTGGGGAAGCTTTTCTCTAGGTTGTTGGGTTTTGTAGTGGTGGTGTTATTGTGGCAGGGGCTATCTCCAAGTATATCCTGTGCTAGTCTCCCCTGGTCCTTTGGGCAAGTCCTTGCTGGTGTTTTATCACTAGATCCTAATCAGAGCCAAGTGCAGGCAACAATTCATGCACCCCGGCCAATGGCACATCCTCCATCATGGCACCTGAACTTTCTCTCAATCACCAGGAGGTAATTTCCCTGAGGCATCTCCAGCCATACCTGTCTGGCACTCAAACCCCTGAATTAGATGACCCCACCCTCAACCTTGGCCTAATCTTTGGCCAGACCTCAGTACTGTGCTCCGGGCCTTCACAAATGGATGCTAGAGCCTTCTGTTTTCAGGAGACAACATGAGCATATGAAGTGAAACCTTACTTCCATATGGTCTGAATGCTCCTGTATTTTCTTGGTGAATTGGAAGATTCCTTAGGGACAGGGTGTGAGGCCAGTGTTCTCTGAGTCTGTTCTAGTTTCAGTTCTGCTGCTATGATAAAAACATATCATAAGCTATCATATGCTTGCTATGATAGAAAGCAACTAAGGGAAGACAGGCTTTATCTGAGTCACAATCCCAGGTTACAGTGCGTCGCCGAGCGGACGTGATGGCGGGAACTTAGTGTCACACGTTGACACTCAAGAGCCTTGCTTGCTTTCATCTGGCTTCCTCCCGACCTGCATCGCTCAGGAACCCCCTGACCAGGCGCTACCCACATAGGGTCTTCCCACGTCAAGCAAGAATCAAGACAGTAGCATGCACCCCCCACACACACACGGTCATGGTTGCAGGCCCACCTGAAGCTCTCGTCCCTTGTCACTCTAAGCTGCATCAGGCTGACAATTAAAACAGCCAGCAGAGTCTTTCCACAGCTTCATAAATGAAGATCGGCTTGCCTGCCTGCGAACTCCTCGCCTCCTCATTTATGCCTTTAAATTCTCTAAATACACTCTTGTGTTGCCTTTAACACAAGTATCGTTTTTGAGGAAAAAAAATTTGATAGCAACCTGATCCACTTTCTCTCTTGTGGAGATAAATATCATTGTCTGCTTGAACAAAAAGAAGCCTTTTATTTTAAAGCCAGCTTGGCTGTTCTGCCTTATTTTGGGAAACTTATCACTAATTCAAGCTTTTTGTTTTTTGTTTTTGGTATAAACTCTATCCCATCCATGTGTCTCTTTCTCTGTGTTATGTATGTTTATCTGTGTATGTATGTTTATCTGTCTCTGCCTCTGCCTCCCACTCTCTCTCTCTGTCTCTCATTGTCTTTGTCTCTCTGTCTCTCTCTGTGTCTCTCTCTGTCTCTCTCTCTCTCTCTCTCTCTCTCTCTCTCTCTCTCTCTCTCTCTCTCTCTCTCTCTCTCTCTCTCTCTGCCATCAGCAGGATTTGAACCCAGGACCTCACACACTCTGGTCAGGTGGTCTAACCACTGAGCTACGCCCCCTAACAGCTGCACCACATCTCTACTGTCTTTCCTCTGTATCCGTTTCTCTGGGGTGTGCTTAATGGTTTTCATAATTTTCCGACTTTGCTTTTGATTTGAACCTTTCCTCTCTTGCTCCTTCTACAATGTTCTCTCCAGGAGCTGCTGTAGTACTCCTGTCTTCTCACGCTCCTTCTCGTTTTCCCTTTGACTCCGGAGTATTTTGTTTTTAGTTATTTTATGGGTCTAGGCAGACCATTCTTCTAACACCCCTTTCATCTCTTTTTTTCTCAAAATACCTCATTTCTGAGATTTTTCTAAGCCTGTCCCTATCCTCTTGCCTTCCGCTCCCTCCTTGCGTCTGTTTTACACTATTCCTTTACAGCTCTCATCCGTTCTGTGCGGACATGCTTCTGATGTCTGTGACTATCTGTGAGCACCTCTTGGTCCCTGTCCATGGGATTTTTCCCATGATCCCACTCTGTTGATCATCTTAAATGAAATGGTTTTCTTTGCTAGAAACAGAAGCAGCATTCTTCTATTCCGTGTTTTCTGGATGGAAGCGTTCAGATCCATACCCTCCCATCACTCCTGACATCCCCAGCTCTGACGTCCTGCCTTTTCCTTGCCCCCGACATTTCTAACAGAAGTCGTCTTAATTCTTACCCCCAGAAACTCAACTTTGTTGGAGAGGGGCATCACCTGCATTTATGGCATGAAGGGTCCCCCACTTCTCTGACTTCATTACTCCTAACCTTGATTCTCCATCAGCAAAGCTCCTCTGAGACTTGGCTGTTCTAGCCAGAGCCATTGTAGAGCCACATAACGTCACCCACCTTACAAAGAAAAATGTTAAGTTGGGAAGGATCTGTTGCTCGCAGCCGGTGATAGAATACCACAACATTTAGAGAGAGTGATTTGTTTACTTCTCTAACTTGGGACGTGAATATTTGATTTCCTGTGGCCATACAGCGCTAAGTTGAGGTTGTTACTTAGTGAAACCCAAGGTCATCTTGAGTGCTTCTCAGTCCTTCTATTGTGCTCCCCTGACTAAAACTGCTCAGCTTTTTTTGTGTATGGATATATATTATGTTATTTTGTTGTCATTTCTATAATGGGCAGAGCTTCAAAAACTATGTCACTACCATAGCCATCTCCCAGAATCCTGCCAATGTCATTTCAAGCAATGTCAAGAGGTAATTCTGGGAATGCAATAATTAATTTCCAAAATAAAACAAAACTACTTATATTTAACAGCACGGATTGATCCTTTTTTAAAAGTATGTTTAGAGAAATAATACTAGCACACAAAAAGTATATACTGTGATTTCTTTTCACACAAAGTTGAGAAGCAAATATATGCTGGTATAACTTAGAATTAGTTATTTATTAAACAGGGATAACGAAAAGGAAAGAGACCCAATTAGACTTTCTGTGGCAGGGAGGCGTAAATACATTCTGTAACTTTAACTGGTAGTAAGTACATAAATTCATGAATATAAAAACTTTATCTAGTTGTACATTCATTAATATCTGTGCATCTTACAATATGTAGGTTACATCTCTACCACAGTATAATAATTAAAAATTAATTACTTTTTAAGAACAGAAGTCTGATTTCCCCCCAAAGGAATTTCTGGTCATATTCTTACTTCCCTTAAACTTAGCACAATTCCAGGAATATAATAAGAATAAAGGAAATGTTTGTTCTCTGTGTGGAATGGGAGGCCATACTCTCAAGCCATGGATGACCTCATCTCCTACCGGGAGTCAGCATCTTTCACAAAAATCTAATCTCTCTGTCTCTCATTAGACAACCACAGGAAGCCACAATCATTTGTTTTGTTCAATTTAATTTAAAAAACTTGCATCCTCTATAGTAATATAGCTGGTTCCCTTTTAGGCACATGCAGTTTAAAACAAAACAAAACATGATTCTTATCTTCAAGGTCTTCACAGTAAGTCAGTCTTTTTTAACTTTTAAGTTTATTTTTATTGATGTGTATACACGTATGTCTGCTTGCTGATGTGTGTACTATATGTGTGCAGTGCCCACAAAGGCCAAAAGAGGGCAGCAGACTCCCTGGATCTGGAGCTACTGGTGGTTGTGAATGTCCACACATGTGCTGGGAACTGAACCGAGGTTTTCTGCTGGAGAAGCTTGTGTTCTTCACCACTGAGCCACCTCACCAGGCCAACAGTATTGTGTCTCAAATAGGACTTAGTCTATAGGCGGGCAGATTATTAAGATTGCAGCCCAAATGATAGGTTTAAAAGCCAATAGCTTCCAAAAAGATGCTGACCAAGGTACATTTAAATTTAATAGACCATAAACTGCTGGGCATCACTAGAAATAAAATGCTAAGGTAGAAGAAATCGCTCCATTCCCTAACTCAAGACACCAAAGGCTAGCTGTTCAGACATCAATACAATACAAGATTTGTAGCGTGGTATTTGAATGATGGCCTGGCACAGCACTCCAGCTGCTTCACAAATACCCTCCCACATTCTAACTAAACACAGGATGCCAGGATAGGCAGAGCATCAGTTCAGGCCCAGTAAGAAAAGACAAGCTTTCTTCACACATACAGGACTCACATGTGGACCTTCTTCAGTCAAGAGAAAGCATGTTCTAGGCTTGCTGCCCTGCAGATTGAAAGTTGGGCTGCATAGAGGAAAGCTCTGAGGGATCATGTTTGTCTCTGGGCCTATCCTCTTGATGGTTCCACAGAGCTCAAGAGTTGGCTGTAACACCTGCCTGACCCTGGACTTATACTCAGCCAATATTTGGAATAAGTGGAGATAAGAATTTTTCTGAGATTAGGGAGAAGTGGACAATAGCACCTTTTCATCAGCTAACAGAGCCATATGTGAAATGGGATGTGTGTGTGCATGTGTGTGTGCATGTGTGTGTGCATGTGTGTGTGTGCATGTGTGTATGTGTGCATGTGTGTGTGTGCATGTGTGTGTGTGTGCATGTGTGTGTGTGTGCGCGCGCGCACGTGTGTGCGTGCATGTGTGTGTGTGTGTGTGTGTGTGTGTGTGTGTGTGTGTGGTATCTTTCAACATCTTCCATTTCCTGACACTGAAATCTTCAGTATGGGTACAGCAGATAAGGAACACCCATCAAAGGGTAAGGTGTTTATGTTGACTTTTTGCCCCCCCTCCCCCCAGCTCAAAATGGCAAAGTCACTTGGGAAAATGAGCCAGCAGATCAACAAGGTTCTAAATTATTCTTAAGTCAGTACTGCAGTTAATTTACTGTCACAAGCCACCAAAATATTTATAGCTATTTTCCAAAGCTTAATGCAGATAGAAAGTGGTTTTCACAAATAGCAATTAAATATATCACTGATGTTAATTATAATAATTTGCATTAATAGAGAGGAAGTGATTTTAAATTTCCTTGCCAAAGATCACAGATTGCTGACTCTGCTCTATACTTTAGGTGGAATTATCTCTTCAGCTATGGATCAAGAGGGTCAGGTGGCTGGCAGGATTTGTGGTAATTCAGCTAGTTGTGTGTGTGTGTGTGTGTGTGTGTGTGTGTGTGTGTGTGTTTAGGGAGTGAACCTTTGATCTTGTGGTTGCCAAGCACAGGCTCTACTACTGAGTTAATATGATTCTAAGAATATCAGCTCTGAGGATATTCAACCCAGCAGATGCAGTTAGGCCTCCTCCTCTATCTGTACATAGAGAGGAGAGACTTGCTTTAATCTTGGTTCTTAGACTATCTGAACATGCGCCCGAGCAGGAACCTGAGCATGCGCCTCACTTCTGAGAGCCTTCTTACATAAGAGGGGAGCAGTAAGAATCAGCTGGACGTCCTCTGAGTTCTCCTGACAAAGCTTTCAACTTTATATTGTCCATTGAGTCCAACACAGTGATCCTTAGAAACGAGGTCAGCCATCTTGAAAATGTGGCCACAAAGGATCCTGGGTAAGCTTAGTACAAGAAATGCTTGGCTTCACGGTAAAAGCACTTCAAAGCCATCTTCCTGTACGATGGCAGTGTTCTGGGCTGGAAGGAATAGTACTTTCCTAATTGAAACAATGGAGTTAATTAGTGGGAAGAAATGCAATTCCCCAAATTAAGTTCTGGCAAGGGCATTTTGATTCAGAATTGCCAAGAAATCCTCAATGGCTGTTTCTATACTAGCAAAGCAAAATGTACCCTGGCATGAACTCCAGAGAGTAGGGACAATGGAAGTATTCTCTCACAACATCAAGCCACACACCAGAAAGTTAAAACACATAAAATAAAACTACAAAAAAGTGCATTTAAATATGTAACTTGTCAGGGAAATAATCTTCGCTAAAATAATAAAATTAACCACAAATAATTGATTAGACCAAATCTGTCATATCAGAGTTACTGGCATTGTCTCACTGGCTTTGGTTTTCAAAGGCATCTTGTCTTATACAGGGAAAGGGCTAGAGGTGCGTGATTGTCTGATTGTCTGCAGGTGTGAGGCAAGAACACCACCCCTCATATAGGAATTAATGAACCAACAGTGGGCACTGCCATGGCTCACTCCAAGGGATCCCCTTTTGTTTAGCATAGTGGTAAAACTGAGAGAAACAACCATCAACCTAAAGGAATTGGTTTAAAAACAAGGCTAACAAACAGAGGTTCCATTTAATGACTTATGATGAGTATTCACTCATGTTTGTCAGATATGAGTCAAAGATTCTCCAACCTTTTCCAAGAAAAGATCCCCTTTGATTCTCTCCCATTCTCCCAATTTATATGTAGGAATAAGAAGAAGGCAGACAATAAAAATGTCTCTGAAAATACTGCACATTAGACTTTGCTCACTGCCAGATGTTGAAAACACTACTGGGGTGTTTGTCAAACAATTTGTTTGGAGGTTAGAGGTGTTGGTTACTTTTCTGTTGCCTAGATAGATAGATAGATAATAGATGGATAGATGGATATATAGATAGACAATAGCTGGATGATAGATGGATAGACTGATTGATAGATAGATAGAAAGAAAGAAAGAAAGAAAGAAAGAAAGAGGGCTTTAGTTCTAGAAGGGATGCTATCCATCATGGTGAAGAAGGCCTGACACCAGAAGTTATGAGGGCAGCCTGGCAGTCAGAAAGCAGAGAGAGAGAGAAAGAAAGAGAGAGAGAGAGAGAGAGAGAGAGAGAGAGAGAGAGAGAGAGAGAGAGAGAGAGAAGAACAGGAAGTGGATCCAAGCTATAAAACCTTCCAGCCCAGGCCCATTGACCTACTTCCTCTATTGAGACTGCCCCTCCTAAAGATCCCCAAGCACCACATCCAGAGGCCAGGTGCTCAAACACAGTAGCCTATGGGAGACATTTCACATTCAGACCACAACAACAGAAAAGCCTGTGGCAGGTGAGGGAACTGCAGGAGGAATCCTAGGAGGCAGGTTGTCATGGGAAGTTTCCATCCTGAGAGACTGGCCCACCAACCACGTATCTTTCCAAAATCCTTCTAAAGGGACCATAGGGCACAGACGTGAAGGAATGCTTTCAAAGGGCAAGCCAGGCCAGGGGCTGCTACTCAGCAGGGCAGAGGGCTGCCTAACCAGACACAGAGAGAGAGCAAGAGGAAAAGCCAAGAGCCACAGCCAGAGACGTGAGGCCAAACAAGGCTCTGTTTCAAGACACCGGATCGTGAAACAGGATGCTGGGGAGATGAGTGGGAGGCAGTAAGGATGACTTGAGCGTGATGACGATGACTCGTCAAAACCGAGCTGCCAAATATGATCAAGCCATCAGAGGTTGATTCTAAACACACAGACTTCGGAGCCTGGGAAAGCAGGAAACATTTCAAAGACAGGGGAGCAAACACTAAGTGACTCAAAATAGAAAGTGGGCAAAGGACAGAAGCAGAATAAAGCGTATTAAACATAAAATCAATATCAAACACCACATATTTATCTAATATAGTATTTCATAATGAAAATTTTTGTCATGATCCTAGAAATATCCTTTTGTGACCCCGTGTTAGAGTTTGTTACTGTCTAGGCTATTTGGGTATGCAATGTTTCTATAAAAACATACTATCCTAGCCTGCCTTCACCAGGAATCTGAACAGACAGAAAACCAAACCTGGCCCAACACCCTTGCCTGGGGAGGTCTTGGGCAGACAAACTTACTCTTGCTGTTGAGCTAAGCTGTATCTTACATGGGCTGGCACATGTGCACACGTGTACACGTGGAAGCCAGTTGCCAAGCGTAGGTTTTATTCCTCAGTAGCCATTGGCTTTTTTAAAGACAGGTGTTCTCCTTGTCTGGGGCCTTGCTTAAGGTAGGCTGACATTCTCCTAAGCCTCTGGGATGCACCTACCTCAGCCTCCCCAGGGATTATAATAAGCACAAGCCACCTCAGTCAACCTTTACATAGATTCTGCACCTTGAACCCAGGTCCTTATGCTTCCACGGAAAGCACTGGGCAGACTGAGCCATCACCAGCCCCATAAGCCTTCTGAGCTATATAGTCAAGGGCTTATCCTACAGATGAGACCAGAGAGAGGTGAACTGCATTGTGGGAGGCAAGGCAAGAGAGGGTGAAAGGCCTCTCTCTGAGTGTCCCTTGGGGTGGGAAAAACACCTACAAATCCAGCTGTGAGCACAGATCACCCTCCTCTGCCAGAACATGCATCAATCTGATTCTTATCCAGCTGCACTTCTGTCAAACAGTCCCTCCTGCCCCGGGTTTTAAATTATTTGAAAAATTAACAGCCTCTATAGATGTAATACTGTGAATGGCCTTGTGATCCAGGGAGACAGTTACACCTCTGGAGATCTTTAGCAAATACACAGAGACCTGGGCCGTGTGAATTTCCTCTCTGCCATAATTAGCAGCAGATGGACGACTTTCATGGGGCCACCTGTCAGCAGGAAGCGTCTCCTTACACTTCCTACTCTCTAGAAGGAGCAGGATTAAAATAGACCCTTCGAGTTTGCTTCAAGTGCTCTTAAGGGTCCCCGGTGCAATTGGATCTGCCAGATACCGACAGGGCTCAAGGGACAGCCGCTGCTGGCACCGGCTCACCTGCAAGGTGTGAGGCCAGGAGACAGGGCGATATTTCTCAGCAAACTTTGAAGAGCAAGTCAGGAGCCAGGCTGTGCTGAAGCGTCCCATTTTACTAACCTTTTTATCCAATTTGGAAATACAAATAGAGCTCTCAGGGTGTAATTAGCAACGGCGACTCTCGATACCTGCTTTCCAAATTTGACCTTAATGGACGTTCATTAAAGTGGGCTCTGACTTCATAGCCACGTTAGCAGAAAATGGAAAAGTCCATCTATCACTGTCGGCTCTCATTTTCTGCGTAATCATTCCTGGAAGAGAAGCGTGCCCGTGAGTGTGTGCGCACGGGGCGGGGGCAGTGGTGGGGGTGGGGAGGGAGGTGGCAGAGGTATCTAAGGAGGAAATGCCGGTCATCGGAGCCAAGAGCTGGTGCGTGGGTTCCTGGAGAAGCTCTGGCATCACTGGGCAGTTGAAGATCAGGACACTGACCTGGATTCTGCTCTCTCCTGGCATTGGTGTGAGAGTCCCAGGAAGTGACCACATGAATCCTGTTCCATAACTTCTGTCAAACAAGGGTAGTAACAACGTGCCTACTGCTAGAAACACTAAAAAAAAGGTGTGCTCCAATTGCTATAAGGACTATGGATATTTTGAGAATGACAGTTGCAGTGGTGATGGGAAAGGGCAATAAAGCATTACACTTTGATAAGGTCACAAAGGGGAGAGAGATGTGCACAGAGGCTACTTTACTTCACTGTCCCCTGCCCATTTCCAGCGCTCTCTCTCTCTCTCTCTCTCTCTCTCTCTCTCTCTCTCTCTCTCTCTCTCTCTCTCTGTGTGTGTGTGTGTGTGTGTGTGTGTGTGTATGTGTGTGTGTGTGCACATTTACATAGGTTCTAGGCATCAAGCTTGGGTTCTCTGGCTTGAAGCACTTTCCTGATTGAGTCACCACCCTGAAGCCATTTTCTCTGTTTTTATGGAGTCTATTTAGGATAGTTTTCTTATACCAGTTTGAAGTGCATGAAACTCTTGTGCATGACAAATGAAAAGCGAGGCAAGATGGCTCCCGGCTCAACCCTAGAAAGCTGATGAGGAGCATGTATCCTTGCAGCACAGGAGTCGCAGCCCTGTGGGGCCCATGGACACCATAAAGTGACGAAGAGCACTGGGTAAAGAGTGTGCAGTGAACAGCCTCAGCTAGCCCTGCTAGACAATGTTACTTCCACCGGTTATATGTAAGCATTTTTTTTTAATGTATACATATGTGTGTGCATGCGCACATGAGTGCAGTGCTCATAGAAGCCAGAAGAGGGCAGCAGATATCCTGGAACTGCAGCTACAGGCGGTTGAGAGCAGCCCAGCACGGGTGCTAGGAACTGAATTCTTGTTCTGTGAAAGAACATAAAGTGTTTATTACTGAGTTACTTCTCCAGCTCTTCCAAACCTGTTCTAATCCCACTGTTGGTTATGTTCTCAAAACACTCCCAAGCTGCTATGGGTGTGAGCTTTGTAGGACAAGGCTAAAGTGAAGAGGGAAGCCTTCTTCCCTCTGTTTCTGTTTTTAACAGTCACCAGGAAAAATGTGTGTGTGTGTGTGTGTGTGTGAGTGAGTGAGTGTGTGTGTGTGTGTGTGTGTGTGTGTGTTAGAAATGATAATGGCAAAGCTTCCCAACTGATTCATTTCCACTACAGACTTTCTGATTCTTTTGTCCACTAAGAGACTATGCCCACAAGAACTAAAAAGTGCCCCTGACAGTGAAAAGAAAAACTATTGGCAAGCTAAAGAAAACCCTAAGTCAGACCTGGTAGCAACAGCTACTTTTGAGGCAGAGGCAAGAAGATCACAAGTTCAAGGTCAGCCTGGTCTACAAAGAGAGTTCAAGGCCAGCCTGAGCAACTTAGTGATTCCTTATTGCAAAAGAGAAAACCAAGTAAACAAAACACAGTGAACAAAAGGGCTGGGGATCTGGGTTAAGAGTAGAGCATTTGCCTTGACTGTGTGAGGGCTGGTGTTTAATCCCCATTGAAATACAACACACACAGGAGAGAGAGGGGGGAGGGGGAGGCTAAGCAAAGGAGGTAAATGTCAAGGAGAGGAGCAGCTCTAGAATGTCAGTCCACATGAAAATCTCCCTGGAGACTTCTCATTCTATTTAATCTGTATGAAAGAAGAGCCACCAGTCATAAGTGGGGGCTGCCTCATCTGGTTTGATGCAAGATTCTTTTGAAACCTGGGGTCCTGCCTACAGCCTCTCCTGATACTTCCAACCTCTGGACACTGAATACCTAACACACATCACATCTTTAACTGGGGACTTTCCATTTAACACACAGAATTTTACTTTAAGGAACCTTTATTTAAAAAAAAAAAAAGTACTTGTCCTGGTTAGCTTTAATTGTCAACTTGACACACTGAGAAAAATCTCAGTGAGGAAATACATTAGACTGAACTATGGCCACGTCTAGAGGTGCTGCCTAAAGTCAATTGTTATGGAAAGACACAATCCACTGAGGGTGGCACCATCCCTTTGGCTTGGAATCCTGAGCTGTGTGAGAATGGGAAATGGAGCTTATCACAGACAAGCAATTGAGCAGGCATGAATTTGTTCTTTCTCTCCTCTTGGTTGTTGATGTGACCTAGCCAACGGTCTTCCCAAGAATGATGGGCCATATAGAACCTAAAATTGTTAGCTGAAACAAAGCCTTTCTCCTCTTAGTTAACTTCCAAATCAAAGCAACAACTTAAAAACTAAACTGATATTTTTTCCAGGTATTTCAGAGGGGGAAACTGGAGCTAACTACTGTCTCCAGAATCCTAAGTCAGGACGTCGACGCAGTTACTCTGCATCCTGACAATCCAGTTCTACCCTGTCAGCACACAGATCGCTGATTACCCTCTAATCTCAAATCTCTCTCCCACAGGGCCAGGTTTTGATAGTAGATCCATTTCTGCAATATGCTGAAATGTAAAGTTTCCATTCGTTGTTTGGTTCTTGTACATATTTCCATGTGGTTTTCTAATCATTTAAATGTGATACATCTTGTAAGCAGGACGTGTGGGTTAGTCAGTGCAGCTGGCCACTTGTTGTGGCCCCAAAGGCTTAGCACTAAAGCCAATACGCACATAAATGTTTGACAAAGACCCTTTGGCTATGAGGCTGCTTGGCCAGGTGGAGGGGAGCCCTTCTGGGAGGCCGGAACTGAACAACCATGTCCCAGGGCAGCTGAAGCCAGCCATATGTAAGACCTGCACAAAGGTGTTCTTTGGGCTCCTGGTACCTTGGAGCCAGGTCAGACAATAGAAATAACCGCCATTTGCATGACACTTTCAAACTGACACACACACACACACACACACACACACACACACACACACACACCCCTAGGTTTCATCTCACGTCTGGTCAGAAACACTTCCTCTCAGCTGGAGATGGGGCTGTGTGCTGAGCTGATGGGCTTTTTTTCTCCACGGTATAAAAACAGCTGGAATTTACACAATGAGTTTGTTCCAGTTAAACGACAACTCAGTTTACAAAAAAAAAGGGAAAAAAAAAAAGTAGTTCCGAGCACTGGCCCAAACACCTCTGCTCTGTCATGGCGACCTTCCCTGGTAGCAAACAAATGAGAATCTTGGTCCAGTATTGATCATATCGGAAGGAAAGATGAGGGATGAACTCCCTAGCAGCTATGGTAGGTCAAGACTGGCACATGCCTATTCTCAAGTGAGGCAGCATCAACAGCATCATAAACATGGGAAACCTGGATCCTGGAAATGTTATCTCACTCAACCTCACTTGTCATCACGTGAGATAGTCAATGCCCCCAACCAGTCATCTCAGTGGGAAGCCTCTTCCAGGGCGGGGACACTTGTCCTGGTTAGCTTTAACTGCCCACAGGATACAGGCTAGAGTCACCTGAGAAGGGCGTCCCTAATGAGGGCTTGCCCAGTTCAGTTGGCCAGTGGGTGTGTCTACAGAGGGCTTGCCTTCATTGTTAGTTACTGCAGGAGAGCCCAGCCCACCCTGGGCAGCATCATTCCCCAGGCTGTATAAGAAAGCTGTCTGCACACAAGATTTTGAGAGAGACATAAACATCATTCCTCCTTGCTTTCTGCTTCAAGTTCCTGCTTCCGTTCCTGAGGCATGGTCAGTGGATATGTTTTACAGGGAAGTGAACTGTGCTGGGGCTGGGCGGGGACACTCTTCCTAGACTGGAAACATGGCCACCTGGAGACCAGAACACAGCTGGGTAGTAATGGTCATGAACCTCACAGCCCTGCCAAAGGTTCAGGGTCAACTCCATCCCTGAGGGAAGGGGGGAGTGATGGCAAAGCGTCTCCCCTCAGGCCTAGAACCTGTAGACAAATGAAGGGGCGGGGGGGGTGGGGTGTGCAAATGCTCTCCCTGGACAACTGCTTTCTTTGCCTGGCTGTGGTGTGCTGCTCCTGGATGGGTCCAGTCTCAGCGGGCTCTCAGGTGGGAGGTGGTGTATCTAAGGCGAAGGCCTATCCCATGACACATCGCTTTATTAGCCCATTGCTTTTATTCTAGTAAATGTCCAATTGTGTGGGCCCCCCCCCACCTCCCATCAATGGAGAGTCTGTGGCTGATACTCAGATGATGTCCCTCTGAGCTTTCCTAGTTCCTCAGAAGGTCATGGGTGACACTCTGTAAATCCAGTCTGAAACAGCGTTGTCTCGTATCTGCCACTACAGCTTTAGCAAGCTCAGACCTCTGCGCTGGAAAATTCCCACTCAGCCTCCAGAAGGCAAAGCAAAGATAAGGTCTTGCAAACTGAGCCAACCGACTCCTTTGCTCCGCACAGCATCTGAAGGGAGCCAGATGAGCCGCTACCTTGTCACTGGCCTCTGGCCAAGAGAGGGAACTCAGAAGCCGCTCTGGGCCGCCTCTGCCGCAGCCCTCCCTGTTTCCCAGTGCCTGCCTGGCCTGTTCTTTCAGGAGTAGAGAGGCCGCTCTTCCTTACCCACCTCAGACAAAACCCTGCCTAGCAACTGGGGCTTTCTTTCTGTGCAGGAAGGGTGTATCTCCCAGCCCCCAGCACCAGTCATTTCCCCATAAAACAAAATTTGAGGAGCATTGGGTAGAGAGGCGGAAGAAGAGCAAGGTGATGCTGGTGAGAGGGACATAAATAGTTAATTTGATAGTGATTTAGAATGACTGCTTGCTGTTTCTGATTTTTTTTTTTTAAGCTGCAGCAAGTAGAGGAAAATGCTGGAATGGGGCTGCACACAGGCATTTCATTTAGATTTAATAAGACCGATTATTAGCAGCATATTTCATGACAATTAAGAATTCTGACAGCCTCCCATCCACCAGCTTTAATGCGCACCACAAAAATTAAAATACTTATTTATACAACAAAAGTGCTAATAAGTTCATTTTGAGAAATGCCCTGAACTCACACAAGTCTTAACTTTTTACAGGGGAGAGAGAATGACTCAGAGGTAGTTCTAGGAGTTCAGAAAGGAAGTGGCAATTAAAATCCCCTATCCTGACCTAGCTGTCCTCTGGGAGAACCAAGTGCCTCACTCCCCGGTCCCTGGACGGACATGCATGTGTGCGTATTCTCCCTCCCTCCCTCCCTCCGTCCCTCTCTCTCTCTCTCTCTCTCTCTCTCTCTCTCTCTCTCTCACACACACACACACACACACACACACACACACACACACACATTGCTTGTGTCCAGCCTAGGAAAAAATCAACTAAAAGAAACCGTTTATTTTGAACCACAGTTTGGGAATCTCAGTCCATAGGTGGCTGGTTCTGCTGCTTATAGGCCTACGGAGAAATGCTAACATCGTGACAGAAGGGCATGATGTAAGAAAGGGGCTCACCTCACCATAGCTGGAGATGCAGAGCCACTGAGAGATAGCCAGGGACCAAGGACAAAACAGACTCTTTAAATACTTGCCAACCATCAAGCAGTTCACTTCTTCCTGCTTGCTTCCACTGCCTAACAACACGCGCAGCTACAAATCCACCATGCGCTGCTTAGCTTTTTGCCAACTTGACACAGTTAAGGGTCATCTGGAGAAAGGGATCCTCCACTGAGGAAACACCTCCACCAGATCGGCCCTGTGCTCAGGCTCATGGCGGGTGGTCTTAAGGAATGATTGTTACAGGAAGGCGCAGCTCCCTGTGGGTGGTACAAGCCCTAGGCAGGTGGCCTTGCTGGGTGTAAGACAGGCCGCTAAGTGCAAACCTGGGGAGCAATCCAGTGGGCATCACTCTTCTGTGGCCTCTCCTTTACTTCCTGTCTCCAGGTCCCTGCACTGTCCTTCCGCCTCAGTTTCCCTTACATGCTAGACAGTAAGCTGTAAGATGAAAGAAGCCCTCGCCTCCACGCGTTGCTTTTGGCTGTGGTATTTTATCATAGCTGTCAGAGGCCAGACTAGGGCAGATCAAGTCATGGACAATGCTAGAGCCCTCGCGATTCAATGACCTCACAACAGCTCCACACACTGGAGACCAGACACTCAAAAGAGGAGTCTTCGGGATGAGGGAGAAAACTTTATCTCCAAGCATAAATAGATACTTAACTCATATAACGAAGGATTTAAATTGCAGCCCTGCCCCGAGACTGATTCCAAGACTTGAAGTAAGTTGTTAAACTTGACCCTCAAATTATCACCCAAAGAGTATAGCCTACCTTGTGGGCAGTCTTGAAAAGTTAGCAAAATAACGTCAATACAGTGTGTAGGCCGGCACCTCGAAATGGGCACTAAAGTCACGGCACTCGGTTCACGGGCACTAAAGTCACAGTAATGACTGCTGTGACATTACTTATCACTGAGTAAATGTGGTATTTGGCACTTTCTGCTACAGCTCGTGTTTCTAGCCTTTGCTGAGCTATGCTTTGGGTTTGAAACCGTCTCTCCACCCACCAACCACCACTACCTCAGTCTCCTGCCAGCTGTCCCCACGGTGGTATTCCCAAGGTCCCAGAATGCCTTGCATTCGGGACTTCCCTGAGCTCCTACTGCAGAGGGCCACTCCCTCCTTCATCCTTCCTGGCCCCCAGCCTGCGAACCGGGGGCTGAGAACTGGCACAGGCATCTGATCATCTCTAGGGTTTCACAGAGAAGAGGCTTGCGACACGCCTACAGCTGACGGTATTACGTCCCCACATCCACCTCCGGCCAGCTCTCTTCACACCGTGGTTCTTCCCCAGGTCCCTCTTGGCCCCCATCAATGTCATCAAACACCTAGTGACTTCTTTAGGCCTGGCTGAGCCCACCCAGTAGCAGCTAGAACTATGGGAAATAAACCAGTGGCTACAAAAAGGTGTGTCCTGTCCCAGCACCTGTAAAGGTCACCTTATTTGGAAGATAGTCTTTTGCTGAGGCTTAAAGAATGCCGAGATCAAGTCACCCTATATTTAGAACCTAAGTGCAACAACAGGTGTTCTTTTAGGAGAGAGGCAGGGAGAGGGCAGTCTCTCTCAAGTACAGAATGAGAGGAGGAGCAGATGGGGCCACACAGCCTCAAAGGGCACCTGGAACCAGCAGGGCCTGGATGAAGAACGTGAGACTCTCCCCCAGAGGCTGTGGAGGGAGTGCAGCCTCACTAACACCTTGATTTTTAGTAATCCAGACTCCATCACTGTAAGAGACTGGATCCCTGCTGCTCGAAGCCACCCACCCAGTTTGGCAAGCCTGAGAAACTAACATAAAAAGCCAAAGAAACTTAGCCATTAGCAGGAGACTGTGAAGCGCCCATCCCTAAGCTCACAAAGTCAGAGGAAGGCAAGTGTCTACAGAGCAGGTGAACCACTTAGAGATGGGCACCCTGCTGTCAGCCTGGCCTCTGGGGAGCAGTGTCTGCTCTGCGTCATCCCTGCACTAGTTAAAAAAAAAAAAAAAAAGCCTCTGTCCAGAAAGCAGGCCACCACCTGGCACACGTTTGGACACACTGGCTTCTGTCTCCCTCTGCTCCAAGACCCTTGAATGCCAACCTGGAGTCTCGGACCCCACGGGTTTCTTCTCCTGATTTATGCCGTAGACACCACAGCTCCACATCTTTGCAGTCTGTTTTCCTCATTGTAAAATATAGACAAACCAATTAATATCTTTTATATAGGCTAGAGCTTATAGACAACAACAGCAACAAATATCTAGCTCTGGTGCAGGTGCCAGCAAGCAGAGGATAAATCTTTATTGTGTTATTTTCTTACGTCATCAAGACTTTCCTGGGGAAAGGGTCACATTTACTTGGAAACACAGCTACTGTGCAGTCATCAGGGGCAGAAAGTCATTCTTGAAACCTCATGAATAGCAAGACCTTCGAATCTCTACGTTCATTTTCCTTTCTCCTTCCAAAGAGAAATAACACAGGCCACTAACTGAAAAAAGTAATAAAGTATTAATTCTTATTAATTCTACATGAAGTATTTAAGAGGGAGATCTCTATGGACCTCACCTGAGGCCATCACAGAGACCCACTGAATCATGGAAAATTAATGTCACAAAGGGCCTTTATTATCTAATTGAAGTCTTTCCTTGCATAGATGGGGAAATTGAGGTTCAAAGGAACAGAGATGCCCAGGTCATGCAGCATGCCTGTTAGCACTGAGGCTGCTGTGCACAGGTGGGCCGCAGGCTCCACGGCCTTGCCCCACTCTCTTGAGAAAGTACAGCCAGCCCAGCATCCCCATAGCTCTCTTCCCTACAGCCTCTATCTGACTCAGTGAGGGCCGTGTTAACTCATGAAGGTGCATGTCCAAAACTCCATTGCAGGTTGGCCTCATATTCAGCAGCAATGGAGAGAAAGATTGGTATGTATCTGGAACACACCTACTGTGCACTCATTAGAGGCAGAACATTATTGCTGCCTTATAATTGATACCAAAGACTGGAGGGGAATTAGCTGGCTTTCATCTTAAACACCAGCGCACATGACCCATGTCTGAGCAGGAAGACAACATTTGGAAAGATCTTGAAGTGCTTTTGCTATAGTTAAAGTGTGATCAAAACACATTATTTTGAGAGTCAAAATATCTAGTGTTTTAATATTAATAATGTCATTTTGAATAAGGTACCATACAAGAAATCATTGTTAGGGCTGTAAAGATTTCCATAGTACAGAAAACGGGAAAAGTACTGAGAAAGGGTGGAGGGAGGGAGGAGGGAGGGAAGGAGGGGGGAGGGAGGGAGGGAGGGGGAGAGGGAGAAGGAGAGAGGGAGAGAGAGAGAGAAAGAGAGAGGGAGAGAGAGAGAGAAGAGACTAACACAAGATCCAATTTCTTTTCTTTTCAAATATTTAAGGCAGGCATGCATTGCCAAAGATAAGGACATAAATTGACAAAGAAGAGGAGTAATTTATTTGCGAGTCATCCCTCCCACGGGTCTGTAAATGAAGCCTACCCCAAGAGGAACCACACTTTACAGCTTATGGGCCGGGAAATTAAGCTTAGTGGAATTCTCACAGGATGGTTAGAACCAAGCCTTCTGAATTAGGGGCTGGTCAAGAGGAACCAGTGATGGCATTTTCAGAGGCTGAGACGAAGCATTTAAGTAGCATCTTTACATGCAGGCCAAGATGAATATAAACAGAAACTCTGGACCAAGGCACAGTGGTAGTGAGAAACCGGGGGCAGGTGTCTTTCTTTCCCTTCCTCCCTCCCTCCCTCCCTTCGGTCCTTTTGTCCCAGGGTCTTGTGCATACTGAGCTTGCGCTCTGCCTCTGAAGCACAGCCACCCTAGACAGCTGGTTAGAAGCCGCAGTGTGGCAAGGGACCTACGACCCCATACTTTAAGGCTTTTTCAGTTTTACGTGTATATGTCTATGCCACAAGCTGGTGGTAACTTCAGAAGCCAAAAACAGGAATCAGACCCTGTAGAGCTGAAGTGGCGGGTGGTCCTCGACCGACCAAAGTAGGTCCTGGGGATGAACCCTGGGAAAACATCAGGTGCTCCTAAGCACTGAGCCATCTGTGCAGCCCAGACCCTGGATTTCAGAGACCCAGTTCGCATTAGAAACATAGAAGGTTCTAGCTACGGAAGACGGACAAATGCGATTTAGCTCTGTGCCTCGGTCTCTACTTCTGTAGTGTGTACATAATAAAATACCCACCTTATAAGGCCGTTGTGAGATTGAAGGTCAAGCTCGTCAACATCCCAGCCTGGGTGGGGGAGTCACAAAGCCCCACCCTGAGCTATGGCGGCTTGTGGCTGCTGGGGAAAGGGTAGTCAGTCACCTTTCTTCTGGGCTATGACAGCTGGTAGGTGGACAAACCCATGCTGAATTCGCAACCCCACACCCGTGCACATGCATGCTGCACTAATGGCATTTGATCGGTTATTGGGGGAGGAAACACAAAATAATATGAAGGTGAGGGGTAGGCATGTTCGCATGGAGGGGTGGAGGAGCCTCTAAGCAGTGGGAGGGAGGAGTTGAGGGTAGATACAATCAAAATTAATTGTATATGTGTATGAAATTATCAAACACTGGGCTTTCAGCTTTGTCATTTCCCATTTGGTTCTCTGCAGAGGATCTGTCTCTCATTGGTAGCCAGACAGCCCCCTTCTCTACCCATGAGCACCAGGATTAGAACCTGTTGTGCTTTCGATGGGCACTGGGGATCTGAACTTGGGTCTTCACGCAAAGCAAAGACTCTTGCCTGCTGATCTGTGCACCGTGTCCTGAGAATGCATTCCTATCTCACTTTCTTTATCTTGCTTTATAAAACAGTGTCCCACTGTAGCTCTGTCTAGCCTGGAACTTGCTGTGTAGATCAAGCTGGCCTTGAACGCATAGAGACGCACTTGTCTCTGACCTCAGAGCACTAGGATTAAAGGTGCACAGCACCACTCCAGGCTTAATATACTGCTCTCCTGCCACCGCCGCCATCCCCCCACCCCCACCGACCCCGATTGTATTATAAATTGCTAGTATGTCTCAATCAAGGGACAGTAAGCCTCTGAAAATCGGGGCTTGCATTGTTCTCGTTTTTCTTTCTAGCATCTCCCCACACCAGCGTCCTAGATGGCACCAACATGTGTGCCATGAAGGGAAAGGAGTTGGAGTGGCCCTGATGTACACACTGCTTTCTGGATCTGAAACTGTGAAAGTCACGTCAGCCTTCTACAGATCGCCCAGGATTTATAGCATCATCTACAGCATGTTTCAAGGACTTTGTAGGCCAGAGAGGGAAGGAGGAATCACAGAAAAGCTACGGCCCTCTAGAGTGAGGGGCCAAACACCAAACACAACGTAAGTCTTGCTGATGAAGCAGCCTAGCTAAGCATCTCAGGCCACTCACAGAAGCCCAGGAGGCTCATGGGAGTGCCAGGGCCCCTACCTAATTATAAATTATGCCAAGAACTCAGCCAGCCAAGGGAGCTTACTCTGGCTGTGATTCACAGAACTTCTGAAGTCCAAAATCCATTCTGTGGTGTGGGATCACCTTCCCCATAAACACGCACTAGGGCACCAAAACCTTTGTTTCTACTCCAGGGGATTCCATACAAGGAAGACCATGGCCTACACCCCTATCCAAAGGGCTGATGCACCCAGGGTATGAGCTGCCCAATAAAAACCTAAGGAATTTAGAATATGTGGGGCTAAGTTCTTAGGTGTCCATGGGTGTGAGTCAAGGTTTGGGAGTCCCCTTGAAGAATGTCTGCTCCCATGGGCAGTTCCTGCCCAATAGGGCTAGTCTCTACCCCGCCTCTCTGTCTCCAGGCCTGTAGTGTACTCCGGCCCCTCTTGCTCCAACTTTAACCTTTCTGAAGCATAGTTTTATTCGGTAAATGAGGAGAGTAGCCAAAGCCTAAGCCTGTCCTTTTTAATTCATCTCATATTTTGCTTTAAGAATTCTAAGTATTTTCTTAAAAGCATGCATTCATTCAGAAGCATTATCCATTGTTTAGCCGCAAGGACTCATGGGATTTCATTACAAATAAGCTTGTCCTGGCATGTCCTGGACAATGCAAGCAAGGGGGAGGGGGTGGGCAGTTTCTAAATCAGTCAGTATAAATGGGATTATTCAATATTGATTGTTCTCTGGGGTAGGGGTCAAGGTTTAAACCTATGGCTTCACATTCACCAAATGTGCATTCATATAGTCTCAGAACTCCACCCCCAGCCTTGCAATTCTTCATTGCGAAAAGTTCTAGCTGAGTGAATTTTTCACTTCACAAGAAAGACTTCTTCCATATACAGTACCTTAACTCTCACAACAACCCACTCAGAGCCATATGTCCTTCCTGTTTCACTTACAGGGACATCAAGATGAGATAGTGACACCGCTGAACATCCGGACCCTGAACTTGAATCCAGGCAAACCTTACTCCTTCCTTCTAGCCTCATTCCTTAGGACACTAAAGGCTGCTGCTAGCAGAAAAAAAATGTCCTGTAATCAAAGATGCCTTAGAAATTCTGGTGGTCTTTCTGAAGAGCCAGTCTGAGAACCTGTTTTCATAGTAAACACCCCCTCATCCGGGCAAAGCCTACCCCAGCTCTGATGGCCACAGGACTCCACTGGAGGTGGTTCTCAGACCCTATGGTGGACACACACACACACACACACACATACACACACACACATACACACATACACACACACACATACACATACACACATACACACACATACACACACACATACACACACATACACACATACACACACACATACACACACGCACACACACATACACACACACATACACACACATACACACACACATACACACATACACACACACATACACATACACACACATACACATACACACACATACACATACACACACATACACACATACACACACATACACACATACACACATACACACACACACACATACACATACACACACACACACACACACACCCTGCCAGGTCACCTAATTCAAACTATTCCTCCTTGGCATCTTATCTCTTCCCACAGTAGTAAGAACTGGACCTCGGGGCCAGTGGGAGGAAGAAACAAGCTTTTCCTAAGAGGACCAGGAGACCAGGCTGGGCTGGGGGTGAAAGCCTTCTAGAAGGTCCTCCTAAACTGCCAGTCTTGGTGAAGGCAGCTATCTACAGCAAGGATCCAGCCAAGGCCAAGGGTGGCCATTTTGCTGCGGGCATATTTACCCATGAGTCTGAGGGACAATCAGAACACGATCCTAGCTCTCGCTGATTCATCAGAGAAGACACGTATGTGACATAGGTTGTCACCAGCAACGTGGTGTTAGGTACTGCTGGTGGAGAAACAGCATAAAAGCAGGGCTACTCAGCAAGAAACAGAGATTGATGAAGAGCAACTTTCTCTTAAGCTCAAGTGGGCAACACAGATAAAGGTTTAGCAGAGACCTCTGTGTCCTGAGGCAAAGGTGGGGCACGTTGTATGACTGGAAATTTACCGCATCTCTTGTTTTTAGGTGATATCCGTTGACATGTAGAATATAGTTCTTTCCCAAAATATCAAGTTTTTTTTTTTTTAGTACTTTGGGTTTGTGTGTGTGTGTGTGTGTGTGTGTGTGTGTGTGTGTGTGTGGACAGTGACACAGAATATTTGAAATTAGGGCTGCCCCAGAAAACTCAAACCATGTGATCATCTTCATTAAACTAAATCACTTCAAATCAGGTGGGTATACACCTGGATTGTTCAATGAACTAGTTGATTAAATCTCAAAGTCTGTCAAATTGTGAATATAGGTGTGGGGGCAGGGTGAAAAGAGCACCGCCAAGGATGGATTAATTTCTGGACTGGGTCAGGGAGAGGCAAGTAACCCCCGGGCCAAGGCAGAGCCACGCACAGGCTCCCCAGGTCGCAGGCGGAGGCTGGGACTGTGAACTGAAGGTTCAGGGTAAGAGCCGCATCTGTGCTGTGTGTTCTATGAGACTGACAGACAGATTGATCAGAGCCTCCATGACCCTGAGAGCTGGAATTTAGGAGCTAAATGATGTTGGACTACATTTAATCCTCTTGATAGCCACACATTGTCTATCCCTGTGATTAGCCTGAGCCCCTCGTAGCTGTCAGGTAAAGTCCTTCTTGGAATGTACGGACAGATCCTTAGCTTCCACCAACCCAAAGGCTGTGGACGTCATCAAAGAGCATAAGAGTGATAAAATGTATGTTGTGTTTTGTTATAACCTGGCCAGCTGATGTTGTCACCAATGTAGTTGAAGAAATGCCTTGATTTATGACTTTCTTTGTCATAAGAAGAAACAGTTATTAAAAGAAACTTCACTGAACTGTTACTATTGTGTTGGAGAATGGTATTTAGGGCAACCTAAGCCTGTGTTTCCAGGGCCACGGTCACTCATATTTGGCTCCAATGAACTGCCGCTTATCCCCTCTGAGGTGAGAGCTGGATAGGGTCAAGGCAAACCTAGTGTCTAGAGTAAAGAATCATGAAGAAGCCTTGAGTAACACCAACTGGCCTCAGGTGATGTAGAAAGAAAGGTGACCATAGCTGTCACAGAAGAGAGAAGCAAAGGGGGCTTGGAAACCAAGGCCACAACCCTTCAAAGGCCTGACACAGTCTTCCCCATATGTCTCCAAAGGAGTGCTCAGCCCGGACTCTAGGCCAGCATCAGCAGACCCATGCTGAGAAGGAGCCCGGTGAGAAGGACATGACCTGACAGACCATTCCACTTCCCAAGGACAGACAGACACTTCAGCAAAAAGATTAGAGCTTCTCGAAAGTTCAGTGGATCCTCAGGACTTTTCCTCCCTGAATTTCAGCAACATAAAATCACAGGGAAGGAGACGCTCTAGAGCCCCATTTGACCACTGACCAGCTGTGTGACCTGGAGAAAGTCACTGGTGTCAGGGTGACCTGCTGTCCCTCTGGCCTGAGACAGTCCTGGTTTAGAATTGCTGATGCCGTTTTTTTTAAGTGTTTATCCTTTTAAAAATGTGATAATTATATTTTATTTATTAGTCGTGTGTAGGGGGGTTGTCGTAGTCATGTGTGGGGGTCAGAGGACACCTTGTGATTGTTTTCATGTCCCCACACGGGCCATGGGAGCAAAGCCAGGGCATCACCCTTGGATGCAGGCATCTTTATCTGCTGAACCATCTCACTGGCCCAAGAAATGTATTCTGTTTGACAAGATTATTTAATAAGCCCAGGAATATAATAAAAGCCAATTCTCAGATAATAAATACTTAACTAATGCATATGTAGATATAAATTTATGTGTAATTGTACTTTTTAGTACCCTCTTTTACTTTCTAAAATGATTCGAGGCTCTGACTTCTTCTCTAAGTTTGTCTGGAAATAAGAAAAGATTCTTTTAAACCCCAACACCCCCCCAACCCAGTAGCTCTTTATATATATATATATATATAAAGAATCCAGTGGTATCCTGAAGTCTCTTCTTTTAATGTAAATTCCTTTATTGGAAAACTATAGGGAACAGAGAACATGGACAAGGCAAAGCGGTCTTGACAGGAATTTGGAGTGAGCCCTGAGCCCCTTCCTCAGCCTCATACCCCCTCAGGCTAGCTGCTTTCCTGACACCAGTTTCCAGCTCAGCTTAAGGAGACACGAGAACACACGGAGCACACATATGGGGGCAGCAGCCACCTTTCTGACAAGATCACCTAATCCCACAGCAGGTCTCCCACGTGCCCCTACTTCCCATCTTGCTCCACTCCACACCAGATGGTCTCATATCCGATGAGTTCCTGCACTCCAAACCCCACGTGGCCCTCAGACAGCAAGGCCCTCGCCCTCGGTTCTGTTCTTGAAGGCCACAACTATGCATTGTACAGTCCTAGCTGCCCCAGGAGGCATTAGAAGGGCGTTTCTGGACCATTCTCCAGCAAGACTCTGCCGCCCTCTTGGCCACCCCCAGCATCTAAGGAGCTGCTGTGGCCCGTGCTCAGCCTCCGCCATGCCTCCCCAGGGCTAGCCAGCATGAAGGCGGGCAGAGGAAAGCCAGCAGCGGGGTGTCATTTTTCTCAGGGAGTCCCATATGGACATTTACATATCAGCTCCGATGCTTCAAGCTCAGGTAGTCTGAGGGCCCTCGACACGGTCTCTATAGGCATAGGGCTTTATTGAGCTAATTTTTTTTTTGCCAAAGTGCATATTATTATTATTAGTTTTAATAACACATTTTTACTGAAAAATAAAGTAATTCATATTACATCTCATTTTCTATCCTATCCCATGCATCCTCCCATTCCTCCCTCCCTCCCACTTTCACCCCAATCCCCCTTCCCTATGACTGTGGCAGTGGGGGACCTCCTCCCCCTGAATATGGTGCTAGGGTATCAAGTCTCTTCTTGGTAGTCCGCTATTCTTCCTCCGAGTGCCATTGGGCCTTCCCAACAAAGGGACATGGCCAAATATGGGGCACCAGAGATCCTGTGAGAGTCAGTCCCCAGTCTCCACTTTTTTATTTGCCTGTCTGTTTCCTTCTCTTGGGGTGCTGGGAATTGACCCCAGGGCCTGCGCTTGCTATGCAACTACTCTACCACTAGGCTACATACCTAGCCCTGCAATCATATCTTTGCAATGCTGCCAGGATATCCCAATTGAAAAAAAAATCATTCAGCATCTCAGATAGTAGCAAGGTGAGACACCTTTTTATCCCTGGGAATTGTCAGCAAATATCCCCAGATGTGTGTGCACTGCATCCAATAAATGGGGGGGGCATTGCTCTGTGGACTGAGCAGATTAGACTGTCAGAGAGTGTCTCCTATGCAATCTGAGGACTCTGTCCTTGGACGCCTCACAAAAGAGACCACCAGGGAAGTGGTGACTGCCATGTCACTGAGAAGAAACAGAACTCGGACCATACATGAGCCTCAGCATTGTAGGCGCCATCAGAGCTAGGGGAGTCCTCCAGGCAGAGTGCTCCCAGGAAGGCTGAAGAGAGGACACTTTGATGTCGCCACATCAATTTCTGCTTTCCCGGTCCCTGTCTCTGCAGCTATGGGTCCTAGTTTATTAGACTCTGGGCTAATAAACAAACATCGGAATTTTCTTCCTTACAAGATTCTTTCTCTGTGTGTTCACCATTAAGCCATACTTCTCCATGGGCAGCTGAACTGGCCCACTATGTACCACTGAGTGGTTTTTCCTGAGAGAAATATCAAAGGGACTCTGCCATTAGGCCTTCCTTTGGCCTGCCCTCTCCTGCAGAGAACTTGACTCTGAGTCTTGTTCCTGATGCCACAGACTATGGTCCTGGTCATTCAGAACAGGCCAGCCAGGAGCTAGCATCAGTTACTATCCGTACCAAGAAATTCCTATAGGCACTCATGGCCCATGCCTAGCGCAACCCAAATCAATCCCAATTATGTCACACTCCTTTGGATAGTATGTCTTAGACTGCAGAGGCCCCCACAGAGGCCAACCATACCCTGGGTGGTCCCCATTGTACCTTGTCAGAGTACAAACTAGCCTGCCTCACTCATCTGCATCCACGTCTCTTACCTCATTTCTAATGGTTCCCTCTTGGCCTCCATAGAGACTTACTGCCCCGGAAAACCTTTCCAGCCTTCTGTTGACTCCTCTGCAAGATAACTAGACCATGAACTCCTGAAAGACACGCATTGGCTCCCTCTCCCTTCCTCGCCTCTAGAACAATGTTGGTGCCTGATACAGATGCCGGTTGACTCCATAGGGTTCACAACCATAAATTCATGCATGAGTTAAAAACACCATATCAAAAGGGAAAAAAGCTGGAGAGGTACATCAGTTGATAGACTGATTGTCCAGCATGAATGAAGCCCCTCAGGTCAAGCCACAGGACCATGTACACCAGGCACAATGGTACATGTCTATAATTCTAACTGTTGGGAGGTAAAGGCACAAGGTCATCCATGGCTATATAGAAATTTCAAGGGTACCCTGGGCTATTTTAAATCATATCTTAAGGGGGAAAGTGCATTTACTAAAACTGACCTATGAAATACCATAGTTTCTTAGCCCAACTAATGTCAAGCATGCCGAAACCATTTCTAATAACCTACAGTTGGAGCAAATGAGGCAACACATAGGCTACTTCATACTAAGGTTCTGAGTATCTAAAATTCATTTCCTATAATGCACTGTGGGCCACTGGCCATTTCCACTCATGACCACATGAGAGTAGGAGCTGCAGCTGCTGTGTTAAATCCAGCATCAGGAAAGAGTGCCCTACCACAGGCCACTGGGCTGGGAAGATATCAAAAGTCAGTGCTCACGCTATGGTTCATCTTGGAAGCTCCATACTCTCCAGTTCCATGAAGCTGATGAGCCTTAGGTGAGGTAGCATGACTCAGAGCCCACCCAGACTCACCTTCTGCCCCTGCTCATGTCTTTGTGGACAGCTGGGGTCAGGTGATCTAGAGACACATGAGGGATAGGTTTGGGTTAAGGCCGAGCATTCTAGGAGAGTGTCAAAATAAAGCAGTCTACGACGCCACGTCAGTGCCTAGCCACACACACTCAGAAGCTGCTGAGGCATGAGGTACTGCGACTGTGCTAAGTGGTCACCCAGAGTACCTTGTCTGCTCTTGACTGGGGCTGAAGCTCTTCTCCTGCATGTTGGTCTGCAAATCCATCCTCATAGGGTGAGGGCAGGCAGACCTCGGTGGCAGCTCCATTTCGTCTGTCCCTTGGGGTGTGTTACCCATGCCCATGACAACCGTAGCCCTTCACCTGGTCAACTGAGGCCAGACGGCGCTGGCATCTTACATTCTTTCTCCAGGTTGCCAAAAGAAACACGTAAAAGAAAGTTCTGTTCAAGGCTCCTAAATTCTCATGATTTCTCCTGTGTTCATTTATTTATTTGTTTGTTTGTCTGTTTGTTCTTGCACAGGAGAAAACTCTCCATTGTCTCATGATAGAGACCATCAGGAACCCAGGCAGGGCTCCCTTCACACCTGGCAAAAATCTACATCTGTTGATGCTTTTACATATGTGCGCTTTTGTCTAAGAAGGAAGAAGCCAGGGCGCTATTCTTCCTTATCAGTGCTACTATCCCTCTACTAAATGGTTTCCTTAAGCCCTGAGGGTCTCTAAGAAGTGAACATTTTGTTTGCTAGAATCTATGGACCTTTCTGCCAAGTGGCACGCACACCGCACAGCCCTGGCGAGCTCGGCAGCCCCTCCCTCTGGGAGACAACGGCACAGCACTCACTCCTTGCCCCACCTATTGAACTGCCCCAGGTTGCCTTATTCACCAAAGCCATTCAGAGCCTTGAGCTCTTTGAGCATTTCTGAACAATAACACACTTCAGGGTCCCCTGCCTCTCCTCTGTTCAGCAGCCCACAGCCCCACAGAAGGCATCAGTGGGTAATTTCAGACCTTATGCTAAAGAAAAGAAAAGCAACCAAGTTCAGGCAAGCATTATGATTATGATTATGGCCGTGTGTGTAGGAAAATGGTCCCCAAGCAAGGGTCAGCTCATATTCGGCCTCTCTGTGGTGTATCATCTTTACATCAAAAGAGCAGCTTCTCCGATCCTGTGGAGAAAAGAGCTGGAGAAGATGAAGCTGCATTTGAATGGAGAGGAATGAACGAAGTCATCTTCTAAGACAGAGAAGCCTCACTCGTCTTTACCCCTCTAACACCCTATCTGCTGGGTCATCCCCTGTGCGAGCCACAGGGCCTTGTGAGCCACTCCCGCCTCTCCATTCCTGGGGATTTTATCCAGTAGGTGATCATAGGAATATAAGCTACCTCATGGTGGATTAAGGTTAGGGTTAGGGGTTAGGGTTAGGGTTAGGGTTAGGGTTAGGGGTTAGGGTTAGGGTTAGGGTTAGGGTTAGGGTTAGGGTTAGGGGTTAGGGGTTAGGGTTAGGGTTAGGGTTAGGGTTAGGGGTTAGGGTTAGGGTTAGGGTTAGGGGTTAGGGTTAGGGTTAGGGTTAGGGTTAGGGGTTAGGGTTAGGGGTTAGGGTTAGGGTTAGGGTTAGGGTTAGGGGTTAGGAGTTAGGGTTAGGGTTAGGGTTAGGGTTAGGGTTAGGGGTTGGGGTTGGGGTTAGGGTTAGGGGTTAGGGGTTGGGGTTGGGGTTGGGGTTAGGGGTTAGGGGTTAGGGTTAGGGTTAGGGTTAGGGTTAGGGGATAGGGGTTAGGGTTAGGGTTAGGGTTAGGGTTAGGGTTAGCCGTTAGGTGACATGGCAATCCTACCAGAACTACTTTGGAGACATACAGAAAACACACAGAGGCCCCACATTCCCCCGTTGTTCTCCACTGTATGCATGTGGATATAACTTCACAGAACAATGTGCTTGGAGGCCAGGGCTACAGTCACTAAAGCACTTGCCCTACGAGCATGAGGGTCTGGGTTTGGTTCCCTGTTGTTTTAAACAAAATCCCAATCATTCGATTTCATCAATAACAACTCAGGAGTCAGGTGCTGGGGTGAAAACCTGCTGGCTCAAAGAGGGAGAGGAAGCGCCCAGTCGACCTCAGCTCATGTCCCAGAAAGAAAAAGCCCTTTCTCCTTCTCCACACTGTCTTAAAGCCCCTTCAATTCAATGTCCCTCCTTTCTACATGCTGTGTGTCTCTCTTTCCACCCTCTGAACTTCCTCTCTCTATTATTTTTCCCATATTTGTTTCCTGTCAATTCTGCCTCTTGATCAAGGGTTAACTTCATTTAATCCTATTTATAGAAAGTTCCTGGGTTAAAGGTGTGTACTAGGGCTGAGCCACACCACAAGTACTTGTTTACAGTAAACAGAAAGCTTTAGGATCAAAGATGAGCCATACCGCAATTAGAAACAGGTTTTTACGGTCCACAATCTCGGGGTTCACAATGGGATCAAATATCCTGCAACAGTCCCCCCTAAAATATACGTCTTAAAAAGCTGGCAGAGTGATATTCACTTTAATTGCCGAGGTGAGGAAGTGGAGACAGGTAGATCCCTTGGGCTCACCGTCCAGCCAGTGCAGCCTAATTGACAAGCTCGAAAAAAGCCAAGGTGGCTAGCACAGGAGAAACAATACTTGAGGTTGTTCTGTGCATATGCATCCCCACGTACATATGCCTTCATACATGAATGCATGCACATGTGTGCTTATGTGCATGCATGAGCGCGCGCACACACACACACTTGTGTGCACTCACATAGAATCATGTTTTCATGCTAAGGGAACTAGTCAGGTTTCTATAAAACCTTTATGAGTCAAGTCACTAGAGTTGGAGATGAGTAGCTCACAACATCTATCTCTCATGAACTCTCATCTGCTTATAAATAATTGTCAGGGATTGCTGCAAATGGCCAGGGAGTGTAGAGGAGAGAGGGGTGGATCCTGTCAGGGAAATCAGGGCAGAATTCAGAGAGAAGGGTGAGACCTGAGCTCTCACTTGGAGGTGGAAAAAAAATGAAATTTTTATTTAGGTTAAAACATGCACTAAGGAATTAAGGGCCACTGAAGGAATTATTTAAGACAGAACGGGTTTGTGAGGTTGTGGGAGAAGTAGAAAATTGAGGTCAAGGCTTAAAACCATCCAACTGTCATTACAAGTCTGGTAGCAGAGTGTCATGCAAACAGCCTCTTACATCATTATCCTGGGATGGCTGCAGCTGTGTGATGCTGGCCTCAACTCCCAGGGACCAGGCATGCTTGCCTATGGTTTCAGCTTCCTGCTAAGAACGCTGCTATATCACTTACTCCCTAAACTGCCTGTCCTCCACCAACACGGAGAGTGTTTCTTTTTTTTTTTAAAGACCACATATTTATCCCAGAACAAATCATCACATGTGCCAAACAAATCCAAGTTTATTGGGACTGAGTTGGAAATAATTTCCCAATTATGTAAACGAACAAAATCTGTTTTTTAATTAATCTCTCGGCTTAGCTTGCATCCTAAGAATAAACTCTTTCTTGCTCTTGGTACAGGGTTACCCTGCTCAACGATTAGGCTGCAGGGGACCAGTAAAGATGGTTAGATGTGATTGAACCAGACACATAGGACAAGGTCAACAGTCAAAGGGGGCATTTCTAGAAACTCTATGAGATGTAAAAAAAAAACAACTCTCAGTTCGTAAAGAACAATTTGAGGTGGTCAGAACCTGGGAAAAGGTGTGTGTTGGTTCTAGCTGTGATCTAGCTTGGCTTTGGGACCTCTTCCACAGGCCTGACCTGTGTCTATGCTGTGTGTGTTCTTTGACAGCTCACAATACCCTTGTGTTTCAATACATCTCTTAGATAATTTTTTTTTAATTTCCAGACTTCTAGGACTTCTTCATGTCCATATTGATATTCTCATGCTCTCGGTGATAATTTCATTTCTCTTTCCTATCTCTTGAAATGTATTAAAGATGTTTAAAAAAAAAAAACCATAGGATGAGGTCATTGTTTGCCACCACTGGTCGTCTCCGGGGACGTGCTCCTGGTGTTTAGTCTCCTTGTGATTTCTGTCCATGAGTTTACCTGCACTGGGACTAACCCTACGTGAATTCTTTGTAGTGCTGACAGAATGCCGATTCCTCTAGAGAGGCATGCTCACCCCTCTCTGGCCTGCTTCAAATTAAAATTCTTAGCTTGTGGTTATTCGGGTTACACAAACACTGCCATCTCAGACCACAAAGCCGTGTACACACTGCGGCCTTACCAGGTTCTCAGCCCATCGTGACATTTGACTCAACAAAGGTCTCTCGCTGTCGGCCTTTGAGATGTGGGTATTTCTTCCAGTTTGCCTTTTCCCTGGGGGATGCTGCCCTTCATAGGTACCAGCTTCCCCTCGGAGGCCCCACATGGCACCCCCTCCTCTCCACACAGGCCTTCTGATCTGCCACTCTCGCAGGCAGGCACAGCTCCCGAAGCCAGTGTTCTAGCATCCGGAGACATATTGGAAGCCACGATCAAGTGGTTGGCAAGGTTGATTCTCCTCACCCTGAATTCCTGACCCTTTTGCTTTCTCTAACTGTAAAGAATTCTCCTCGGTTTCCAATGCAGTCGCCTTTTTATTTTAGGTAGCATATTGGGATAGTTAACAATGGCTGCCCGCTTGACAGGACCTGAGCTCCTCTAGGAGACTAACCTTTAGGCACGTCTCAGAGGAAGTTTCTAGATAGGATGATTTGGGGTGTGAAGGCCCACTCTAACTGGGCAGCACCATTCCGTAGGCTGCAACCTGGACCGAAGAGGAACCAGAAGGTGAGGTGAACGCCAGCGTGCGTCTCTTCCTTCTTCCGGACTGCAGCAGCACTGTGGCCAGCTGCCTCAGCTCCTGGTCCCCGCCCCGCCCCCACCGTGACGAGCTGTACCTTCCAACTGTGAGCCCAAACACGCACACCCCCATTTGCAAGTTGCTCTTTTCAGGTATTTTTTTCACAGCAATGAGTAGTAACTAATATGCCTAAATTTCTTCTGTACATGCTTAGATATTTAATCAAGCTCACTGAGGCAGTTAAGAGCTATCAGAGCCACCAGACAGAGCTCATCACAATTCTCTGACATCAAGTTTCAACAAGCCAGACGGAGGCCCTCCCTACCACCTCTCCTCTGGACCGTTCTTCTTGATAGCTTTAGTGCGCACTTTCATTTTATCCCACAGATCCACGTCTTTCACCGACCCCCACCAGAGTCTAAGCACCCAGGTGACAGAGCTGTGACTTTAACCTGACAAAGAACTTGGTAAAAATGGAGGCCTGTTGGGATGAACTGAGCAGAGCCGGCAGCCTGATATCATTATCAAACAGCTAGGATGCCAAGGTCTAAGAAAATGCGACCTGCAATGAAAATCATCTGCAGGAAGGGTAAGAAAGTCACAGACACAAGGAGACTTCTTCACGCAAAGTCTGTGGAGTTCTGAAGACAGGATTCTTAACCTTGCTGACACACAACCCAGCAACTGGCGAGCTGTGAAGGCGGCCGCAGCAGCTCACCTCCTCCAGTGCTAATCAGTACACTGGTGCTCTGAGCCCTAGGCTTCGGGATAGGAGATTATTACCATGCTCCTTCTTATGATATTTATAAAATGGTAAGGAATTTCCCCTGCTCGGAGGGTTTTATTATAATCCTGACATTTATATTGAAATTGCAGGTGGAAAAGAAGCACTGTAAAAAAAAAATCTCCGCTAAGTTTTGTATTGTGTTTTCCCAGGACACCCTGCAATGAATAATGAGCTGTAAGGTTATAAGTCTTCAACTTGATTCCCAACACCAAAATCCTCAGACAAACCTACTGGGTATTCTTTCTTCATGAAACAAAACAGAATGGACCAGCAAAAATTAGATTAGAGAAACCATTGATTATGGTAATGAGCATAACTGTGAGTCTGTAGATTATTAGTCTATAGATTCCTGCTGGCCAGTCTATGTCAACTTGACACAAGAGTCATTTGGGAAGAGGAAACCTCAAGTGAAAAATGTCCCCCCCCCCAGACGAATGAGTGGGCAAGCCTGTGGTGCATTTTCTAGATGGATGGTTCATGCGCAAGGGTCCAGCTCACTGTGTGTGGTGCCACCACTGGGAAGGCCATCCTGGGTTCTGTAGGAAAGCAAGTCAAGCAGCCATGGAGACCAAGCCAGTGAGAGCACTTCCCTGTCGCCTCAACATTTACATCTTGACCTGCTGGAGTCCATGCCATGACTCCCCTCAGTGAGGGATTCTTACCTGAAAGCGTAGGGTGAATAAAGCCTTTCCTTCCGGAGCTGCTTCCGGCCACAGTGTTTTATTTCAGCAATAGAAACTCTAACTAAGACATTAGCCCAGTGAGTCTGTGTGCTGATGCCCCATGGTATGATTCCAGCAGAGAAAAGGTCAACTTAAGGTGAACAAGAGTGACTAGAGAGGGCAGAACACGTTACTTCTTTTTTTATACTGTGTATGTGCATGCGCGCGCGCGGGCGTGTGTGTGTGTGTGTGTGTGTGTGTGTGTGTGTGTGTGCACATGTGCGTTTAAGGAGTGAGGGATGAGAGGTAATTTTGAATGAATTGGTTCTTTCTTTTCATCATGTATGTCCTGGGATTTGAACTCAGGCGTATCCCCAAGCCTCTTTACCCAATGAGCCATCTCACCATCCATAAAAGCCATAGAATTTCTAATGGATGTAATAGCTATTGCTAATAGAGCAGGGCTTCAGGTAAATAAAGTTAAACCAAATGCCTATCTACTATAAATCATAATAAAATTGATTTTAAAATAATTCTGTAGGGGCTAGAGAGATGTCTCGGTGGTTAAGAGCACTGGCTGCTGTCCCAAGGGACCCAGGGTCGATTCCCAGTACCCACATGGCAACTCACAATGGCCTTAACTCTAGCTCTGGGGAGGAGGGGCTAATGCCCCCTTCTTGGCTCCATGAGTACCAGGCATGCAGTGTGGTTCACAGACATATTTGCAGGCAAAACATACGCATAAAATAATTTGAAAATATTTAAGTTCTCTAGCTCACATATAATTTTGCCATTTATTACAGTTGAAAGCAAATTTGAATACTAATGAGATGGCTGCACTTATTTATTACATAAAAAATGAAATCTTGGCTGAATATCCGATGCTTCTATGACAGAGCATCTTCAAGGTTTTTCTGAGTTGATTGGCAGTTTGCTTTTGTAAGCATCAGTGCTGACGAGGCCACTTCAAATAAACATATAGTATGAGATGGCAGAAGTACATTTGGGGCCATTTTAGAGATCATTGTAAATGATAGCCTAATTCTCAAACAGCGATTTAAAATAAAATATTCTAAGACACCACAACCCAAAGATATGCCAGCGTGGTAGCAGAATGCTGAGGAGTGGCGCTCAGGAAAACACTGAACGTCTTTGTTTTCTGTAATTAAAGCGGCATTGCTTCTCTAACAACAGAAAAATCTGTGCAGTGAGAACACTGCAACTGATCATGTATGGTAGGCTTAAACCTGAGCCACGGTATGCAGGGCGGTGTTCCCTGGTGTTCACAGGTATGATGGCACAGACGCAGGGCAAAAAGCATGTGTTGTGTTCAGAACCAAGGCTGCAGTGAGGTCATGTGATACAACGCAGACAATGGTGCCAGAGGCACCTCAGATGGGCTGCAGATTTGGTCTGCTTGGGGGTCCTTGTGTATTCAGAAACCTTTCACTCTTGCTAAATACTCACAATGCCCGGCCCCATTCTGCTTAGAGTTGGGTTCTAGATTGTGCCAGCTCTGTCCTCACCAGCAATGAGAATGCTGCCTCTGCCAAGTTCCTCTGTAAAAGTTATGGTCTATGACCAGCCGGGCTTGGAAGGTGGGAAGGAAACAACTTGGACGTGTGTGCCTTCGGGAGTCATGTTGCCTTCCGGTACCATCTGATGCTGTGGTCACACCAAGAGGATTTATGCAGTGAGAATTTTTGGTTTCTTTAAAAACATAGAAATGTTATGGGAATACGTTTTTGTTTTAATCCCAGGTGTGAGATACGGGGCTGCTTCAGAATGTCCACAGCAGCTGACTATGATTTGCCTCGTGCCCTAACAGGGGCATGATTTTGACAGCTGCGGATAATTTCTGGAAGTGTATGACATTTGGAGCTCTGGGGACTCTTGAGAGGGTATTTAAATGCTGGAGCCCTGAGTGGCTGCTGCTCCTGTTGCTGTTGGTTGCTGGTTGCTGGTTGTTGTTGGCTGCAGTTTGCCCAAAGAGATGGGAAGAAGAAATTGGATGTCCTGACAGCAATGATCAAACTTGCCCCAAGGAACTCGATGCCCCTAATCAGCAGGCCGCAATCTAATGATGACGATGCCCCCTTTCTCCTCTGTCCTACTTTCTCTCCTACCTAGTGCTGGGGAGTTAGAAGGAAGGAACAAGAGTGGAAAAGAATGGAAATGAGAAAAAGAAACCCACAAAGTAGAAAAGGCTGGAAACATTTGTGATTATTGTTTATTATTACTGTCTCTTTTATCTCTGTCTCTGTCTCTCTCTCCCTGTGTGTGTGTGTGTATGTGTTTGTGCATGCGTGTGTGTATGTGTATGTGCATGTATGTGTGTATGTATGTATGTGTGTGTGCCTAGGTGTGTGTATGTGCATGTATGTGTGTACACAGTATGTGTATGTGTGTGTATATGTGAGTGCATATGTGTGTATGCATGTATGTGTGTGTATGTGTGTGTGCCTGTGTATGTGTATGTGCATGTATTTGTGTGTATTTGTCTGACTGTGTCTGTGTGTGTATCTGTGTGTGTGTGTGTGTGTATGCATGTATGTGTGTGTATGTGTGTGTGCCTGTGTATGTGTATGTGCATGTATTTGTGTGTATTTGTCTATCTGACTGTGTCTGTGTGTGTATCTGTGTGTGTGTGTGTATGCATGTATGTGTGTGTATGTGTGTGTGCCTGTGTATGTGTATGTGCATGTATTTGTGTGTATTTGTCTTTCTGACTGTGTGTGTGTGTGTGTGTGTGTGTGTGTGTGTGTGTGTGTGTGTAATGAGGAGGCCAGAGGTTACTTTGGGAGTCGTTGCCCAGGGACTATTACTATCTGTGTTCTTCTCCGAGGCAAGCATGAATTCAACGATTCGTGTAGACTAAACTAGGCATTGATCCACACGGATCTACCAGTCTCTACCTCCCAGCATTGGGATTACAGGTATAGACTACCACAGCCGCACTCTTTAAACAAGTTCTGAGTGTTAAACTCAGACGCTTGCACTTGCAAGGCAGGCACTCTGCCAACTGAATGATCTCCATAAGACCCAAAATGTTTCATTGCTCCCAAGTCAGCTGGTAACACTCCACAAAAGATGGATTTTTCTAGCAATATCCGCAGCCTATGACTCCACTGTTACTCTGTAGAGCCATGTAGCCCTGCTGCCCAAAGTTTTCATTGTATATTTTTCTGGCAACATACTTTGTTTTTTATGTACACTCTAATGACTCCCTCTACCAACCTCCTCTCACACCAACTCCAAACATGCTCACTGACTCACTTTAGCCATTGGGACAAGTGCAAACAAAAATCAAAGTTCTAATAGTGCCTACACATGGAGGTATCTCTCTTCTCTCTTAGACGTCAGAGCTCCTCTGATACAATAAAACAAGCCCAGGTTAGCATCCTACAGAGAAGAAAGACCTGGAACACGAATCACCTCGGCTGAGCATCCCAACTGACTCCTGAACCTCAGCAGGGTCCCGCAACTTGAGTTAACAGAGTCAAGGCAGAAACAGGAGCCCCAGGAATAGCCCAGATCACTTTGCCAACCCCCAGGTTCATAAGCTAAGTGAGTGGTTATGAGGTTAGATGATTATGAATTGGGGTGATTTCTTAAAGGTAACTTATGCGGCCATTCACAGAGTTATGAACTGGTAAAAGTGTTCAGAGTCCCCATAAAGTGCAGGCACAGACCTTAAGTGAGAGTTTATGCACCCATAAGGGAGCATGAAAATCTGAGGGTTTGGTTACCTTCTCAGGATAACTCCAAGAGGTCATTACAAAGCTCATTCAGTGTAAATACCCTGCTCACTGCTGAACCATGGTGTCAGATTCCTACAGCAAATTACAGACATGTTCCAGCTGTGTCAGAACTCGAGACCTCTGTAGTGAGACACTGAGGTCAGCACTGGGACTCCTAGTTCCAGCCTTCATGGGTCCTGGAGATAGCTGAGCCTCCTTCACGGAGCTGTTGGGAAGATTAAACCCAAGCCAGCACTTGCACGGTTCTCTAGATGCTAAATGGGTATAAGCGCTCAAGAATAGTAGCTTGGCTTAGAAGTTAGTCCAGTAGTGAACTACCATGTATTGTGTATCCTCTGTGCATCTCCTGACTGTCACTGAAGTGGCTGCCATGTAGTCTCAGAAGCGAGAAAGCTGATGAGACACAGAAACAACTTTCCTGCGTCAGACAGCTGTGAAGGAGCAGCTGCCAACAGCAACTGTCACATCGTTGCTCCCGTCATGTGGTGGCTTCCTTTCCATTGCTGTCATAAAATACCCAGACAAAAGCAACTTGGGAAGAAAGAGTTGAATTTTGCTGACAGGCCCACAGGGACAGAGTCCATCCTGGCAGGGATGCCATGACAAAAGGCAGGGAAGACAGAGCAGCAGGAACAGGAAGCTAGCCGGTCACATTTCATCAGCACAGAGGAAGCAGAGAGAAAGAAAAGGAAGTCGGTCCAGGCCATAAGGTCACCCTCCAGTGGTGCACTAGCTCCACCTCCCAAAGGTTCCACAGCCTTCTCAAACAGTATCACCAGCTAGCGACCCTGTGTTCGAACCTATGAGCCTACTGAATATTTCTTTTTTTTTAAAGATTTATTTATTATGTATACAGTGTTGTCTGCTTGTAGGCCAGAAGAGGGTATCAGGTTACATTATAGATGGTTGTGACCCACCATGTGGTTGCTGGGAATTGAACTCAGGACCTTTGGAAGAGCAGGCAGCACTCTTAACCACTGAGCCTTCTTATTTAAACCAGACCACCATGCTTCCTTGACAGGTGGTTAAGAGCAAAACCCAACTTAGAGTTCTGAGGGTTAAAGACTCACTCTTGAGGGTAGTAATTATAAAGGCCTTGTCTGTTTTTAAATGCAGGTCTGCTTTGCATTTTAGTCAGCCTACACCATCAGCTCCAGAATCCTATATTACCTTCCATTTAAAAATCCTTTGCCATTTTACTGGACTTCCCAAATTACCTGCCGTCCTTAGGTCTTCCCCAGGCATATGGGTGTGAGCTCTGGAGTCAGATGACATCTGATGGGATCACAATTCAACTCCTACTGATTGTGTGAACTTGGGCAGCATAAGCCCCTTCTAACTCTGTGTTTCCTCTTCTGTAAAGGGAGGGAATGGTTCTATTTCATGGAGACTGGGGAAAAGGGAGGGATAAAGGATGAAAGAGACAAGAAAGGGAGAAATGGAAGAGAGAGAGACAGACAGAGAGGGGGTGGGGAGGGAGAGCCCATGTTATCTATTGATGCTTTTTCTCCACAGTTGTGCTCCCATAGCCTTTTTTTCCTTCACATTTACATGAATTGTATTTAACTCTTACTATGTAGAACAGGCAGGCTTGCCTCTACCTCCAGAGCGCTAGAACTAAAGGCATGCGCCACTGCGCCCAGCTTACATTTAATTCTATATTTTCATGGGCTCCTTACTCAATTTTATCACCCTTGAAATGGGAGACTGCCATTCCTGGGTCTCTATTCCTAGTGCCCCACCATCAGTACTTGCTGCATGTTTGTTGAAATCAATTTAACCCAACTGTGAGCCCTTAACTTAGGCTTTTCGCATTGGGGACTTCTGTTTGTCCAGCCATCCTTTCATATGCTGGACCACATCAGGATTTTGCAAAGACCTTTGCTCTGTGTTTTCCAATGGCATTTTGCTCTTAAACAAATTGAAAGAGGGAGCCTGATCAGAAAGTGGCTTGTCTGCGGAGACGCCCTTACTGGAGGAAGGGGCAGAGAAATGCAGGGTTTTAGCCCCTCACCCCTTAAAGAGCTTCTGGGAGCCTCTAACAATGTCTTGAGCATTTCACAGCCGACTGAACATGCCATCTTGAATTTAGACTTTTTCTTAAAGGCCAGACCCCAGACTCTCTATCCCCACCCTGGGTGAAACCAGCTCTAAACATGGACTTCTAAAAGCTGAAGGAATCTATTTCTAAAGAGAAGACACACGCATACACACACACACCTACCTACTTCTGATCCCAGAAAATTCTACAGGAAATAAAGATAAGTGGTTCTCACTTCAAAGCCAAAAAAATGATAACAGCATAGAGTAGAGGCTTCTCCATATGGAACATGGAAGGTAGTTGACTCCTGTTGGGTAATGAAACCAAAAGTCTTGCATGAGCCAACTAGAGTTTTAGGTACTGGCAGAAACCAGGTTTGTAATAATGGGGGCCCAATCCCTGGACATTTTAAAAATGTAATAGGGGCTAGAGAGATGGCTTAGCAGCTAAGGGCATGTACTGCTCTTGCAGAGGACACACATTTGATTCCTAGCACCCACGTTAGATAGGCAGCTCACAGCTACCTATAACTCCAGCTCTAGGGGATCTGACGCCCTCTACTGGCATCTGTAGACACCTGCACTCGCATGCATGTACCCACACACAGACGCACAGAAACTTTGGAACTAAAAGGATGTCAGTGAGAAAACCTCAGCTCATCAGAACTCTGACGAGTAGATATGTAAATATGTCACTGTTGAATAAACAAATTATGGCTGCATAAAATAAGAAAAAAATTATGCTTCCGGCATAAAACCTTTCTTAAACTTAGCGTTTGCTGAAAACCCCCAGTAAGAAATGTTTATCAAGAACTCACTGTGTCAGGTGATGTGTATTCATATTGCATCAAGCCTAGGAAGTGGGCATTGCTATCTACACAGATAAGAAAGCCGAGTGGGGTGGGGGCCTGGCTTCATTCTTTAGTATCTGACAGCAAGGAAAAGCCATGACAGGAATGTAAGCAGTGCCTTCCTTATTCCTGTTTCCCCCCTCTGGCTTCCCTGGACCACTGCTCCATGAACAGTTTCTGCCTGGATGCACAGCCATCATATGGACCCTTTGAAGAAGTGACAAGCTTCTCTACTCTCACACTGGTTAGTGTTCAAAAACTTGACACAAACTGGATTCAGCTAAGAAGAGGAAACCTTAACGAGGCGTCGCCTCCATCAGCGGCGCTTGGCCCGTAGGCATGTCTGTAGGAGGGTTTCTTAATTGACTCAGGAGGACACAGTCCACCACGGGAGGTGCCTCGCCTAGGCCGGTGAGCCTGGTCTGAGCAAGCCAGAGAATGCAAGTCAGCAAGCAATGCCCACCTGGTCTCAGTTTAGGTTCCAGCATCCAGCATCTGTTAGCCAGGGATTGATGGAGGTGCCGTGGGAATAAGAGAAAGCGACTGGCATCTCAAAGAGCAGGACTGCCCTTCCGTCAGGACATCTGAAGGGCCACAGTCTGTGAAAGTGAGATGTACACGCATGATGTGGGGGGCCTCGTGCTTTATAGGACAGGAAGCGGGGGACTTTGAGGATGAAGAGCTCATCTGCAGATGTCAGTGGGTTTGCTGTGTGGAGCTCAGAGGCTTCCAAGGGTGTCATAAGTCAAGTCAGCTTTCCTCTGGAGAGCGCCTCTGTCCACCTGGGGTGGTTGGTCATTAACCCTTGAGGTTCCTACCTGGTGCTTCTGCCTCGGTTTCCTTTGATGATGGAATAGACCTCTTCTTCCTCAAGTTGGCTTTGGTCAAGGTGTTCACCACAACAGAAACAAAAAACTAGAACAACTCTTTTCTGGTGATTGTCACAAGATATAGAAGCCATCTGGAGAGTATTAATATTAATGCAGAGGTGTCTGCATTTGTGTGTGTGTGTGTGTGTGTGTGTGTGTGTGTGTGTGTGTGTAACAAATAATAAAGAGAAAGAGGCTCTCAATTTGATAGGTAGTGAAGGGGTCATGGGAGAAGTTGGAGGGATGAAAAGGAAGGGGATAGGTGATGTAATTACATTTTAATTAAAAATTTTAAAGTGCAGATGGGGCCTTGACTGATAGCAGCTGGTTCGGTAGGGCCTGAAGGGATGCCTGGGAATCTGCATTTAACTAGGACCAAGCCTTAACTGCTGCAGGAGGACCCCAGGGACTACCCTGAATGCATTGTCTCTGGGGTAGAATCAGGGCTCTCCTTCAGGGGGGCAGACTAGGGCCTTTAGGGGCCACTTTCATTTTGCTGTCTACAAAGTTTCCAAACAAGAGTTGTGCTTTGGAGCTAATAAGGATGGGATGTGGCGGGTATAGAGGGCAATCCTAAATTTGTTCCGGTCCTCTATCCTCCCTCTGGGACGATGTCACTAATCCACGGGGCTAGCTGTCCCAAGCCAGGGCTTGAAAAGGAAGAGAAAGAAAGGGCATCCCTGTCTGCTCCCTTTGAAACATAAAAGGTGAAGGCTGAAGAGAGTGCTGATGGTGACAGATGTAAGATGTTTATTATATATCGCAGAGATCCAGATTAGGGAAAGCTTCCTAAATCCAATTTTTCTGCTTTTTAAAGCAGAAAGTAAATAAGGCCATGCTGGCTTGGCACCCTTCTTCTCAGGAATGCACTGATGGGATGTCTGGGGGATGTTTGGAGACTCTACTGTGGTGCCAAGGAGGCAGGTTTTGGGGTGTTATCATGCACCCCATCTTTCACACCTAAAGGCAATGGGAGAGACGCTCTCTTTGTTGAGCCAGCTGTAGAGTAAAGTGACCAGGAGACTAGGGGATCTGTAAAGGCCAGGGAGGAGGAGGTAGCACACAGGATGAAAGTGACCCCGGACTTTGAAAGGCTAACAAATGACACCCATACCTTTTCTTTCTAACTTTTTTCCTTTGGTATAACATTAAATTTGCATGTCAGATGTCAAGAGAGGCACGGGGATCAACTGAGGCTAACGCCTTCTGCAAGTTCCACTTCCGAGATGCGCGTGCACATCAGTCCCACAGCCACCTGCCTGTCTGACGCCCTGGGTCTTTCGCTAAACACGATGTGGGGAAAGTCCAGAGAGCTTCTGCAAAGGTGGCTGAGCATGGAGAATACAAGGAACCTCTTCCCTCAGGCGCCTCTTCAAGTATCTGTTAAACATTGTGAAAGGCACATAGCCATGAGGAGAGGTGAGATGTGACGGAGAGCAGGGCCTGGTGGGAGTCTGTCAGGTAACGAGCTAAGGACCATGAGTATGAGTCAGTCCCTGTTCAAGACAGACCCTTGAGTTCCATTGGTCTATTTTATCCATAGCTTTCCTCACATAGCCACATGTCTATCCCCAGAACCCACACTTTTAGTGCTAGAGTTCTGATGCTCTTTGTCTATATTTTCTCAAACAAACAAAATCCCAAATCCTCTGAGTCTCATCCGAAGCTTTGTCCTGCCCTATGGACCAGGAGTCACAGCCAACTTCTGGCTGACCACAGTTACTCTTAGTGGACATCTTCTCCTTACCCTGAGTGCATGGTGTTGCCCAAAGCCCTCTTGGTTCTGTGACCAAATATCTGACAATAACTCGAGAGAAACCTTTTACGTTGGCTCACAGTTCGAGGGTAAGTCCATTACTGTGGGAAGTCACAGTGGGAGTGGCTGAAGGCCATATTCCCGCCATAGTCAGGAAGAGTGTGAGAACACTGGCACTCAGCTCACTTTTTTCCTGTTTGTCTCCAGTCCCACTCCTAAGACCATAGCCTGATGCCATCCATAGCCAGGGTGGATCAGTCCACTCCAATGACCTTAACCTAGAAACTGCCCACAGGCAATGCCCAGAGGTTTGTTGCCATAGTGATTTTAAATTCCATCAAGATGAACCATCACAACAGGCCACCCGCTACAAACAGGAGTTCCAACTAAAAAAATTAATTAATTAAAGTTTCATTTGATTCAAAATTCATATCTTCTGTTATATGAGTCATAGTTCAGGTGCTTGAGAACCCCATGTGGCCAGTGACAGGGCAGATACAGTGCCATGTAGGATACTTTTATCCCAGAGATTCCTATTACACAGCTCCGTCTTGGAGGATGAGTTGGAATTGATGACACAAATCTCCCCGACCAGTCAGGAATGCTCAGTGCTCAGGAGACCATGAAGGGGCTGGTGAACTCCCAACTGTCCATGTCATTGCCACTGCCAAGCTGACATTTCTCCTATATAAAAATGGCCTAATTTGACAAAGAACTGAAATTTCTAGGAAAAAAAAATCCAGCAAAAGGTACTCATCCTTAATTCTTACAATATCAGGGTAAAATTCTGTCTCTGAAGTATATTTTATCCAAAGCCAGACCGATATTGGGAAAAGAAACAAAACAAAACAAATGTTTCTACTTTTCATAAGACAACTCCAAAACAAAGACATAAAAGTCAAATAATAATTTCATTTTTATTAATGAAACCAAAGCAAAGTTGAAAAGCTCCTAAAATTCACAGGTCATGAATAAAGAGATGGGGTAGATTGCTCTGTGGAGAAGCCTGTGGGAGAAAGTACAACAGTTCACTTCACACAGCTTGCACACCATAAATCCTGATGGACTCTGTTGGCTTCATCCATTAAAATGATACACTCACTTACAGAATCCTTCACTCATAAATCAAACCAATAAGAAAGGAAAGATGGGCTAATCCCAGAGACCAACACTTTGAAAGAGGAGAGCCAGGCTGGAAAAGCTGAGGCGAACAGTTCTCCTTAGAGCAGGCTAAATTCGGGAAACGATACGTCATTTGCTTCTTCATAAAATGTATTCCACTGTGTGTGGGCGTGGATGTGTGGGAGCGCAAAGCACCGTGGTGCACGTGTGGGGGCCAGAAGACAACCTGAGCAAGATGGCCACCATCATGTGAGCCTTGGGGTCAAACTCAGGTCACCATGCTTGGCTACCAACATCTTTTCCCACTGAGTGGAATGCAGCTGCCTTTGAGTTAGTTACCTACAGACCTGCCAGAAACCCCAAGGAGGTCCCTGGTTCCCCAGGGTAGAGTGGGGCCGGTAGGAGAGGGTCAAAATACACATTCTAGCTAAACTGTAGATCATAACTGCCTGAGCCCTCACCATACTAAATTCTTCCTGAAGAGCCCTTAGGCAGACTTAAAATTGAGAACCAGGACAGAATTAAAGATTAGAAGTTTTTTTTTTTTTCTATTTTGAAGCGCAACAATTGAGTTAAAACAGGATTTAGGTTTGACCCATGTGTATGCGTAAGAAATGCCATCTCCAAGGATGAAGACGAAATCTTGAGTTTTCCAACCAGAACGACTGGAAACTGAGGAGGAAGGAGAGCACCTGCTGTACGCAATAACCCCACTGTCTGTCCCCTAAGATTTGCCTGGGTAGCCTTCATGAGTCAGGGCTAGGACTGTGAAACAAACCCTGCAGCTGGCTTTAGCATTAGAAAGTTTGCACTGCAGAGATATCAAGCTACACACATACGCCACTGCTTAAATTATAATAAACAAACTACGTGGCTCAGGAAATCAGAGGAAAGACCATTCTTAGTAAAATAATATTTGGAGTAGTTGCGCACATTACAGGGGTGACGTGAAAGTTATTTTGATTGCATCCACGACGTCACTGCCATGGGGTGGGGGTGGGGGATGTGGGGGAGGGTGGAGAGGGGAAGCACCAAAATGGATGCAAGACAAAACATGATGAGAAAAGTAGAAAAGATTAAAAAAATAGCTCTTCCTGTAAAAGTCCTTGGAATAATCCATGCTTACTTACTTAACAGTGTCTTAAACTGTTAAGAATAGAAAAAGATGACTACAAATTTGGGCTGGGATATGGCTTAGTTGGTAGAGTACTTACCTGGCATGTGTAAAAAAAAACCCTGAGTCAATTTCCCAGCACCACAAAAATTCAAGCGAGGTTACACCTGCCTGTCATCCTAGCACATGGGAAGTGGAGGCAGCAGGGTAAGGAGTTCCCGTTCATCTTTGCTGACATGGTGAGTTCAAGACCAGCCTAGGCTACATGAGACCCTACCTCAAAAAAAAAAAAAAGAATGTGTACAGTTTTTGTGAAAATAGAATAATCTTAAAGGCATCACAATTCTGAGCACAAAATAACACAAAAGCAACATATACAAGATAAAATCCCAGAGAGTGATATTATTAACAAACGCAATGAAAACTTCTCCGCGTATGGCTAATTTAACGACGAATAACAATCACTGCTGGGAAGCAAAGACAGAACACGCCAGACACTGTAGTCATTTCACCAGTGAGCCACATAAGGAAAATCATGGACTCTTGTCACGAAAAAACAAACGGATACTAAATTTAAAAAAAAAAATCAATTTTCAACTCTTAACAATACAACCCTGAGTGAAGGGAGCTAGGGAAGAAGCCTCTGTCGGCTAACACGTAAGCATCATTTTAAACCAAACAATATATCATTCCGACTTAAAGATGATGCCACGAGAGGCAACACTACCACAGTAAAACCAGACACAAAACCAAAACCCATGGCTGGTTCTGAGGATATGCAAACTCCAAGGACGGAACTTTTAAAAGTATTTTATTTTCATGAAAAATACATGCTGGCTTTGAACTCACTGTGTAGTCAAAGATGACCTTGAATTTCTGGCCCTCCTGCCTCCACCTCCCATATGCAAGGACTATAGGTGTACACCAACCTTGCCTGGAATTTTATGGTGCTGGGAAATGAACTCGGAGCTTTGGGTACACCAGACAAGTATTCTACCATATATACATATACATATACATATATATATATTATGAATACATATGAATGTATATATATGAATATATATATGAAAGGAAGCAAGAGAATTATATTACTATTTTTAGAAGTTCATTGAAAAATATTTGAACTGATTTTTTTTTTAAAGTCAATGTAATTGCTAAAGATATAGAACACGTCGCTGGGGGTATAAGGAAGCAGCTCCTCACAGAACAAGAAATATGAACTGCTAAGACAAAGTCTTAATGGGAAACGTGTGACCTAGATTGGGTGAGGTGGGTCGGAGGCTCGATTTCGTTAAGAGAGATGAAGTAAAACTTGGCTAAGGGTAGCAGTGTGACCTGATATGAAAAAAATCTATTTTAAGGATGCCAGTTCTTTCCAGCTGATATATGGCTTTAAAGTAAGTTAGTTTTTTTAAAATTTGGAGCTTATTTAAATGGGATAGAATTGTAATGAAGTTAATCTGGGAAAATAATGAATGAAAAAAATTGAAGATATTTTTTAAGTAATATGGGATAAAAGAAACAAGCCTCACCTCTCCTCCTCCACGCCCAAATATATATATATATATATATATATATATATATATATATATATATATATATATATATATATATACACACACACAATAAAAAATATCAGTTACTAAAACAATCTAACAATCTGTTGAAGCTGCAGAAATAACAGGCTTGATGAGAGCACAAAACGCATAGTAATTAACATAAGTTTAAGATGGCTTGAGCTCTGGTTATGTTTATGGCTTTAGTTACTTGTCGTCGCTATGACAGAGTACCACAGGCTGGTAATGTTCAAAAGAAGAAAGGTTATCTGACACATGGCTCTTGAGGCTTGGAAGTACAAGGGTATGGTGACAATTCTAGTGAGGCTCTCTGTGCTGCATCAGAAAATGACAGAAGGGCACTTTTGACATAAGAACTGAGAGGTGACAATTAGGTAAAAAAAAAAAAAAAAACAAATGGGGAATTCTAGCTATAATAATATCTCAGCTCTTGAAGCGCCCACACCACACGTCATTATAATGTGACTGTGGTTATGTGATGGTGAGTCTTGGCTGCAGATGAGCAAAGCCTGCATTTAGATGTACCTGTGTGTGTGTGGGGGGGGGGAGTCTAGAGATGGAATGCATGCGTGACAGACTGCAAAGTTGCATTAGCTAGTGGGAGGTAGGATGCTGGAAGGCGGGACCTCATTAAAGGATGTGGGCGACTAGGGTGCATGCCTTTCATGGGAGGTCTTGTCCTTGGCCACTTCCTCTTTCTCTGCTTCCTGGCTGACGTGAGGGGAACCGCCCTGCTCCACCAGGCTTCTGCCACCAGAGCGTTGTTCCTCGTCTCAGGCCCAGGGCCCCGCTAAGCACATACTGAAATATCTGAGTCATGACTTAAGGAGGCGCCTTCCCTGAAGCCATTTTTCCCTGCAGGAGTGAAGTCTGACTAACACGGGTACTTAAATTCCAACATGAGTTTCCAGGAGGACTTTTAAATCGCTGCGCCTGAAACCTACGGAACAGGAAGCAACTCTTCCTCAGTGTGACTAAGGGGAGCACCAGGTTGAGGGGTGCTTTTTACCATTGCATTTTATGGGCTCCCCTGTCTTACTTTTGGAAGGAACCCTTTGACTAAACCTTACCTATAAAAGAATATTGTGACAACTGGTCAAACAGTTCTCATACCATGGATCAAGATAAAAGCTGTATGCATTAGCTGAATAAAAGTTTTTAGATATTTTAAAAATGTTAAAATTGTAGGACCATGGGATTGCTTAGCCGGGTGCCTGCTGCCAACCCGTCAACCTGAGTTCTACCTACACAGTGGAAGGAGAGAGCTAATGCCTCCAAGCTGTACTCAGACCTCCACACAGGAACCCTGGCACGTGGACACACACACACATACACACACACACACACACACACACACACACACTGCAAACAAATAGATGTTAAAATTAATTTAAATGTTTATATGAATCCGTAAGATTACATGACATAGCAAATGAAAATAATGACTCTATTATACAGCAAAGGCTGCCTAATAAAACATCATGTATCTAAGCATACTGTAATATAAAGACAAAAGGCTGTGAGGGGCTGATGAAACATTAGAATGACAACTTATTAAAATTAATTGTTGTGAAGGGCTAATGTATCAATAAACATGTAGACAGAGCAAACGGGTTATTCACGTAAAGGAAAACAATGGTAGGAAAGACATGTGGAAAGGGCTGGAGAGATGGCCCCATGGCTAAGAGTATTTGCTGCTCTTGCAGAGGACCCAGATTTGGTTCCCAGTGCTCAGACCAGGCCATTCACAACCACTTACAACTCCAGATCGAGGGAATCCAGCACCCTCTCTGGTCTCCGTGGGCAGTGCACTCATGTACACACACGTGTGCACACACATACACACACACACATACACACATACACACATGCACAAACACACACATGCACACATGTACACATGGGTGCACACACGCACACATACAAACACATGCATGTACAGACACATGCACACATGTACACACACGTGCACACACACACACACGTCCACACATGCACAAACACACACATGTACACACAAATGCACACATGTACACACAGGTGCACACACACAAACACACGCATGTACACACACACGCACACATGTACACACAGGTGCACACACGCACACACACACACATGTGCACACACACAATGAAACCTTTTCAATTTAAAGAAAACTTATGAAAATATATAATTCAATTATAATAAAAGAAATAAAAATCAAAACTAGCTATTGTTAGTCATCTAAAAAGTAACATTAAGTAACATTTTAAAAAAATACCCTTTGTTAACAAATACTTAGGAAAAAGTCTGGATTTTTTTTTCTATAGCAGGGTAGAATGTTTTCTATATTGCTAGTGACCATAAAATTTACTAAAATATATTTGTAAAGCAGTATGGTAGTCATTATTTAAAGCCATCAGGATATTTTTGATCCAGTAATTCGACTTCTGGGAATTTATCCTAAGACCGTAATCCAAAGCCTAGAAGGATACACTCGCACGATGCGTCTGATTCACCATTGAAATTGCAAAGACATGAAACTTCACACAGAGTAAAAGATAATGTAACGAGTGACAGTAAATTCACAGGCATAAAATTATAGACACCAATCACAAGCAGAGCTATAAAGGCCATGAAAACAAAAGATGCGCAACTATACTTGATTACAATTGTGAAAAATTATACATGGCAAATTACTGTAAGGATAAAAATGCTAATGTTAATACTATCGACGAAAAGCTATAGAGAACTGACTATCTGTCTTTATGTTTGTTTATTATCTCTTTATGCATGGATTCTCTGGGGCGGGGGTGGGGAAAGCACACATGTGGCGCACAGAGGGTAGCTTGCAGGGCTTACTCCTGCCCTCCCTCCATACCGGTACCCAGGACTAAACTCAAGTTATCAGGCTTGGAGACAAGTGCTTTAACCCACTAAGTCATCTTACCAGCCTCTTAAAAAAATTTTTTTAAATGTTTAATTGCATATGTGAGAGGATATGGGCATATGGGTGCAGTACTAAAGGAGGCCAGAAGAGGGCACCAAATCCCCTGGAGCTGGAGTTAGAAGAGGTTATGGGCGGACCTACGTGAAGGTCCACTGTTGGAGCAGCACACGCTCTTTGGTGGCTGAGCAGTCTCTCCAGCCTTGTTACACAAGTTTCTTTCTAATGCAAATTCTCTGGGAACTAAAGAAAGATGTAACAAAGTAACAGGCTAACCAGAGCAAACGCCAGCTTCCCTGGAGGACGTACATGTTTCCCATAACCCCCTCCCCTTGGTTAAGCACAGACACTCTGACCCCAGGGCTTCCAGGAGATGTTCTACCCAGTTCTCGGAGCTGATTTTGCTAACAGCCTCATCACTGTTGAATGTTATACCGTCGTGGAAAACCATGTATTTGGTTCAGAATCGTGTCCTCATTCCAAAAGACAACAGAGACAGACCTAATAAAAATAAACCATGAATTGTAATTTAGCCCTTGGGACCATGACTACAGTATTCGGTAGAGTTGGTCAGGAATGATATTTCTTTATTCATCGGCTTATTTTGTTTTAAAATGGGGGTCTCATATAGGTCAGGCTGGCTTTGAACTCATTACGTAGCAAAGCCTGGTCTTGAATTCCTGATCTACTTGCCTCTGCCTCCCAAGACTTGGGAGTTCGGGTGTGTGCTGCTACATCTAGCTTAGAGATAATACATTTTTATTGGCAAGCCATAATTCCGGGACCTAATAGCCTGTATCAAGTAGTGCTTGCTGCTTAGGCTTTTATTGTCTTACAAATCAACCGAAGGTGGCCCAGAAACCACCTGATATCACACTTAACGCGATTCATCATCGCTGCGTTAACAGGAGCAGCGTAACTTGTCCTGATGGCTTAACAGTAATGTAGTCAGGCCTAACTACTTCCATCTTTAGAGCTACACGATCCAAACCCAGGTGACTCTCTGTCATCAGAGGCCGCATGTAACTCCAAAACAAAGAGACATCTTTGAGATGGGCTCAAACGCAGCGTAGCACCATCCTGCTTCGTTGCTTTTACATCTTGTTGGGTTTCCTTCTGCTTCTGTATGTGCACAACAAAGGAAATGGCTTGTTTCCAGCTTTGGACATCAACTGCTTTGAGAAGATACAGAGCAGTTGGAACGCCTGGCGGAGATTCACAGCGTTTCTCTGTGGAGGCGGCACGTGAGGTGCGAGGCAAGCAGGCCTTCGGCCTATGTTGGGCACGGGACTAAAACATTCACCCTGCTCGACCTTGTTGATGTCAGGGGGGTCGGGAGGTGGAGGGGGGCAGGGGTGCCCTGCTGTTCCATTGGGGTAGCATTACAGCAGCAACATCTGTCTTTCTGAGTGCCCCAGTGGGAGGAATTAGAGACTCAGGGTGTACTTGGTGTTTATTGTGGAGCGGCTGAAGAGCTCGTGCTGGATGCGGAGCACCAGGGAAACAAGTGTGACACATTTTAAGCATGTCAATGGAGGAAGAGCCTATTCTTAGTCCCTAGAAAAATGGAAACTGGGTCAGGGCTTTTATCCAAAATTGTCTTCTACATTCTGTAATTTGAATTAACACGGTTAGCAGACTTGTAGAGTTAGTCCATCTTCCAATAGTTTTGATGCAACTCTGAGGAAGCGCTGGGTGCTGTCGGCGGAAGAGCAGTTACCTGAGAGCTCTGCTGCTGGACGGCCGTGACTGTCAACCTGGCAGGGTCTAGAATCGTCATGGAAGACAAAAACCAAAACTTCTGTTTGTGAGGACTTTCTAGAGTCAGTTGACCGAGGTGGGAAGGCTCACTGTAAATGTCAGCAGCCCCCTTCCATGGTCTGGGGTCCAACACAGAAGGGAAATGAGGAGCCAGACTGAGCCCCAGCTTTCCTCTCTCTCCACTCGCTGGTTGCAGATGCAGTGCGAGCAGTGGCCCCACCCTGCAGCCATGTGCTGTCCCCTTGAACTACGTAACCCAGGACAAGCCCTTCCTTCTTACGTTGCTTTCACCGGGTGTTTTGTCACAGAAACAACAAAACTAACACAACTGGCAAATAATTTATTTTTCCCCTCAGGTTACATGTAAGCTAATGAACAAAAGACTATATACTGGCCATATGTATACTCAGGCTGACAAGGTAGCTAGAACTTGGGAGGTGAAGGTGGGGGGGGGGTGAGGGGGTGGGGGAGGAGGAATTCAAGGTCATCTTTAGCTATATAGTGCATTGAGGTCTGCCCAGGAAACACAAGACACTCCCTCAAAATTTGCAAAATGGTGAAAGCTGGACTGAAGAGCACCAGGCCATCAATGGCTGACCTCTTTATCTCAAGAGGTGAACCCAAAGTACAGGCACATGCACAGTGTGTGTGTGTGTGTGTATGTGTGTGTGTGTGTGTGTGTGTGTGTGTGTGTGTGTGTGTTACAAAAATAATTGAAGATGTCACAAGTTTGAGAGGAATTTGGAGGAGACAGGAGAAATCGGAAGGGGAGAAGGAAGGCTAGGAACGATGTAAAGACAGTACCCACGTATGAAATTCTCAAAAAAAACTAACAACTACATTTTAAAAATAAGAAAAAGTTGAAGAACTACTCAAATGAGCCTAATTTAATTATGTGGCTCACTAAACAGAGAGTTTCACATGAATAATACAAGAAAATAGAAGGTATAAAATGATGAGGGCTGGACAGATGGGCCATGCTGCTCTTGCAGGAGACTCGAGTTCAGGTCCCGGCACCCATGTAAATTTGGCTTACAACCATCTGTAACACCAAGCCCTGGGAGACCTAATACCTGTGGCCTCTACAGACACCACGACTCACATGCACATACTTCCCCCAAAATATGTGTAACTGAAAGCAATTTAAAAAAAAAAAAAGATAAAGTCCTAGAGGTACAAAGCATGGCAAGAGAAGTAGCTAGCGTTCTTAGTTGCAATAATTACTTTTAAGTTGAGTCTGGAGTATGTCGTGTGAGAAGGGGACAGACGGCCCAGGGGTGAGCGCAGGCACTAGCTGCAGGGAGTGGGAGCGCCCATCTTCAGCAACCACAAGCTGCACTTGGCGAAGGGCCTCGGGCTTCAAAGGGAAGTGTGGCCTGGCAGACAGTGGGATTCTGGCCTGGAGCCACCCTAAGCAGTGAACCCAGAGACTTTGGCTGGACTTCTGACCCACGGAAAAAAAGCATTCCTGCTGTTTGAAGGCAATAAACTAGTACGTTTTTACAGAGCAACAGAAAACTGACATGAGTGTAAAACCCTCAGAAACATGCAAAGCTTAATAAGACACATTAAAAATATACAACAGATTAAAAATGGCTACCCAGCTTTAAACACAATACCTACTGAACAAAGACCATAGTAAACATAACGTGTAGCTTATTTAATGTTTAGCTATGCAATCCTGCATGCTTTCATTAGATCACAACTAAGTTTGTTATCAAAACTATATGTATCTTTGCTAATCTACTTGCCTGTCTGACTCACCCAGGAACAAAAGAAACGGAAACCCTCCATCTCGGTAGGGAGTCATCAATTTATCTCTTTCTTAAGTCAGGTTTTGCTTTATCAGTTTTTGAGACCCTCTTATTAATTGCATGCATATTGTGGCGTATCCTTGGAGAACTGAAATTAACTTGTTTGCTTGCGTATTTCCTTCTTTTATTCTTATGCGAGGTCTTGTCCAGACTAACTTAGAATTCAGTATGTGACTCAGACTGTAATTTGGAATCTTCGCTGCTCAGTCTGTGGATGCCAGGAATAAAATTGTGCCTCAGTATGTCCAGGTTCTTAAAACTGATTATTAAAAATATATCAATTAAACAAGGCAGTGGGTGTTGCTGTGATGTTTTATTATTTTCTATTCATTCTTCTTAGTCCTGATGTTACTTTCCAGCTTCAAATCCCGCCTTTTCTTTTGGTTAATATTTGCCTGGTACATCTTTCCCTCCTCTCTTGTGTTCAAGTTTTCTGTTTAATGATGGTTGAGTATTGCAAAGCCAAAATCACATAAAAGCTAATCAAACAATTTCTCTAAAAACTCTACTTGATTTTCAATTATGTGCATATGCATGAGTATACACACGCCTGAGTAAGATATTCTCCAGGCCAGGGGAGGGCACCCAAGCCCCTGAAGTTAGAGTTACAGCCAGTTGTAAGGTGTCACGTGGGTGCTGGGAACTGAACCCGGGGCCTCTGCCAGGGCAGAAAAGGCGATCTCCACCACTGCCGAGCCATCGCTCCAGCCCTGTACCCGTGGCCTCTGCCAGGGCAGAAAAGGCAATCTCCACCACTGCCGAGCCATCGCTCCAGCCCTGAACCCGTGGCCTCTGCCAGGGCAGAAAAGGCGATCTCCACCACTGCCGAGCCATCGCCCCAGCCCTGGTAGCGCGAGTCCTTTAAGAAGGGACCGGAAGTGAACAATTGATGTTTATAATGAGCATTTCTATTCAAGGACCCGACACTGCAGTCTACTCGGAACACACTGAGCTTTTCCAGCTTTCTCTTCACCCTCCTTTCTTGCCTTCTTTGAAAACACTAAAAATACAACACATCCTTCTCAAAACAAGAGTCTCACGCTTATTTTATGCCCCCCTTTTCTCTGCCCACCTGCATAACCCCTTTCTAAACCGAACCCCCCCCCTTATGGATTCTGTGGAGAATATGAAGAAGATCCCCCTCCTCTCCCTCCCCCCCCTTTTCTCTTTCTGTTTCACTAGATTTAGAGACAACGGATAGCAAATGGTTTGCTGAAGCGCTCGATCATTGCTGCGACTTGAATCTGAAGTGTCCCCACAGTTTCACAGGTTCGAACACTGGGGACCCAGTGGGTGGCTGTTTTGTAATGTTGTGGAATCATACTGACACGGGGCCTGGCAGGCAGCGGGCACCAAGGGGGGCCTGAAACACTTCCGGCCCTTTGTTTCTTGGTGTAGGCACAATATGAGGGCCACCACCAGTCAGTCAGTCTCTCCCTCCCCCCCCTCTCTCTGAGCTTCCCCTAGGGCACACTTCCCCTATGGCCATGACAGATGGAGTATTCTGAATTCTTGCTCCAAAGCACGCTCTCTCCCTTAAGTTGCTTCTGTGACATGTCCTTGCTGTCCCATTGCCCGTTGTTGTTACAAGTATTTATGAAACACCTAGCCGGGTGTGGTGGCACATGCCTGTAATCCCAGCATTGGGAGGCAGACGCAGGTGGATCTCTGAGTTCGAGGCCAACCTGGTCTACAAAGCAAGTCCAGGACAGCCAAGGCTACACAGAGAGACCCTGTCTCATTAACTGAAGGCTCAGGGTGAGGTAGCAATCTGGGCAGAGCTTGAACCTGGAGCTCTTCTTTAGAGTTTCCCTGCAGGTCTTCCCCTTTGCATCTGGTGGCTCTGGTTTTCTTCAGTTTTCTTCCCTGGTTCCTCTACCCCACAGCTCATGTTGGGTTTTAGTTGCCAGTGAGTTGTGTGATTCCCTCTGTAGAAGTGACTTACATCAATGTTCAAGTCTCACCCAAAGGTTTGTTAGTAGCTAAAGTCCTTGGGAGTTATTTTGGGTATTTTGTCTAGTATTTAAGTTTGTTTAAAAAAAAATGGTGCAGTGAGTGGACTTGGGGGAGTGAGGGGGCTCATGAATGACCACTAGGCTACACTACCAGCTAAGGTTCCGTTTATGGGAAAAGCTGCTTGTTAGCTGCCCGAATCTGCTTACTCAGACTCAGCACTGACGGTTTGTTTCTTAAACCTTTCAAGTGCATTTGAAGGTAGAGAACTGGTATTTTAAGATTTAATTTTTAGTTAATTTCAGAGGCGTGAGCCTACATTAAGAAGCGATCTAACAGGGATGGAAAGCCGGCTGGGAAGAGATCCCAGGGGCAAAGCATTTGCTGTGTAGGCGCGCGGACCTGGGGCCGACCTCAGAAACCCACCTATAGCAAGCTGGGCATGGTGACTGGCTTGTCGTTCCAGAGCTAGGAAAGCCAACAGGAGAACCCAGGGGCTCACTGGCTGGCCAGCAGAGGCTGACCCAATGCGGTTCAGGTTCAGTGAGAGGCCTTGTCTCAAAGCACAAGCCAGATTCCTAAGAAATAGCACTGCTGTTGTCCTCTGGCCTCTACACGCATCTGCACATGTAAGTGCACATGTACATGTAAGCCTGTACACAGTGACACACATGAACACAACTGCATGCAAACATACCACACATGTGTGCACGCACGCACACATACACACACATACACACTTAACACAAAAATAGGAAACTAAGACAGGCTAACATACACACTCACATTGATATGTCTCCAATTTTGGAACCCAAGCTGTTAAGAGGCCCTGACAAATAACTGAAATCAAAGTAATTTTAATTCCAAGACAGTAGTTATGTAAATACTTGATCCTTCTTAGAGACTAGTATTCAAGATTCTGTTTTCTTCCTCTTAAGAATCATTAGTCTGGGTAGTGTTGGCACAGGCCTTTATTCCTAGCACTCAGGAGGCAGATGCAGGTGCTGTCTGTGTGATATAGTTCAGCCTGGTCTACTTAGAGAGTGCCAGGCAGGGAGGACTCCACAGTAAGACCCTGTTTAGATAGATAGATAGATAGATAGATAGATAGATAGATAATATATGATATGATAAATAGGTAAAATCCATTTTGACTTGATAGTAATTTTCCAAGATAATATGAAATGCACATTTATCCTTTTACATGCATAGATCCATTACAGCATGCAGTTAAAAGACAGACGTCAACATAAGCTTTTCTCTATGAATGTCAAACATCTGAACTCAGAACAGCACGGGCATTGTAGTATGTGATGATGTTAAATCCGTTAACGTTGCACTTATCAAATGGCTGGTAATAATTACTACCAGCCATGTGCAATGTCACTTAAAAAAATATATAGCAGAAAGGATCTTTCCCAGATGCCCTAGAGACAACTTCATCAACTGTTATTTCTTTTGTCACTTAAAAAGGAAAGTTGTCAGCCTAGGCAAGCTCCAATTTGAATTGGCTCATCTCAGGCCCCTGCCTTGCATTGGAATTGAAAACGTAATTTCCAGCCCTTCTTCACAAATGGAATTGTTGTTATTATTCAGTTTTCCATATGTGAGTAGCCGTCACCTCTGTCAACCTCAGCATATCCATTCGTGACTCCAAAACCAGACTCACGGGCCTGAACACACACTGCGCATCTCAAGTGAAAAGATAATTTCGCTCCTGATGTGCCCAGGGCCCAGCTGATAAGAGCCAAGTCCCTGATTTGAATATTTGTTCCTGTCATCCCCTAATAACATATTTATGCATTGGGGTGTCCTTCACGTATGCCAGGCATCTCTCCTCCTCAAACATTTCCTGATGGAGAGTCCAGGACCTCCGTGATAGCCTAATGCTGGAAGGCTAGACACCTCTGAGAAAACTCGACTCTCGCTGCTCCAGACTCTTCCCTCCTCTCTGACCCTGACTGTGGCCCTGCCCTTTCTTTATGTAGAACAGAGACCGTTTCTCTGCAGCTTTCCTTCTGACCCTGAGCACTTCTGACCTTAACCCACTAGGAACAGGGAAATAAGACTCGGTCAGCACCAGAGTTGTCTAAGGGGCAGGAGGTAGTAACTCCAGGTCTGGGTGGACCTGAAGTCTCTCTCACAGGTCTCTACCTAACAGTCACTCTAAAGTGACAAATACTCTAATATTTTCAAGGTCCAGGAATTTAAAAAAAAAAAAAAAAGGAATCTCAGGTGTGGATGTTTTTGTAGGTTATATGTCTTCTTTTCCAAAGAAGAAAGAGATTAAATAAACTGAGTCTATCGTCATTACGAAGCAGGGAGTTTGGAGGAGAGTTGATTGCATCACTCGTTGGGCTTAGGATCGCTGGGCTATTCCTGGAGAGGAATGCCAGAGAGCTGCCCGAGCGAGCGGAGTGAAAGCAAATGGAGAATTTGAGTCTGAGGGAGTACAACCCTGGACCTTTCACAGCCCGAGGAGAGGGTGCACGGCCAGGGAAGGTTTGAGGGGTGCGGCACATTCTCAAGTTCATTAACCTCATAAGCAGCGGAGAAGCCTGTGTCCACACTTGGGGCAGTAAGTGATGAAGCCAACAGCTCTTTCAGCACCCACCCCACTGGGGGCTTGCACCTAAAGAAAATCTTGACCACGCTGACATTAGCTCAAGGGGTAGTTGAGTGCTCGCCTAGCACGCATGAGGCCCTGGGTTCAATCTCTGAGACCACATAGAGGCAGATATGGTAGTACACGCCTACAGTCTGAGGACTTTGGAGAGAGAGGCCGGAAAATCAGAAGTTCACGGTCATCTCCAGCTATAGACCCCACCCAGTCTAGGCTAACCTGTCTCAAAAAGAATCAGTAAGTAAAAATTAAATGAAGGTGGTGGCCTGAAGACACCGAAAGGCAACAGAACAGAAGCCTGTGAGCAGCACTGGTAGGTCCGTGAGAAGGACTATAGAGACTTGAAAAGGCAGCTTAGGCCCAGCTAGCATGTATCTAGGACAAAGGCCAGAACAGGAAACCAAGTTGTACTGAATCTAGGTGCATCGTAGAAAGCGAAATACGGGACTAAGAAACAGAAGTCAGGTATGAGGAGAGGGGCTGAGCACAGTTCCCCTGTATCACCATGTTTTATTGCCCTAGATTTTGGTAAGCTGGTTCTTGCTCTATGTTCCTATTAAGGGCCTGTCACAGTAGCCGAAGCTATGGATACTATCTCTGATACTATAGATCTGTGAGCAGCTTCTCAACCAGAAAAGACATCTAAGAAAAAAAATCATCCTTCTACATTGAAAGATCCCTAACCACTAACTTGATTGTGTGTGCATAATGCATAAGGTCCCCCTCGCCACCCTGCAATTATTGAAAGTCAACTGAAAAAAAAAAAGCTTTGCAGTGCACTCAGGGTATAAAAAAGCAACCCTTCGGTTTCTCCTTAAAGACTCCCTGAACCTAGGGCAAGCATAGCAGGGCCAGATGTTCTGAGAAGCCATGAGTGTCTCAGAGACAATGAGTCTGCGCTCACTCAGAAACGGGAAGAAACAACACTCATTAGATTTCCTACTTTCAGCCAGTCGGCTAAGCATTTCCACACTGGGGTGATCACTCTATCTTTATATATATATATATATATACACTTATAAAAAATGATCTTCGCATTTCTTTTGGAAAGCAGACAGCGCAGCATGTGGCAGTGCATGCCCGGCAATGACACTGACTTAGGGTCAAATGCCAAAGGTTGCAGTCTTTCTGCCTTGATGGAACGCCTCAAAAGTACATACAGCAGGGCTGGGGAAACAGATGTGTGAACAAAGTCCTGGCTGGACATTTCTGAGAGCCCCCAGTCAAATCACCAGACCCCTAATAAAGCCAGGCCAGGCAGAGTGGCGCGCATCTACAATGGCAGCGAGCCTGTGGTGAGACAGGAAGTGGAGACAGGAGGCTCCCCGGGAACTACTGAGCCAGCCTGCTTGGAAGGCACAGAATCAACCAATAAGAATGTCTGTTCCACACAAAGCGGGTACAGTCCCCACACCTGGCCTCATGACGTCACAAATAGATAAGGCCCAAACCCCTAAAATTAGTGTTTCTTAGACATAGGTTTTATGGACCAGATAGAAAAGAGTAGATAATTCTCCCTTTTCTCCCTAGCAATTCTCCCTGTTGAAAGCCAGTGGGGGATGCGTTCATTTGACAGATGTATCTCGCTCTGTCTGAAGCAGCTGGAAACACCTGCAGGACTTTGCCACATCAACACATTCCTGTGTTACATACTCTTTGCCAATGGCCGGGGACAGGGGGTAAGCTTAGGACACGCTCTGCCCTTCGCTAACTGTAACACTAATTCTGATTTCACATGGACCTCTGTGCACTGGCAGAAGCACCAGAGGCATTTGCATTCTCTCCTTTCTCTGGTCTCCATCCTTCAGGACTCCCCAAGCAAAGTCCTTGGCGGCAGCGCATGACAATGCTAGAGGAGCTGGTCCTCGCTCTGGACAGTGATTCCTCAACGAAGCACACCCAGTGTCCTGCCTTGGTTAACCAGTTCTCCAGTAGACATTGGCCTAGCACTCAGCATTCTAAGAACCTTGAAAGTCACAGAGGGGAAGTGACTCCCCATGGTCGCATAGCCTGTAGGTGCTGACTCCATCACACTCTGAAAGCAGGCGGCAGGGCTCACTGCCAAGGCCTACCGTGCTGCGCTCTGAACAGGCTGGAGAATCATCTATGATAGCCACACCCGGGTTTATTAAATGTACAAGCCCAAGCAAAAGAATAAAAAGCAGGTGGTAGACAGATAGAGACAGATGATTGATAGCTGATAGATAGATAGATAGATAGATAGATAGATAGATAGATAGATAGATAATTGATAGATTTATAACTGATGGAAGATAGATAGATAGATAGATAGATAGATAGATAGATAGATAGATAGACAGACAGACAGATGATAGATAGTGAAACACTATCAAATCAGATGCTCAAAACACCAGGCAGAAACGGACTGCAGAAACCCCTTTGGAGCAGTCAGAGCTGCCAGCAGAGAGTCTGCGCACAGCAGAGTCCCCATGGGTGAGGCTCGTAAGGAAAGAATAAATAGCAACTGGCAGAGATGACATCAGCAAACTGGGCGCTCACAACATCCACCAGAAACCCGCTGGGGAAGCTGAGGCAGGCAGCTGCAGTTTCCAGTAGAGCTTTCTCTACGTGGCTGGCCTTCCCACGGCTGCACTTCTGGCTTCTTCTTCCTGCTGTAGGCACTTTTCTATCATGGGATAAACAGCAGCAGTCTCTGTTGGGAGTGGCTAATCCGCTTGCTGTTCTCGGGGACGCAATGATTTTACCGTTTTCTTTTCTCCCTGCCACAGAGCTCAGGGGCAGCTCATGCCCAGAAGAGGACCTTTGGAAGACAGTTCGAGACAACCATTCTTTGGTCTGAAATGAAGGAGGACTTCCCCCGCTTCCCGAAACAGCTTCTCAGTGAACTCAAACAGCATGAGACAACTTACCAAGACAATGCACATTGCATGCTGGGCCCCTGATAATGACGATGACAACCATGAAAACAGTGAGGAGAAGATGGCCTCTACTGTGGGTGGCCCATGCTCCAGTCAGTGTCTAATGCGCCCTTCAGGGCATCTCTCTAAGGTGGGGAGTCTTGCTTCACCCGTTTTACTGATGAGTTCACGGAAACCTAAACGTATTAAGTACACTAGTGCCTCTTAGCTAGAAAGGCCACGCTCTGGGGCTAGGGCCTCAGTGGATCTGTGTTGGCTCAATTTTCTTTAAAAAATATATTTTACTATGACTTATTAACCGAGAATACCTCACTTATAATCCAACTAACCTAAACAATAGGAAAAGGAGCGTAAAGAATACAATCATGAAACCGTAAAGATATCAGTTCCGAGGAACAATTCTCCTGGCATAGTCAACAGGATTTCTTCCACTGGAACCTGGAGCAACCAGAACCTGGAACCTCAGCCAGAGCCAGGCGCCCCGAAGCTTTCCCTCAAGCAGGTCTCTCTACGAGCTTCTCAAAGTGGAGTGAGGAACAGCCAAAACTATCCCAAGTCTCCAAAGGCCCCGCCTCCTGTTTTTGGCTCACATTTATACCCCCTCTCAGCATTTGTTCAAAGATGTTTTTCAGCTGGTTAATAACCAATCTCCCCCACACAGTGGTTCAACTTCTAAGGAGATAAACATCACCTGCTCTCTCACAAGTCTCTTCTCATCCCCCACTTGTGATCTAAACAAAAAACATGCTTATCTCTCCTTCAGATCTATGTGTTCTGTTGTCTTCTACTTAGCTTTCACTTTCCTGGCTTCCTGTAACTCATCCCTCTTTATGCCTCACAGACAAGGGATTCACCTGTCAATAGAAATGTTGCCAATTACAGACTTTTCTGTCTAGAAGGAACACTGTAGCTCCATCTTTCCACAGACGAGGAAGAGCCCAGAAACCCAGAGTGACTAGCAGCACAGCCTGGGTGCAAACCCAGGTATCCTGAGCCCTTGTTTCTGTCCCAAGGGCTTTTCCAGGCTCTTGGGAGTGGGGAAAGGCAGGCACTTCAGGGACACTGATTTAATTTCCTGGTATGCTCTGTCTATCATAACAAACACTACATGTTAAATAACAGAAACACTTTCTCATCGCTGTGGAAAGTTGACAATCTCTCATAAACTGTCAGTAGTATTGGTTTCTCCTAAGCATCTCCTTGGCTTGGAGATAGTCCCTCCCTGCTGTGACTGCCATGGCCTTTCTCCTACATACTGATGCCCTACATGTGATTCCTTCTTATTTTTTTACTAATTACAGTTACATTTTTTATTAGGACTGGCCCTCATGATCTCTTTTAAGCTTCATCACCTCTTTAAAGGTTCTGTCTCCAAATAGTCACACCAAGGTAGCCAAACTTTATCTTACGCATCTCAGACAGGACAGGATTCAGTCCATAGCATTCCATTCCCTGACCTCTACAGTGGGGGGGGGGTTGCACCCCAGGTCTGCCAGCCTTCCATGACTATTGTGAGGATTTGGCAGGATCAAGAGGAACCACCCTGCACCGTGCCAGGCTCAGCACACCTGCCCATTACCTGGGGCTCCCTTCTGCGTTGCCCACCGCACTGTCTAGAGAGCACAGAGGAGAGGAGAGAATGAAGCGTGGATGCAGCCCTGGGAAACCAGAGTCCTGCCAACATCTAGGGAGTAACAAGCTCTCGAGAGCAGGAAGCTCAATGGACATTACACTTCCAATTGCTGCACTTGGCATATTCTATTAAAAACACTTAGAGTCAGAGAGAAGACAGTGGCTTTGCAGGCGGAAGGGACTTGGGGGCAGCAGACTCTCTCGCATGCCTCGCGCTGATTGACGGGATGGCTTCTCTCTAAGTGAGAAGATGTCAGGCACCATATTGTTAAGAGCTTATCAAGTCTGTACACAGGGTGTTCCTTATTGTATTATCCTATCAGATCCTTACAATACCCGTGTAATATCAAGTGGCGAGTCGTGTAGGATGCTAAACACCCCGAGCTGAGATCTCTGGGTCTCATTCTTCTAGAACATAATGAACAAATAACTGAAACCATAAAAAACGCCGCAAAGCAAGCCAAACAAGTACCTGCCTTGGGTTTTATGCTTGTCTAGCTACCATTTCTTCCCATTAAATAAAAAAAGGAAGGCTGAGGAAATGGCTCAGCAGTTCCGGTACTTTCTGCACAAGCATGGCAACCTACGTTAGCCATCCCTCCCTCCCGACTCCACACCCACAGGAAAAAAAGCCGGGTCTGGCAGCATGTTTCTGTAATCCCAGCATGGCAAAGCTGAGGCAGGAGGATCCCTTAGCCTGCCTGAATCAGTGGCTCTCAGGTCCAGTATCCCTGGGAGCTGGCGAATTGGCTCAGCAGTTAAGAGCCCGTGTTGCTCTGCACAGGGACCAGGATCAGCTCCTAGCACACACATGACAGCTCACAACCATCTTTACCTTCAGTTCCAGTAGATTCGATGCCCTCTTTGTGCTTCTGTGGGCACCACACACACACATTGTACACACACACACTGTAGACACACACACACATTGTACACACACACTGTACACACACACACATTGTATACACACACACATTGTACATACATACATGTAGGCAAAACACTCATACACATAAAATAAAAATAAATACATCTTTAAATCCAGAATCCCTCATCTTTTCTTTCTCACGAGCAGGGGGAGTCAGTGCCATAGTTTGGGCAGACAAGGAAGACAGCAGGGCTACTCCTGTCATCCCCATCCCGTTAGCCATAGATTCGGTCCCCGTTGCTCCTGTATCTTTCCATTGTTCAGTAAAGAGTGAAATGTGCTGATGAAAGCTCAAAGGCAAAAAAGAGAATAAAGGAGGGTTTTTAGGAAAGAATGAAATACAATTGTAGGAATAACAGTTGAAGGCACCAGGACGTTTTCTGCCAGGTGACCACAAACGACGTTCTATTTCTGCCTCTGTCAAGGGCATCAATGGATGGGACCAAGTGCAACCATGTCCTCTCTGACAAGAGACACTTTTGTGCACCCGGTCCTTCATTAGTTCTGCTGTAGCAGGCGACGTCATATTCCCCTGGGCAGTTTTATTAGCTCTCACAACCCTCAAAAATCCTTAAACCAAGTTGCCATCGCATTGATCATTATTAGCACAGCTCAAGAACATGTCCCAAAAACTCATATTTTAAAAATGTCCCAATTCATTTCCAACAAAGGAGATTTTTTAGCCCAAGGAACTTGGCACATCTGTTTTAGAAATCAGTCATCTATGAAAGACTTCTCTCCTCTGTTCAATCTGTAGGCAGAGAGCAATACCCCAGCAGGCTTCCCCTTTATCTTTGGAAAAAGGAGTCAAAATTCCATTTATAAAGCAACCCTAAAATAACTTGGAAAAACATCTGGTTCTAGTGAACAGGCCAGGTCAAAATGTCGGTCATCAATTAGTTAACCACAGGAAAACAGATGGGTTTTCAAATCCATTTGTCAAGAATTATTTGTGAGAGGTGCCCTTGCCCCGGGTCGAAGAGCATCTCACTGGAAACATGACAGGATCAGAAAGAAGCAATGTGAGCCACAGAGGATCGTGACCATGCAGAGCAAATCCATGAGAGTGGAACCACAGAGGTGGACGAGGAACTGGAGAGGTGGGGGGCGATGAAAGGGAGCACGAGGGAGGCGAGAATGCCAAACACGGCTGGGAGAGCCCTGGGCAGCCCAGCTGATCTTTCATGTGGCAGAGTGGAAAGTTCCAGAGGCAGAGAGTGTCCAGGATGCCAAGAACCTGTATGGACTTCAGATGCTAAAACACTTGCGGAAGGTACTATGACTTCAGTCAATACACTAGTCACCGACACACCCAATTTATCCTCGTCTATCTTTGCCACCTGAGAGAAAGGCTATCAGAGAGGTGTTGGCTCTTGGGGGAAGCTGAGGCACATAGATGTTTGAGGTCAGCAGGTTGTGATGATGTGGACGCGAGCCTTCTCGAGCACAACCAACTTCTTTCTAGACTGGATCACTTCTGCAGCCATACCTGATTGATCCCTTTACGTCACACGGGGGATGAGTCAATGACCCACAAACAAAAGTAGAAGGTCATAGGTGGCAAACACACTTCTGGTAGGAAAGAGCTTTGACCGGAATCTCCAAATTTGGGAAGCAAGCTGTAACTACTACAACCCACTAATCATCATGATAACCTCTTCTTAACCACCTATGGGAAAGAGTGAACTCTTTCTAATTTTTTGGTAGAAAATATTGCAAGATCGTTGTCATAAGAAAACAAGATCAAAGACTGTGAAAATAAAAATGTAATGATAAAGGAAAAACGTTTACAATTGATTCAGTGGCTAAAACCGAGACGTTTTCTCCAAAGTTCAGACTGTTCACAATATTTGCCAGCCTGAAAAAAAAAAAAAATGAAAGTAAGGTGTTAGCAAGATGGCTCGGCAGTTACGAATGCTTTCTGCTCTTATAGAGGACTCGGTTTTGATCTCACAGTCCACATGTGGTGGCTCACAGCCACTGCAGCTCTAGTTCTAAGGGATCTGACATCATCTTCTTCTGGCCTCCATGGGGACTATAACTAATGCGCACATGTCAGGAAGGCATTTACTGATGCAATGAGCATCCAGAATCTCCCAAGGGTCCTAAGTGGCCATGCGATGGTGAAAAAGAAGTCACTGGCCACCCCCAAAGATGACAGGGCCAGTGGGATGGTGGACAGGCAAAGGCTGCCGTTAGTGAGCAGGCTCAGCCATGTGGCCGCAGATGGCTGGACTCGGTTCTGCCCGCCAGAAGACCTTTGTCTCACTTAAGTGAGGACCTCTGCGTTCCAATCGAGGCTTTCACCTTATGGCATTTCCTCCTAGTGTGTTTCGACTTGCCAAAAGTTTAAAAATAAATTTGACACCCGTGCTAGTAGCAGCCGTGCAAACACACCCAATCCTAACACTCGCTCCATTACTGGCACTCGTGAAGTGACAGCATCCTCCCCTCCCCTCAGCCTCAGCTCACTCTGGGCCTCTCACAAATCTCCTGTGTCTCTTCAAGTGACGCCCTTCTTAGTTTCTGCTCTGGCCTTGCACAGGAAGACATACACACTCTCCTCCCTCCATCTGCACCAGTCACAACCCGACCCCCAGCATGAACATGTGGTTTGTGGCTCCGCCCATATCTGCTACACAATTAAGATGAGAAATTAAACAAAGGGAAACTGCAAGGACATTTAATAGAAACACTTTTGCCGGTGGCTGACAGCGAATACTACCTACCTTCGAAGTGCTGCGTATTGTGGCTTCCTTGTAGACATGATCACATCTACTTCCGGGGCATCATTATCCCTGGGTGGGTCGTTAACCAGCTGGATGTCAACTAATCTATCAAAAGGAGCTGACTCACATAATCCAAAAGCCACACCCGCGTTAGTTTACCTACTGTCCTTCCCCTCGACCCACTTGCTGCTGGTCAGCTTGGCACAAGCCAGGGGCATCTCGGAAGAAGGACTGTCAGCTGAGACCGAGTGCACGCCATCACACTAGCCTGTAGGCAAGCCTGTGGGGGCATTTTCTTCATCAGCAGTTCAAGTGGGCAAAGCCACCCCTAGGCGGGCCTTCCGGGGCTGTGTGTGAGAAGGCGTGAGACCAGCCCAATCAGCGGCACCCCTATCTCTGCTCCTGTGGGAGTTCTTGCCCTCGATAATGGTTTCCCTCAATCACGGACTGGGATGGGGACATGTGAGACAAATAGAACGATTTCTTCCCAGAGCTGGTTTTAGTCAGTGTTTTCTCTGAGCAAAAGAAACCAAACTAGAATACCATGCCTTCCCCACCCTAGGTTTCTCTGGCTGCATGTATCTGAGCATTAAAAAATAATGTGTCGTTTGGGAGACTATTCCCTAAAAGACAGGTGTCTGACATGTTTTTCTTTCTCCTTGGATTATCTCTAGATAAGCCACTAACTCCATCTTCAGTTGGAAGAAGGGGAGAAAATGTAGGGTTTTTTTTTTTCATTTAATGTGTGTTTGTTTACATGTATGTATGTGGTGTGTGCGTCTGTGTACTTGTGCCATGCAAGTATCTTGAGGTCAGAGGATGGCATCAAGGTCTTCCTCAGTTGTGTTCCCCTTTATCTCGTGAGACAGGGTCTCTCACTGAACATGAAGCAAACCGCTCGCTGGACGGGCTGGCCAATGGGCCTTGGGCCTCCTGTATCTGCTTCTCAACACAGAGATAGCAAGGTTTGCAGCCACGCCTAGATCTCCCCGTGGATGCTAGAGACCCAAACTCAGGCCCTTAACGCTTTCACGGCGATCACTTGACCCACGGAGCCATCTCCCCAGCCCCGGAAAACCTAATCGGCAATCAGCACATTTCCAAGACTGCCTGTTCAAGGCTCACCCAACCTCCAGTGTTGACAAGGTGTCCTTCAAAAGAAAACAGAAGCACAGCAAACGGGAGAGCTTCTAACCCAGGCAGCGCAAAGGCTGCTATTGAAAGCAAGCACCAGCCGCCACTCACCCCAGGGACTGGCTGTCAGAGGCAGCCAGAGCAGATCATACCAATCCTTATCCAGACCCTGGGGAGTCAGGACGAGCTGTTCAAGGCAGAAGATTCAAAGCCATCCCCCCTCTGCCTGCTCCTTGCCAGCTCCTTCTAGCCAGGTGGCCAGCGGGTTCTGATTGATCCCATCCATGTTTCTATTCGTATCCGGATGTCCTGAGCGTGTGAGGAGACCCGGGGGTACGTGTCTCCCACGGAGCATCTAATAAATCAGACACTTACACCTGAAATAAAGCCTCCATCATCAAGAGGCTCTGTGGGCTCTGCCCTGGCAGGGGATCCTGCCTCATTGGAAGCTTTCAGAATGTCGGTCTAAAATCAGAAGCTTGGGATGACAGTACAGGACGTGACCCCAGAGGAACACGCCTGCCTTGCTGGGAGACGTCAGATGCTGAGAATTCCCGGTGGACCTTCTCCTAGTGAAGAAATCTTGGTGGTAGGGGCGGGGGAGGGATGGGGAGGGTTAATAACTAAGGAAGCCAGGGGCCAAGAGATGCCAATGTCGGCGGCAAGGAGTGTGGGTAGAGGGTTCTACCAGGGAGGCTCCTTGCTGCCCGAGTGGCACTTGTCTGGAGATCTAACACGCAGAGCAGAGCACGCCATTGTGAGGGGAAAGCCAGCGTGACCAGGGGTAGGAGCCTCTGTAGTGTTAGAAAGTGTTTAAATGATACCGTTTCCTCTACTTGAAAAGATCAGGACTGAGAAACAATCCTACCCAAGCTTTTGAGGGAAATGATGAGGGGAGGTGAGAAGTTGAACACGGCCCTGTGCAGCCAGCCCTACACATGGAAAAGAGGGAGCAGCCTCCACATCAGAAAGGAGCCACTTGGGGAAAACTGAAAGGAAATCTGTAACTTTATTTATTTATTTATTTATTTATTTATTTATTTGGTTTTTTTCGAGACGGTTTCTCTGTGTAGCCGAAATCTGTAACTTTACACAGCAGGTAGAGGCTTGCTAACCCTTGAGGCGGTACAGGCTATTTATAAATAGAATCAAAGCATGTTTAGAAGAGTGTGTGGTATACGGAAGCCATGTTGGACCATTGAAGGGAATTTAAGATATTTGGCTAGGGGTTGGCAGGCACTTTTGAAGTTGACCTAACAGGTACGCTGCCCCCATGCACTGTTCTAGAGCACCCAGGAGGGGTGACATCTGCAAAGAGTACACATATTCCTATGGGTACCACAAACCTTGGTCTGTGATACAGGGAACATGGGAGCTGTGCCTTCGCTACTTGATCATTTCACCAATAAGAGTAACACGCAACAGCCAGTGATGGTTTGCATGTGAAACGCTTCTCAGTAACTCGTGTGTTTGAACACTTGGTCCCTAAAGCGTGGTACGGTCCAGGGAGGTTATGGAACCTTTAGGAGGTGGAGCCTTGCTGGAAGAAACCAGCTGCTAGAGGCAAGTCTTGAGAGTTTACAGGCCAGCCCCGCTTCCTGTTCCCAGTCTGCTTCCTGGCTCTGGATACTATGTAACCACTCATTCTTAGTCCTGTTGCTCTGCCTTTCCAGCCATGGGGAACTGTATCCCCTGAAACTATAAACTAAAAATCAACATTTTTTTCCTTTAAGTTACATCTTGCCAGGTAGTTAGATACAGAAATGTAACAAAATTATTAATACAGGCTCTAACCTGAAATTTGGGGGATAGTTTTCACATTTCATCTCAAGTATTCTAAAGATTTTCATATTGCTTATATATTTTATCTAGCTTAACAAAACATGGATATTCAACATCCAAAGACCTCAATGAAAGGATTTCTGGAATAGGGGAGTAAACCTGACTATGGCGAAAACAAAATATACTGGGAAGGCAGAGGTCATGGCTATGATATTTCACTAATATTAAAGTGACATACTTGATAGTAGCTTGCAACATAGGTACTTATGAATGTTTGTTAACCAAGTACCCACTTACAGTGATGGCCCACACTTGTCAACTTCAATCAAACTCCCCAAGGGCTATATACACAGTGTGAGTCAGATGACCAAGAAGGCTGGAAAGCTCAGGGTGTGCTTCAAGCTGATCTCATCATGGGGAGGCTGGTCAAGTCAGCAGAAAAATGTCACACATCGGCTGGGTAAGTCTTCTCCACACACCATATCCCAAATGGGAGCAGGGCCACAGCTATAAACCAAGATGTTGACATCAAGATCATGGTCCCTAGGAAGGGTCTGAAAGGGACAGAACAGAGAGGGAGTAGGATGCCAATTGTCAACAGACCACTGAGCAGACCTTTTGGTGTCATAGTGAGTTGTATAAACAACCAGAGATAACAAGAGTAAAAAATGGCAGGATGACTATATTTCTGGGTCTAAAGCTCCAACTGGGGTGAGGCTGCACAGAAGTATTGCCCAAGGAGGACACCAAATGGCTCAACCATCCTGACAGGACCCTGGCACACTATAAAGCACAGATTCATCCATGGTCTACAACCATGCATAAATATCTTGGGCTGTCTCCATTATATAAACCATAGAGACGGAAGTATGTGCATCATTTTATAGTGTTATTCTAGAGGTTATGTGAGATCTTCTGTAGCCCTTCAAAGTCCTTCATTAATAACAGGGACTCAATAGATGAAATTATTCTGTAGTTTCCACTGAGTTAGGTGAGGATACAAGGCTGACACCTTGCCCTGATAAGCCACACAGCTGTGAAATTAGCTCTATAGAAGTTGGCACACACCCTGGCATACAATAAATAAATGTTAATTTTTTTACAAGATAAAAGACTCATATTAAAAACAAACAAATGAAAGGACTTTGAAAAAAAGGGGATGCTGAGAGCAACTAATACAGGGAGAGAAATTGATTCCTTCTTAATGAAGTCTGGATTATTCACTCTTAAGGGTTTTTTTTTAAAGGACAATTAATGGAAAATATTAAAACTCAGAATGCAGCAATCATTAGTGGTTGATCACTTGAAGCAAGGGTGCAGCTCTTATGATTAATGACTGAATTTTAAATATTCCAGGCAGATCAAGGAAACCTCCATGACCCTGCACCCGACTACCACCATCTGTGTTTCCCTGGGATGCTGTGAAAAACGCTGTGACGTCCCATTGGGCTCTTTCCCCACTGGAATACTGTGTAGCTCAGGGAAAATCAGAACAAAGACTCAGTTTCCCTCATTCTGCAGATAGCGATGGTATGAGGTAGTGAAGAGAAACAGGAAGAGCCTTCATGAGACTTGGAAGGGAAAAAGGCATTTTGGTCTCTGCTGCTCTGTTCTATGCAGTCTTGGAAGCATTGCTGAAATACTCTTGAGTCTAGATTTTCTCTCATTTACAAAATGGAAATGAGCATGACAGGGACTTAGTCTTCTGATATATGGATTGCTTGTGTGGAATATTAAATACTACTCAAGTGCGAAGCATTGGTACCTTTCCTTTCTATTATAATTCTTACAGATTTGTTTGTATTTTTTCAGGTATATGTGCACATGCGTGTCTGCGCATGGGTAATGGGTATGTGCACATGAGGGCAGGCGCCTGCAGAGGTCAAAGGAGGCAGATCCCCCTGGAGCTGAAGTACAGGCGGTGGGAAGTGGCCTTGAACGGGTGCTGGGAACTGAACTCAAGTACTCTTAAATAGCAGTATGTGTTCTTAAAAGCTGAGCTCTCTCTAGCCCCTGGTATTAGTATTGCTTTATTCATTTACTCAATACAATCAGAGGAAAGGGGTGGGGGTGGGGCTTGATTAAGAATGCCCTCCCCACATGGGCTCATCTATCTGAATGAGTAGAGCTCTTTGGTAGGAGTAGAAGGATTAGGAGATGTGGCCTTATTGAAGGAAGTGCATCATTGGGGGTGAGCTTTGAGGTTTCAAAAGTCCATGCCAGGCTGGCCTAGTCAGTCTGTCTGTCTGTCTGTCTCTCTCTCTCTCTCTCATATGTGTATATATATATATATATATATATATATATATACACAAGCTGCCACGCTCCCTGCCATGAAGATAATGAACTGAGCCTCTCAAACTGTAAGGAAGCCCCCCAGTTAAATGCTTTCCCTTCTACGAGCTGCCTTGGTCATGGTGTCTCTTCATAGAACAGTGACTAACAGGGGACCAGCTCACAGAGATAGAGATACCCTCTCAGAAGGATATAACGTTTGCAGGTTCAGGGACAATGGTGTACCGACTCCAGGTTCTAAGTCTCTCAGCTCAAAATCTCCAAAGGGAATTGTCTCCCATCAGCTGTGACCAGGGAGGGGAGAAGCTGGGTTACATAATACAAGTAAAGTCAAAATAGGCTGCCAGTCCTCATCAGTACAAGGCACATTTGCCAGAGATGGTAATGTTCCAAATCCTCTGAAAGATGGTGGGCCTCACTAGTCACAAACAGACCTCCCTTTCCCAAGTCAGACTCAGAGAAGCTAAGCTTGGTATCGCACAAGACAGGAAATGGAGAGCAGAACGCGCCATCTAAATCTTAATCTAAAGACATTAAGGCTGCAGATGCAGGAGGAGGGTGAGAGGCAGAAGGGATGGAGGACACCAGCAAAACGAGGCCTTCTGGACACTGCAGGACTGATGGACAGAGGAACTCACAGCAACGGAGGAGGCACACACAGCCCGTGCACGGCTCTGCATGTAATGGCACGGCTCTGCATGGACACTGCAGGACTGATGGACAGAGGAACTCACAGCAACGGAGGAGGCACACACAGCCCGTGCACGGCTCTGCACGTGATGGCACAGCTCTGCATGGACACTGCAGGACTGATGGAGAGAGGAACTCACAGCCCATGCACAGATCTGCACGTGATAGGGCCTACAGTGGAAGGACATGGACACAGACCCCATCCCTACACCAGAAGCTATCACCAATTCATGACCACTTGCAAATGAAAATCCAGTTTCCCCCAAAGGAGTCTCCCTGGGAAGCACAGTACTCTTCAGGGCAGGCCGCAGGCCCAGCAGTAGTTGGCCAGCAAAACGTACACTCAGCAGCGTCTTTGGAGGTTCCTTGTCTCAAAATGTTGTGGCAGGGATTTTTATTTTATTTTATTTCTATTCAATTTGATCTACCCTGCAGGTCCTTTGTGCATCTATTTTAGATGGAAAGTGTATGTATTTATGGGATTCCTGAGTGTGCGACCGAAGTGGATCTTTGTGTCTATATCTGTTTCTTGTAACTTTTCTTTGTTTATTATATATTATATATAAAATAATCTTTGTTTATTTTATACCTGTCTTTTGTTTGTTTTTGTTTTTTTATATTATATTATATTATATTATATTACACTACATTACATCACATTAGAATATATTATATCCCCTTAGATGGCTTTTCTGTTTTCAACTGAGAAATAGAAAGGAGGTGGTTCCAGATGAGAGGAGATAGAGGAAGGGGAAACTATAATCAGAATATATTGTATAAAAAGATCTATTTTCAATAAAAGAAAAAAAAATCCAAGACTTCTTTGATCCGACTCAGTAGAGTCCCTTTTCTCAAGTATTCACTGAGGGCTTGTCTGGAACTCATTTCCTCTGAGAGAAGAAGCCTTAAAGCTTTGATAGAGAGGGCTGGATATATAACTTATTGGATAAAGTGCTCACCATGCAAACATGAGGTCCTGAGCTTTGCGCCCCAGGATCCATGTAAAGGAGCCGCACATGGTGGCAATGTGTCTGCAAACACAGGACTAAGGAGGCAGCAGCAAAATGATCCATAGCTCCAGACTCAATGACAGATAGATGGATAGACAAATAGATAGATGATAGATAGACAGATAGATAGATAGATGATAGATAGATAGATAGATGATAGATAGATAGATAGATAGATAGATGATATATGATAGATGATAAATAAATAGATAGATAAATAGACAGATAGATAGATGATAGACAGACAGACAGACAGATAGATATAGATAGTAAATAGTTGATAGATGATAGATAGCAACTGAAGAAGAAACAGGCTATGCCACACTCTGATATCCACATGTATGCAAATACACACACACAAACACCATTCACTTTACCCGTATTGATTGCTGAAGATGCAAAGTACTATCTTCCAATTTACCGCTCAAAATAATGTGGCAGATGGAAAAGAGGTTTATTAAAGTGCTGAAAGTTTTCCCTAAAGTTTCTCTAATTAGTTCAGGTACTTAGTACTGGCATAAAGTTATTTTATTCAGAAATATTATTTAAGATTAATATATTCTCTCTGGTCTCTATAGTAACTGGTCTTTGGGCATCGTATTAAGATTATGGGTTTATTTACATCTAGGCTCACCCAAGAGGAAGAGTCTTGTATAATTTATTGTTACATTTGGAGAACATAAAACCTCCAGGCCACAGTGTGTAGTTAATATTCAGAATTAAGTCGGTTTATTATGCATCAACTGGTAGGTCAAATTTAGCTTTGTGTGCTATAATTTTTAATACAGGTTTTCGCCTGGAGCAACACGGAAGCCCTGGAGCGGCACTGTGAATTATTGCAACTATATTGGGCACTACCTGCCAAAATGTGCACAGTGCCTTGTGTTTCTGTGGCATGAAGGCTATAAACATGTTTTCCAATGGCTCGGCATGACAAGGACATCTAAATAAAATATCAGTTTCGCGGCCAGTGTCAGCACTTGGACTCAAAGCTGCCTCGGGTCTGAGTTTCTATAGCAATTCACTTCTTACTGCTACGAAATGGCAGTTTAGAGATTTTATGACCACACCACATGAACACATTTCTGCTCTCTTGTTTAATGAACGTGAACACCACACCGCAGGTCAGGCATTACTAAAACCATTTCTGAAAAACAAACTTCTATGGGACCTTTAGTAAGCCTGATAGTTAATAGATAATTCATATTTAAACTCTATCAGACATTCTAGTCACTGAACCACTTGTGGGGTTCTGTGGGGTTTGATTGTTTGTTTACATTTGTAAGAGGGGATGTGCACGGGATTGTGTGTAGGAGTCACAAGATAACCTGAGGCAATTGGTTCTCTCCTTCTGCTGTGTGGGCCTCGGGGACTGAACTCGGCTTTCCAGGCTTTGCAGCAGGTGCCTTTACCCACTGAGCAACCTCGCCAGACCTCCACTTGTGTTTTGAGGACCATTTGCCCATGAGAACGTGGAGTGACTTGCTCCCGGTTGTGGCTTTCAGGTGTCTTAACTCTGGTGAGAGGTAACAACAGTTTCAGGTATTGTTTCTTAGGTGTCGGTCCTCAGGAGCTCCCCCTCCCCCACCTTGTTTTCTGAGACAGGCTCTCTCATTGGTCTAGAACTGACCGATTAGGCTAGGCTGTCCAGCCAATAAGACTTATGAGTCCTGTCTCCATCCCCTTGTGCTGGGATGGAAAGTGCACACTGCAACACCTGGATGTCCTTACATAGGCTCTGGGGACCATCTTCATGCTTCCAAGGGTAGTTTTTTTAACCTTTGACCTTCCTCCCTAGCCCCTCCCTAAGGTGTAGTGTACTTCACTTAAAAGCTGGCAAATGCTACCAACTCTTAGCTACATCTGAGTGAACTCCCTATTTCACAAAATAGGGATCTGCAAAATTTATAGGAAAGAATTTTTGCCTGACCATCACAAAGCAGTTGACAGTTAGGTAAGCTTTAGGGTGTGCACGTACATATAGCTGTTTATACAATGTTTATAATGAGTGTAGAATCCCATTTTTGTGAATTTACGGACTCTGGCCTAATATCTTCCTAAGGATGTCAAAGTCCACAAGTGATGTCCAAACTGCCTGCCAAATATTTACATTTATATCATAGATGCGTGCTGCCCTCAACTTCAGTTAGCAAAGCCTCCTGTGGCAATGGTGGGTCATGGAGAGACTCAGGAATGCTGGAAGGGCTGAGAATAAGCACCTGCAAGCGCGTGCTCAGAGTGAATGACACAGCTACATCAACCTCCTTTCCCAGGGCTTGAGGAAGAGCATCTCGGAAAGGGGATGGAAGACTCTAAAGGCCAGAGAATGGGGAGGAACGCTGTGTAACGCTGTCCTCCTACGTGAAGCGCTGTCCCCTGACGTGGCACACCATTACTCACACAAACCCGAGGCAGCAGTGGTCACACAAACCAGTTTTTAAAAACCCAGCACGATGAGGGAAGGGCTCCCACGGTCACACCCCTAGCTGAGGGCTGTTGGCAGACCATGGTTGCTGGCAGAGAGAAAGTCACTTTACGGGGGCAGGCTGTGCCCACTGGTAGGTTGCCACTGATGGGTGGCCCTACACCTACAAACATCTGGGCCGCACTCATGGGACTCAGTGGATTATAAAAATAATTTTTAAAGGACACGAAGTTGGGAAGGAGTTGATTAAGGGAAGAGAGAGGGAAGGGGGAGGGAAGAGGGTGGGAAGTAGGTGGGAAGAGGGAGGGAAGAGGGAGGGAAGAGGGAGGGAAGAGGGAGGGAAGAGGGAGGGAAGAGGGAGGGAAGAGGGTAGGAAGAGGAAGGGAAGAGGGAGGGAAGAGGGTAGGAAGAGGGTGGGAAGTAGGTGGGAAGAGGGAGGGAAGAGGGAGGGAAGAGGGAGGGAAGAGGGAGGGAAGAGGGAGGGAAGAGGGTAGGAAGAGGGAGGGAAGAGGGTGGGAAGAGGGTGGGAAGAGGGTGGGAAGAGGGAGGGAAGAGGGAGGGAAGAGGGTGGGAAGAGGGTAGGAAGAGGGAGGGAAGAGGGAGGGAAGAGGGTAGGAAGAGGAAGGGAAGAGGGAGGGAAGAGGGAGGGAAGAGGGTAGGAAGAGGGTGGGAAGAGGGTGGGAAGAGGGAGGGAAGAGGGAGGGAAGAGGGAGGGAAGAGGGAGGGAAGAGGGAGGGAAGAGGGTAGGAAGAGGAAGGGAAGAGGGAGGGAAGAGGGTAGGAAGAGGAAGGGAAGAGGGTGGGAAGAGGGTAGGAAGAGGAAGGAAGAGGGAGGGAAGAGGGTGGGAAGAGGGTGGGAAGAGGGTGGGAAGAGGGAGGGAAGAGGGTAGGAAGAGGGAGGGAAGAGGGTAGGAAGAGGGTAGGAAGAGGAAGGGAAGAGGGAGGGAAGAGGGTGGGAAGAGGGAGGGAAGAGGGAGGGAAGAGGGTAGGAAGAGGGTAGGAAGAGGAAGGGAAGAGGGAGGGAAGAGGGTAGGAAGAGGGAGGGAAGAGGGTAGGAAGAGGGAGGGAAGAGGGTAGGAAGAGGGTAGGAAGAGGAAGGGAAGAGGGAGGGAAGAGGGTGGGAAGAGGGAGGGAAGAGGGAGGGAAGAGGGTGGGAAGAGGGTGGGAAGAGGGTGGGAAGAGGGTGGAAGAGGGTGGGAAGAGGGTGGAAGAGGGTGGGAAGAGGGAGGGAAGAGGGAGGGAAGAGGGAGGAAGAGGGTAGGAAGAGGGAGGGAAGAGGGTGGGAAGAGGGAGGGAAGAGGAAGGGAAGAGGGAGGGAAGAGGGAGGGAAGAGGGAGGGAAGAGGGTAGGAAGAGGGAGGGAAGAGGGTGGGAAGAGGGTGGGAAGAGGGTGGGAAGAGGGTGGGAAGAGGGAGGGAAGAGAGAGGGAAGGCGGAGGGAAGAGGGTGGGAAGAGGGTGGGAAGAGGGTGGGAAGAGGGTGGGAAGAGGGAGGGAAGAGGGTGGGAAGAGGGTGGGAAGAGGGAGGGAAGAGAGAGGGAAGGGGAGGGAAGAGGGTGGGAAGAGGGTGGGAAGAGGGAGGGAAGAGGGAGGGAAGAGAGAGGGAAGGGGAGGGAAGAGGGTGGGAAGAGGGTGGGAAGAGGGAGGGAAGAGAGAGGGAAGGGGAGGGAAGAGGGTGGGAAGAGGGTGGGAAGAGGGAGGAGAGGGAGGGAAGAGGGTGGGAACAAGGTGGGAAGAAGGTGGGAAGTAGGTGGGAAGTAGGTGGGAAGAGGGACAGAGTTCTGGGTAGAGATAATTAATATACATTGTGTATATGTATGAAATCTTCAAAGAAAAATTTTAAAATGAAAGCACAATAATGTTCAAAAAGCAAGAAAAGAAAGCTCACCCATGTGAAAACCTGACACACATTCCAGGCCCTCAAGAGGAAGGGAGGGTTCAGCCATTCTTGTCCTCCTCTGTTCACTCAAAGTGGTTGTCAGGAGTATGTGCCATTGCTAACAGTAGGGGAAAATTAGCCAAAAAGGACAAGAGGAAACATATTTTCCCTAACAATAATAATATGTATATAAGTGTGTATGTATGCATATATGTACGTATATACTTATATACATATAAAATATGTAAACATAAAGATAAACAAAAATGAAGACAAAGAAGGGAAATTCATTCTCATGTAGATATCATCTTCCCCTATGAGTTAAAGAGCTGAGATCTTATATAGAATCCTGTCCACTCAGAAACTAGCCACGAATCAAGTTCTCTGAAACACCAGATGTAGCAAGATCTCACTCCTTCCCCACTTCCTTGTTCTCACTCCCTGTGAGGGCCTGGCTCACTAATCCTGCTGCCCTGAGATATATGGGCATGTCCAAGAGAAGCGAAATCCGTGATGTCTATGCCAGACGCCTTGTGAGATGCAGCAGGAGTGAAGCAAAGAAACAAAAAAGGCTTCCCAAGCCACAGTGACCCCACAGGTGGTCCGAGGGGGTCTCCACCATCCTGAGATGCTACACACCTGCATCTTTAGACGAAAGAACCAGGATGCTCTCTGTTCCCTCGTCAAAGACAACGAGAACCTTATCCACGGCACTCTGCTTCCAAAACGGCAATAGGTTACTTCAAAGAAATGATAGCATTTATCACATACTTTATATTCTTTCAGTGTGTGAAAGCACACAGGTGTGGGGACAGATCATCTTTGACAGCCACAGGGGCGCAGCAGAGCTCTGAGGTGCTGTTGCCTCCAGTCACCCAAGATGGGGACTATGTGCCTTTTGGAAAGAAAAGACTTGGCTCATGGCGTAGACATATGCGCTTGCCTGACTAAAGGAAACAGGTGTGTAGCCACCTCATGTAAAGGAGCTTGCTGCTTAATGGGCCACGTGATCAGGCAAGCTGGAGCAGGTGTGCAGCTGGCAGGAGGACCCCTCGCCGGCTTCAGGAGAGATGCTTGGATGGATGTGGTGTATGGCTGGCTGGCCTCTCATGCCCGCTTCCCAAGCCTATGAGGTTGAGCGCACACAGAAGCTCTCTCTACTCCACCATCAGAGAAGATGGTTCACAGCAGCTGAGACATTTGGGATGAAAGGCAGGTGATATTTCAGGCAAGGGACCAGTTCGTGATGCTCCGTGTTTCAAGGGGGTCCTAAAATCAATGAGGCTCCATCCCGCCAACCCTCACACACCCAACAGGTTTTGTTGAGCACCTGAGAACTTCAGTTACTCTGCCACAAATTTAAATATCTCTTAATACTTATAAGGTGCCCCGTGTTTCCTGAAAAATGTTACCATATCCCTTTGGTTTGTCTACAAATTTTAGAATTTCCTGAACTTCAAGCTGCATGTTTGCTGCTATTTTAAGTTGTTTTGTTTTGTTTGTTTTGTTTAAAGCCAGATACTTGACAATTGTTTCTGTGAGTGGTATATATCAGAAACAAAGATTTGACATCTTACCATCAATTCTTTATTTATTATTCTTATTTGCTTTGCAAATATGTACCCTTTCTCAAAACTAAAGAGAACAAATTACTGGCGCACACACAACCCTGTTGATGAATCTCAAATCGATTGTGCTGAGGAATAGAAGTGAGGCAGAAAAGGACGTGGCATTCTTGAAAAGATAAAAGTCAGTGGTCTCTGGCACAGGGGGAGTTAGTGACATCTACAGAGTCGGGGTGGAAGAAGATGGAAGGTGAAAAAAACCTGGCACCTCAGTGATGCTGGTGAGCATATGACTGTGCACTTTGATACTTTGTCAAGTTTCTTAGTACTGTGCCAGAAAGAGTACATCTTTTAAACATTTAAAGATAACTGAAGAGCTTCAGAGACGGCTCAGCAGTTAGAGCATCTGCACTTGGCAGTTCACAGCACTTGTTCACTCTAGCTCCAATGGACCTGATGCCCTCTTGGGGCTTCCACAGGCACTACACACACTCATCATCATCATCATCATCTTTTTTAGATATAAAGAAAATTAAGGAGGGCCATAGATCTGGTTCATGAGTTAAGAGCACCTCCTGCTCTTGCAGAAGACCGTAGTTCAGCTCCTAGCATTCATGTTGGGCAGCTCCCAACTGCCTGCAACTCCAGCACAGAGGGACCTGGCACCCTACTGTGGCCTCCACAGGTACCTGCACACATGTGTCAATCACTGCCATGGACACGCACATATGCATAAACAGAAATAACAAAATTAAATCTTTTTAAAGAAAAGAAAGGAAAGTCAATAAGGAAGAAACCATGTTCAAATAATTAAGGAGATGTATAGTAAAACCTGCCAAGGGAAGTTGGATGCAGTGTGGGGGAGGGGATTCTTCTAAATAAAGGAGGTCCTCAGCAGGGAAACAGGTCTGGGAGTGCGGAAACTGTAGAGAAGATATCAAGTTGCCTGTGAACATCGTCAAAGAATCCAACAGGATTTCCAGTTTCTTAGCTTACACTTGTAACAACAGAAAAAAAAAAGGAAAAGAAAAGAGAGGAACCAGGCACTTTGGCCCTTCAGCACAAATAGGATGGTTGGAATTTACTAGAAAACACGCTCCACACGACAGAGAGATTGAGTTGTGTCTTGATTCACAGTAAGAACTCTGGAATGGCATAAAGCGTGTGGACAGCCCCCAAAGTGTGGCACAGAATGAATAAACTAGCTGTGGCTGAATTGTCTATGTTTACTCGACTCCAAATATGTGAACGTGCCAGAGAAAGTGTAGCAAAGAACACCCAGATGCATGAAGAGGCAAAAACCAACACGGACAACAAAACTCAGCAGAAACCTCGCCGTCAGCCTTGTGAGCCAGATCTGAAACTGCCGTGGCCTGGGAGTTGAGCTGGAACAACATGCTGGGAGCTGGGAGCTGGAGTCCTGACGTGTGACAGGAGAGCAAAGAGACAACGGCCTCAGGCTCTTGAAATCATACGGCTGACCTTGTCCGCACACACAGTCTCCTCAGCTCAGCGGCTGTCCTAGAAAAGCGTCACTCATTCCAGAGACGCAGAACAGAAGCTTAGCATCATCACCCCTGGCCCCCATCCTCCTTATCCCCCATTCCCGCCATCCCAGCATGGAGAGCTCTGTGGAAGAACCAGGAAGCTCCAGTTTGTGCCTTGTCATGTGTCAAGACAAAATGTATCTTTTATAGTAGCTGGGGGGATAGATAGCTCAGTGGTTAGGAGCTCTCGATGCTCTTCCAGAGGACCTGAGTTCTGTTCCTAGCACCATGTGTGGTAGTGAGCAACTGTCTGTAACTCTTGATCTAGGGGACCTGTTGCTTCTCACAACACACACCCCTACACACATCACACACACCTACATACATCACACACACCTACACACATCACATCCCTACACACATCACACACACCTACACACATCACATACATCACACATGTCCCTATACACATCACACACACACCTACACACATCACACATCCCTACACACATCACACATCCCTGCACACATCACACACACCTACACACATCACACACATCTACACACATCACACACACCAACACACATCACACACATCTACACACATCACATACACCTACACACATCACACACATCTACACACATCACACACACCTACACACATCACACATCCCTACACACATCACACACATCTACACACATCACACACACCTACACACATCACACATCCCTACGCACATCACATACACCTACACACATCACATACACCTATACACATCACACACATCTACACACATCACACATCCCTATACACATCACACACATCTATACACATCACACATACCTACACATAGCAGCACACATTTACACACATCAAACATACCTACACACATCACACATACCTACACACATCACACACACCTACACACATCACACATACCTACACACATCACACATGCCTACACACATCACACATACCTACACACATCACATACACCTACACACATCACACATATCTACACACATCACACACACCTACATACATCACACACACCTACACACATCACACACACCTACACACATCACACATCCCTACACACAGCAGCATATGTAATAAAAAATAAAAGTAAACATTTTTCAAAATGTTGCCTATAACAGGTAGAAGTTATACATTGCCTGAGACATGAACCTTGAAGCACAGGTAACTCTGTCAAAGTAGTCATTGGCTGATAGGCCCATAAGACTTCCTCAAAAAGCAGGGTCCCAGAGATGTTGACTCCCTAACCCAAAATTATGGATAAAGCAAGTTAAAAAATAAACAAAAAAAGAAAGAAGAAAAGTCATGGGGAACTAACTATCAACAGATGCTACTATTGTGCCTAAAAATATTAAAAACCATTTGAACAAGCCCTTAAGATAATCATGAGACCCAAAGCAGGGGTAGACCAGCTGTACACCCACGAATCTCAGCTTCTGGTCCCCCCAATCATGGGCTCACCCCACAACCCTGAGAGAGGAGTCTGCAGCAAGCACCGCATCTGTGTTTTACAAAAACCTATGCGACAGTTCACTCTCACTTGGTCAAGCTCATTGTGACCTTTTCTTCAACTTCACTCCTGTCATTCCTGTATTTTCAGACTGACAGTGGGGACTCAGGATAAGTTAAAACTGGAGATCATTCATGTTAGATCTCCAGGAACTTGGTCACGTGGGTCAGAGTCATTTCCATGGGGTGGCATGAGGGTTCCAGGCCAGAGGTCATGTTCCACCTCTACTTGGCCAACTCTGCACCATACTCACACAGAGAAGGAAAAACAGATACATCAAGCTAGAGGCTCCCGTGACGAAAATCCCTTCCATTCTTATTTTTCAGACTATTGGATACTTTTCTCATCTTTGTGATCAGATGACTGACGAAAGCATCCTCGGGGAGGAGGGGCTTATGTGGGGTCACACTTCAGAGGAACCCCAAACATTGTGGCAGGAAAGGGACTGCTACAGGAGCCTAAGAGGCACACACATCCAGGAAGAGAAGAAAGACAAATCTGATGTGATTGTACATTTCTTTTCCATTTATTCTTTTTATTCAGTCTGAGGCCCCAGACCATGGGGTGTTGGATATGTATTCCTGCTCAGAAGACCCTCTGCATCAACAATAAACACACCCAGGTATGTGTCCTGGGTGAGTCAAAATCTAGTCTGGATGACAGTGCAGATTAACCCCTGCACCCAGAGAAGAAATCTGAAAAGCGAGTTCCCCAGTGTGACAATCCTAAAATGACATTATGTCTCCAATGACTGTGTAAACCTAGAACTAATGCTCCTAAACCACAAAGAATCAAAATTAGATTCTAATCAATTCTATCACAGGAAAGACTAAGCTGCTACCTCTTTAGAAAAAAATATCATCACTATCCCACGAAGCAGTCATCTAGAAAAGCATGCCAACACTTAACTATTAAAGGTATGTTGTTATTAGTGCTAGATCTTGCATGGTGTGTATTTGTCAGCTCTTCAAATCTATAACTCATTATTATTGCTTTCCTCATCTGAGTAAGCTTTTACTATTGTACCCGAGTGGTCACATGTTTTTTCCCAAAGGAAACTTTGACCTGCCCCTGGCTTAGAGGGTGACAACAGGAGTCTAAATTACAGGGCAAAACAGGGAAGCAAGGAAAAAAAAAAGATTTGAAAAAAGTTAATATAAAACTTATAAAACAAATAAGGAGCCAGTCTCTCCCCACCCCAAAATAAAAAGTCAGTGAGTTGAACAGAAAACTAAACAACTGAAAGATAAATGGCATAATAGAAACAGACATATGGGGCTGGCAAGATGGTTCAGTGGGAAAGGTGCTTGCTACCAACTCTAATGATCTGAGTTCAGTCCCCCGGTCCCATTCGGTAGAGGACCTCACTCCCAGATGTTGTCTTTTGACCTCAACATGACCATAAAATGAATAAGCAATGTAATTAAAAAAAACAGATAGATATGCAGAAACTGCAGAGACACAAAATCAGAATGAACATTATAACACGTGGGAGGCACCGTCAGAAGGCTCTGACGTGCGCACAGAACCATCCAGAAGCAGAAAGAATGGGAAGAGGGAATATGCGAGCGATACTTAGGAAGTTCTGATGGATTAAGAGAGAAGGTCTCACCTTTCAGAACTAAAAGAAGCCCACTCCAGAAACATAATAAAATGGAAGCATATTAGCATATTACTAAAAAAAAAAAAAGACAACTTTAAAAGGCACCAGAGAGATAAAAAGACTAATCAACAAGCAATAACTTTAGGCTGGCTCAGGTCCCCAAAAGATGCCCGGTAGACAGACGGGCATACAAACAAAATCACTCCAAGAGCAGGCATGAGACAGACTGAGCGACCTCAGCATACCTGAGGCTGACGAAGCAAGTGCCAGAGAAGGAGGACAGGCACAGAGCGAAGCAGGAAGAAAAGAGGAAGTAATCTTCCAAAGTAATGGCGAGAGCAACGCTGCCGAAATGCCAGCGTACATGGAGGAGGACCCCCCGGCCCATCCCTATCAGAAGAGCCCTTGGTATGGCTGCCAAGGGAAGGAGAGCGGCTCCCTTTTGGGTTTGAGGTGCCGGTAGGTGGCACATGCCCAGCGATGGCCACACGCCCATGTGCATATGGGCATATAGATTCAGGGGGTTACTTACAACAAATAAAATAATAAAAATGTAAAAGAGCATGAACCTGGGGGGCAGGTGAGGATAGCAGGGAGAGCTGGAGTGAGACAGTGGTGGGCGGAAGTTATTGATATGCAATATTACCATTTAAAAATAATGGTAAGCTAGATCTGAATAGGGGGTCTAGGTTTACTCATGCGTTGTCCTTGGTTGGTACAGTCATTTGTGTAGGCCCCCCTGGGTCCAGATCCACCAGCCTTGATGGTCTTCGTGTAGGGTTCCAGGACCTTCTGGGTCCTTCTATCTCCCCATTCTCCCATACCTCTCTCACCTAGAGTCCCAATAGCAAGTCCCAGCATCTGTCCCAATTCCCTGCTGAGTGAAGACTCTCAGAGGACATCCATATTGGGCTAGTGTCCAATTATAAGTGAGTATATACCATGTGAGTTTTTCTGCTTCTGGGTTAACTCACTCAGGATGATCATTTCTAGTTGCCTGCAAATTTCACGATTTCCTTGTTTTTAATAGCTGAGTAGTCTTCCATAGTGTAAATGTACCACAGTTTCTTTATTCACCCTTTGGTTGAGGGACATCTAGGTTGTTTCCAGATTCTGGCTATTAGAAATAAGGCTGCTATGAGCATAGTTGAGCAAATGTCCTTGTTGTGTGATGGAGCATCTTTTGGGAATATGCCCAGCAGTGGGACAGCACATTCTCCACAGTTGTGTGAGGAGCCGGGACTGACTCTGACATGAACTCTGGCACCCCCTATTTGACCACTTCCCCTTGGTGGGGAGGCCTGGTGGCAGTCAGAGGAAGGGGAAGCAGGCTACCAGGATGAGACCTGATAGACTGTGGTCATATGGTGTGGGAAGAGGTCCCCTTCTGTCACAGACCTAGGAGAAGGGAATAGGGTGAAAGAAGGAGGGAAGGGGAAAGGGAAGATACAAGTGAGAGAATAACAATCGGGTTGTAATCTGAATAAACTATTTAATTTGTTTTTAAAAAAGAAATAAGTAATGGTAAGCAAAGTTATGCCAAGCTTCTAGATAAAGCTTAACAAGCACTGACAGTAAATGGTGGTAAAAAACCTAAAACATGAACAATATTACAAAGGAACTTCAGCACTGGGAAATGTTTGCAATATAAATGGAAAAGCCTAAGCCTGTGCCCTTGTTGGGGGAGAACGTCCTAAGCACAGCTTGGCGTTTGCAAAACCTAAACCGCTGTTAGCACAGGAACACAGCGCTTACCTGCGCCATAGCCAGCGACAGGGATTAGTGAGGGCACCGACGTCAGTAGGATAGAGGAAACTCGGGCAACAGTGAAGAAGTCATTTAAGTTAAACTTACAACACTCAGGAAGACACAGAGGCAGCTCAAACACGAGGGAGAAGCCGTTCTCATAGGATCCCTGCCGTTGCCCCTCTGTTAGATGGGTCAATTTAATGAAAACTCAACAAAAAATTTCTGCAATGCAAACTTTAGATTTCTAATTCAAATAATGGTTTGTCCACTAAGATGGCAAACTCTTTATTTCCTGTCTCCTTCTCTCTCTCTCCCTCTTCCTCCCTACTCCCTGTCTCAGACGGAATGTCATCTGTCCTGGAACTCACTAAACCGACCAGGCTGACCTCGAACTCACAAAGATCTCCCTGCCTTTGCCTCCTGACTGCTAAGATTAAAAGTCCAGGCCACCATGAATGGAGTGCACTAAAATGTTAGCAAGCTTGTACAGGAGCTAAACAAGGATGCTGAAGTTTATAGAAGGAAAAAAAATTACATAAGACTAGGCCAGAAATGATTTTTAAAAATATAGATAAACAAAAGGCACAAGCATAGAATAATTCTGGTGAATATTAAAGCACGATGTAAAGCCTTTGTGATTAAAATGGTGTGGCACTGGCTCCTGAGTGGGCAAACGGACTGATCGCTGAGTAGAAAAGCGACATCAGATCCTAACACCCACAGCATCTGAATGGATGTCACTGTGGCAGCCAAGGCAGCAGAGTCAGTGATGGACTCAGTGGCGCTCAGTACCCAGGACAGCCCTTCAGAAGAAGACTGAATTAGGTCTGTCCCTGATGCCACAGATGAAAGTAAAATTCCATCTGAATCATGGAGCCAAACAGGAAAACAGACCCATCCACAAACTAAAAGAAAATACAGGTGGATTTTTCTCTAACTTCAGTGTAGGGGGAAAGGTTTCTAGGTATGGCTCAAATATCTAGAAGTAATGAAAGATAATTGGTAAGTTTACCAATAAAATTTGTTTTAAAAAATAAACATTAATGGGTAAAATTTTGGATTTTATGGGGGAGCCAAATAGAAGCAATGTCAAAAGACAATTGACAAAATAAAGTATTTCTACCAGATAATTAAAATCACTAATATCACCCATATATGAAAAAAATAACAAAATTAAATAAGAAAGTCCTAAAATTACAGCAGAAAAAAGTGGAAAAGTGTGACTAGGCAATTTGGGCTGACAAGGTAGCTCAGAGGGTAAAAACCCTTACTGCTAGGACTGACTCCTCCGTGACCTCCCTAGGATCCACATTGTGAAAAGAGGCCACTTATTCCTGCAAGTTGTCCTACACACACACACACACACACACACACAGAGAGAGAGAGAGAAAGAGAGAGAGAGAGAGAGAGTAAATAAAATGTAAGGTGTTAAAGCAATGTAAATACAGTAAATGTAATAACATTTAAAGAAATAGAACGGGCAAGTTACCACACAGTCAGCTATGGTAAACTCATCCTTAAGGTAAGAAATGCATATTTAAGTGAGCAGATAAGAACGGCCTGGGGTGGACATAGTGTCACTGAAGCATGAAGCAGGTGCAACACCTTAAAGAAAGCAAAGGCCAACAACCTGCGGAGGCGCCACTGCAGTCTGTAGGAATTTGCTGTGAGATGCACCTTCAGCAATTAAAAACCCCCAAACCCTCACAGGAGTAGCATGAGGCTGTTCATTGCAGCAGTGTTCCTAATTGCAAAATACTCGAAACAAAAAAGTGGGAAGGTGGCTCAGCGGGTAAGAGCACTTGCTGGGCAGGCATCAAGACCTGAGTTCAAAGGCCCCCTGCCCGGTGGAAAGCCGTCTGAGGTGGCACACAGGTGGTGGAAAGCCATCTGAGGTGGCACAGGCTTGTAACTCCAGCTCTGTAAGGGGCAGAGACAAAAGGATCATATAGTTTGCTGCAGGCTGCCAGCCTAGCTCCAGGTTCAGGCTTTGTCTTATGGGAATAAAGTGGAGAGTGACCGAGCAAGACACCTGACATCCTCATCTGGCCTCTGCATTGGATGGGACGCACACTGTCACACACACACACACACACACACACAAACACACACACACACACACACACACACACACACACACACACATAAACAAGTAAACAAATAAAGGTTGGGAACTGGAATAGCCACAGAGAAGAGGGTAGTGACTGAGCTCTGAGGTGCTCACAGGGAGCTCCACAGCTGTTAGCATGAGAGGGGAAGGAGTGGTGAACTCAGCCGGTGACAGACCTGGAAGAGGGAGCCTCAGAAGCGGTGGGTTTTGTCTCGAGATCTGGCCTCCTACCAAATGAACTAGAATTTCCTGGGTAAACGGCAAGTGAGGGCAGAAACAGCAGAGGAAGTGCTCACAACAGCACTGGTGTGTGTGGAAGGACATTGTGGGTGGTCCCACGTCCAAATTGGAGACTTCTTCAGTAAATACCACCTGTCATCATGACAGAGGCTCTGTCCTAAAGGGGGAAACAGGCATCTAAGATAAAAATTACATTTAAGATGGTAAATGTAGAAAAGGATCTTCTTCTCATGGCATATGTCAATAAATAAATATAAGTGGTGGAAATAGAACATTACACGTTTTACAAACACCACACAGCAATAAGTGTCATGGGTAATAGTCATCGGCGAGTGCTGGATGTGATTCCAGTGCACATGGATGGGGGCTAGGATGCCTGTGTACCCTAGATAGAACCCAACTGGAAAAGAGGAAAATAAATGGCCACTTTAGAGTGGGGAAAATGTCACCTACATCACAGTACCCAAGTGGCGGGTGCTGACACCCCAGTAACAAGACAAACCAATACTGCACAGCACTAAAAATCACCCCACATCGTGTTTATATTGTTTTCCTTTTTGTGTGCATGTGTGAGCAGGGGTGTGTGTGTGCATGTATGTATGTGTGTGTGCATAAATATGTGTATGCATATGGGAAGGCATGTGTGTGCATAGATTTATGCATTTATATAGGTATGCAAACATGTGTGTGCATATGTATATGTGTGTGTGCATGTGCAAGTGAGCATATGTGTGCACAGAGGCACATACATGTGTGCCTGTGAACTCATGCATGTGGAGGCCAGAGGACAAACTTTGAGTGTCCTTCCTTGAGCACAATCGAGCTTCTTCTTTTTAAATTTTTATTGCTGCAGGGTCTCTCACTAGCCTGGAGCTGCTAGAGCTGGGCTGGCTGGTCAGTGAGCTGCAGGAATCTGCCTGTCTCTGCTCTATTGTCCCTGGAATGGCAATTTAGATGCAGCTTTTGGGGACCAAGCTGAGGTCTTCCTGCTTGCGAGGCAAGCATTTTACCAACTTCACTACCTCCCCAGCCCTATGGTTTGCTTGCCAACATGCATAACTTGAAATTCACCAAGAGGGGACACGAGATCAACCCAAAGTGAAAATTGATCTATGAAATGTACTAGGCAAAAAGCTCTTCTAAACGCCAAGGTCGTGGAAGACAAAGAAAGAGCGAAGAGCTGCCCTGGATTAACAGGGACTAAGGAGACCTGGCAGCGAAGGGTCATGAGTAATGGTGAACCGGGCCCTGGTCCAGGAAAGAGACATTGGGAGGGCGACCGTAAAACTCGGACCAGGTCTAGAGATAAACGTGCAGGACTGAAACAGCAGTCACTTCTTAGTTTGGGTCATTTTACTGTATTATGTAAGATGTTCACATCAGGGGCTGAGGAAAAAGTGTATACTGGAATTTTTGGTACTATTTACAACCTTTAATAAGCTTGAAATTATTACAAAATGAAAATCCAGTAATAAAACCACATTTAAATGGCATATTAAAATTTTAGGAGTACCACAGAAAACAAATAAGAGCAAAGCAAATACAGAAAAACAAAGCAATTCATCAGAAATTAAGATGGGAAGGAGGAAAAGGGGAAGAAAAATAACTTGTTAAAATGTAGCCAAAGTGACAGAAACAAGACCAGGTGTATCAGCAAACAAAATGATTTACAGTCTTTGGTTCAGAAACAAAAGTGCCCACAGGAAGTTTGGACCCAGTGACCGCCTGTCTCGATGAGGCACATTTTTAAGTGCCAGGTTGTTCAAAGGTGCGCAGCGTAAGAGCCTGAGCCTTTTCCAGGATGACGTCAGCAGCAGCTGTGGCTGAGAGGGCTGAGAGAATGTGAGCTTGCCCCTGCCTCTGTGGGGGGCGGGGAGCTTCTTCCACATCCTAGCTACAGCATTCCACGCATGCCATCAAGAGCACCATGGCAGGAGGAGGGAGAGGGAAGGGGACACCCAGGAGTGACACTGGCCACTGGTGCTCAGAGCTCAGTCTCTAGATCTGGTCACCTGTCCCCATCCCAGCAGTCACAGTGGTGTGTACCTTCTCTGACACAAAGAGGAAAAATCCTCATGCCCCCAAAGAAAAGCAAGCCAAAGAAGGTTCTCAAAGCTGGGGAGCAGGGAAAGGGGTGTCTGCGTGTGGAACAAAGTTTCCATATAAAATTAAAAGTGACAGAATTGCACTATGTTAACAGATCACCGATAGAAGGAAATGTGTGTGTGTTTGCACACACATGAGATGTGTGTACAGATAGAGACCCAAGGTGCCCTGCCCCATCATTTTGTCCCCCTGAGAATGAATCTCTCGCTGGTAGCCAGCAAGCCCCAGGCCCTTATGTCTCCACCAGGCACAGCACTTGAGTGACAGGTGAACGCGTGGCTTTTTATGTGGGCGCTGAGAGATCTCATGCTCACACAGCAGGCACTCCTTACCCCCTAAACTGTCTCTCCAGCCCTGGTGGGATTTGTTTCACATTTGTTAGTAAGTAACCAAGCAAGACAAAGATTAGAAGAAGGGAAAGCCTCTCTAAAGAGCACTAACGTTGATCTAGGGCCTATCGATGACACACTGAAAGCAGCAGAGAAAATGCCATCTTTACACATAGTGAGAAGTTGATGGCAAAATAATTACAAAAAAAAAAAAAAAAAAAAAAAAACCAAAAAACTGAGCAAGATAACGTCAAGTTAGAAAGAAGTAGTCACACCAGCCGGGTAAGCAACGAGTTAAGGAAAACTCACAGTGGAGGGCTGAAACACTTGGTAGCAAACAGCTCTGAAGGCACTGTATATCAAATTTATGAGAGTCAATGAAAGCAAGGATTAGAGGAAATTTATTGTCTTACAGTCACCTATTAAATATTGAAAATAATTGAGTTAAATATTCATTTTAAGAGCTAAGAGAAAACAGATTAAAAACCAAAGAGGGTAGAAACAGATAAATAAGATAGGGATGAAAAATAATGTAAAATATATTAAAGACTTATGAGACTAAAAGCTGAACTTGAGACAGATTTCAAGTAAGTCTGTCCAATTTTTAAAAGCGGGATGAATTATACCTACAAAAGGGGACATTATGACAAAGTGGAATTCTTATAAATTCTAGAATCTAAATGACATGAAAAATAGACAGAAATAGAAATATAGATAGATAGGTGATTGGTAGATGATAGACAGATGTGCATACATGTGCACACACACACACACACACACACACACACACACACACACACAAAGAAAAAGAGAGACAGAGACAGACAGACATGCAAACACAATTGATCCATTAAAATGTTAAAACATCTAACTGAGATGAGGAACTTCAAATAAACTAGTTGCTAGTTAACAGACAGTTTCCAGCATAGAAAACTATATAACTGAGTCATTAATCCACACTGGACACAAAATAAACTTTACATTTTAAAAAAATGCCAATATGTCAGTTTTTAGACATGTTATAATAAGATGTACAAGAATTATCTTTACAAAAATTGGGTAATATAATGAAACTTTAAATGAGATGCCCCAAAGCAAAGATTATGAAAAAACAATGTGTTAAAAATAATTATATCAAAGTTAAAACTTCTGATTTACAAAAGACAGTGTAACAAATAAGTAACTAGAGAAGATACTTAGTAGTGACACAGATTCTAATTAGGCTACACAAAAAAATATTTCTGATCTTATTAATATAAACACAAATAAGTTACAGGCACAAGCAATTCATAAGAAAGGGAGACAATGCTTATATTATGAGCTTAAGACTAATTTAAAACCCCAAGATGGCATCAGATAAATTAAAATACTGACAGCTTTGGATAAAATATGAAGTGATGACCCTCACACAATGCTGATAGGGAAGAGCTTAACAATATGCATATCTTGTGCTTCAATAATTGTAATCTTTGTCCAATCTCATTCAGGTGTCTTTCGCCTTTGAAAAATAATCAACTGGGCCTGAAAAAGATGGTGCAGCAAGTAGGAATGCTGCTTTTCCAGAGGATCCAAGTTTGCTTCCTAGCAACCACATTGGACAGCTCTTAGCCAAATGTAACTCCAGCCACAGGGGATCTACTGCCCTCTTCTGAGCTCTTCAGGAAGTACACTCATGTGCACATACACAGATACATAAGTAACACATAAAATAAAGTAAAAAATAAACCTACCAAAATGATTTTGAATATTAGTGTGATCAAGCCTCACCTTAATTTCCAAAAAAAGAGAGAAGGTTTTTTTTTTCTGTTACCTCAAGTTTCAGGAAACTGAAGGCTCTCTAAAAATTGTCTTACTTATTTTATGTAGTAACTTTGTTGCCAAAGTTGGTGCTATCCTTGATATCCAAACCAGAAATTTTCACACATGTTCACCAGGATTATAGAATAAAAACAATCACTGGAGTGTTACTTGAAACATTCAATATCCTCAAAATCTCACTAAAAAAGAAAGTAAGGTGGTGCCATCAAAGAAAGGTACCTTAACACTTCCCCTTGGGGCTGAATCAATGGCCCAGTGCACACACACCTGCTGCCAATCCTGACAACCAGCCTTCTCTCCCTGGGACACACATGGTAGATAAAGAACAGAATCTTGCCAATTGCCCTCTGACTTCCACACCTGCACTATGTCACATGTGAGCCCGAACTCATCAACACACGAAATAAAATAAACTTAACCATTAATAAAGCTTTAAAAAATAAAGACTTCAATTTGGCTAGAGTAAAAGTAAAAGACTGAAAGAAAGCCAAGTTCCTTCTAGTGCCTTCTGGCCAGGGCAGAGTCTCCCCAGGACACCAGGATAAGAACAATGTTTTCTTTCACAAGATTTGAACCATTTGTACAGACGGCATCTTTGCTACTTCAGCCAGCATCACACAGTGCAGCCAAAATGGTTCTTCTTCCCACCCTTTTCCCTTTCAGAAACCAGAAGACAACAGCTGGCTTCCTCAGCTTCTGGCAGCTATAAAGCTATAAAGATTCTTCCACCACTCCTGAAACACCGGTATACAAACATTCCTAGTCTCCCCCCTTTCATTTCAGGCTCAGTTGTCATCTTCTAAGACCTGAGCCCCAGATTAAGTGGGAGAGGGGCTGAATGGAGTGGGTAGTGCTCTGTTGTACAAGCCTGGTGATCTGAGCTCAACACCTGAACACTTTCCTAAAGATGGAAGAAAAGAATCAATGGCACAGAGTTGTCCTCTGGCTTCCGCATGTGTGCCATGACATGCACACATGCAAACGAGAGTGTGAGTGTTTGAGTGAGGTAATGTTCCCCACTCTGCCTTCTGGGCTCTCCATCCCCGAGAGTAGAGCCCCGCACCCCCTCCCCCCCCCCCCCGCTGGGCATCACAGCACAGCACATATCCCCCAGAATCCGATTTAATCTGTAACTTCAGACAAGGCACATTTTAGCCCCTATAAAATGAAAATAAAAACAGATCTCTAAGGAAGTCTCCGAGAGCTCTGAGTACCGAGTGACCCCTTCATGGCATGTGCACTCTACAATCAGTCACCATGTTAGCACGTCACCTGTGTCACACTACAGCTCTCTTCCCAATTGAAATACTCTTTCCTGGAGGGAGGTTTGGTAAGACTCAGGAAGTCAACAAAACTTACAAGACACAGGAAATTCCTGAAACCCAGTTGGCAAGGCCAGTCTCCAAGGCTATATAAACTGTTAACAGTTGCATAGGAACGAGATTCTCCAATCAGCAGAGCTGCCTGCCAGGCTTACATCGAGGCTGCGAGACCTGCTTTTATGAGTAGCCATGCATCCTGGGGTGGGCTTTGGGGATGAAGCATCCCTTAACACAGACACCTTAATAATCTCACTGGTTCATTAAGCAAAGTTCAGGTGGCATTGCACTATTCACTTGTCATTGGTGCCCTATCTAGGATGAGTAAACATTTGTTCACATCTCCTTAGGAAAAGTTTTGTAGCAGCTAGCAAGCAATTCAACCCTTTTGTTGGGCCTTTGACCATTGTGATACTGTCTCCCCTCTATAGGGTGATGGGGGGGGCTCTTGTATACCACTTCAGAATGTTACATAAATAGAAAGCCTTCAGCAGGTGTTAGAGGTTGTAGCTAAGAGCCATCCCAAGCACCACTGAATATAAACCACAGGCCTCACTGTACTGGTTTGAATGAGAATGCCCCCCCCACACACACACACGCACTCACACACTCACACACTCACAGGCTCATATATTTGAACTCGTGGCCCTCAGTTCCTAGTGATGTTTGAGGTCTAGGAAGTGTGGCCTTCCTAGAGGAAGCAGGTCACTGTGGATGAGACTTTGAGATTTCATCCCACCCACACCTCTCTCTCCTTCTTGCTCAGTTTCCTGTTCCTGGTCCCCTGCCTGCTGCCTGCTGCCTGCTGCCTGCTGCCATGCCTCCATGCCTCCATGCCTCCATGCCTCCATGCCTCCATACCATAGTAGCAGACTCTTAGCACTCTGTATTCGTAAACCAAATAAACCCTTCACTCTATATGTTGCCTGGGTCTCGGTGTTGTATCAAAGCAATGGCATGTCAGCCTTGTAAGGTGGATCTGGGACACCTGCTCCCATCCTGCGGTTCTGTATCTGTAGACCCATTCACCGTTCTCCATCTGGCCAGTAATGGGTTCTCTAGCCCAGCAGTGAGCTCGTGAACCTAGCAGTGAGCATTGCTTACCCAGCCTGCCCCAGGATTCTGTCTTCCAGGTCTAATGCCGCTGTGAGATCCTCAAAGATGGCTACCCTTAACTTAGCATGCAAGATGCCCCAGATTTGATCCCCAGTACCCTAAGGAGAGAAATGTAGCTATTACTCAGAGATAGTGATTTCTTACATATGACCTCATCCCTCTCGGACCCTGTATTTTCACTGAATTAATCCACAGAATGAGTCAAACTTCTGAATCATAAAGTCAGCACTATTTCTACGATGTGTGTGTGACTCTACTGCAAATTCCTCCACAAATGACTTGACCAAAAGTAGAGAATGTTTACATGAAATTGAGTGTGCTCACAGGAAGGAATACTAAGTAGCCAATGAAAACCGTAGTTGTAAGAGTATTTAAAGGTACAGTCAAGGTTGAACATAATACATTGTAGCCATCCCGTGCAATTACAAGTGAATTGTTACCAGACCATTCTATGAGAATTGCAATCCAAGAGAGCTATCTAGAAGATCTAAGGGAAGGAACTAAGACTAAGTTTAGTAATGTTTGCCTGAATTGGCAAGCCTCTATGATTTTCATCAGACCTTTTCACGTTATTTTTAATGTAAACGATTTTAATGTGACTAATAATTTTTATTATTTTATTTCCACAATAAGCACATGCAGTTAGTTGCAGTGTCAGGAGTAATGTGTGCTTTATTAAGCATTCCATCATAGACCTCCTCCTCTGTCCTGCCCCCTTCCTTGCTGGCCTTCCTGTTCTGCTCTTGAGTAGGTCTCTCCTTGACTGACGTCAGAGCCCAGCCTCCTCAGCCGCCCAGCACAGACCGAAGACCAGCAGCTCTCCGGGAATCCTTCAGATCTGCAGCACCATGTTGAGGCTGCTGAGGCATCCAGCCGCATGCCTGAGATGCTGCTGGGTTCCCAGCCTCCCCAGCAGGCAGATGACCATCACAGAACTACCTGGCCCCTACTGTGCAGGCCAAATGTATGAGTTTCCTTTTATAACATCTATCCATTCTGTTCCTCTAGAGAATTCTGATTAATCCTGAAGGGATACTGCCCCGCTTGAGCATAGGACTCTGGCAGGCCTGGCCCTTCTCCCTCATTCCCTCTGCCTTGCTAAAAACCATCAGATCACCTTCCTGAAGCTGGCCACCAATGTCCATTCCCTTGTTTGGCCACTTCCTCCACCTGAGGCTGACGGCCAAGGTCCAGCTACCAATCAAAAGCTCCCTTTGGCTCACCTAATTAACATGTCCAATAGAAATTAAACACCTCATCCTTACATTGGATTTCCCCTTTTACCATTATAAACCTCCTTTGCCTATGAGCAACATCTGTCTCCTGTCTATCCAGAGGCAGTCCTTTGCCTCCCACCCCCACCCCAGGACAACTGTTCTTCTCCCTTGCCCTCTGTCTCCTGTCTTTGTCTCTTGATCTCTGCTCTCTGTTTCTCTGGAGTAAATAAATCTCTTTTGTGCTGAGAACTTGGTCTTGGGAGCCTGAAGCAATAGTTTTTCCTTTCAAACCCACCTTCCTCACTATGTTTGCTTTACCTACTCCCATCTCAGGCGTGCTGGGCTGCTGGGATCTCTCCCTTTCTAAGGGCTTGCTGCTAAGGGGGCGCTAGAGCCAAGCTGGCTTACCTGATGAATACCATTTGGGCAAAGAGGGTGTGACAGATAAGCCAGGTGCAGAGAGAAGTGTAGAAAGAAGAAAGAAGCACCAGAGTGGGGTGAGTGTGGAAGGGTGACATCCCAGGAGCTCTATGGCTCCTCGCAGCTGGTATAGACCCAGAACACTTCACTGATCTGGCTGACTCTGCAAGGTCAGCACTGCTGTTCAGCACCCAACTCCCTCCGCAGAACCAGTAATGAGTGCTGACATCCTGCGGCCTCCATGGGCCACGAACTCTCTGAACACACATTTTCTCTCTGCTGTGGGAAAATGTGTCATTCCCACCTTAGAGATGGATAGGACAATTAGTGCTTGGATAAGGTAGCTGTGTCAGCCAAGGTCAAGTCTTCAACTACAAATGTTCCTGTTGGTTCATCAGAGTGCTAGTGTTCTGGCCTTCCAGGTGACTCTTGTTTTTCTATGCAAAAAGAAGTCCAGCTCTGTGCTAGAGACCTGAGGATCTGAGCTCAGCCCTGGGCAAACGCCGTAGAAGTAAAGAACTGACTCCAGCAAGCTGTCCTCTGACTACCATGTACAAACTATGGCGCATGTATGCCACCCCAACACACACACACAGACACACACACACACCCCAAATGAATGTGGAAAAATAATTTTAAAGAAATCCAGCTCTCTTTGTTTTAACAAATCATAGAAATGAGCCGTTATTCAGTAGTTCCAAAGTCATCCATTTGTTCACACTCTTATTAAGAGGCTATAACGCATCAGGCCCTGTTGTTCCTTGCAGGAGGAGGTGAAGGAGCAGGGATGAGTTATGACCTTCAGTATCTCATTATCTTCTTCTTCCTCATTTGTGTAGAACAGTCATGTGTACCAAGCCTCTCTCCTCTTTCTCAGTCTTTCTCCTGCTTATTTCTATGCTCTTGGAACTGGTCCCTGGTCCTACAGCCCCACCCTGGGCTTATTTATCCTTTTGTAGCAGCTCCGACAGCCATCACCCTCCTCCAATGAGCCCTCTCCTGCAGAACTGCCATGAGGCCTTAAGGGTGGGCTGCAAGGGTCTCTGTCCCCATGCCTTGCCATCCTCTCGGGCACATTGGAGACAAGCTGTCACTCATAAATCTCAAGACAAGTCAAAACCACCCCTGCTTTGGCTCATCTCTCATCTCTGAATAAACACGCTCTGTGCCCACATGCTTCTTGCTGGGTCTTGCCCAGAAAACTCCTATTTAACCTCTGGGATGAAGCTCAAATACTTCAGTCTGCGTTACAGTCTTTCTTATCTTCCCAGCAGTTCCTTCTGCTGTGAGCCAACCTCTTGGCACATGGTGTAACGGACCTTCCCGACCTGCCTGCCCCTGCGTTTGGACAGTCATCTCCTACACAGCTTATCACCACAATTGACGCTTGGCCCGTAGGCAGTCTGTCACACAGCAGAGGACTAAGAAATATCTTCTCAACGGGTTCAGTGTGTGCGTGTGTGCGTGTGCGTGTGCATGTGTGTGTGTGTGTGTGCATGCACATGTAAGCGGAGGCTAGTGGTCAGAGCCAGGTGTTTTCCTCAACACTTCTCCACTTGCCTGTGAGACATAGTCGGTCACTGAAGCTGATCTTCCTGATTCAGCTGGGGGGGGGGCAGCAGCCCCCAGGAATCACCCTGTCTCCGGGCTCCACTTCACGAGCACCCCCAGTGCTGGGATTATAGGCGCACATCACTACGCTTGCCTCTTTCAGGTGGGTGCTAGAGGACAGACCTCACGTCTTCTTCCTGCTTGCCTGGCAAGCACTTTACTGACTGGGCCCTGTTCATGATCCCAAAAATTGTGTCTTTAGTCTTATACTTACTCCCAAGCTAAAAAGAAAACCTCTGTGTTGCATTCAGGCATCCTTTAGCCTGGTGGGGCAAGGTGGGGGACCACATGGCTTTACAACGACAGTGGCCTGAGTGTTTGCATACTATCTAAAGGCCACATGAAGATATTAATCCCCAGTGCAATGTATCAGGAGGTGAGGCCATCAAGACGTGATTAAGCCATAAGGTTTTCTCCCTTCTAAGTGGAAATAAAGCCCTATAAAAAGCAACTCCTTTACCCTTTTGAATAAAAGCCTTGACCCCTTTTGCCCCTCTTTGCATTCTTCATGAAAGGATGTAGCAAGCACACCCTCTCTGCAGGATGCAGAGACCAGGAGCCATGCTGGAGGTGGAGAGATCCGACTTCATCATCTCCACGATGGTGAGAATGAAATCTCCACGGCTTACAAATCTCACTGTCGGCAGAATTCTGTTTCAGCCGCGGGAGCAGATTAAGATAACTTATGATCTGTCTCCACACGTTAATCTTAAAACCATTCATCTTGCCCGTCCACACTCATTACCTGAGTGTGGGGGCAGGATGCTGTTCGTTTTTGTGTGAATTATAACAAAACACTGTTTGAGCCTCTACTCCTGACTCTGGGGGTCAATAGTACCAGACGTGCTCCCTGTCTGGAGAGCCAAGGTCACCCTTGAGAACTGGAGTGCTCAGGCAGGAGGATGATCTAACTACAAACCCAAGCTTGGGGGAGAACCAACAGCGGAAAAAACCATGGAGCAAAGAAGACAGATGAGCTATCTCAGAGAAAGGAGGAAGAGCCAAGGGCAGAAGTTTAGCCTTCCGACCTGGGCGCCTGCAGGGTGAGCAGAGCACGGGGAAGAGCAGAGGGGTCAGGGATAAACAAGATGGTCACGTGAGACCGCAGGGCATCCTGCTGAGGCCAGGCTGCCTGTGCTGTAATGACTGAGAGCCAGGAGCTATTTCCGCAGCTTCTGTTTCAGATTTGTAAGTGCTTTTCCATTTCGGGCGTTTCACCCACTGACGAACAGCAAGGCTCCAGCTAGCTCAGCGAGGCCCTTCAGCCCAGGAAGATCCATTTCTCCCATCCAATAGGAACGGTCCAAGAAGGCCGACTGCCCACCTCTGGACCTCCGCCGTCAGTTCCACGGTGTTATTATGCGTCCCCACATCAGTATTCCGACCCCAGAGTCCCTCCAATACCCATGTAAACATTCATTTACATTTAGATTGTACTTCTCCGGATTCACACTCTTTCCTTGAAAACTCTAACAATCCAATTATCAAGAAAACCAACATGTCATTTCTAAGCTTGGGGGCGGGGCGGGGTACTCCTCCCTCCGGAAACTCTTTCTGCTCCGAGGAGGAAGCAGCTCCAGGTGTCCCTGTCTGGATCGACTTGGCTAGCTTCCCAGCATGCTTTAGGGCAGGCCTTAAAATATGTGTGCTCCTCAGCAGAGAAAGATGGAGGTCGGGTAACTGAGGTGGTGGCGACTGTTGCATGCGTTTTTAAGGGGGCGAGGGGTAAAGGTAATCGAAGGAAACATTGGAGAAGAAAAGCCTCAGGAAACCTGCTTGAATTAGTCAGGAAAGGGCTTCATGAAGACCACATAGTTGGCTTCGAATCCCAGTTTGGGGGCTTCTTGGCTTCGCGAGCACCCATCTATTTCTCCATCCTATCAGCAGGGCCAAAGAGTCTCAAAGAACTAGCGTGGTAAGTTGCTTAGAGAGGTCCTCTCTCCTGAGTGCTGCAGGAAGCCGTGTCTGTGGGTTTCATTAGCACAGAGACATCCACCAAATGAGAAAGACTCGAAGGGTGATTTGAAGAAAGCAAGAGTAAGCATTCTGCTAGGAGGTGAGAACCAGACTCTAAGCCACAGACGACTGGGCCGAGAAAGATGGTTTTGCCAGTTCAGTGTCTTGAAAATTACCCAGCCCAATGGAGATGGGGACGTTTGCAAAAGAAAACAAAACAAAACAAAAAAGAACCTTGGACTAAGAGGAGACCCAGAGCTGGGTTTACGGACAAGAAGTTGAGAGGAAAAGAAGTCCTTCTGGCCAGGAGGTGATGGATAGGAGACTGGGTCTCCTGTGTGGGGATGACAGCAACATATTCCCTTTGAAGTAGCAGTAAGGTTTCCTTTCCCTATTGAATAAAATCCAAACCACACCAGTGGAAGAGCACAACAAAATGACAAAAAAGAAAGACACGGGGATAAACCACGTAAGCAGGGGAGCGTTTACGTCAGACCTCCCACACTCAGGCAGGACTCAGATCGCAGCTTTAACAGCAAGGCCATGTTAACACAACTTCTTAGAGGTCACTCACAGGCTAAGATGTCTGTCTTCTGTGAGAGACGTTAAAAGGCCAGTGTCCTTCATGGTCTCAGCACACACTTCCACAGACTCTGGAGTTCAAGATGTCTTCCAGCACCACTGCCATGTCCATCCTAGCATCTCTTACAGAGGGACAAAGAGTCCATCTTACTGGATACAGGGCCTGGAGAGGCGACTCAGCAATGAAGAGCAGGTACAGTTTTTCCAAAGGACCTGACTCCAGATTCCAACATCCACACTGGGTGGCTCACAAAAGCCAGGAGATCTGATGCCTCTGGCCTCATAGTGTGCTTGCTCCTCGTGTACACAGACACACTGTAAAGAAACTTAAAATAAGAAACTGGACAGTTTCTTGGATAAGCAGCCCACCGAGAGTGACCGTGTGAGTGATCTTCTTTGCTGCAGCTTTGAAGCCCGCCTCATCCCAGGACTTCCATCTCTTGATTCCAGAAAAGATCAACCAGGTGGTTCACAGGAAACATTTCCTCGGGCATTATCAGGGCCTTATATTTATATAGTCCCCAAAGACTGACACATCCATTTTCTTTTAAGATGCTCATAATACTGTAGGAAGGAAGGGTGGGGAAATGGCAGATTCTCCCCTTCACAAGTAAAAAAAAAATCTGGAATTTAAGTGGCTGCTTGAGAGCCAGTCAGGAGTGAAACTGGCCATTGCCAACTCCACTCCAACCCACTGCCAGTTTTTTCTATAAAGATACAATTGATTGTAAATTATTCATAAAATATGGTGTTTCTTTTTAAGTGATTTTTATTGTTTCCCATTTTATCCAAAGCTTTGCATATTCATCACGGAGAATTTAGAAAGAACAAATAAGTAGAAGAAAATGAAGATAACCCATAGCTCCACCAAAAGATATGTCATCAGAGAAGAAGGAAAGGAAAAGACAGCATACAGGATACTGCCTAGTCTAGGATGGAGAGACTCCCAAGGGGAGAGAGAGAGGGAGCTTCAGAGTCCCAACAGACAGCAGCTAAAGACAGAAATGAATGGCTTCCTGAGAAACAGAGGGACAAAGCTGACAGGACAGCACTGGGCTGAAGGGAAGAACTAGTTGAAACTTTGGTTTGGTATGGTTCGGCTTTTGAGACAGGGTTTTATGTAACTGGGGCTGGCACTGAACTCACTATGTAGCCAAAGATGACTCTGAACTTCTGATCTTCCTGCCTCCAACTCCCAAGGGCTGGGACCACAGGCACCTGCCGCCCACCACACCCTGCTGCTTTGTGTAGCACTGGGCTGAATGTAGAGCTGGGTTTAAGGTACTACTGTCCCCCATGAGGAGTGAAATAGTGAGGAGGGCTGCATGTGATGCTCTAGGGGGGAAAGGAGGGGATGGTTACTACCATCAGGAGCTAAGCAGAGGTGAGACAGGAGAGAGAGAGAGAGAGAGAGAGAGAGAGAGAGAGAGAGAGAGAGGGTGTAAGTTAAGAGGCAGAGGAAGCAAGCACATGACAGTGGATGGGAAGTCCTGTGCTATTTCTCCTTATATCTTTTCCATCAAGTCATACGGTCTGGGTGGAAGGGTGAAGAAGAGACAAGAGGGGCTTCAGAAGAATGGAGGGGGTAGAAACAGCTGTCTCGGAGAGTCAGAGAGAAACTGCCCCAAAGGAGCCTTTGAAAGCAACCAGCTGCACCAGCAAGAACTGGGTAGAAAGAGTGTGTTGTGGCCAATCAGGGTGTGGTCAATTAAAGCCAGAATGATGGAACTACCAAGGAGTGAGGTGATGGTGTTGATGGGAAAGAAGGTTCTGGAAAATGAGAGGAAGGTGCTGTGTAGATGAATAGGTGAAGGTCCATGAATATGAGAGAGAGAGAGAGAGAGAGAGAGAGAGAGAGAGAGAGAGAGAGAAGATGGAGATGAAGATTGGGATTGAGACGATCCGATGTGTTACAGCTCTCAGTGGCAGCAGTGTCTATGACTGGCCTTGAAAGTAAAGTAAGTGCCTGAATTATAGATGAACAAAGGCAGTAGCACAAAGATCTCAGAGAGGCCAAATAAGACGAGTGCCACGTACAGCTAGAATGAAATTACCAGCGAAGACAGACCCACAGCCAGTCAAAACGCAGGGGATAGATGACGACAGAATCCCCATCTCCAACGCAGCCGCCATACCAAGGTTTGAAGAATATCACCAAAGAAGGGAGGTGGAAAGACGGTCAGAGCTGAAGGATGAGACTGTCCCTTCCCTGGATGACGAGCTATAGGCGATCAGTGCCTACTGAGATGGAGAAGCAGCCCGCTTAGGGTCCATGCACCTGATAGGTTATCCAGCCCCAAATGGCCAACCGTAAGTACATGCGCACAAGGACAACACCAAATGGGCTTAGTAGGGTGTGTGTGTGTGTGTGTACAATAAGAAGTATAGAAAATTAAACAATTATAGAAGATATTGAGAACTTGACAGGCGATGGGTGGGGTTGTGGGAGGAGCCAGAATGGGAGAAGGAGGGTTAATACAGATGTACATACAGTACTCACGTATGAGATTCTCAAGAAGTAAATAATAATTAATATGTTAACAAACAAAACCAGATCTGCTAAAAATCCATAGATTAGTATTCACAAAATTTTTTTTCAAAATATGAAATCAAACTAGCATACCATGAAACAAAAGCCAGAGCTGCTGAGAAAGTACAGTAACAAGTCAAAGATAAGTAGATGACTTCTCACTACACCAGCCAACAACATTAGAAATGGTGGAATCCTGTCTGGCTATCAGATTTAGGAAGCCTGATGATCAAAGCATTTACAGTGTGATGTCACCTAATTTGAAATTGTTTAACCACGGAGATTAGTTTTCTCAATGGAGTCCCACAATAAGTAGGCCAAGAATATAAAAATCTTTAACTGTACATGTTCTCCAAATCCCGTGTAAGGGAAATTGTATCCAAGTGAACAACTTCCTCGGACAAACGCCAAGATTTATTCTTATAGATGCCTAATTGCTGGGGTCATCACGTTGAGTGAAATGAACCTTAGACCGTGTTAGGCAAGTTGGTCTTAGCTCCTGTGTCCTAAGCTGTGGCCTGTCTCTAACTGCCGCTCTTCCCGGGGTTTAAATGACGTTCAGGGTGTTAACCGAGCCCCTCTAAGATGTGGTCTGACTCAGCCTGAAACTGCTGTAGACAGCGGCGACTGCAAAGGTCTCTGCTGAAACTTACAATCTGGCTGCCATTTAGAAGATTTTTTTTCAGGGAATGGAGAGGAAACCGGCCTGTGCATCCCTTCCCGTGATGTCCTTCTTCAACGCCTGGCGACTCCAAAGGCTCTGGCACTGTGCCCGTCACTGCCTACTTGGCCTCACTCTTTCATTGCATAGGTGAGGCTGAACCCTCAAGAGAGGAGCTGATACCATGTCCTGCGTTCAAAGCCAGCACTCCTTCCATGCCCACCTGCTACCCATTTGCTCCCTGGAACCTTCCCTTGCCTTATGTAACACATCGTTTATTTAACAGGAGGAACACCCTGAGAGAAACCACATTCTCACTACCGGCAACCAAAGCCTCCTGCGATCGGTTAAACACAGGCCGTGTCTCCTTACTCTCTGTTCAAAAGCCTGCAGAAGACCACCACACACCCACACCACCCACACCCCTGCCTGGGCTTGGGGCGTGGTTTGGGATGTGGCTCCATAGGGTCCAGATCCTTTGGAGGAAAAGGACCACAGAGGTGATGCTTGCACCAGGCCTGAATATGGGGCCACAGCAGCAAGCATAGCCAGTGAGAGCATGGGAGTGTGGGTAGCAAGCAATTCTCGGAGGGTTCATGGGAAGTCCGATGAGAGGGGAGGCAGAGTACTTGCTCTCAGATCACCATGCTCAGCAGAGGCTGCTGTACCGCCTGCTAGAACTCCGGTCCCCCAGCATGGTAATGCACATCAGCTTTGAGGACTCCAGGCCCAGCAGGGGCCACAAAGCTGCTCTCAAAGGGCTTTGTCCGTGGGAAGAGGTTTAGATTTTAATCTCTAAAGTGTGGGAAATTGACAGGGCAGTTCTTACCACTTGGTCCATTTGAGCAAGAAGCTTCCCATCATTCCAGAGGGAGAAGAAAAAAAAGTACAGACTTTCATTTTCTCTCTCAAAGACAATTAGAAAAAGGGTCCCTGGGCCAGGGTGAGGGTTCCATTGGTGAAGTGCTCAGTACACAGCATGAGGACCCGAGTCTGATCCCCAGAACCCGAAGCCAAGTAAAGCAGCTGGGCATGGTGGTGCACACCTGCAACCCCAGCACAGTGAAACAGCTGGGCATGGTGGTACACACCTGCAACCCCAGCACAGTGAACAGCTGGGCATAGTGGTGCACACCTGCAATCCCAGCACAGTGAACAGCTGGGCATAGTGGTGCACACCTGCAATCCCAGCACAGTGAACAGCTGGACATGGTGGTGCATACCTGCAACCCCAGCACAGTGAAACAGCCAGGCATAGTGGTGCACACCTGCAACCCCAGCACAGTGAAACAGCCAGGCATAGTGGTGCACACCTGCAATCCCAGCACAGTGAAACAGCTGGGCATGATGGTGCACACCTGCAATCCCAGCACAGAGGGGATGGGAACAGGAGGATTCCTGGGGCTGACTGGAGTGTCATCACTTTAACAAATCAATGTGTTATGGGTTTAGAGAGACGCTGTCTCAAAAACAATCAAGGTAGATAGAGGGGGAGACGGCTCAGCAAGAAAAGTGATTGCTACACAAGTGTGACATCCTGACTTCCATCCCTGGGACTCACATAATGGTGGAAGAAAAGAATTGACTCCCAAAAGCTGCCTTTTGACCTCCACATGTGTACTGTATCATGTGTAAACTCTCTCTCTCCTCTCTCTCTCTCTCTCTCTCTCTCTCTCTCTCTCTCTCTCTCTCTCTCTCTCTCTCTCAGACATATGCACACCATAATAATTAATTAAAAAAACAACAAGGTGGAGAAATAATTGAAGGCATCCAATACTGACCTCTGACCTCCACCTGTATATTCACTCACATGCATGTGCACCTGCACACACGTACACACACCACACAAGAACACACATATACCTGCACAGACACACAACACAGGCTCAGCAAATGTTAAAGACAGGAAACTAATGGACACCAGACAGCTAAATTAGATTAAACGCGGCTTGTGTAATTGTCACCTCCACTCAATATCATTTCCGACTGAACATCTCTGACTTTAAAAGGCCTTATTTATGTAGCCTCAAAGTCCTTTCTCAAACTCCAGTCCCATTCAGAAAGCCTTTGGATTCAGCCTGCCTTCGTTCACCAAATTTATAGGAAAGACAGTCTTGAGCCATCTGGTGCCTATTTAATTTTTAACCACCTCTCCCTTGAAATATTTCTTTCTTCATTCTTATTTTGTCCTAAAAACTTGGCTATGAGCTAAACTGCACCATCTGTGACTTCCAGTAAATACAACTGTTGCTAATGAAATTACCCAGTTTCATCATTTTGATTTAAATGCCTCGCCTGTTTTTCCTCTGACCTTTTGTTGCTTGCCATCAAACTCGAGCGTTTGCGGATTTAGATACGTACGTCCATGTAGGTCAGTCCTGAGGAATAAATCTTCTGCTGAAGGCCAGAAAGCTCAGCCAAGCCGGCTCAGCAGGCTGACATGATGGGTGGGGGCCAGAGCTGCACAGAGAAATATGGATGGCACTTGTGCCGGGCCACTCAATGTGCGCAGGGCCCCAGGGCAGACCCCCGCCTCGTGACCAAGTGGCCGCACGGTCTGGCTCGCCGGCCTCCCATTTGTTAGGATGCTAGTGATATTAATGAGCTGCGTGCGGTACTGCAGTCCGCGCCTTGGCCTTTGGTGTGATTCCTCCCCGGACAGGCTGTTTGACCTGATTGAACAAAAAGTAACTTCAGACGCTCTCAACTTGGCCCAGGTAGGGAGATGGCCCTTCAGACAATGAGGGAAAAAAAAATCAGACTGACTCCCAGCCAGGTACAACTTTCCCATGTAGGTGGTGCTCTGCCCCATAGCAGTGGCCTCAATGAAGAAACGCCAGGGGCCACAAGAAGCATTTGCCCACAGACTCGGCATTGAGTTATTGATGGCACAGTTGTCTACTATCGTACAAGAAATGGGGTATACTCTTGTCAGATGACTCGGGAGACAAAGAGCAGCTGCTGCCAAACCTGACAGCCTGAGTTTGAACTCTAGGGACGCATACGGTGGACAAAGAATTCAGATGCCTGTGAGTTATCCTCTGATAGCCCACAAACTCAAGTGTAACTCTCGGGAAGAAGTGGCGATATTATGGAAAGCAGCTTCTAACCCCGAGTCTTTACTCTGAAGCAGACCCTGGGCTAAACCCTGTAAGGATCCACTCACTTAGCACTCACCTTACCCCCTGCCTGGGGACTGCTATTGTCCCCACAGCACAGCTGAGGAAGAGAGCTGGCACAGGGGAGGGCACTTTGCAGGGCACGGTGTATCCGAGTCAAGCCCCTTGTTTTCTGGTGTTTGCCTGTGGCTTCTGTGCCAGGTACTGTGCTGGGAACCAAGCGCGCAAAGAGCGAGAGGGACTGTCTTCGCCCACCGTCTGGGGAAGCGAGACGTAAAAATGCAAATCCACCATCTGAGGGAAGTTAGGAAAGGGTAGGAAAATATTCTCAGGTCACAGCAAGAGGAGGGCATCTGCCTGGGAGAGAGTTGCTGCAGGAAAGACATTGTGCCTGGGACAGGAAGGAGGAATGGGGGTTGGCCGGCTGGAGAAAGACGGTGGCAAGTCTAGGCCGAGAGAACCGCACACCGGAAGGAGGGCGTGTATCTGACCAGCACACTCAGCAGGATCTGGTGCTTGAGAAGGTAAGGGCAGTGTCCTTGTCCCAGCTTAGAAGGCTGGGGTCACGAGAATCAACCTCATGGCCCCATGCTAAGGAGCTGTGCCTGTGTGAAGCCCCGCCTTCAGATCCTCACGACCAAGGAAAGCCAGCTGCTGAGGTAGCACGCATTTCATGCAAGGACTCCTAGAGCAATATAGAAGGCAAAGACAGGACACTCCCCTGGAAGCTCTACCAGGCAGCCTGACATAACAGGCTATGAAAGCAAACGAAAGACCCTGCCTCAAACTAGGTAGAAGATGAGCCTCTGACAGCCACATGCATGCCACGGTACACACACACACACACACACACACACACACACACACACACACACACACACACACATCATTAAAAAAGAACATGTTCCCAAAGCCTGTTCTCACTGGGTCTCTACCCAAAGAGGGAAAGGGGCATCCGTGAGACAGGCTAACAGACCTGCCTAGTATTTAGCCAAAGGAGACACAGAACACACCTCCTTATGTACATAATTGTCATTAGACTTAAGGACAAGGCAAGATGGCTGCACTCAATGTTCTATGAAGATACAGAGCAGGTTCAGGGAGTGAGCTACAACCACCAAACTAGCCTCATCTCCTCTTCCTCTCCACCATTCCTGGCTTGAGAATGCCACTCCAGTGTCCCAGAAGGAGATCTGTATGCATGGAAAAGCTGTTTTCAGTGTCCTCGTGGCAAAGCTGTCTGTGTCTCATGTCTGTAGAAGCTGTCACTGCAGCGTGACCTGAGTGACCCATCTCTGCAGACCCAGCGGTCCTGCCTTTGATGTCCACAGTGCTTCCTTCTCAAGACGAGCCTCCACGCTGCTGATGCTGGGAAGGGAGAGCTTTAGGGGAGAGCTGCCTTCAGGAACACCTTCATCAAGAGGGATTGGGTCATCCAGGCTCCTCCAAAGGCCCAGGAGTAAAGTGATGAGCATTGATGTGCTCCAACAGAGCTGTGAAGCAGGCTGAGGAGGGCTGCAGGCTGGATTCAGTCCTTTGAGGATAGTTTGTCAAAACCTAAATTAGAAGTTCCCCATGAAGTCTATCAATAGGCCACTGCGTGGACATATCCAGAAGTGGCTTATGAAAACAATCTTTTTATTTTTCTCTTGTGTGTGTGTGTGTGTGTGTGTGTGTGTGTGTGTGTGTGTGTGTGTGTTGCATGCATCCATGTGTGTGGGCTCAAATGTGTGAACTCCCAGGTCATCATATGTTCTCAAACATGAGGAGAATAGAAAACCAGTGGGACTCATGGTCTCCAGTCCCCTCAAGTCAGTGTTTTGACAGATTAACTACGATGTTCTTTCAAGCCCAAACTCAGGCTCAGATTTTTCTTGGCTCTGCCTTTCTAAACAACACTCCCTTGAAAGGGGAACTGACCACAGTGAGAACTCAGCTGACCAAAAAGCCTCGGTCCTCTGGAAGGGCAGTGAGTGCTCTTATCTGCTGAGCCATCTTTCCCGCTTCAAAAGAAGCATCCTTTTGTGGTGGAGAATGACCGATTCAGAGACGCACAACTGGTCAGAGTTCTGAGAAAAAGTGGCTGTGAGTGCCCAGCCACAGAGGAGTGAAAAACCACCAGCATCGAATCTAGACTTAACAGTCAATCAGTGAAGTAGGGAAAGGCTAGGCTTGGAGCTGAGCCTCGTAGAGTCCGACTGCAGCCTGCTTCTGAAACCACAGAGGTATGTGCGAAGAGTTCTGGCCCCATCAGCAAGCCACAGAGAAAGTGGTCCAAGTGGAATGGCTCCGGACAGAGAGACAGTAGTAGGCACAGATTGGCATGCATTGGTGGCACCAAAAACAATCAGCCTGTTACTCTCAAAGCAGATTCTTGGCTGAGCCTAACGTGTGTCCTGTCTGTCGGACCTGGTGAGTTCTGTAAGGACGGTGGCACATAAGCACACCAGTTGACTTCCATGCCTGCCTGTTGCTTCTGAGTTGCGTTTTGCTTTGCTCTGTTTAAGTTTCCTCTTGGCAGAGGTTCTCAGCGTACAACCCGGGCTGACCTTGAACTTGCATCCTCCTTCAGTCTCCTGAGTGCTGGGATTGCAGATGTGCACCACCAATCTAAATACTGGTTTCCTCACCTACATAATGAAATTAATGAAACAGGAACACTCTAAAAAGCGTTTTTCCTATCAGAGGAAGTAGTATAAATTCTTTCTGTCATTTCATAACTTCCTACTGTATCATATCATTTTAATAGTAATGAAAACAGTAATGGTATAAAATAAGAGATGATTTAACATCTTTTGAAAATGTTAATCGTCTCTTCACAACTAGTGTGGTTTTGTTTGTTTTGTTCTCATTTTCCCATGGCCTCCGATCCCCTCTCTTGCTTTCTAAAACTGCTGTGATGTTTGATTTTCTTCCTTGAAGAATGCAGCCTGTGAACCTCTTGGCATGTATCCTGGAGATCACAGCACAGTCATGTAAAGGAACTTCCTGCCAGGAACATGTGACCCTGACATGGGACAGTCCACTCTCCCTCTGAGTGTGACACTTGGCCGTCCCTCCATTTCCTCCAGATGGTGGAGGGTGGTAGCATCCACCCTCTTAGGAAAGCCACCAAGGAAACAGCAGCTGCCACTCCTCAACTTTGGGGTTGCCGAGTTTATTACAAGGGTCCCTGAAGCTGCCAGAGCCTGTGCTGGCATCACCACCCTGACGATGGTGAGGAGACCCGGAGCTTGGAGGCTGCTGAACCTCACAGGACTCACGTGAGAGAAAGACATGCTGTTCTGACCCCTCTACCCTAAAGTGTGGTTATCTAAACGGAATGGCTGATCAATGGATGTCAGCCATTAAAACATCACACAGAAGTCCTTCGCTTAAAATACGCATTGTACTCAGCCCTACATGGGCCATCAGCATCACATTCTTTTACTCAAGACTTGGGGATCTGTATAAATGTTCCAGCCTTCAGGGTGGGGGCCGGCGGGGGTGGGGAGGGGTGGGGGGGTGGAGAGTACAAAGTCCCAGTCCTACTTGAGAAGCTATTGGCATTTGGTGCTGAGAGAGGGAAAGGCAGCTTTCTTCAACGTACTGATACCTGGTATATCAGCCACACTCCATGGCAGCCCCCACCCCCACCCCACCCCCGTACCCAGGAATAGTTGGCCAACACAAACTGGTCTCCATGGATTTTGTTTGTTTGTTTGTTTTTTAAATAGAACAGTGGGACATGAAGTTGAGTGGGAGGATCTGTGTAGACCTGGGGAGAAAAATACGGTCAAAATATATTGTATGAAAATCTCAAAAGAATAAATAAAAACATCATTTGAAATACGCATTTCAAATGCACTGTTCATTTTGTAAAATCTGTGTAAGCATTTGTGAAGGTGCCATGATGGCATCCACTCTGTTATGTTAGCTTTGTGTACTAACCTAAAACAAATTAGTATAAAATATTAGCCAATATAAGTACATTATAATCACGCTGAACATATATGCCAGCCTATGTCAATGGATGCTTATAAAATAAAGTAATCTTGGTGACTGGAGAGATGGTTAAAGTGCTTGCGGCACAAGCTTGTAGGCTGGCGTGTAGAGCCTTTAGGATCCACACCAGTGTCCAAAAGGCATGGTATGCCACCTTGCATTCCAACCTTGGGAGTCAGAAAGGGATCTTAAGCTGGCTGGCGATCAGTGAGCTCTGGATTTGACTGAGAAGCCTTGCCTCAGCAAATAGAGTAGAAGAGTAACTGACAATGATCCCTGACATCAACTGTGAGCCTCTACATGCAGGAGCACACACGTGTACACACACACACACACACACACACACACACACACACACACACACACATGCACGCAAATGTGCATACATGCCCAGGTAAAAATGAAAGAGTAGAAATCTTGGTGCATATATCAAGTGTTCTACACTCATGGTACCTCAGCTACCACCACACACCTTCCAGGCACTTATCAATTATAAATCCGCATTCCTCTCCAGATCGTAGAGTTCCCGACATCGACAGTGCATGCACACGTTAGTGTGAGTACTGAATTATTCTTAACAACGAGTTGCTGAATTCAATATTCCTAAATCACAAACCACCAAGCCACCACACTCCTTGGTCAGACGTAATTCCCACTGAGCCCAGGTTTCTGATCTGCGCCAGGCAGGTGGCCGTGTTCTGCTCTACGTCTGTAGAGTCTCAGCTCAGGGTCTCTAGCCTCATGTGTTTCTAACGCTTCTCTTTTGATTGTCTGAGATGTTACTCTGAGGCCCAGTCAGGAGCGAATGGCTGCATATCCACGCCCTGTGTATGTTCACACACGCACATAAAACAGCCCCCTGACAGCCCCTGCCTCTTGCTTAAGTTGTTCTTTCAGGAAGACTTACAACATTTCACTTTACAAAGAAAGTTTTTAAAAAGAGAGAGAGAGAGAGAAAATGAAACGAAACAGCGACTGTTCCCCAGCGCAATTACTGTGTCAAATATCCCCCTGGGGAAAGGGATTTGCTCTTATTGTGAAATAAATTATTCTAGAAACCAGGCTTCCGCAGTAACTTTTCTTTTTCCCCAGGCGGTATTTTCCCACCACTGCTCTCAAAATTCACTTTCGGTGATACACATATGGGAGGCTGGAAATAGTCGAAATTATATGTTTGAATTTTAAATATATTCCCATTTCTATAAGTGTTAGCGGCTCCCCAGATTATCAGGGGGCACTGCATGGTTCAGCCTCGCCTGTTCCAGAAATGACTGGCTGGTCTCCCTCATCCCTGAGAAGGGTAGGAGATTCTCTCGTCGTCCTTTTATCCTCTGCAGCTCGGGGTCCCGCTCCTCACAGTTGTCACCTGCCTAGGACATTTGGGAAGACAAGGTCCTCTGGAAAGCAGTGAAGGCCAGCAGGACTAGGCTCAGCTTCCTCACCACAACCCAGCGTCCCCCACTTGACCAGCATGAGTGTTCCATGGAGGCTCCCGATTCTCCGCTCAGTGAGTATCCCATCAGCCCCTCAACCTGTCGATCTCAAACCGCTGGACCACCTCCTCGTCAGCCATGCTATGGACACACGGAACTTCCAACCAGATACAGAATCCACTCCTGCCAGAACTCACTCTGATTCACCTTAGTCCACAGAGAGAGAGATACATTTGTTTCTTTTCCTTATCAAAACCACAGAGAAAAGCAGGGTCTGTGCAATGAGGTTATTTGGGGGAAATCTGGGCTGCAGAGTGCAAATACGTGTTGGGTATGGAAGTGAAGACAGTGACTTCAGTGTCTATGGGCCCACTCAGTGTCAGAGAGCCTGGAACGTCCTTCCAAGGGGGACTCGCCGATGACCTCTTCTGCAGGCTTCCTCAATCTCTAAGTGAGAAACTTCAAAGTACAGTGACAGCAGATATTTATTGAGATCTTAGTTAGTGCCAGGCCTTCATCCAGGGCTCTATACATTTTAACTTGTTTGATTCACATAGTCCTTAAAGGTGAGTCATTTGTAAGGCTCTGCATTTCAAAGGTCTTGTGCTATATGACACTACAGCTATTGTCTCCTGGAAGGGCTTTAAAGACCAACGGGTTGAATAATAAGTTTCTATTGAATTCCTGAGAGAAAGAGAGAGGGGGGGGGGAGGGAGGGAGGGAGGGAGGGAGGGAGGGAGGGAGAGGGAGAGGGAGAGACAGACAGACAGACAGGAAGTGTGTGTAAGCATGGTGTATCTGCTTTCTAATTGCAAGCACTACACTGACTCTTTGCATACAGATAGAGAAGTAACATTGGGCTAAGCACTTGTTAAGGACGCAAACTGTGGAGTCAGCCGGAGCCACGTCTTTGTCTCACCACTGCTAGCTGTGTGACCACATCTAGATGACCTGACCTTTCTAAGCCTCGCCTGTAAAATGGGAGCAATAGGGTCTACCTGATGGGGTGGCTAGAAGGGTTACAATCTAGAAAGTCCATAGCGTAGAGGCCAGTGCTCAGCAGAAGTCGGGTGGATGCTGCCCTCACCCTCCTCTCTTGACAGAAGATTTTTATAGACACAGGAAAGCCAGGTTGGATGGATTCTCCACAGAACGACAACTGGTCGCTTTGTAGGTTTTCCCCAGTGAGCGTTAGGAGACTTAGCCACTACTCTTTCCACAGTGTTGGTTTAGTTTGGGTATTTAAGAAAACAGCCTTTGGCCCATGCCTGGTGTTTCCTGTAAGCTGCAGAGACCGAAGGCAAACTCAGCGAGAGGACTTCAGAAACATACAAATTTGGAGTTCTAAGGAATTATATGTAATTTTCACAGAAAGGAATATTAAGGAATTCTATTCATTTCTGGTTTTGTTATAATACATTCTTGATCTACAGGAGTTAGAAAAAAAATGCCCCAAAACAGTTTTAAATTTTCTTTTCAGTGGTTTGTTTTAAGCTAATGAGTGCTCTGCCTGCCTGCAGCTACGTATGCGCACCGCTTGTGCAGTGCTGGAGGAGAGCAGAAGAGGCCGTCAGAGCCCCTGAACACCTGAGCCACCATGTGGGTCTGGAAACCGAACTGGGGCCCTTGCAAGAGTGGCCAGTGCTCTTAGCAATCAACCCTCAGTTTCCCCAGGTATCTTAATGACTAAGAGAAGGTTGGAGAGGTGACTCAGTTGGCAAAGAGGACTGCCACCAAGTTGTCCTCTGACCTCCATACAGACAGGCTCACATGTATACATGGGCAGATACACATAGATAGGTCTGAAGACCAAAAGGGAGAAGTTAAAAGCATCCCTCTCCATCTTATGACTGATAACTTTTTCAGGACAGAGACTTAGCAAACGGTTGAGAATAGATATCCATTCTTCTTGAGTGGTGGCCTGTACTGAGACCACTGAATGTGTCACCTATGGCTCCTGCCCTTGTGTACAGTTTGCAGCATCATGTGCTCACTTTTGAAACCATAGTGAACTTGGAAATGAATCTGAAAGTTCACTCCAACTTTCAAGTTGCTCTGATCGCATACAGTGAGCTCTTCCCTCCTTCAGGCATCCTTGGACTACACCATCTCAACGTCACCTACCCATAATGCAATGGAAGATATACACACTGATTTACTCAAGGATTCTATTACTTTTCAATATATGTGTGGTTTTCAATTACTAGCTATGAGAAATATCTCTGGCCATAAAAGTCTGAGTCATTAATGTGCTGTAATTCGAAGAACATGTTTGCTTAGATGACAAAATAATGTCTTAACTTTAGATCAAGCTGTCACTTCTACAAATCACTGGGTTATCTTGTATGTTTGTGAGGAGGCTGCCAATAGGAATGGAAGTCAGAACACACACACATACACACACACACACACACACACACACACACACACACACACACACACACACACCATTAGATATAAATGAGGGGGCCAGAGAGATGGCTCAGCGGTTACGAGCATGTATTCTCGCAGAGGACCTGGGTTCAGTCCCAGCACTTACACAGTGGCTCACAGCCACCTGTAACTCCAGTTTCATTCCAGTGCCTCCTTATGGTCTCTGTGGGTCCTGGGCACACACACATGTGGAGCACAGTCACACACACACATGTGGAGCACAGTCACACACACATGTGGAGCACAGTCACACACACACATGTGGAGCACAGTCACACACACATGTGGCGCACAGTCACACACACATGTGGAGCACAGTCACACACACATGTGGAGCACAGTCACACACACATGTGGAGCACAGTCAAACACACACATGTGGAGCACAGTCACACACACACATGTGGAGCACAGTCACACACACACATGTGGAGCATAGTCACACACACATGTGGAGCACAGTCACACATACATGTGGAGCACAGTCACACACACATGTGGAGCACAGTCATACACACATGTGGAGCACAGTCGTACATGCAGGAAAAAAAATCATGCACATAAAAAAATAATTTTCAGATGTTAATGAGTTTCAGTGTTCCATAAACGGTAACTTGCCATATATTCATATTCATGTTGTGGTTATAATAATACTAGCATGGCCAACTGCTGGTGTCACAAAGCCTCAGATTTCTCTTTTGACTTTTAGGCTTTCAGGATTTTTAAGTCCTCATAACAGACTCCTTCCTTGCCCAAAAGGCACCAAAACGGACAATATCACTTCGTCCATCTTTAGGGAAAGAAGCTGCATATCTGACCTCAGGGTGTGGCTCAGTTGGTAGAGTGCGTGCCTGGGATGGACATTACTCTGGGTTCCATGCCCAGCAGTGCATAAAGCTGGCTGTGGTGGTGGCATGCCTGTAACCAGAGCACTTGTGAGGTGCAGGCTGGAAGATCAGAGGGTCAAGCCCATCCCAACTGCACACCAAGTTCAAGGTCATGCTGGGACAAAACAGAAGAAATACATAGATATCATGACATGCCATGCATGTTCTTCCTCTGTTCTGCTTGATGGGTCCCGAGTTGCCAAGTCCATGTTTTGATATGCCCGGCCCCTGAACATGTCCCTTTAGACATATCTGGGTGAAGCAGAAAGCAAAGTCCTTGCTGCCGGCACACATTCCACTACTTCCATAAGCAGCCCCCCCAAATCTGTGCCCTATCGCTACCCATGTGTCTTAGATAATATAGTGGCACAGTGTATCTATAGGTATAGGAGGGTCTCAGGCACTGCCCAGTGTGGTGTGCCCACTACTTGCATACAGCAGCTCCCCGGATCTGTGTCCCATCATTATCCACATGGTTTGGACAGGATGGACCTCCATATTGTCCATAGATAAAGGAAGACCTTAGCCCTTCCCCAGTGTGACCAAGGATCACCCCTCCCCCACAATTCCAGAGTGAGAGTCCTTCTCAAGTCTGCAGAGCTGGCAGAAAAGACCATCGTTTGCACTCTAGGTTTGTTGGCTTGAAGATCTAGAACTTCGTATCATCAAGACATTGTGAGAAGTAAGCAGAGAATCCTCTAGAAGCTGTGCTGTAAATAAAGCCCAGGAGTTAAAGCCATTGTTGTCCAGGGCCAAAGAGACACAGGGAGAAACTAGGACAAATATGTGGTTCTGGAGAGAAGTTAAACTAAAGATTTGCTGAGGACCCTCTGGTGTACCCACAAATGTCAGGCACACAGTAGTCCTTAATGCAATTCTGAGATCACATGGTAAGGAAAGAGGGGCGGGGGGAACCATGTTAGGCATAAGATGCCTTTACATGAACCTATGAATAAACTGAAGATGGCAGAGTGGTTTAAAAAAAACATAAACAAAGGCCTCCTAAGTTAAGATCCAATTCCCCTGGACGAACCACCCAGGGAACAGTAATTTAGCCAGTGGCAGTCAATTAAGTGATCACCATCTCTGTTTTCCTGGATGTCCGGAAGAGCCAGCCCATAGGCGATGGAGAGGCCACTGATGCAGAGGAACAGAAGATGGGCTGGCAGAAGATTGGCAGGTGGCAGGCTCGTGAGGAGATCATCCCCAGGCCCCAAGACGACGACAGCTATTTGCTTGACTGATAATGAAATTGTTAGCAGTTTCAGGTGAGTGAGCTCTATGCTGACTCTCATATTTACGTCTGCAGTCTGCATGCTACGTTAATGAGAAGGACCACATGGGAGACAGTCAGTCAATTTTTTTTTCAGCTTGCATCTTAAATGTTATGCTGGTCATCTCCGCTATAAGCTTAAATACCAATCTGGTGCTCTAGTCCCCTTTTAACTGCTCTCTCCCAAAAAAGAGCAAAATGGGGGAAATCGAAAGAGACCCCGCATAGATTTTTCAGTGCCGTGTGGAAGTGTGCAGTAGCGCGGTTGTAGCTGAGCTGGCATTTAAACACTTAATCTGCTGACCTTGAATTCCACAGCAATTCCTTGTCTCTTAAAAACTTGGAACATATAAAAATTATATTAGCATCAATTATTTTAATCATTTTTTGTTAAAATTTATCTTTTTCAACTTTGGTTCATTGGTATTGTCACTCAGTATCTCTTGTCGGCTCATAGTCACTCATTAATATTCATTGGAAGTATCTGCGACTTCAATAAGCCCGGGCTAACTTTTTATAATGTATTCGGGAGTTTTACTTTTAAAGATTTTTTTTGAACCGCCACCACCTTCACTGAAAATGGTAATTGGTGCTTCATGATAATGTAAGAGAGACGGGCTGAGGGACGACGCGGGATGGACTTGGGCTTATCGTAGGCAGGACTGCCCCCACCCTCCCTCCGCTGCAGCGCAGGTGGGGGCCATCTCAGCATACTTCCCTTCAACAAATCCTTACTGATGCAGGACTAGGAATTGAGCACAGAGCTGACTACTGTAGGCCGCAGCTGGGTCTCTTCCTTACGTGGGGAATCTTGGAAAGGTTTCAGGTAGTTAAGAATCCCCTGCAGGGCCCTGCTCCAGGTATGAGAGAGACTCTTTCTCGGGGGAATAAGGCAGAGAGTGAAGGAACAGGATACCTACACACACACACACACACACACACACACACACACAGAGAGAGAGAGAGAGAGAGAGAGAGAGAGAGAGAGAGAGAGAGAGAGAGAGCACACGCATGCATGCATACACACACACAGGCATGCATCGACACACATGCACATACACACACGCACATACACACACTCATGCATACAACACAAATCTCTTGCAAAAATTCTCAGCATTTTGGTTGCCAGTACTGGCTGTTTCTGAAGAGGAAATCACAGATTTTGTCCTGTCAAAATGAGCTTCCAAGGAAAGAGGCTTCTAGAACATGATAACTATCCACTCTGTTGATGAGTGTAAGAAGAGCTATGTTTTTCACAGGAGAAAAGTTTTAAGACTAAACAATGAATAAAATACAAGTATTGGTCCACCCACATCCTGTGCCTGTGAGACTCAGCCGTGAAGAGTTCTGGCTTACAAGGAAGCTGGCGAATCCCAGGGCGGGGGATAAAGGAAAGGGGAAGGAGAAGAAAGAATGGGAAAGGGAGAAGGAAGGAGAGAGGGGAATGGGAGGGGAGAGGAAGAAAAGGCAGTGGGAAGGAAGAAGGAGAAGAGAGAGGCCTGGGAGAGAACGGGGTTAGCAGGGAGAGAGACCCACTACTGAAACCATGATAATGAAAACCTTCCACAGTAGAGTTGGACCAAAGTGTGTGGAAGACCCAAACAGCTTCCCAAGACGCCTCCCATACACTGACCTCAGGCATTACGGCTTTTCTGTCCCCACTCCAAGCAGGAGTGGGCAGCCCTGCGGGTTACATTGAGAAACTCTGGCACCAACATTGGCCCACACTCACCTGCTAAGGTTTGGAAAGGTTTGCACATGTTAAATTTTATCTGTGTTGAGAGACATTGAGAAGGGGAAACTTAATCTAATTGTTTCAAAGTGGGGGTAGGTGATTACTACGAGATACAGGCATTACAGTATAGCACCCCGAATCTTAGTGGTTTTGTCAGAAGAATGAGAGACTAGAAGAGACTGAAGGCCATCCTTTGTCTCCTTCCCCGTGAAGCTTCTGATGCTGCCTTGGGATTCTACCGTCACTAGATGTAAGTGATTTGACTTCCAGAAGCATGTGCTCAAATAAACATCTTCTCGTTAAAACTTACCCAGGGTGTTACTTGGTTATTAGCAACAAAACCAGTCAAACACCCTTTGCACCAGTCAGCCTTCTGAAGTGGGCCGGCGTACTCTGGAGATCTGGGTATGGTCCAGATCTATCCTATACTGCCAAAGAAGATGTCCATGTCCGCTGGAGGAGCCTGCAGCTTCATGATAGAACATGGAGTTAGGGGACGCCATTACAGAAACCTCTGGGGGAATGAGCCTAGAGTAGCCTTGTCCCCATCTGCCACCAGCCTTCCTCTCTCCTGGTTGGCCCTGTCAGCCATCTTCACTTTTCTAGTTCATTTGTCTGACTAGAGCATCCCCCTCCTATGTGCATTCAGCAAACACAAAGCCCCTAAAAGCTTCTGGCTAGACATTGCACGGTCACACACAAAGCCATAGTCCTTTGCTTCTAACAAACTCATGCTCCATTCTCTGGATACCATGATATTTATTTGGAGATTGCCAGGCTAGTGATAAAAGAGCAAACAGCTACAGGAAACATTTAAAAACTTTACCTAAAATCTTGGAGTTGGGTTAAGAACACCTACTGCTCTTGTGAGAGAGTTCACAAATTGAGCTGCAATCAAGGAACGAGCAGAGGGAACTGAGAGTATTGGGAGTCTTTTACCTCTCAAAGTCTGCCCCAGTAACAGCAAAGCCACCACATCTCCTTAGACCTACCCAAACAGCACCACTAGCCGAGTACAAAGTATTCAAATCCTAAGACTATGGAGGGTGGGTATCCCATTCAAACCACCTCACCTAAGCATCCCACCTGATCCTCACAGCAGCTCTCTAAAATATTCTTTTCTCCTTGTTGGTGGAAAAAAGAAAAACCTGAAATGGGGAAGAACTCTGCAAGGTAGCACTGGCATTGTAAAGATCAGGCCGACTGCAATGGTTCTGCATGTCTCACAGACTTTTGATGGAAATTATTTTTTTGCTGAAAAATTCTTTTTAAATGCCCAGATGAAGTGTCTACAGCAGATTAAGTCTCTGGGTTGTGGTAAACCATTTGCCCACTGAGCATGGCTTCACATGTGGCAAGCACAAAGTGTTAGAGAAGGTGCCAAATGACAGTTTTAAAAATTCACCCATTCCTCGGCCGTTACAGAGCATCCACTATGTCTCAAGTGTTCCTGAGCTGCCTTCACCACCTGTGTGTGCAAAGGAGCTATGCAAGTAGATCCAAACACTCCAACTCCTACAGAGTAAATATAGACTACTGATACCAGTCCCTCTTCTGTGGTTTTTGTGTCTTCTCTTTTGTCTTCTCTTTGGGGGCACAGAAATCTCTCATGCTCTGTTCCTAGCCTTCATATCAAAATCTACTTTTAAACAAAGAACTACTTGTCTGAAGAACATCTCTCTCAAGGGTTTTATAACCCAAGTTTCAATGAGAGAAAATAAATTCCTATATTTTCAGGCATATAAGATGGCCCCCAGCTTTTCCAGTTAAAATATAGAGTTTGGAATATACTCGCGGTATAAGACTACCCATCTTCCAAAACACGCACTGTGCGGCAGACTCTGGCATGTGTCTATTTGCAGGCTACAGCTAAACTCAAGGATTTTTCAGGGTTAAAAAGTCATCTTACATGCCGGAAAATATGGTAGGTTTTTTTTTTCATTAAAAATATTCTAAAATGTTGATAAGCATGCAAGTATGCCTGATAGTAGAAATTTAAGATAGCTAAATTTGGGGTTGGGGATGTATCTCAGTTGGTGAAGTACAATAAGTCCCCCAAAACCCATGTACAAAGCCAGACATGACATGAAGTACTTATAGTCTTGGTTGGGGATTTGAAAGAGAAGGTTCTTAGGCTCAGTGGCTAGTCCCTCCCAACCTAGCTGGTGAGTTTCAGACTGGTGAGAGACCCTGTGTCAAAACTAAAACATGGAGGGGCAGCTAATGAGTGCTACACCTTCCCTTCACACACACACACACACACACACACACACACACACACACACACACACACACAGTCACGTATGTACATGTGTATATAAAACACACACGCAGTCACTCATATACATAAGAAATACCTAAATTCCTATAATCACATTTGACTGATAGAGGGATTTGGAGGAGAAATGGTCAAAGAAAAACTAGTCTTAACCAGGAATCCATCGACTTCCCCTGGGTCATCATCTGTATTAGAAAAGCTGCCCCCTCATCTCTGGCGCTGTCTCAGAAAACTGGGAATAAAGCTTCCTCAAGACCCAGCTATTCCACTCCTTGGAATATGCCCAGAAGATGCTCCAGCACACAACAAGAACATTTGCTCAACCATGTTCATAGTGGCCTTATTCATAATAGCCAGAACCTGGAAACAGCCTAAGTGTCCCTCAGTAGAAGAATGGATAAAGAAACTGTGGTACATTTACACTATGGAATACTGCTCAGCTATTAAAAACAAGGAATTTCTGAAGTTTGTGGACAAATGGATTGAACTAGAAATGATCATAATGAATGAGTTAACCCAGAAACAGAAAGACTCAAATGGTATATACTCACTTATATCTGGACACTAGCCCAAGGGGCATGTCCCATGAAAGTCTTCACTTACCAGGAAAGTGGGTCAGAGGGGAAGACATCCTATTAGGACTCTAGGTGAGAGAAGCATGGGAGAATGGGGAAATAGAAGGATCTGGAGGGTCCTAGAAACCTAAAAGTAGAACATTATGATGGGAAGATCTAGGCCCAGGGGTCCTGCTCAAACTATGGCACCAGCCAAGGACAATACGTGCAGTAAACTTCGAACCCCTACCCAGACCTAGCCAATGGACAGGACATTCTCCACAGCTGAGTGGAGAGTGGGGTCTGACTTTCGCACAAACTCTGGTGCCTCATATGTGACCACGTCCCCTGGATGGGGAGACCTGGTGGCACTCAGAGGAAAGATAGCAGGCTACCAAGAAGAGACTTGATACTCCATGAGCATATACAGGGGGAGGAGGTCCCCCTCAGTCAGAATCATAGGGGAGGGGAGTAAGGGGAAAATGGAAGGGAGGGAGGAATGGGAGGATACAAGGGATGGGCTAACAATTGAGATGTATTATGAATAAATTAATAACATATATTTTTTAAAAAGAAAAGAAACGATGCCCCCTTCTTTTCCTGGCTCTGTCCGTGTGATCTTCGCAAGGTAGTTCTTTCCACAACTCCACACATACTAAACCTTTTGGACAGTGGTTCTTGTCCAGGAGAATATTTCCCTAAGAGGATGGACAAACACCCAAGGTAGGACGCATCTGAGAAATGATATAGTTTGTGAACATATATTCAGTCACATGCTTTCATAGCTGAAAAACAGAAACAAGGCAACCAACGTTTTCCTAACAGGGAAACTAGCATTCATTGCTCTGTCTTTGGTCCTGGCACAGAAGTCAATGGACTATGGTGGGGATATGGAGGTGAGAAGAAAGCAAGTGGTATATACCAAGACCTTGGCAGTGACCCAGGGGAGGTACAGGTTACTTCCAAGCATTGGCTTTCAACCATCAAAAGAGATTGGCCTGTCCTATGTTCAATTTACATGTTGAATGAGTAGATAATGTGACTAATGTACATAATGCTCCTGGTTCTCCATATGAATTGAATGTTTACAGTCCCTGGTGAGGTGGCCATGGCATCAGTGGAGGGGGGCAAGGGGGCCCTTGAGAGACAAGGCTAGGTGATGAGGACAGAGCCCTCTTGAATGAGACCACAGTTCTTAAAAGATGAACACAGAATATCATCCTCCTAGGGCCACTTGAAGACCTGGCAAGAAGACGACCTGGCCATTATCAGCTGGGAAGAGCCCGCACCACAGACCTTAACATTTAGTTTCCAGCCTCCTAGACTGTGAAGAATAAATGTCCGGTTTTAGAGCCACTCGGCCCATGATATTTGTTATAGCACTCCAAGATTCCTCAGACTGTAGTTTTTGCCTGGGTTCCTATAACCAGATACCTTAATTAATTTTTTTCCTACAATTCTAGATGTCTCTAACATATCTCATCCTGGATGTTTGAAATCATTGAGCGAGTTCCAGCTTTAATGACAATGTCAGGCTCAAAGATCCATAACCAAATATCTGATGTGATCTATGGAGTCAGAGACTTGATGGCCTAAGGCTTTATGCCCAGGTGCTGCCCTGAATCCACTATATAAAAGAGGTGCTTTCTACAGCAGTGGGTCTCATCCTTACTAATGCTACAACCCTTTTAACACAGGTTGTGGTTGACCCCCAGCCATAAAATTATTTTATTTGCTACTCCATAACTGTAATTGTGCTACTGTTATAAACCATAATATAAATATCTGCTATGCAGGATGTCGGATACACAACCCCGGGACTCACAGATTGAGAAGTGCTGCTCTTCAGCAATGGAGATTACAAGATGTAGAGCCTTAGGTAACACACCAGAGTCTTTTGTGTGTAGTTTCTGGAACTTACAAGGAGCACCCCCCCCCCCGCAACAGCCATGGTGTCAGGGAAGAAGATTCAGTGGCACCTAGATTATCAGGTAATTTGACAGAGACTTTAGTGTGTCTGCCTCCCAAGTGGCCTCAGTGTCGCATGCCCGGAGAGCCAGCATCCATTCGGATGGGTGTAGACAGCCAAGAAATCTTCAGAGGGAGACAAGTCACAGGATGGGGTCTGTTTTCTGTGCTACATTTTATTCCCCACAAAGATTGAGGACATGGAATACTGAGTGAATGCACAGTCAGACGGCCAGTGGCCCCTTAAGTAGGGGGTAGGAGTCAGGGCTGATCCCCAGGTACAGCACAGAAGAAGAAAAAATGTAGCTGCCTCCGTCCAGAGCGAGACGAGGACAGCCCAGACAGAGCAACCTAAAGATATGCCTTCTCTCAGTTCTCCAGGTCGCTTGCTTCTCAGACTTGATCCAAGTATCCAGCATCGTTTAAGCTGTAGTTTGGAGAGAGATGGGATGGAAGGACCATTAACCTCTCCTCCTCAACGGCAAAGTGCTTCCTGATGTACGCACAGCCTTGAACGGAGACATCTACTCTGCTTTGATGGCTTTTTACACCTGCCCTAACAGTGACATTAGCAGTGGACTGAGCACAGAGAGTAGATTCATTTCTGGGCAACCGTTCAAGTTAGGAAAATTGGATGCCTCCAAACCCTCTAAAATCAAGTTTTGTAATTTTGAAATGCTGTGAATGAATTCCCAAGGACACAGAAGTACCCAGGAATGAAGTGTCCGAGGGGACGGGGTTAGAGTCACCGGCGCCACTGCACGCCAGGCCTCTATGATACTTATGTCAACACAATCCAGTGTTGTCACAATTGAAACCGAAATGTCTGTGGTGTGCGTCACTCCTTCCTAAACAATAAACTATCTTCAGCCTTATACTGTGTTAGCTCTCTGAGCTTGACGCTATCCCTACAAAGAGGAGAATACCAATAGATAATTACCAAGGACAAGCTGTATCCATTTACCTCTGTTATCGTCCAAATTATATTTTGCTTATAGCTTTTACTCCCCTCCCCCCCCCCCCCCGCCTCCAAAAAAATGGAGAGAGATGGGACTAATCAAATTTTACAAACTGAACAGGAAAATAGGGCTGTAAAGATACCTAAGTGGGTTTTGCTTTTGGTTGTGCCAGAGGCAGGGGGATAGATTAGTTCGCTCCTTGGGGAATCCTGCAGCCCTCAGCTTTCAGTGTGCATCGTCGTCTTCCTCTGGGAATCTTCGTAGCCGACTTGTATAAGCAAATGCAGGGACCACACTGTGGATGAAGTCTGGCACCAAGAGACCTCAACTGGTGAGTGCTAAGCATGTTAATATGGATAATTTAAAACTCATAAATAGCTTTCCATAATGTGATTCTTGCCCGAGGGGGTCTTTTGGTTGGAGTGCAAATATAATCAGGCTTCAGCTGGCAACTTAAAAGGGGAAACAGAATATGAGAAGCAGAAATGTTTAGGCAGCTTTTGCTGAGGTTTTATTGAAGGAGCTGGTGAGACAAAGGCTAATGTCTTTGTTAAGGAGACATTCGGAGTCCGTGGCAACTCTCCGTGCTCTCTGTTAAACTGCAGAGATTCCAAAGGCAAAAAATCTCCAAAGTCCTTTCACTGAGATGGGAGGCCTGCCATCCTTCAGCATGATAGCCCGTGCTGTGGCTTGAACAGAAATGGCCCCCACAGACTCATAGATTTGAACGCTTGGTCAGCAGGGAGTGACACTGTTAGTAGGTGTGGCTTGTTGGAGTAGGTGTGGCTTGTTGGAGGAAGTGTGTCACTGCAGGGGTGGGCTTTGAGGGTACTCACTGGGGACACCCTTTCAGGTGCTCAAGCTAGGCCCAGTGCCTCTCTCTTCCTGCTGATCTGGACGTAGAACTCTCCAGCACTAGGTCTGCCTACACGCTGCCATGCTCTCTGCCATGATGACAAGGGACTAAAACTAAAACTGTAAGCCAGCCCCAACTAAATGTTTTCCATTGTAAGAGTTACTATTGTCACAGTTCCTCCTCACAGCAATAAAACCCTAACTAAGACAGTTCGCTCCGAATTTCCTGCAATCAGTTGAGGAAGATGCCAACAGAACGGCCGGATGGGAGCAGGAGGGAGGTACATAAAGCACCACCCTTTCTATCCGCTGGGAAGCTGAGACTGGCTTCAAAGGACCGCTGGAGCCATCCATCCACCCGGCTTGTCATCTAAGTGTCCGTCCTCATTACCTGAAAGCAAGCAACCACACTACGGACGGCTTTGTGCAATTTGCTCCTGATGTATACTTAGAATTTTCTTTTAAGATCTAGAACTTGCTAGAGAGGTTTCACTCCCAGGAGTCCTTCTACAAGCTACATGTCATGGTCAGCACTCTTGCATGAAATCAAGAGTGCTTCTATTTGGCTACTACCAGCTTGCAGAGTTCCTACACAGAAAACACTAACCAATGCACTATACTTGTAGGTTGTAGTTTATCATATATTTAGCTGGAAATCAAACAACCGTGGCCACTTTTTACAGTTAATTATTTTTTTAAAATATGACCATAGCAATATTAAGATCACAGCTCTTAAATTCAGATCCCAGATGGGTAGTCTCACATTTAATGCACTTGAGTTGAATGCTCATAGTAACCTCACTCCCAAACTAACAGCCTGTTCTTAAATTCTTAGGGGAATTATACGTTCTCAGGAAGAATCAAGTATAAGGAACATCGCTGCTTCTAAAATAAATTCGAGTGTCTTTAGAGTGGAGAGACGGCTAAGGGCTTACAAGCACCAGCTCCTCTTGCAGAGGACCTGGATTCAGTTCCCAGCACCCACTTGGCAGCTCACAACCATCTGTAACTCCAGTTCCAGAGACTCAAGCACCCTCTCTGGCCTCCATGAGTGCTGTGTGTATGATACACATGTATACACGCAGGCAAACACACATACACATAAAACAAAATTAAACAAATCTTTAAAAGATAATAAAATATATTGATAATCAAGTATATTGGTATTTTCCAAGTTAAACAGCCTTAAATAAATCATATGTTTATTATGCACATGTCTAATGTGAGGTTTTTGTAGGTTTTTGTTACAGAGACATTATGGATACAATGTTATTTCATTTGTACCTATGTTTACCTTGAGATGGACCCAAGACTCCCTGGGAAAGGCTCCGTGCCTCTCGTCCCTGGTGCTGGCTGTGAGTTCACATCTCTGACGTGAGCAGGTGAGCAGGCGCTAGAGTCTGCTGCTAAGTAGTTCCAAGGCCTAAAATCACTTCTCCTCCACAGGCCCTAATGCCCTCGCCTTGGACATAAAGGCACCCACTCACAGCTCTCTTGCTTGTTGTCACTCGGTTCCCACTCAGCAACAACCAGGATGCGACCTGAAGAGCTGAGTGCGCAGTTCGCTTGGCAAAGAAAGTAAGTCCCAGAGATGATGGCTACAGGGGCCAGAGGAGGATGTCTGCTGACGACGGCTAGCTCTCACCCTCAGCGCCATGTGACAGACGCTAAAGCCCCCCCCCCCCCCCCCCCCCGCTCAGTAACCCGGATGGCACACTGCCAGAGGTGCACTGAACATACAACACACATCACAACACTGTAATATCAGGCATGTTTAGCTTCCCCCCCCCCACCCCCCGCATAGAAAATAGTAAGGCTGTATGTGGTTCTCACAGGGGTGCTGTGAGAACAAAAGGATAACAGCTGCAAAGGCTCATTGTAGCTTAAAACCACCGTACGAACACTCTAACGCTTGTTAAGGAATGGGCCGGCCGGTTAACCCGAGCGAGATTCAACGCGCTGGTTCTAAGGGACAGAATACGAGTCAGCTTGAAAATGTCCCCCATACAGCAATGTTTTTCCCAGAATTATTTATTAATAGGAGCATCTTTATTTCTCATCTTCAAATTCCGTTGGTGGTGGGGTTTTTTTGGGGGGGGGTTGTTTTGTTTTGTTTCAGAGTCTCATGGAGTTGATACTGGCCTCAAATTTGTTCCACAGCCAATGCTACCCTCAATTCCGATCCTCCTGCCTCAGTCGCCTAAATGCTGAGATTACTGCTATGGGCCACCATATCCACCTCTTTATTGATGCTTAATTGCATACCAAATCTTGATCCACCGAAAAGCAAAACTTGGGAAGGGAGAGTGAAGGGGGGAAAGGGGAGCTCTTAGACACCTGCGCCCTTAACATTCAGAAGAAATGAGAAGATTGCTAAGCATTCTCCCCAGTCAACTCCTAGAACAGCTGCTTGTACACACACACACACACACACACACACACACACACACACACACACACACATACACACATACACGTTTGGAAAGTTCTAGATCCTCTGCTAGCAGGATCTCACTCATTTTGCTGCAAACCTGCCCATAACCACAAGTAGATTCCCTCTAGCTCTGGAGTCTGTTGCTCCGAGTCATACTGCGTGGGAGCTTCATCCTCCTGCTTTCCAGTGGAAGGGAAGAAACCGTGTCCCCAGGGAATGGTGTACCTGTCAGGACACAAAGGCACAAAGAAAACACATGGGAGATGTTTGCTCTGACCCAGGAAGCAAACCAATTTTGCAAAACTAAGCACTGTTTGAAACCATCCGAGAGGTCGATAGCTCTTGATCACTGATGTTCGAGGACTCTTGGGGAAAAGAAGGGCCTTTCCCCCTTATGCTCATATCCAATTTTTGTGATCATTGCTAAACCGTTAACCGAATTGACTCAATTGACCGATTGTCCTTTGACAGCTCAAAATCCTTCCTAAGTACCAAGTTATTCAATTAACGTATTTTCAATTAGCACAGCTGCTGCCAACCTGGTATAAATGAAGTCTCCTCAGGCTCAGAGAAAAAGAGAGAAAGGAGGCCAATGGGGGTGGAGATTTCTTCTGGTTTCTCATTCTGTCGGAAGTTTCCAGAGCAGGTCAGTCCCACGCGATAATGTACTTTTTGTGTTTAAGTGCTAACGGGCAGCCAGGTGCTAAGAGAGTGCTGAATCAGCCCAGAAGAGGGCGAGAAAACAAGCAAGTTGGGTTTCTAGGCTGAAGCCAACAAAGGAAACCGAGCCTGGTGAGTTATAGATTGCTCAAGGCGGGCACAGGTGGATGGAACCGCAGGCCGGGTCAGAAAAAGAGAAAGATTTATGTTCTATTCAAACAAAAGGGCAGAAGAAAAATCACCAATCCGGTTGGGCAGCCCCACGGTGAAGGAGACAGCTGTTCATACCGAGAAGGTATGGTCAGGTAAGACGGGGCTGGAAGGAGCAGTCAAAAGGCCATCTGCTGACCTGAGATGTCATGCCCTGGAGGCGTGGAACCGATCCTGTCCTCCAGGATGCCACACAAAGGGGCCACTGCCAGCCAGGCCAGCGGACAGTGCCAGGTCGAGGAATTAAAGTTACATGAGCCTCGTGCAAAAAAGTTGCAGGGCCAGTTTCCATCTGACTGGGAGGCTCGGTGGAAACAGTGTTTTCCAAGCTGAGGGCTTGGCAGACCAAGCTACCCAGCCTCTCTCCATGCAGCAAGAATGCGGAACAACCACTCGCCAACGCTGGTGCTCACTACCCATCTTACGTCCTGTGGTGGCTGCCCCACACCTGCTGACAGCAGGTGGAAACAGCCACCAGCTTTGCACTTTGACACCGCTGGTCCCAAGGAATGTGGCAGTAGGATCCAAGTGGGCGGGAGCAGACTGTGGGAGGCATCCCGACCTGCATAGGATGGACATATAAGCCAGAAAGGACACAGAGAGGACGGAGGAAGAGAAGGACAGGAACTGGTAATGACCTTGCATAAATGGACAGTGTGCTGCAGAACGGAAGACCTATGTGAGTGCAGCTCTGCTGTAAGGAAGCCAGCAGGAGCCAGGCCCTACCAATACTAATGAGTGTCCTTATAGTTATTGTATGGATGAGCCAGGTTTCAGACAAATGGTAGGACAAAGAAAAGATTTATGTCGTAACACAAATTACAAATTCTAAGACCTGATGTCACTCTAGAAACCACTGATACCCGGCGGGACATCAAACGCAAGCAGACGGAAGCAAGCACTGTCCCTAGAAAGTAGCAGGGTTCAGCTGGGGTGGGGCTCGCCTGGCACACACAGGCTCTGGGTTCTAGTCTCACTGCTGCGAGACACCAGGCATTGGCACTTCCTGTGATCCTACACTTGGGAGGTGGAGGCAGGACGCTGAGGAGTTCAAGGTCATCCTCAGCTCCACAGTGAGTTCAAGGCCATTCTGGTACATGCAAATCCAAGGAAGGAGGGGGAAGAGAGGAAGGAAGGAGGGAGGGGAAGAGAGGAAGGAAGGAGGGAGGGGAAGAGAAGAAGGAAGGAGGGAGGGGAAGAGAGGAAGGAAGGAGGGAGGGGAAGAGAGGAAGGAAGGAGGGAGGGGAAGAGAGGAAGGAAGGAGGGAGGGGAAGAGAGGAAGGAAGGAGGGAGGGGAAGAGAGGAAGGAAGGAGGGAGGGGAAGAGAGGAAGGAAGGAGGGAGGGGAAGAGAGGAAGGAAGGAGGGAGGGGAAGAGAGGAAGGAAGGAGGGAGGGGAAGAGAGGAAGGAAGGAGGCAGGGGAAGAGAGGAAGGAAGGAGGCAGGGGAAGAGAGGAAGGAAGGAGGGAGGGGAAGAGAGGAAGGAAGGAGGGAGGGGAAGAGAGGAAGGAAGGAGGGAGGGGAAGAGAGGAAGGAAGGAGGCAGGGGAAGAGAGAAAGGAAGGAGGGAGGGGAAGAGAGGAAGGAAGGAGGCAGGGGAAGAGAGGAAGGAAGGAGGCAGGGGAAGAGAGAAAGGAAAGAGGGAGGGGAAGAGAGGAAGGAAGGAGAGAGGGGAAGAGAGGAAGGAAGGAGGCAGGGGAAGAGAGAAAGGAAAGAGGGAGGGGAAGAGAGGAAGGAAGGAGAGAGGGGAAGAGAGGAAGGAAGGAGGCAGGGGAAGAGAGAAAGGAAAGAGGGAGGGGAAGAGAGGAAGGAAGGAGAGAGGGGAAGAGAGGAAGGAAGGAGAGAGGGGAAGAGAGGAAGGAAGGAGGGAGGGGAAGAGAGGAAGGAAAGAGAGAGGGGAAAGGATTGAAAAGGATGAGAAAAGGAAGGAACTAAGATTCCCGAGAGTGAGTCTAACAGTGAAAGCGACTCCTGGACCACCCTCCATCACCCTCCATCACCCTCCATCACCCTCCATCACCCTCCATCACCCTCCATCACCCTCCATTTTCTTTCTCCTATTCTTATATAACTGTACCTCTGCCCTCTTCATGCCATTATAACTTATACACACACACACACACACACATATACACACATACACACACACATACACACACATACACATCCACACACATACACTACACACACACACACACCACACACACACACACACACACATGCATACACATATACACATACAGCACACACACCACACACATACATACATATACACACACATACACTACACACACACATATACACACACATACACACATACCACACACTGCACACACATACGCACACACACATACACACACATATAAGCACACATATACACTCACACCACACACAAACACACCACACATACACACACACACACACACACATACACACACACACACACACACACACACACACACACACACACATACACTGTGTAATAGTCTATGCCACAGCTGAAAGCACGTAACCAGCAAATGCCATCCGCACTGTGGTGACACTGGAGGAAGTGGAGGGGTTGGGTCCTCTCTGTGGCCCCTTTCCAGCTGGTCCACCCTGGCTGAGGCCTTGGTCCTCTGCTTGTGCCCTCCCTTCTCAGCTGAAGAAAGCTGTTCTAGACAAGTCCGTCATGACACCTAGCACACTCACGCTCCCTTTCCAAGGTACAGTCCACTCTTGCCTCCTTGCTAATGGAAGATACCCCGAGCTCTACCTTGAGTAACACTTACTTTGAACTAGGCACAGCACAATCCAATCTCTAGATCACAGAGAATCTTTTCAGAATGTCTAGGGTCACAGGCTGCCAGTGGTAATTAAGAAGGCCAATCAGATCCCCCCCACACCCACCCCATCCCCACCCCAAACCCCCACCCTGTGGATCCTGTGCCGGAGGATGGGCTAGCCAACCTCTGAGACACAAATAACAAGCTCTGGTTGACAGAAGCAGGTTTTAAAGGCTGTGTGAGGACTGGGGTGTTCTCAGAGGTTCCTGACTTAGCTCAGACTGCAGTAACAAAATATCCCAGGCTGGCTGGCTTAAACAGTTTCTATTTCTCACAGCTCCAAAGGATGCTGAGCCCCAGAGGCTCAGATACTGGAACACTTGGTCCCCAGACAGTGCCAGTGTTTGGGTAGACAGTGTGGTCCTGCTATAGAGCACCTCACCGAGGGCAGAATGTGAGGATTCCTAGCCTCAGCCCACTTGACTGTGCTCTGTCTGCCCTCTTTGTTGAAGATGTGGTCTCTGGGCTTCCTGCTCTGGCCCCATGCTGTCATGCCTCCCCAGCCATTAGGCACTCCCAACAAAAAAACCCCCCACAAGTTGTTTTCTGAGGTGGCATTTTACCACAGCAGTGACTATGAAGTCCAAGGGCAGGAGGTTGCTGCTAACAGCCTCCTTCCTGAGGTGATGACACAGACTTCTTGTCATTTGCATACAAGGCAGAGGCAAGGAAGAAAGTAAGAGAGATGGGGGAAAGATGGGGGGAGGGGGGATAAAGGGAGGGGAGGGGGGATAGAGGAAGGGAAAAAGAGAAGGAGGGGAGGAGAAAGGAAGGAGGGTGGAGTGAGGAAGAGAGGAAGAGGACGCAGTGGGGAAGGGGGGATGGGCGGGGTATGGGGAGAGAAGGTCAAAAGCTCACACACTGCACACCGTGATCTCTCTTTCCATAGAGAACTAACCCATCACAGGAGCCTTTCCTCGCGGTCTCATCTAAATCCACCAACTCCAAAGGTCCTGCTGCCACCACACTGGGGACCAGGACTTCGACTCACGGCCTTCGGGAGAACATATTTGGTCTATAACACCCTAAAAAGAAAAGCTGGGTGTAGGGACTCTCCGGACAGGAATCACACGCCCAGCATTCAGGAGCGCCATCACCTCCTCTAACCATCAACCTCCTCCTGGAACGGCTGTTTCCGTCAGCCGCACGTGGCTAGCCACAGCCTGCCTCGGCATGTACCACCGTAGCCTCCTGGGATCATATCTGATACCCTTTCAGGGGGCTGTTTTGACTCCTTATGCCTCTCAGTGCCTAGTCAGGAGCGAGGAGGAGCATTGTGGTCCCGTGAATCCATCCCTAAGAGGTGAATGGAAAAGAACTGTCACATAACCCAGCCAGGGCCTCCCACAAGCCAGCTTGATGTTAACAGCCTCCATACACTGATCAACTTCTTACGCATGTCAAGTCCAGTCTTTACAGCGCCCTTATGTTTTACAATCAGCCTTCTCTTTCCAGCATAGCCCGATGAGGAAGGCTCTAACTGTGTCTTCATTTCACGGAGGCGGGAGCCTAGACTTAGGAGAGGTAAGGGAGCTGCCTAATGTGACTCCCCAGGAAAACTGTAAGAGCAAGACTCAAGTTGTCCAGTATGTCTGCAAAGCCCATCCCATTGTACTTCTAGATCATCTACAAATCGATACAATGCCCCCCACACCCACACCCACACCCACACCCACACGCCTCTGTGAGATGCCACCAGGATGAGAAACAAATTCCCGTAGACCATTTTTCTCTACACGGTCACCCCACCTCCCACCAGCCCAAAGAAAGTTAATAATGAAAAGATACATAACGTGCCCATCACAGATTACCATGTCAGCCCATTCAGCTAATTTCTACAACGATGATGCTAATTATTAGAGATAATGAAAACCGGCTCTTCAACCATGACCCAGGGGGACCGGTGCAATTGATTAACAGGGATTTCAACCCACGCCTTCCGTCTCTCTTGCTCGTTTTGTAATGGATGGGAAAAATTGGTTTGTAGATAGAGATTTTTGAGAGTTAAGTGTCTAAGACACTGAAGGGAGCCACCTCATTAAGTCCTAGGCCTGGGTAGGCAGGCTCACGAAACCAGAGGCGAAGCCGAAGGCAGATAAACTCACTACAGGCACTATTTAATGAAAGTTTGCACTTCATCAGAGTCTTCTTCCTAAATCTTCAATTCCACCTCCCTCTTTATTTTAACCACTTGTTAATCTTTCTAAAAATGCAGCATTGAAACAGTTAAAAATAAATCTAGGATTTTCAGAACAGTAGGGATTTAATCATGGCAGCAAACTAAACCCCAGAGACGATCTTAGTCTCAAAGCTAAAAATGCGGTGTATCTAACTGGTAGGAAATTGAACGCTCTCAGGGTCCTCTGACATCATGCATAATGGGCATTCACACCCAGGAAGCTCCTGGGTATTGGTCCAGAGCCCACAACCAGCAGGAAGATCATAGTGTGTGTTGAATAAAATTATCCATTCTAAAGGTCCTCAGCTATCCTGAATATTTTATTAAAAACTTTTTTTTTTTTTGTAGTGGAGACCAACTGGGACCTCTTCCTCCTAGGAGCAAGCTGTCAATGGTAGGAGAATTGAAAACCAGACAGAGTCAAGCTTAATTAGCCCTCTCTCTCTCTCTCTCTCTCTCTCTCTCTCTCTCTCTCTCTCTCTCTCTCTCTCACACACACACACACACACACACACACACACACACACACACACACACAACCTCCAGCCCCAGATTTCTGATATATTTTTTCCCAAACCATGACTAACCGTATGGTGGGATTCATTTCACCAGATCTTTTTTTTTTTCTTTTCGTTTTAAGAAAGGCACAATTGTTGAACAAGCAGAGAAAGAAAATCAAAATACAGCAACAGATTTCCAAATTCTGCCCTACAAAATAGTGGCTGAAGGACATTCATCCCATCACCACAGCGGTGTCATCAGAAAGCTCACAGAGGTGGCATCAAAGACACTCGCCAGGGGCAGCTGCCAAGGCGGACTCTAGGCTCTGGGGTTGGAGGCAGACATTTTGCTGGGTAGCTAATTAAACTCTGGGTCTAAAAAACACACCTGGGGTCTGGAAAGATGACACAGTTGGTAAAGTGAAAGCATGAAGTCCCAAGTTGGAACCCATGTAAAAAACAAACAAACAAACAAGCAAAAGAAAAAACAAATAAACAACAATAAAAGCAGCTGTGGTGGCAGTTCCTGCCTGTCATGTCAGGGCTGAGAAGCCAGAGACATGCAGGTTTCTCAGGCATATTGAACAGCCCCCTTAGCCTCCTCAGGGAAACTCAAGCCAGGGAGAGGCCAGTCCTCAAAACACAAGGTGGACAGTGTCCAAAGGTGTCCCTTGGGCTCAAAGCACATGTGCACATATGTATACCTATACCTACACATGTACATGCACACACACATGATCGCATGCACATAAGGATGATTTGGCCAGGTATGGTACCGGGTATCTATAATCCCAACACTTGAGAGGCTGGGCAGAGGGGGTCATGAGTTCACGGTGTAGTGACAAGATTGTGATAAGGAGGAGATGCAGAGAGGGAGGGAGGAGAAGAAAGGGAAGAAGGGGGAGGAAAAGATAGGAAGGGGGTGAGGAGGAGAAAGAAAATATGACCCCTGCAAAGAGGGCACACAACAAAGGTCACCACCGGTCACGAGGCAGCTGTGGCTGAGTTACTGTGCTAAGCCAGTTGTACAGGCAGTGGCACTGGGAAATCAGTATTCTTTACAGCAAGCCCTTTCTGGATTGCTACATTCTATTTTACGGCTTTAAACTGCTCTGTGCCTCTAAGTATGGTAAACTCCCTTGTATAAAACTAACGCACAACAGAGTCCAGAGAACATTTTGTTTGCTTCATGTGTTAAGGTGACTGCCTATTACTGGCTTGCTTTGTGTTATAGCCTCGCCTGGGGACACCTCTTCAGGGAGCCCACTCTTTGTAATAATTTTTATAGCATTGCACCTCACACAAAAAATTTAATATGAGGCTGGTTTATTTTGCAAACCATGTGCATATCCAATTTTCTCTCCTTTTCACAATACACAACACATCTGTTATTTCAATGATAACAGATGTTCTGCTGAAATTGTAATAACTTGTGAGTTAACTATATTCAAAACTTTATAGTTACACACGTTCCAATAACTTAATCCCCTACCATTATCTCTTCAAATTGATTTAGCCCTGCAGAAGTTGGAGAAAATCAAATATTCATTGTGTTTGCTTCGTGCATATATACAAAAATCACATCATGATTTATCTCTCCTAGTATTAATCCTGTCTTCCCTGGAAAGATGGGGTAAAAATCCTAACATTATCAACAGTCCTTTCCCTCTTTACTCATGAAGATAAATTTCATAGCCAATTCAGGCTTATTACATGTGCGTCTGTATACAAGCATTTTTTATTATTTGTAGAAGCCCTATAAATCTGATCTGCATTTTTAGCCATTTACCATTTAAATAAATGGCCTTTACTCTCATCTCAGGGGCACAAGTCTACCCCCATTTGGCCATTTTCTTTTTTATTAAGGAAGCAATTCTCTTCTCCCAAAGCAGCCAACAGGCCAACCTTTTCCTTTCAGAAATCATTCTCTCTCTCTCTCTCTCTCTCTCTCTCTCTCTCTCTCTCTCTCTCTCTCTCACACACACACACACACACACACACACACACACACACACACACACGTCCCCCCCAAACAGAGACAAACAAACCCTGTGCCAAGATGTGCAGGTTTTAACACAAATCTCTCAGTAGAGCATGCAGTGGGGAGCAGAGCATGTGCTGAAGTCAGGAGGCAGCAAGCATCGTCTAGTACTTTCCCAACTATGCGCACAAAAGCGATTTGGTGAAGGTGGGGCTGGGGCCAAGAGATGCCTTAAATGAACTCAAATGGAGTTGGTACAAGGAAGTGGCCTGTGGGAACCAGTGTGACACATCCCAATACAGCCAAGGCTCAGAGGTGGCTTGGGAAGACTTCAGTGGCCAAGCAGAGGGCTGTGGGCAACGGAGGATGCTGACCTGCCTCAAGTACAGGCCGCCACTCTTCCCCTTGGTCTCTCTGCATAAAGTATAGGGGACACTGTTCTTCCCACACATATGGCACTGAGCGCAGGTTAGCAGGGTGCAGGGTCTGCGATGCCAGACACCTGGATTTGAGTCCTGGTGCAGCTGTTTCTAGCCTGGCAGGTCTTTGCACATCTCTGTGCTTGAGTCTCCTCCTCTACGAGCTGGGAAGAATAGTAGATCCCACTGGGTTGTCATAGGGTTACAGGAGATAAAATAGTAAGGAGTTTCGAAAACAACAGACCCTTTTCGCACCCACTGTTATTCCTGGGGCCGTGACACCCTGTCTCTCGGTGCTGGTTCCGCAGCTTGGAATCCTTGCAGCCCACTGATGAATTGTCTAGTCAAAGAGTCACTCCTGACCTTTGCCCACCACCCCCTGCTTGGATATCCTGGTGTCGAGTGATATGTGTTTAGGTGACAAACTCTGTCTTGAAGAATTTAATCATGTATACTATCTTTTGACTATTTCACATTTCTCAAAATACCATGACCCTTTTCCATAAATGCAATGTTGTTCCTGCAACTATTCAGTGAGTAGCTGGCAGACTGCAGGAGACCTTTCCCTGTGTTCACCACAGGCTCCTCCCTGTCGGCATCATGTCACTGTTAATGACAGGGCAGTAAACATTTTTCCCACTTGCTATAAAATCCCCTCAGCTGCTATATAATCTTTATAGCATGTGACAGGTTTTACACAATTCCTAAAGACAAAAAAAATTATAAGCTGTGTGTGTTACGTGAGAGGCAAAGTATTAAGCCTTTGAAGAAACCAGAAACAAGGGAAAAGAGTGATTAGATGGGCATTTGTAAAGAATTCTTCTGAAAGCAAAAGTGACTCCAAGAATAAAGTCTGGCTTGTTTGAGGACAGTAAAACCACATTTGGGGAGTTGGTGCCTTCCCCTAGACACAGGCATCATGCTTTGTCTAATTCCACAATGTTACAAAGGATGGTTCGTTGCTACTGAAATACCAATTATGAGACTAAGTAAGGACAGCCAGAGAGGACCAACAAGGGGCCAGAGAGTAGGACAAGGCCAGCGGGGGGAAATTCATAACATAAAATCAAAGTGGAGCAATGAGGAGACAGGTTGGTCAGCAAAGTGCTCGCCTTGCAGGCGTGAGGACCCTAGTCCAATGCCCAGCATGCCTCTCTCAGCATCTGTCTCTTGTGCCCTAGCCCATCACAGCTGGATGTGTTCTCAAGGCCCACAGACACCCTCCTGTCTAGCAACTCATCTTGGGGACCTGAAATATGTCAGATGCTTCTCCTGCAGTAGGAGCAGGGACTGACACCCCTGGGGGGGGGCAGGGGGGCACACAATGTGGTGAGAAATGGAGGACAGATAGAAAAGCATATCTCCGTGCTGAGAATACAAATAGTAACAGGGGTCGGTGCGCAGAGGGGAAAGCCAGCCAGCACTGGAGAAAGGGGTAAAAAGTCCCCTGAGAACGAAGTAACTGAGATAATGTTTGAAGCAGGTTGAGGGTTAGCTGGGCAGGGAAAGGAGCAGATTGTTCTAAGAGAGCAGGTTGGCACCTTCAAGAGGCCTAAAAGGGGGGGGGGGGGGGAGAAGTGTGCAGCACTCTGTGACTTGTAGGTGATGTAGATCAGAAACACACATGGATGACCAGTCTTAGGTAAAGGCACAGCCACAGCCCGGCCATGCAGAGTGCTGCAGTCTCAGCCCTTGGAGACTTGGCCCTTAGGAACTCCCTGGCAATGTTTTAAGCCCAGAGTGAAAGGATCAAGCTGCTCCGGAAGATACTGCTGGATGCAGTGGACCTAGGCTGGAGGAGAGCTATGGTAAAGACAGGTCAAGTAGCGACATGACCATTGTAGAGACGTGGTAGCCGGAGCTACTGTAGGAGAGACAGACAGGCGGGGTGAGGGAGGGATGGGCGGGTAATATTGTGGACCTGGTGGGGGAGACGCAGGGAAGAAAGTCAGTTCTCGGTTAACGGGAAGGACTATGGTTCCCTTCAGCTGAAACAGGGACCTGAATTAGGCTCTAAATATGAGTCCAGTTGTGCACGTGGAGTATCATCCTGCTAGGCCGGCAAGGAGAGGGAACAGCACGTCAAACGGGTAGCCCACGCCGCCCTCTTGGATAAAGCTGTACCACCAGTAAGGCAAGGACTGGCGTCCTCCAATGACACCTCGGGAGTCCCCTCTCTACCTATGAAATGGACTGTGGCTTTCTCTCCGTCAAGCATCACGATTCCATCCCATAAAACAAGGAGCGGAGGGAAGAGCACTCCTCTCCGTTTTCCTGGCTTTGATCACAGAACAACATCTTCCCCAAATGCAGGCTCCCCGACCCAAGATTGCCCCTAAGTCTCATCAGGCAGGGTGTGGGCAAATAGCCAACCCTGAGTTGGTTCTGCTCTAGGAAAAAGGGGCTGGGGCCGCCCCGCCCCCTTTCACTGTGGCCAATCGTTGTTTAAACCCTGAGGCTAGGAGAGCTGCTTCCCTGAGCTTATTGGTGCCTAAGAACAGCTGCACAGAATGCTCCGCAGGCTGAGTTAGGCGCGCCATGTTAGATTAGAGTCGCTCCATCTTGAGCTTTCTTACCACAAGATGGCCTACTGCTATCCTCCCAGGGACCAGGCTCAAGAAAACGCCATCCACACCTGTGCATCCTTGCCTCTATTAGTAGGGGAATGAATAGTCTAGACGTCCCACACCAGCCACTAAATATAGACCACAGAGCTTAGGGTACAGCTTAGTTGGAAGAATACTTTTCTAACGTGCACAAAGCTGTGGGTTCAATCACCATCACTGATTATACCAAGTTTGGTGGCAAGCACCTGGGATCTCAGCACTGGGGGCGGGGGGGGGGGGGGGCGGGGGGGAGGGGGCGGGGAACGAGGTGAAGGCCACTGGAACAGAAGTTTAAGGTCATTCCCGGCTACATGCCCGGCCAGTCTGGGCTACAGAAGACCTTGTCTCAAAAACAAGAAGTAAATAAATAAAATAAGTAAATAAATAAATATGGACTAGCTGTAAAGGCCAGACGTTGTCACCTGCCTTCCCTGCACCCCCAGGACGGCAGGAATGAGAATCCTCCAGTGGCAGTATTGAACAGAGAACTGAATACCGCCCAGCCCAGCGACCTTAATGGCCACCCAATCACAGTCTCTGGGGGTCCAGGGGTTTACCTGCAGGGTCTCCCAGGAGTGCCTACTTCCTCCTTGCTCATTCTCAGTTGACAAACAATGTATCTTTCTAATGAATCAGAGGCTCCCTCCTCAGCATCTTTCCCTTGTCCTACACCCTCACCCTGCGCGTTTTCTCATCTCTCCCATGACAGACTTTGCGACTAGGCAAAGATAATTATCACACCCTCCCAGGTCCTCCGGTTAACAAATTGAATTGAAATTTCAATTAGTAGTTCAGAATTTCAAGCAACCAAGAAAATATAGTGACATTAAATTGCAAGTTTTGGGGGGAAAGCGCAGCCATTTGATCTAGCTCCGGAGCAGGAGATAGAAGCTGACACATTGGATGAGGCAAAGATAATGGACTGGGAAGCAGGCTCCTATCTGAAACTCAGGACAGAGGACCAAATAACGTAGGATGTCTTTTTCTCTTTTGACTCAAATTAAATGTGAAATCCTCATTCTTCAGTTGCCACTTCGCTTCCAGCCCGATAGACTAAAGATGTCTGTGCGGTTGGTTACCTTCTTTGACTGCTGGCCCCAACAAAGACAGAAAGGGTGCTAGCTCAGAATCCAAAGACACAAAAGGAGCTAGCTCAGAATCCAAAAACACAAAGGAAGCTAGCTCAGAGTCCCTCTGATTTTACTAATTGACTCATCTTATGTTTAGACAAGCGTTATTTGAGGCTAAATTACAGAGTCTTAACTCAGACAGAGACTCCCAGAAATCTACGACTAATGAGCCTTTCCTCTCTCCAGAAGTGTTTCTTAACACAGCCACTTAAGAAGCCGGAAGAGGCAACAAATCGGGGACTTTCCTTCTCCTGCCTGGCCTGCGCTTAGGAATTGTGGGTTAATTGCATAACCAGGCAGCCAGTTAACACCTGCCGGTAGATTTACATCCTTGCAGCCCTGCATTGTAGCCTCCCACCTGATAGGACTTTGTTGAAACCAGGATGTTTTAGCAGGACTGGAAGGTCGGCCCCATTTGTCAAAGCAGGGACAGTCCCTTTGTCTGAGACAGCCTTATCTGGGTTGTGGAGTCGCGCAAGGACATCATCTGCCTTCCGGATCGGCACAGCCTTGAGGAAGTTGAGCCATGAGAACAGCGAGTCTTATTTCTAGCAACTGCTTTTGTCCTTATTAGTAAAGCCGCTCTTACAGGCTGCTGATGCAAAGGCAGCCATCTTCTGCACGGACCTGGGAAGACGGTTCTCCAAGCCTAAGCACAGCAGGTGTAACTAAAGTGGGTCTTGGCTTGAGCTCCTTTTATCAGAGTAGATACGAGGTGCTCATGGGGTCAGGGACATGGACAGGAGGGCATATGGACTGGCTAACATCTAATAGGAAGCTCACTAGCAAATTCATTGATTTGGTAATTATTTATTGAGCCTAGCCTTCTAACAAGCCTTGGTGGGCACTAGGAACGGCTGTAAATAAGGCGACACCGCAGGCAGATTCCTTGTCCTCCTGGGGCTCACATTCTTGTGTGGGGCCAGGCGTCAGTCACACAGTCACACAAGTTGTAACCTCAGCCTTGTACCTACCAAGGGCCTGGCTCTGTCCTCCATCCTTCACACTCCATCCTTACAGCCACCCTATGGAGGGCTTACAATCCTCATTCCTACTTACAGATGAGAAACTGACCGACAGGGAGAGGGCATCACCTGCCCAGATCCTATAGCCAGTCAGGGGCAAAGGCAGAGGGGGACAGACAAGGTCCCGATGTCACAGTGCCTCGCAGGCAACACCAAAGGCTTTCACGAACAACCTAACAGTCACTCCCTCAGGCAATCCCCCAAAGCCTGTTCTCCACACCGGACATCATACTAACACCAAGAAACAAAGCTTAAGGGGTGCAACTGTGCTGGACTGGTTTCTCTCACTAATAATGAGAATGCCTAAAGGGGCTGAGGCTCCAGATCAGTCCGGGAAGTGCTAGCCTAACATCCAGGAGGCCCCACGTTCAGTCTCCAGCACTGTATAAGCTTGTCTGCCAGTGTGGTACATGCCTGTGGCTCCTGTATTCCAGAAAGCAGCCATGGGAAGATGAGAAGTTCAAGGCCATGGCTTAGTGGTTAAGACCACGTACTGCTCTTTCAGAGGACCTGAGTTCCACTCCCAGAACACACATTGGGTGACTCACAACTGCCCCCTTCTGGCCTCCTCGGGCATCTGCACTCATGTGCACACGCCCACGCAGGGGCACATACATATACACAGTTAATTTTTTTAATTAAGAAAAAGAATAACAACAAGGTTATCTTCGGCTATATAGTGAGTATGAGGCTAGCCTGAGCTACTTCAGACTGTGTCAGGCACAGTGGAAGACTAGGCTTGCTGCTGGCTCTGCCCACCACACTGGCAAAGCACAGACTGACGACAGGGCAAGACACAGCCATTTGACAAATGAACCATTACTTTCAAACTGAAAAGGAAAAGGACGAAATCTGGACTGGACACCAAGTCACACTCAGACCCAAGTGAACTGTGGGAATTATCAGTTCACACTGAGGAAGAAGCAGAGACGAAGGGCAGTGTGTCTCCCCTGGATGTCCTTAGGGTGGCACCCGACAGAGGCCTCCCGGCTCCGCCTTGACTCGCTGGCTCCTGCCGCCCTTGCTCTTCCCAGACAGGCTTCCTGAAAGCACCCACCCCAGGCAGCCTGTGAAGACCTCCTTGCTTATTGCTCCTGTCCTTTAAGTCAAATTCTTATTCCAACAGCAATAAACAAATCTTTTGCCTTCAGCCAAGGCATACCGCAAGGAAAGAAAAAAAAAACCCTCATTTTCCATATGCACAGTGACTCAGTTTTACTCTGAATTTTCGCATGTCACGCCACCCATCCTCCCTGGAACCAGAAAGTCTGATCCTTTCTGATCAACCAACAGTGGCTCTTAAACCCAGTACTTTACAAATGGTTCTTTTGGCCCCTGCATGGAACGCGGCAGTTTTTGAACCATCAGGCATATGCACAGAGATGTGAAATCTTTGAGCCGGGGAAACTTGACTGCACAAGCAGCTTTCTCTCTTGGTCTGCACCAAACAAAGAGGGCAGGCATTTGGGAGACTTGAGTTGCGCCTTTCATTAGGATGCTGCCTGCCAGCATTCACCCTAAAAATAGTCATCAGGCCAGAGGAGAGCACGCTCTGGAAGACTGTTCGGTACCGAGATCCTTTTTAGCCGCTTAAGTCACAGGAATTCTAACTAAATTAGAAGGTTTGCCACTTTGCTCCTCGTGAACACGGTTCTTTTAAAGTCAAAGTTCCTGAAACAGGGTTCGGAAAAGAGATGGGAAAACGTCACCTTCTCATCTGGGGAGGTGGAGAGCGAATGGAAGCTGCTGCTTATGGTGCCCGCTACGGGTGCCCTCGCAGTCCATTTCTTCACGGAGCTGTTTCCTTCAGGTACGCTTTCCGCTTCACCCATCAGCCCTGGAAACGGAATTAATGAAGAGGCATCTAATGGGTCAGACTCACGCTCTGAAGTGTTTTTATTTCTCTACATATAAGACGCTAATGATTCCAGAACACATGGTAGGAATGCCAATTAAATAAACAATTCAAATCTACTCAGATCCGAAAAGAGTTCCCGAGCGTTCGTTCCAAGTTCTTCGTCTGATTCCATGGGTTTCTCCACCGAGCCTTCCACGGAGCCCGTAATTTCCATGTATCTCGCATCAGCTGTTGAGATGGTTTAAATATAAGTTTGTTTGCATATTTTAGTATGCTGTATTTATGTTATATGTTTAGGGTACTTTCACTCATATTATCGCACCATGGCTCCCCGTACAAATCAGGCTGGCTGGTGCGCTCAGAAGCCCTCGTTCACAGACTATTTTGGGGTCTCCTGTGGTAGTATGCGCCATTAGTTCTCCTCAAAATGCTCTTTTCGTGACCACGCCCTTCTCAAAAGGCATCGTTGTAGGGCTGATGGGATTGCTCTGCAGTCAAAGTACTACTTGTTTCGTAAACACAAGGGCCTGAGTTCAATGCCCGGAACCCACATATAGTTGTCAGGTGCGGTGGCTCCCGTGCTTGGGATCCCAGTGCTGGGGAGGTGGAGGCAGGGGGATCTCTAGGGCTTACTGGTTGACCAGTCTAGCTGAATTGGTGAGCTCCTGGTTTAGACCCTGCCTCAAAGGTGGTAGGTAGGATTCCTGAGGCTGTCCTCAAACCTCCACATACACACACACACATACATACACACTAGCACACATGTGTGCACACCAACAACACATATGCATAAATTTCCACTTTTGCCAATAAAAACAATTTTGAAATCCAGGTGCGGCAGCACTTTCCTATAACCCCAGAACTTAGGAGGCTGAGGCAGGAGGATCACAAGTTTGAGTTCAACCTGGGCTGAGTTCAGTGCCAGCCTAGGCTGTATAATGAAACATTGTCTCAGTAACATTACTACTAATTATGGAAATAACTATGGCGGCAGACATGTCTATTTTCCCAGGACTCAAGAAATGGGGTCAATTGGAACAGAAATTCAAAGTCATAGTGAGTTCAAGGCCAGCCTAGAGTACATGAGGCCTTGTCTCAAAGGAAAAAGTAAATCTTTTTCAAATTCTTACTTGTTTTATTATTAAAGACTCTCCCCTCATCCTTTGCATGTGGAAAGTCAAGATGGTTGCCAACTCCAGGTGGCGACATCCTAAACACTAGGTCATCTTTTGTCTGAGGCAAACACATGAATGCGGGAGGATTTGGGAAGATTGCCACACTCCTTGAAACACAGATTACTTTGAGGGCACCCAAAGGCAGGTGGATATGACCAACCGAACATTTCCAAGTGCGGAATTGCTACCGGCACCCTCTCCCCACGTGCAGTTTCCAGACACCGTTGCTCTGAGGGTTAGCCCAGCACAGTCCATTAACAGCAGCCTGAGACGAACAGAGGTTGGAGCTTCTGTTGTTTGTGGGTTACTTGTGTGTGGGTTAGAAAACACTGGATTCTAACAGCGAGCAAAATAAACAGCTCCCTAGAACCGGAAGCGATCCAAGAGCATTTTCAAAGTCTCAAAATTAAAATACACCAAACTTGACATTGATTCAATTGAGGATAAGGAGGAAAATTCTCATTGTACTCTTTAAGCAAATGGTTTTTTTTGTTGTTATTTCCAAGGAGTGTAGGTATAAAATAGAAAGTCTAAATGAGTATAGACACAGCAACAAGTTTAGGAAACATCCTAAAAATCCATTAAGAGGTAGCCAAGAATATTAAAGAATAATTCAGATCACACACAGATGCATGCACACACGCGCGCACACGCACACGCACACGCACACGCACACACATTTCTCTGAAGTCTTTTGAGCAGTGAAAGCAGTAAGAGTAAACGAGACGTAGCATAGCTGGCCTAAGAGACACATCATGGGTGAGGGGGTTACAGGAAGACATCGAGGGGGTAATCCTAGGCCCCTAGACAAAGGGGCTCTTCGGGTGAGACCAAATAGAACTGTAAAGTGGCAGAAGGAGTGCCTAGCCTTTCTGGATCTGTGGCACCTCTTAGGAGCCGCTTCTGACACAGGGCCTCCCTGTGCAACTCAGGCCAAGCTCAGCCTCATGCGCAGTGTCCTCCCCCTTGAGTGCTGAGACCTCATACATTCAGCTCCACTGCCCTAGCTGCCTCTGTTTCTGCAATCGTTTGAGCTCGGACTGCTCTTATCCCACCATCTCTCCGCTCAGTCACTAAGTTAATAGGAATGCCAACATTTGGTTAACTCAGCAGAGCCATCCCCTCCATTTCCCATGACACTAGGAACATGGGAAATCTTCTACTTCCTTAAAAGTCTTTGCTGTTGCTAAGAGAGAGAGAAAAAATATTTACCAGGGAACATAACACCGTCTGGTAGGGCACTTATCTCGCAGGCAAAAGGTCCTGGGTTCAGTTCCCAGCGCTGAATAAGCCAGTTATAGTGTTATAAGTTATATATGTTTTATGGCACTGATAGATGAAGGCAAGAAATCAGAAGTTCAAGGTCACCCCTAGCTACACAGTGAGTTCAAGGTCAGTCTGAGATACACGAGACCCACATGTTGGAAGAGGGGGATCCTGCTGGCACTTACATAGGTAATCACAAATTATAGGAATCTGAAGTGTCACAAAATTAACCATTGAGGTACAAATTAACCATCTGTAAAAATGAGGGACTCCTTCCCGTCCACTGCTTTCCCCATAGACATTAAATCTTAAAACAAAACATCCCATCACTACCTCTAGACAACGCATCATTCATCAATGGTCCTAAGGCCCAAATCAAGATGTTTCATAATGATAAAAAAATAGAATACCACAGACTTGCCACTCTAAGGCTGCCTTGTCAATCAACACACTCTGTAAAGAAACTCATGCAGGGAAGAAATCAATATTTCCAAATAGAAAAAAAAAATCTTCCAATACTAAATCTATAGAGCGAATTCCACTTGCCTTTTCTAAATTCTTCCTTGAAAGAGTTTTTCAAATTATCATGCTAAATTCAGAATTCAAGTTTAAATGCCAGCTTATGCTTTCTTGGGAAAATTTACTTCCATAGTAGTATTAGTTATATACATATATATTTCACAGTCTCAGCCCTTGCTATTTTAGTTGCTCACATATGATTTTGGCTTTTTTAAGGAATGTGAAGAAGAACAGCAGTTGTATTTAGCTAACCCAACATTCAATAATAAATCAAAGCCAATCAAATATGTGTAAGTAAAACTTTTGCTTATGACTACAGTGCTGCACATGATGCCAGACTCGCCTTACACTGTCAGTGGGAAGAATGCCAAGTCCACTGTCAGCTTGACACAACAAGTGACTGTCACCCCTGACAGTGGACTCAGCACAGCACTGCCATCCTTAGAAAAGGGAAGCATAGAGTGGCTGCCACCAGTGCCTGGCTTGCTGCTCAAAGTGGGGTTCAGGAGCTCACAGTAAGGAAGTTATGCCCCAAAATGCAAAGACTTGAGCCTAAGGTGCCTGTCGGCTATGGTTCTGGGATAATAAATTATGTTGATTTTAGAGACAAGATTTTGAAGGGTGTTGATCTAAAAGTTGATTTCTGAGACCACAGAGGAGGGAGGAACCTAGACAGAAAAGGAGCCCAAGAAATCTATGTAACAATTCCTGTCATACCTATGTGGGACACTAATGTATACATCTCAGGCCTTTCATGAAGCTGAACCTGTCCCAGAATTATGAACCAAGTGGGGATTACAGGAATCACCCACTAGAAGGGGGAGTTTTAACAGAGTTTGGAGATCCTGCAGAACACGCCCAGACATTCAGCCAGAATTCCAGCCCAGAAGAGCGAACATTTCACTAACCGGCGTTTACTAATAAAGAACACAAGTATTAAACCGTCAGTGCACCTGCCGAATCTCTTTAAAGACAGTGACATCCGATCACTCAATGTCCATTACACAATCTAAAAAATTAGACTTATAAAGAGGCAAGAAAAGGCAACTGATAACAAAGGGAGAAAAATCACAATAGAAAGAGGCCAGAGAGGTTAAAATTGGCAGACAGCATTTAAAACAGCCATTATGGTAAAAATATTTTTTGAAAAGATAGACATAATGAATAAGCGTATGAGAATCTTAGTAAATTAGTGTAAAATGTTTTTTTTTTAATCCTAGGTATGCTACAACTGAAAGCCCTAATAACTAAAAGGACAAATTTTACCAAGTAAAGTTACAAATGTATTAGACACTACAGAACAGAGTGACTTTGAAGCCAACTTCAGGGAAAAGATCATATCGGAGACTGGGGAGAAAGTGAGAAGGGTTCTAGTGACATTCAGGAAACACCCAGCTACTGTTCACACAGTCAGGACCTACAAGTAGTGAAGAGCAGGGAAATACTCGAAGGAATAACATTTGCAGCAACAACTTTCTTCAACTAAATAACTTTTCATTGGTCGAGGATCTAAATCTGCGCACAGAAGGAGGCCACAAAACCTCAGTGGCGAAGGCACAGACAAGCCACACTCACGTGTGCCACAGCCAGACAGGCAACAACACAGGTGAAGGGACTCTCCCAAGATCCAGAGGCACGCACACACTACCCCAGGCAGGTGTGCGAGAAGTGACTGGCAACTTCCCACTGGAGAGACACAAGCCAGAAGACAAGGCACGCTGTCTCTAAAAGTGCTGAAACCACCTGCCAACAGAGGCCTAAACTTAGGGGCAATCATACCTGAAAGATAAAAATAAAAGATGTACCCAGCCCACACGATTACAACTTCTACGAGATCTTTTAAAGAAATGCCTTGGGTTAACGTAAAAGGTTACCAGCTATAAACTTGGATCTACATGAAGAAATTCAAAGTCACAGAATGTAATCATGTGGACAGAATAAAGACTTTCTGACTTCTCAACTAATTTAAGATATAATTATTAAAGAAATGAGAAGTCAGATACGCCAATGGCAGCACAGTGAGTCGAATGGGGTAAGCAGGAGCATATGGTCACCGTAAAGCTGCATTAGAAGTGCAGTGGGGCAGTATTAGGCCGTGGTGCATAGTAGTAAGTCCAGCACATGTCTTGAGAGCCGTAGGACTGCCATAAGGATGCAGCAAAACAAACAGGAGAGTGGAAAAGCCCAAGGGAAGATGACATGCAGCCAAGTAATCAAAAGTGGTCGGGACACTATTAAAAGGTACAAGGAACAAGAAGAATGAAAAAAAAAATGAATACCCACCAGGCATGGTGGCGCACGCCTTTAATCCCAGCACTAGGGGAGGCAGAGACAGGCAGATCTCTGTGAGTTCGAGGCCAGCCTGGTCTACAAAGGGAGCCCAGGACAGCCAAGGCTACACAGAGAAACCCTGTCTCAAAAAAAAAAAAAGAATAGCAAAATGCTGGATGCAGCCAATTATTTCAATAGTTCATAAATTATAAGTGGATTAAGATCCTAATTAAAAAATGGGGAATGTCAGACTAGATAACGCCAAGATCAAACCACTTGTAAGTTCAGTGCTGCTTCTAAGCAGAGCAGGACAAATGCAAAGACACATACAAGGTGAAAGTAAAGGAAAGAAAATGGGGCCTGTGGAGGTAGCTCAGTGGAGAAATTACTTGCTGGAATTGGAATTCCCCAGAACCCACATAAATGTGGGAGTGAGCATGGCAGCACTTAGTAGGCAGAGACAAAGGGGTGGCCCAGAGGACACTGGCCAGTCAGACTAGCTATGTCAACTCTGCCTCTGCACATAAGGCAGAAAGCCATCAAGAACAGCCTAGTCAGCCATCAGCCCCAGCCTACAGCATGGATGCTCACGCAGATTCAAGTGCGCCACACGCAAACACATGTCCACACCCGTGCCATCCTGGCGTGTTGTTTTCTGTTGCAGTGCTAAACTCTATGACCAGCAACCTGGGGAGGAAAGAGTAGGTTTCTTTGTGTGTGCTTATAATGCATCACTGGGGAAGGGCTGGGCAGGAACTGAAGCAGAGAAAAGGAAGAAATGCTACTACTTGCTGGCTTGCTTTCGTGGCTTGCTCCGTTTGTTTTCTTATACAAGCCAGGATTGCCACGCCAAGGACGTCTAAGTTGGGGTTTTATTGCTATGATCATGGCAACTCATACAAAGGAAGACGTTTCACTGGGCCTGGCTCACAGTTTTGGAGGTTTGGTCCATTGTCATTGTGGCGGGAAGCATGGCGGCGTGCAGGCAGACATGGTGCTGGAGAAGGAGCTGAGAGTTCCACATCTTGGTCCTCAGGCAGCAGAAGGAGACTGTGTGCCACACTGGGCATAGCTTGAGCATAGGCGACCTCAGAGCCCACCCGTACAGGACAGACTGACTTATTCTAACAAGGCCACGCCTCCTAATAGTGCTGCTCCCCATGGGCCTCTGGGGGCCAGCTACATTCAAACTACCACACTACATCAATTAGCGATTAAGAAAATGCCTAACAGACAGGTCCTCAGGCCAGGCTCATGAAGGCAACCCTTCCAAAGAGGGTCCCTCCTCTCAGGTGAGTCAAGTTAATAGCTAACACTAACTATAGCATCCACGGATGCACGGCATACACAGACATATACCACATACACATGAGGAAAAAGAAGATGAAAGTGTAAGCCCGAGTATGGCCTAACCATAGATATAAATTTGTTGATAACAAAACCCTTAAACCGAGGACAAAAGGTAAGAAGAGACACCCTGTATTGATAAAGCTGTCAATTTAGGGACAACAGCTAACAGTCTCAAATGTGCGCAGCTCCAACAGTACCACACAAGCTGAAGGGGAGATGGTGGAAGCGAACGCCACTGGGATGGAGTCCGTAGAGCCAGGGGACAGGAAGAACAGAGTCTGAGAAGAGCACACAGCTTGGTCTAGTTGGTGTGTCCAGAAGGCTGCTCCCACTGCACAGCGGAGCGTCCCTTCCTCCAGCACCAGCCTACACAGAATTCACGGAAACCAACCAAAGGCTCAGCCAGGAAACAGCTCTGAGAATAACGGAATCTGAGGCTAGCCCCCAGCCATAGTGGGCCTATACAGAGAAGAGTAATACCACAGATGGGAAAGCCCAAAAATATATGGGCATCAAGCACTTTTAAAAGCCAAGGAAGAAATCCTCGGGGGAGTCGGGAGATACTCAGAGCTGAGTGATAACAACGTGGCTTCAGGTGAGAACATGGCGGGTGCAGAGGAGCTGCTGAGTTCACGGCTTTGACCGCTTCTGTCTGCAGAGGGGGGAAGCCATAAAGGCTGTGTGATCTGCACTTCCGCCCTGAGAAGCTGAGCTGGGGAGACACTCGAATCCACTGTAAGTAAAATGTTGAACAGAGAACGAAAGTCATTAATATAGAAAAGATGAAATAAACGTAAGCAGGTAGTTCTTTGACAAAAAGAACGTCATGATTCTTTTTTTCTGACTGCATACATAAATATTGAGACCAAAGGAGTAGCAGGGAGTGACGGTGCACGTCTGCGGTTCTAGCTACTCAGGGGACCGGACCGAAGCAGAAGATTCACAAGTTCAAGGTCAGCCCAGACAGTTCTCTTAAGTCTGTTTTCTGTTGTTGCAAGAGCAAGTCGGAGAGGAAAGTGTTAACTTCAGCTTATATGGACCATTCTCTAGGAAGGGAGGTCAGGACCAACACTCCTGGCAGGAACTAATACAGGGGCCACGGAGGAGCATTGCTTAGTGGCTTGTTCCCAATGGCTTCCTCGGCCTGATTTCTTACAGCACCCAAGACCACCTGCCCAGGGCAGCACCAAACACAGTGGGCTAGCACCAACCACAATGGGCTAGCCTTCCTACATCCATCATTAGTCAAGACAGTGTTCCACAGACTTGCCCACAGGCCATTGCTATGGAAGCACTTCCTCAATTAAGATTTCTTCTTCGCAGATATGTCTAGGTTTGTGTCAAGCTGACGAAAGCCAATGAGCACAGCGATTTAATGAGATCATGTTGCAAAATAAAACTGTAAGTGGGCTGGAGATATAGCTCAGTGGTGCAGCACTGGCCTAGAATATACAAAGACCGGGGTTCAACCTCCAGAACTGCAAAGAAATAAAAAATACAGATAAATAAGTCCTAAAAAAATGTATGTATGTGTGTGTGTCCATTACCATATCTATAAAATGAAAGGACATCACTAGCAATCATATCATAAAATATTGCAAGGAAATATTACAAATAACTCTGTGCCAACAAAAAGGTGATAATTCTAATGAGATGCGTAAATTTGTTGAAAGATGTTATTACCATAACTGACACAAGAAGACAGAGGAACCAGCCTTGGCTGAAGAAATTAAGCTAATAATCAGAACTGTTTTACAGGGGGAATTTTAGTGCCAGATAACTTTTCAGGTTAATATTGTCAAAAATTGAAAGAATGCCAATCATATACAAATTATTTCTACAAGTAGAGGAGGCCTCACAATTTTCAAATTATTCAATGAGTTTACAGAATCTTACTATCCAAACACGAGTTTCATAGGAAAAGCACAGTCCAGCATACCTTATAAAGAAAACAAAATCTTTTTTTTAATTTATTTTAAGTATTTAAATCCAGGGGCTGGAGATATGGCTCAGAGATTCCTGCTCTTACAAAGGATGGAAGTTGATTCCCAACACCCACATCAGTTAGCTCACAATTGCCTGTAACGCCAGTTCCAGAGGATGCAGTGCCCTCCTCTGGCCTTGATAGGCACTGCACCCATATGTGCACATAGGCACACACATAACAACATCTTTACAAAAGGCAATCAAAACCAGTATTATATGAGAATATTTCATGACAAGGAGGGTTGGCTTCATATAAGAAACACAAGGAGCGCTTGACATTTAAAAAGAAAAATACAAAAAAAAAGTAGCCTTAATTTTCTTAGTTATTCTCAGCAACATGTTATGCAACCCAGGATTTCATAGATTTCTATGCAAGGACATCACATGTGTTTCCTTAGACTTGTTCCTAAGTACAACTGCATGTGATAGTTTCGGGTGTTTTTATTTTCCAATGGGGCATTACTCCTATTTAAAAACACAGCATCACACATCGAGCTGATTGATAGCTATTGGTCCTAACGTCTGGTATTTGTCGTTGGCTTCATAAGGCTTCCTGTGAAGGTGACTACCTGCCAGTGGGAAGGATTTCTGTCCTTCCTTTCCAGTTTTAGTCCTTTTAGTTTTTCTTTATCTCTTGTTCTAGAACCAAACAACAGTGTACAGCTGGAAGATTCTAAACTGATGGTTCCAGTTCGGGATGAAATGTAACTCACCAGTTTCTGGCAAAGGGAACTCACATGGGGTGATGTGACAACATGTTTCATGTGGCTTACTGTCCTTAACAGCAGTGTGGCAATTTTTCAAAAAAAATCAAAGTTTTTTTCCTTGCCTCTTATCCAATGACTTGGGTTTAATGTTTGCAAATATTTCTGATCCACAAACATGTATTTTAAACTTTTTAAAAAAACATTATTTTACAGATTCTGGAGGCTCCAGCTCGGGTTTTTGTACATTTCCCTATTTTCTTCTCTCTCCCTCTCTGCATCCTTCATGCTGGAATGTCTCTACTGGCTCATCCTCCTGTCACTGCCTCTCTCTCCTGCCACGCCCGGTCTGCTACTGAGCCCTCCTTGGGAATTTTTTTCAACATTTTAGATATTGTACTTTTCTATTCTTAATCTTTCTTCTTTTTTTTTTATTTTCCTTTTACATCTTTCATTTCTTTCCCAAGAATGCTTGACCTCGTTCCCAAAAGTATGGCTGCAGTGGCTGCTTAACTCCCTCACAGTCCTGGCATTCCTGGCATCTGGTCCTTCTGTCATCTCTTCCCGGTGATTATCTCTTCCCTTGAGCGTCAGGTCTCTCTTGGGTTTTTAATAGCTGAGTATTCGTACACCGTATCTCATCTTGATGTTGTAGAAGGTCCTACAAAGATGATGCTCGCCTGCTTGCTTTAGTGGCCCAGCATCTAGGCCAGGCTCGGGCTGCAAGTTCAAATCTACCTTCTGCCAGCAAGATTGTAAGATGTGCTCAGACATGGGTGCGGCCTTTCCTCTGCCTGGTTCTTCACTTCCTGTGTATTGGAACACTGAGGCTAGGACCATGGCCATCACCTACCCTGCAGCTAAGGTCTCAGAGCCCCCATTGCAATGTTAAGGATCAGGTCCACACCTGTACAGTCTGGACTTCAACTGAGATACTCAACTTGAGACTAAAACTCAACTTTGAGGATTATCCTTTAATCTCCTTGGTGCTTTAGAATTCTCTGGAGTTTCTCTTCTCGGCATTAGCACCAAAAAAAACCAAAAACAAAACAAAACAAAAAAAAAACCGGTTCTTTCCGGTTCTTTCACTACCAGTGCTTGTCCCAACCACTGGGACCTACTTATTAGCAGGAGGCAGAGGAAAAGAAAAGGTAGCCAGTGGGATTCAGCCTTCACCAGGACAACAGGTATCCCCAGAATGAAGGCTTGTCACCCTCTGACCCCGACATGCCTGCCAGTCTCTGCCACTCTGGTTGCATCTTCTAGGGAAAGGCATGAGAGATGAAAAAGGAATAAAAATTGTCCTATCCTTGACTCATAGAGACCGTTCTCAGCTACTAGGACCAAAAAGAAAGACATCACTAGGCTAGCGAGAGGATTCGGCCAGTGCAAGGATCTGGTTCAGAGTTCGGATCCCCAGAACACAGGTAAAAAAGCCAGTCTGTGGCGCGTACTTATTATGCTCCCAGCACTAGGGATGCGAAGGCAGGAGGGTATCTGTGCCTCATCAGCCTGCCAGTCCAGCCAAATTAATCAGCAAAATCCAGGTCATTGGGAGGCCCTGCCTCAAGAACCCAGTGTCTCAAGAGCCCAGTGTACCCTTCTGGATTTGAGGCCATACTGAGATCCAGCTAAGTGACCCAGAGGGAAAACAGCAGAGGGCCTTCCTCCCTGGTGTTGGAAGGAGATGGAGCCTCGTCCTCCCTTACTTCCGGTTCACATGGACTTGGCCAAGCACTCCTCATGGTATTCACTCCCAGGGACAAGGCAGGGAGAGCTGACCTATCCCCCAGAGATGGAGCACTTACAATTCGTTTTTTTTTTTTAATTCTCTTTATCAAACTATTGAAAATCATGCTGAATATATAAACACACTATATATCAAATTTCAACAGAAAGGAAAATGTGAGAGTGTGCATCAGAGACACCACCAGGTTATTTTGGTGTGTGTGTGTGTGTGTGTGTGTGTGTGTGTGTGTGTGTGTGTGTTAAGATCCGTTAGCTTTTCTTATATGTGTGTGTGCGTGTGTATCGGTACGGAGGCGTGTGCACAGGTATGGCTGCATGTGCACGAGTGCAGTGCCTTTGAAGACCAGGAGATGGCGTGATGTCCCCTAGAACTGGGGTTGTAGGAGGCTGTGCTCCACCTGATGTGAGTGCTGGGATGCAAACGCAGGTCCTCCAGGAGAGCAGTACAGGCTCTTAACCGCTCACCCAACCCTGCAGCCCAAACTTTCATTCAACTCTCAGGACAAAGCTCCTCCTGCCTTTTATTTTACTCTACGAACTCCCGGAGGGAGCAGGTAAGCTGTTAGAAACCTTAAAACCTGCATCTGCTGCCCTATGCGAACACGGCATTTCTTAACACTGTCAAACACGAATGTTTTGTTTTTAAATAAAACTAAGGCAGGTGCTGAACTTAGTAAAGGAGGCCGTCCTCACCAGGGACCAGCAGGTTAAAGTGCCTGCATTCCTCAGACACTTCCTTGTTTGTGCTGATTAAATATGCACAGTTACGTTTTGAGCTTATAAAATATTTTGCTATTAAAATACCTACCAATTTATCTATTAAGCCTGTTGTTTCCCTTGTGAGGTGCTGGGAGCAGGGGGGAGTACCTGAGAAGGAGGTGGGAACTAGGAAGCCAGGATCGTGAGGCAGACACATTTTGTTGGGACTGAGAGTGTTTGCTTCCTACCAATTCTTCTCCCGACTCCACTGCACGAAAACAACATACACACAGGTCCACAGTTTAAAAAGCAGAAGGGGTTTTATCAGTAACCGAGTGTCTTTAAAAAAAAACATACTGTCTAAACTGAAACCAAATAGCTGTTTGCTCAAGTTGAACTAAATCAGTCATTCCTTTCAGCCAGGTCCTTGGCTCAACAAACACAAAGCTCGGGGGGATTTGAGGTTCAGGGCAACAGCAATGTTGTAAACAAACTGCCTTCAAACCTAGGTGAAGAGGTCCAGGGAAGATTAATCATATGCTTCCCGCTGGAAGTCCTGAGGTGAGACCCTTCTACAAGCAAGACATATTGGAAGGAAAATGACAGTCAAGCCGTGTTACCAAAAAGTGACACAAGACACAGACTTTGTACTTGACACAGACGAAGGTCACGGAATTAGATTTGCCTTCACATGTCTCCATCCAGGCTGTTTCCTGTTCTCGGCTAAGTGCTGGGCCACGTGCTCCCGGAAATGCTCTCCTGTGGATTTAGACTTGAAATATGCCCCATAGCTCTCAGAAGGACAGGGTCAAATACCTGGGAGGTAAACGCAGGCTCCTTCTTCACATGTCACGCAGCCATGTCCCTCTGCTGGAAAATAAACTGGTTGACTCTCACTCTGTCCACCGGTGTGAAGCTGCAGAGGGAGCATTTATCTTCCTGGCGACCTCCATCCAGGACGGAGCCCGTTCTTCACGTCAAAGTCACCTACTTACGCGCGTACACACTTCTTTGGAAGGGAGAGCCTTCTGCAGAATAGGGATGGGATGTGTTCAGTCAGTCTGAAAGAAGTCTTGGAGGGTGCTCCAGTTAGCACTTCCTGAAGGCTCGTGGACAAGAACACACAAATCCTAGCAGCATAAAACGGAGTTTGAGCCGGGCAGTGGTGGCGCACGCCTTTAATCCCAGCACTTGGGAGGCAGAGGCAGGTGGATCACTGTGAGTTCGAGGCCAGCCTGGTCTACGAAGTGAGTCCAGGACAGCCAAGGCTACACAGAGAAACCCTGCCTCCAAAAACAAAAACAAAAACAAAAAACAAACAATAAAAAAAACGGAGTTTGCTCACAGGCGATCCAAGCTGGCTATAGACCTCTTTCTGTGATAACCTGTCGAACTCAAGTTTTGTATTGTAAGTCAGGCTGGCAGAAAATAAAGTGCTGCCCATTTAGAGTGGAATTAAACTGTGCTCTGCCTCCCATTGCTGTCTGTTGGAAGTACCCTGTAGGTTAGGATGGTTCTCTATGAATCATTGGGGGCGAGGTGCGTGGGAAACTTCACACAAATGCACCAGTTTTATCCCATAGCGTATAGGTCACTAACTATGAGATGCCCTGCATCAGAGATCCCGTTGAGCCTGGACCAAGGGACTGGCTTGGAGCAGCTTGGCTGAAGAGCATTGTTGAGTAGCATAGACCAGGCAGGAAGAGGTATCAGAGCGTGGGATTCCCCAAGGCCCTCTGACAACCTGTTTTCAGAGAGCTCCTTCTTGCTGTGTGTTCTAGAATTCTGTCCAACGGACATTTCTATTTGCTAAACACGCATTTAGTCAACTGTGCAAATGCGATGGGTCTAAGGAAACATGAGGGACACAAAACCTCGTTTAATGAAGGCTGTACATCTGAAACTCTGGAAGAGTCTCGTTCAAGAAATGCATGGGGCACCCGCTGTGCAGATTCCCACATGGAGAGTGAGGGAAAGCCCACTGCCTCTAGCCTGGCACGCCCGCGTGAGGCTGGCAGGATATTTACTCAAGCAAGGGCAGCCGACCAGTGGCTACACTACTTGGGGATTTGACTCCCATGGGTATCTATATATAGTCTTAATACAAGCCGAGTTTTTAAAATTAATTTATTCAGATTACATCTAAATTTTTATCCCCTTGCTTGTCTCCTCCCTCCCTCCCTCCCTCCCTCCCTCTTTCACCCTATTCCCCTCCCCTAGGTCTGTGACAAAAGGGGACCTCCTCCCCCACCATATGGTCACAGCCTATCAAGTCTCATCTATACAAGCCCTTTTTAATGCTATTTATGAGTATTTTTATCCCAGACTGGTTTGTCTCCTTTTTTGTTCTAATGGCGATTTCAAAATGAAGTCAAATTTATCAAACTTTTCCCTTGTAGTTAATGCCTTCTGTTCTCTCTCATATGCAGAATGTAGCTAGTAATGTATGTGCAGCATGTGTAACCATGTACATGCAGGTTCCGTGTAACATGCAGAATAGAAAAGAAAGACGGCTGTGTGTCGGGGAGGAGGAGGAACTGAGGCAGGTAATGGACACAAGTTACGAAAGAGGACACAGTCCTTGTTGTTTTCCAAGTTCTAGCTCTGTCATAGGGTTGGGTTTGGTGGCAGATGGAAGCACATTTGAGAGTGAGTGTTTCCCAATCTAGTATGAGGTACCGCAGCTTCAGAATTTGTGTTTAAACTGTGCAGAAATTCATCGAGATGGATGAACTTTGGGTCTGCTTACTTTGGGTGCGTGATTTTTTTTTATTTTGCAATATTTTTATAATAAAATTTATAAATAAGGGCAAATAATAAATGATTTTTAATCTTATCTTTAAAAATCATTACCTTATTCCTAAAGGATTCCAAACATTTGTCCTGTTCTCTTTGAGACATTGTAGTGATGCAAACGTAATAGTTTAGGTCTGGGATCACTCATTTACCCACGCACACCGGCTGTTTACAGGAAGGTAGCGCTGGGGGAAAGAGTGAAGCAGCCTTCATCCAAATCCATGTGCACGTGACGGAAATGCAGTAACCGTCATAATGTGAACCTGGGGCTAAAAACAGGGCATCAGAGCTGACACTGGGACCAAGCCTTTGTAGAATTTAAGCCCACAGGATTTGGTCAGACCCCGCCCCCCTGCTAATATATGTCTGACCACCCAAGAGAGAGGCTCTGAACGCAAGGTGGCTGAGAAAGGCAGAACTGCTTTGAGGCTAGAATTCTGAGCATCCAACACATGTTTTAAGCATGGAAATCCCACCACCCACCTTGGAAAAGGAAAAAAAAATGGGAAGCAAAGAAAAAATTTGAAAACAAAAACAACTATGAGTTCCTAATTTCCGGCAGTGGCAGAGTTATAAAAATGATTCCTAAATAATACATACTGCAAGCAACAAAACAAGCCAATCATATTGAAATATAGTTTACATGCAATCATATGTACATTTAGTTTTTATATTGGGACATATATATTTACATATATGCCTTAACACAGAAATATATGTACTTCTTTAGTGTCACATCACACACAGGATAATACAGGCAAGTCAAGATCGGTTTGTTCATTTTGAAAATATGCTGATGTAATTATCTGAGTTACCTTTTACATAATTCTTACCAGAGTGTCTAAGAGACCAATTTGGAGGAAAGTAGGTTGGAGACCGAGGTTTCAGGGTATTCCAGCCATCATTGCGTAGGACACATGGGTTTGGGAAGGACTCAGGAGTGACAGAATTGGGGTTGGGCGGTGCTGTTCACCTCATAATGGACAGGAAGCAAAGAGAATAAAGAAAGGCCTAGAGCAAGTTACACATACGCCCCAAAGACATGACGCCAGGGACATGCTTCTCAAAGTTAGGCCCCCATCTTCTAATTTTTCTGGAATCTTCCAAAATAATGCCACCAGCTAAGGACTGAGCCTTTGATAAACAAGCCTTAGAGACGACCACTTCATGCCAAACCATAACAGTCAGAAGCTTGAACAAGACTGTTAAGCTCTGAATGGTTGGAGCCAGCCATTCAGCCAGTTCAATTAATTTTATCTTTTAATGATTTCAGTTTTTTTTTTAAAGTTTCTGTGAAATGCATTGACAGTTCCACAGCTCACCTCACAAGCTCCAAACAGACTCTCCGAAGCCTTCAGAGCCTTCTGAGGTGGTGTTCGTGGTGAGGTGGTGCTCGTGGTGAGGTGGTGTTCGTGGTGCCCCGGCTACCGAGCTTGAACTGTGGTCCGCACCTCTACTCTAAGGCCAGCAACGCTCGTGTTTGGCTCCACACGTTTTCCATACAGTTTACAACAGAGCAAAGTCTATTCGGAATCCATAATTCAACTTCAGGGCCATCGAAGTAGAGATAAAAATTGGCAAGACAGTTGAAGAATGTCCAGGCGTTTCCTGATTTATCATTTCAAAGAACTTGACAGAGTCTGGTATCTTACCTCCATCTCGGCGGCAACTCCGCAGGTAGATGAGCGTTTAGGAGGATGGCAGCGCCGTGTTTCCTTCTGTATCAGCAGCTAAGGCGAGAAGAGTTTGAATTTTTCAGCTGCATCCGCAGTGGTAGTAACTTCAAGGCATGAATTGAAAGATTTATCTCGTTCATATGGTTAAAAATATCTTCAAGGTCAGCGACTCGGGTAAAATTCTTTCTTCCGGAAGTTTCAAGAGTGGGATTTCTCTTCCTTGAGAAGAATGACAGTCTCTCTGTTCTGTTAGAGACGGCTCCGGGTCCTCCTCCAAAAGAGCCTTTCCTGGGTGTATGAAGGCTTCTCTAACTTGACTCCATTTCTTTAAAAAGATGTCTTAATTCTCTGTAACTCAGAAACCTGTTCTGGGCGGGAGGGGGGGCACAAATGCATGTTTGCATCTGCACGTGTGCATGTATGTGCAGATGCATGTGTATACATGTGGGTACAGATGCACATTTGTGTACAGATGTACATGAGTGCATCTGCATATGTGTGCATGTGTGTGCAGATGAACACGTGTGCGCGTATACATACATGTAGAAGTGAGTGATTGACCTCACTGTCACTCTTCATGTGCCATCCACCTTGAACTTTTTTGAACTCTGGAGCTCACAGAGCTGTGTAGGCTGGTTGACTAGTGAGTGCTAGGACCTGCCCAGCTCCATCTCCCCAGGGCTGGGAATACAGTCACACACCATTATACCTGGATTTTTTCATTGTATGGCTTTCAGGGAACAAAGTCGGGTCCTTATGCCTGCTTAAATATGGCAAGCAGTTTACTGACAGAGCCATCTCCCCAGCTCCAGAGATTTGCTTTTAATAAAGCTGACAGCCCTGTGGATGTTGACCAAGAATCTTCCAGGATTGTTGGAAGAGGCTGTGATGCCAACGCATGGCCATTCCGAGAGGAATGAGTGACTGGGCACAGGGAGCTTCCATTTTCACTGCACACCCAAAGTGGATGCCTCATGGAGTATTACAGAACGCCATCTGCAGAGTTTGAAGCTTTTATTTCCAGGCAAAGTTTTGTTTGAGGGGAAAAAAGTGCTTCTACCATTTCCAAAATACTGAAGGGCTTTGTAGTGTCCAAAAGGGACTCTCAAAATAAGAATTCTCTAAAGGCACCACCGCGTGCATAGGGAGCAAAAGCAGGGAGCTGGCTATCGTGAGAAGCATCTGCTTTCCTCCTCCTACAGCGAACACGCCAATTCTCCATGACAGATTCCAGAAGGGTTTTCTTAAAAGTCAACTATAGCCGACCAGAGCCCACAAGCAAGCAAGGGTGCTGCTACCAGCTTCTTCCGCCTGTGCCAGTACGCAAACCAGCCCAGGCTGGTCTAAGACATATGGCTTCTACCACTAGCTTTCCAGTCGCGTTGGGCGTCCTTATTTGGCGAATGCAAACTTGGAAGTGTGCTAAACAGAGCTAAGAATGTCCATGGAACCATCCAGTTCTGCAAACTTCAGCAAACTCTGAGAACTGGCGACCAATTTTCACAAGTTTATCAACAAAGACTTGAAGATAAGGAATACTTGAAAGAAATATAAATGGGGCTGGAGAGGTGATTAGAACCGTGCACTGCTCCCCCCAGAGGAGCAGAGATCAGTTCTCAGCACTCACACTGGGTGACTCACAACTTCCTGTAACTCCAGCCACAAGGAATCCTCCTCAGGTACCTGCACACAATCAGCTCACCATCACACAAATAAAAATAAAATAAATCTGAAAAAAATAATAAATTAATTTTTAACGTAATAAAATGGTCTGGGTTATAAAAGAACAACTAATTTCATCTGTGTGGGCTCCCCTTCTCAAGCAGGAAAACTAGATGCTGCTGTGGCGTCAAAGCAGTGAGGCATAGGTGTTGCTTCCACCCACAAACAATGGCATGTGTTGCCAAATGTTATGTAATTTTAGTTCATGTCAAGTCATGGTATACTAGCACCACTGTGGTTTGCTGCCTAGGTGCTAGAAGAAACGATAAGCATCGTTTTGATGTTTCTGAAAATGGAGATGTAGTATTTCTCCCATCCAAGCTAGTGGACTCTCTGAAATCTGCCTACATGCCACAGTTAAGAACAATTTAACTCATAAAAGGAAAATGGCACGGGGTTCTACTCTGCCTTGTGCGATGTAGGGGCGTCACCTAGTGAGGGCCAAAATCATATGGAGGAAAGATGGAAGACAGGCAATGGGACAAACTTCTCAGAATAGACACAGAATGTGAAGAGAGTCCTGAGGCATCCCCAGTGGGGAGACAATATGTCCACTTCTGTGGGTATCAAGGCAGCTCCTTTCCCTAGTCATCTGGTACCTGCTCAATGGGTGTTATCCCTGCTCATCTGCAGAGATACATGTTGACCACCTTGAGAACAGTGGGGCAATTTTCTCACGGGTAAAATGTATGTAGCTCATGGCTAATGCTGGGGGTTCATATGCTATCAGAGAACAGGTAGCCTCAGCTGATTAAATTAGACTTCTCTGATGGTAGAATGGATGTGCCCTGCCATTTGGGGGACTAGACACACGTGTTAGAGATGAGCTTGCCATCCCCAGACAAGCTGCTTGAACAAGAGATGCTATTTACAGACTTAGGTACACAGTATTTTATTCAGTGTGGTGCCCCCAGGTCATGTTGTCTCAAAGCAGGGGACACATTTTACAACAGTAAAGCCAGACCTTGGGTACTACTGAGGAACTCACTGGGGTCTTGCCATGCTCAGAAGTGACTGCCTCTGTGGAGTTGTGGGGTGGCTTCCTGAGGGCTTAGTGGCAAGCCATCAGGAGAAACGCCTGTGAGCTTAGGTCACTGCCCACCACAGGGCTCAAAATGTACTTTGAACAGCAGACCCCCACGTGGTTTCAACTTTCTCACAGCTAGCATCTCAAGACACCAGTAGGGAATGCAGGAAAGTACTAGGAAACTAGCGTCCTATCATTTCCTACAACTTACTTAAACAATTACTGCTTCTCATCCCCACAGCCTGGACTCGGCCAGCTTGGAAGCCATAGCGCCCAGTGCTCCAGTGAGTTGAAGGCTGAAACTGCTTACACACCGTTCTGACCCTCAACAATGATTGAACCAAAGGGAAAGAAAAGGGTTCATGACCATGAATACCATATCCCGCAAGATATGAATCACTGGTGTCTTTGAACAACAGGGACTAGAGTGGAAGCCCAAGATGTTCACTCCGTGTGTGTGTGTGTGTGTGTGTGTGTGTGTGTGTGTGTGTGTGTGTGTGCGTGTGTGTGTTGGCAGATACATGGGCACCTGTGTGCGTTTCATGTGCAGGCCAGAAGTCTCCCTCAGTAGCATACAAACATGCAGTCCCCCAAAACACACACACACACACACACACACACACACACACACACACACACACACACACGACGCATGCACACACGCACACACACCAAGCACCCAGGTTATGCTCTCTGACTAATCTCCCTTGATAACATAACGCTGGCATTTCTAAATAAACAGATGACCACCTGCATGCCGCTACCTTAGGCAAATCTGCAGAGCCAGGCCCCTCTGTGTCTGTGGCACACACACCACTAATTAGCACACACACACTGTTTTTGTTTTTTTGAGATGCCAGGGCACAGGATATGCGTGGCTTTCGCAGACACTGAAACCAAACCTCTCTTCTCCAATGTGTCTTCAGCCTCCTTTGTGACACATTAACAGCCCGTCGCTCAGCTGTCCAAGGACTCGATTTAATTATGCTGTGAGTCCCTGACTGCACTGGAAGTCCCCACACATGCTGAGGCCTCCATTTTCCTGGCTCTCTCTTCCCTTCTGCTGCAGAGGCACAGTCTTGCCCTTCCATGGCCTCCGGTGGCTGATAGACATTCGCATTAATCTCCGTTTCTCCAGGTGCTTAGTAAACATTCTCTCAGGCACTCATCCTGGAAATAGCATCTATTCAGCTCAACCAAAAAAGCTTAATTCCATGCACTTACTAGGACCAAAAATGTGTCTTTCAGTTGCCTCCCATCGTCACAGCCTTTGAGGGACAATTCCCCATACATCACAGACTCTGTCCCGGCCTAAGTGGCGTATGCTTATATAAGCTTTCTTTGGATGCCATACTTTGGTGTGGCTCATGAAAGTCATGTAGGTGCAGGTTATATGAAGAAAACCCAATTTTGCATCCAGAAAGAGTTAAGGGGAGAGGGGGGCAGCGGAGGGCGATCGGTTGGGCATCTATCTCTTTTTGAGAAAAGTTCTCTCAGATTATCTGTCATTTTCCATGTTTGGCTACTCGCTTTCTTGTTCTGAGTCAAGCTCCGTATGCATACTGGTCACGCTGATTTACAGACACTCAGCTTGCAGACTTTCCTCCCATTCTGTAGTCTTCGCACTTGCTTGGCTGTAGTTTCACAGCCTTTAGGGTTGGTTTTCCTGTTTCCATGGAACCTAGCCAACTGTCCACAGCTAGTGAGTCCACTTAGAGGGGCCCTTACAACTGCCCTGTTCCTAAGCCAGCATGATTCCTAACTACTTTTAAGTACTGGTCTTTATAGCCTCTGTTACATGTAGCTCTCATCTCTCACCAAAGAAGCTTCTCTTTGAGGCAGGAGACCAGCCACAACTGGTCACATTGCAGAGAACAAGTGACCATGAGATGCCAGCCCCAACTGGTGCACGAGCAATGTAACATCTACACCTAAGGCTCAGGGAACAGCACAGAAGAGGGAAGAAACAATGTAAGAGTCCTGGAAGCTGTGAGATTGTGTCCTTTAGATGTGACGGAGCGCTATAGTCATGATACCTCAACCTGAATGAGAACCATATAAACAAACAAGCCAACATAGGTGGGGGGATCTCATGGTGCCCTCCACCCTAAATGAAGATCTGCAAGCAATTTAACAACTGCTGAAAAGGAAAATTTAGCTTTCCCCAGGAATAAGACACCTAAGTGGTTGTCTAATACCAAGTACCCAGCCATAAAAATGTATACATATAAGCAATACTAAAAGGACCCAGCAGAGTATATTTATATATTTATTCATTTCTACACACACACACACACACACACACACATAAAACAATAATAATTAGAGAGTAAGAGGCCATTAATTTTATGGTTGAACATAAGAGAAGTGTAAGGAAGAAAAAGGAGGGGAAGTTATATAACTGTATTTTAATTGTATGTTTTCAGAGCAAAAGAACTGGACACTGACATTGGATCAGACCTGACAGGATTCATCCCTCTCAACATGCTGGACACTGACATCCTGCATCCTTCGTGTTCCATCACCAAGTACTTCAGCTGCTGTTTCTCATCAGAACAAGACAGCTGGACACCAATTGGTCCAGCATTTCAGACTGTCCCAAACAAGTCTCTAACTAAGCCTGGAATTTATCAACATTTAGAAACTGGACCACGGATGCTATTTCTAGCTAGTTTAACCATTTCCCCAATTTTATTTGGGCCCCTACAGAGGTATTGTTCATCCCAAATCAGCTGGAAGAAGCCTTAAGAGAACGATGCCCCATTTCCTTTAAGAGGTAGTTGGGTAGGTTTTTGGAAGCTTTCTTGGGCTATAGAGAGTTATTTTCAATGGAAGTTGGCTATAAGTTATTATTGGTCTTATTTAGAGAAAAAAAAAGGTTGGACTCAGGGATGTCTCTCTTTTCCTTTATCTTCTATTCTTAGGCTTGGAGATAAGGGTTAAAAAGAAGGAAGGGAGAATATAGAAATATATAGGGAAGACAGAACAAAAAGTAGATTAGTGAATCTATTCCTCAACTTAACGCCTCAATTGTCACTCACAAGGTTATTTTTAATTCATTGGTATAGAATTTTGTACATAGATGCAAAATAAGTTGAATTTTAGGTACTGTGGTATAAAATTCAAATGTAAGATTATTCTTCATATACATTATATATATTTCTACACTAATATGAGGTATTGTACCTATATAACACAATGATAATACAAGGTTTACTTCCAATGCTTTGAAAATGCTATTGCAAGCTCCTTAGGATAAATAAGTTATACAAGTTAATTTTTAGTTTATCAAATCATGGTCATATCAATTACTAGTTTATTTTTATCACAAGAATATACATCTCTTAGGTGCAACAGATAGATATGATTCTATAGAAAGATAAGGTAAAATAGTTAGGTAAGGTCTTCAAAAACCTCAGAGACATATAGAATATGGGATTTAAAATGTTTTTACTATTTTTAAAGATTCATTGACAATGAGACAAGTTAACTCCTGACAACACCCAGCCTACCTCAAAGAGGATGACAAGCATCAGAGAACCTCCTTAGGGAGATGGCTTCAAAAGTAGCAAACAAGACACTGGGCATAATGTCCTCATTTCTACCACAGACAGAATTCTGCCTAAAAAAAAAGGAGGCAAGATTGGATGCAGGAAGAGTCCATGGCCATGCTCTGCTAAGACAGGGTAAGCGAGTCCTCATTAGTTCCTGCCTCACAAATATGTCTGTCAGATGTACCAGGCCAAAAGGCTGAAGATGATGCTCCAGCATTATAGAGAGTTTGGGGTGACGGTTTAGGCAGCAAACTATCTCTGTCACCTTCTCATTTGGGATGCTACTAACCTGCACTCCCTGTTTACTTGGGTAATCAATTTTATTCCTTCTCAAGTCTCTGATGAGGTTGAAGACCAGTTAGTTTAGTTCTACAATTAAGCTTAATTGTTTAGGGGTCAAGTTGATAATGATGAGGTATGATAGTGATTTACATTCAGAATTTTAGATGCACCAAGATAGGAAATAAGTTTTCTTCAAGGCTGTCAAATACAAATAGCCAAAACCCTAAGAATGTAACATTTATATAATTCCTGATTGTTTTATGGTTCTTCTTGCTGTAAGTAGTTTATTATATATATATATATATATATATATAATGTAATATGTAATATATAATATATATGTAATAATATAAATGTATATGTAAAAAATATTTAATATAAAAAATGTAAACGCCACCAGGAAAATAATTTAGCAGTGGTTGTATATCTATGGGTCACACTGGGTAGTATGGGCACTTAATAATTAATTTCTCTAGTCCATGAACATGGGATACCTTCTCATTTATTTGTTTTTTCTTGTTTCCTTTATCAATATTTCATAATTTTAAAAGAATAATCCACAAGGTAATATTTGAATTTGAATTCTAAACATATTCGTGCCAAACACAGTTGCAGCCAATATCATAAATGTCCTACTATTAGATGTAAAACCACAGATTAAACCCATCACAATGGTAGTGAGCTACATCAATTTTCCACCCTCACCAATTAAATAAGGCATCTGAACAAAACCCAAGCAGAAAACTATTGTAGTTAAGTGACATCTAACAAAATATTCCACCCAAACACTCAAGAACTTGAATCGTCTCAGCAGCCCTCAGAGCTTTCTCTCAAACTGATCACATTATTAGGACATAAAAACAAATATAGAAAAACTTAAATAGCATTTTGTCGACAGTGGCAGGACTAGAGGCAAACACCAGTGGTTCTCAACCTTCCTGATGCTGTGACACTTTAGAACAGTTCTTCGTGTTGTCGTGACCCACCAACCATAAAATTATCTTGTTGCTATTTCGTAACTGTGGCTTTGCTACTGTTATGAGTTGTCATGTAAATATCTGATACGCAGGACATCTGACATGTGACCCCAGAAGGAGTTGTGACCCACAGGTTGAAAGCCACTGAAATACATAACTCATGGACGTTAAATGACATACTCTGAATGACAATTGGGTCAGTGAAGAAATAAAAAGAGGAAATTTACAAAATATTCCAAGAATTAAATGAAAATACAACATACCAAAATCCTAGGGACACAGTGAAGGCAGTCCTAAGAGGAAAATTCACAGCAGTGAATTTAACCTTGATTTAACTAAATGCTTAAATTCTTGAAGTTTTGGACAAGGAGAGCTTTTTTTTTTTTTTTTTTAATTTGCTCCTATGCTCTTCCGATCTCAAATCTCTCCTCTGTCTCACATCTTACATTATCTTTAAAACCCCCGGGCCCACCCAACACACACTCCCATGAAATCAAGAACTTCTGCAAGGAACTCATTATATTCAGAAACAGAAGACATGGTCCTGGTCCCTCACATTTTGCAAATACTTTAAAGATCCGTTTGTATTTTCATGAGCTACTGTTTTCATCTGGTTGCATTTCACTGTAGGAGCATAGAGCAGTCTGTTTCATTCATTTGGTGGCTGGGAGACATCTTTGCTGTTCCCACAGCTTCAGTAGTTATAGAATAGGCAACCACAACCCAAATGCACCTCTTAATGTCAGCAGGATGTCCCTTCACGGAAAGCCTACATTTCAAGCTCTACAAGTCTGCCAGAGGACTGCCAGGAAGCGGCACAGGCTTCCAGTCCATTCACCAGCATCTCAGCTTGCCTCTTGAACTGCACTCACTCTGAAGCCTGTGGTTTCTGCTCGCATTTCCCTATCAATAATGACATTGGGGGATCTTTCCACTTATGGATCTGCTCTATGTATATTTCATTTCTTTGTGATGGTTTCAAACGGCTTTTCTCCATCCTCCTCTTTCCTTTCTTATTCTTAGATTTATTTTTTATTGTGTTTATATGGGGACGGGGGCGGGGGCAGGGGCAGGGGCAGGGGGCGGGGGCAGGGGCAGGGGGCGGGGTACATGAGCGTAAGTGCCCAAAGCATCCGGCAAAGACTTCTGAGTCCCTGGATATAGGATTGCAGGTGAGTATGAGCCTCCCGACATGGGTTGTGGTCCCCCAGCAAGATCTTAAGTGCTGAGCCGGCTCTCTGGCTCCATTAGTGCATCTTTCTTGTGCGACAGCTTGGCTTAAGGATGCTGTCTAGGAGTCTGAGCCTAGGACATCGTGTTTCTGGGGTCTTGTTAGAGATGGGTGTAGCTCTAGGGAACTCCTCGGTCATCTCTAGGAGAGTCAGACACGACACCTCAGGGTTCAATGAAGCTAGTGAAGACGGTGGCAGGGCGCTGCTGGGTCACACGGGATTTGCTGCCAGAGCACAGGGCACTCATTAAATCACTGAGCCATCTCTCCAGCCCCTCTTCCTTCACAGCTCAGTGTTGATAGCATCTCGTGACTTTTAAAATCCTTGTAACTCACCAGATCCAGTTTACTCTACGTGAGGACTGTAAGATTTTGCCGCCTTTCCACTTCTCTCTGAAATAGCTGATCAAGTACTTTTCTAGAGAGATAGCGTTAGGGACCATCTCCCCATCAGTGTCCTGTGCTGACACGAGGTGTAACAGATTTTACTGGCTTCCCGTTTCACTGCAGACTTCCCCCTAATTCAATCTTTTCCACTGTGTTCATATGACTCACTCCACATCATTAATTGGATTGGTAAGCAACCCACAATCCTAATCAGTATTTCCCTTCCGAAACAAACCTCTTTCTCTTAGGAAAGTTGCCGCTTTGAATAGAATGTGAGATCTGGGTTACAATCAGGGAGCGGGGAACTTTATTGAATTAGTCATTTATCTTACTGCTTTCATTTCACAGCCAATTAATCTTCATCTGAATTGTCTCCCAATTCCTTCATAAATAAGATTTCTTAAAAGACGGTGTTATTCAGGCAGGTCCGCATTAGGCACCTGTGACTCGCTTTATTGCTGTGTTCCAGTGATCTCAGTAAAGTGCTTTCCAACTGGAATATTCCAGTCAACTTTCCTTTAAGAGGGGATCCTCAACTTTTTATTGGCCATGTACACCATCTGCATCCAGGGGAAATGCAGGATCAAGAAGACATTTGTCCTCCCTTGTACTCTGTACGACCTGTGGCAAAGATGTCAGGACCTCTCCTAGGGCCTGGGGTGGGATCTGAGGTGTAAATCTGATGAGCTTTGAAGTCAGTCTTTCCTATCCCAAGAGCAAGCATGGTGGGACTGACGTAGGTCCTCTGCATACAGACCACAGTTGTGTAACTTGCCTTCTAATGGACTCACTCCTCACAACGGAGAAGAGGCTGTCTCTGACTCGTCAGCCTGATTTTAGAACGCTTTTCCTCATACTGGGTTGCGTCATGCTGCCTCAGTTGGAGAGATGTGCAGTCTTACTGCGACTCGATGTACTGTATCCATGGGAGGCCTGACCTTTTCCGGGTGGAAATGAAGGACTGCGTGGGGGTGGGGCAGAGGAAACGGGGGGGAGAGGCTGGGAGGAAGAGAGGAGGGAGGGGACACTGCAGTCAGGATGTAAATAAGTATGTATGCGTGTGTGTGCATGTGTGCACGTGTGTGTATGCATGTATGTATGTGGTGGCTCACGACCCCACACCAGCTGCCAAGGAGCTTGTGACTTAGAGGCAGTAACTCCACTCCGTGTTCAGAGGTGACTCGGGAGATGGTAACAGCCAGGGCCTCGTGTGCACCTCCCACGTGTGTGAGGAAACCCTCCTGGCGCCTTAGTTTCTGAACAGTCACCCCTGCACAGACACCAGCCAGCCTCCAAGGCCAAGGTGAGGCTGGCCCCTGAGCTCCCTCCCGCCTGCCTATCCTTCACACAGGAGGAGGAAGTACAAAAGGAGCTTTAGAGACAGGGGAGCAGATCAAAAATGCCATCAACCTAAATACTGCGATTTCAAGTCAGCTTTTCAGTGCCTAAGAAAGAAAATAAATAAAACAGTTGCCAAGCCTCTGAAGGCGATGTTTACTTTTGCAGGAAAGAGGGCTGCATCAGAGGGCTCCTGACAGGACTGTCACAGTGTGCTCGGCAATTTAACTATTAATAATAGTAAAAATAAATAAATAAATAAAAAATAAAGCTTTGAATTAATCCAGCCTCTTTCATCTGCGTGTATCAAAGAGCACCCCAATAACACATCTACAGAACACATAAGTGGCATAGGCTGTCATCCACCAGGAGGCAGATGAAAGGGAGCACTATCAGTCCTCCCCCCCTCCTCCCTGACAAAGCAGCCAGGATAAGTGGGATCCTCCACGAGGGCCCCTCCTCCCCAGAGCTGTGGGAGTCCTGCCCTTAAGGGGCCTGGGAACATGGAGCCCTCGAACAGGAGCGGGGTCCCTGAGTTTCTCTCTAGGATTCGGGCAGTCAGGTGCTCAGATGCATCTGACAAGAGAGCAGTGGAGGGAGGGAGCCGGGCAGAGAAGGAAGAGCCAGGCCTTTTCTGGGAGTTTCTATTCACTGGTACTATGGGAGGCATGGACTTCCCTCTGGTGTTTGCCATGTGCCCTCCATCAGAGTGCTCGTGCCTTGTCTTTCTATTTCATACCTCCTCTCAGGATTTACGAGATTTTTTTTTAACTTTCTTTTTCCCCTCAGTTCCCCAGCTGCTTACTTCAACAGCCCAGTTAGACGCGCCAGAATCTCTGTCTTCCATGTCTGCTAACTTGTCTTAGTGTTCATCTCTCTGTCTTTGTGCAGCCCTTGGGTGAAGTCACCAGTGTGCAGCATCTCCCAAAGTTCATTGCTGCTGTTTTTAGGCACGACTAGTCCAGACCTGATCTTGCCTCTGAAACAAGTCTTTTTTTTTTAATTCCAAATTATTTTTCCCATGTCTGCAGGCCAATTAGCTCTTTTCCATGTGAACTTGCTCTTGATCTCTGTGTCTTGTTTTGTTCCACGATTTCTTGCCCTTTTAGGTATCACACCTTCCTCTATCTACATCACTGGAAAATTCAGACTTGTCATTTTAAAGTCACCCTCAGATTGTTCTGTGCGGTGATTTGAATAGGAAATGGCCTGCCACAGGCTCATAGGGAGTGGCTTTATTTGAAGGATTAGGACGTGTGGCCTTGTTGGGGTAAGTGTGACCTTATTGGAAGAAGTGTGTCTCTGAGGGGGGATTTTGAGGTTACAGAAGCTCGAGCCAGGCCCAGTGTGTCTTTCTTCCTGCTGCCTGCAGACCCAGGTGTACAAGTCTCCCTTCCAGCACCATGTCTGTCTGTGTGCTGCCATGTTTCCCACCATGCTAGGAATAGACTAAACCTTTGGACTATAAACCATCCCCAAGCAAATGCTTTCCTCTATAAGAGTTTCTGTGGCATTAGCAATGCTAACTAAGACACTGCCATGCACATGTCACTGGGAACAAATGCCACTGTGTTCGCTCACCGGCTGTTTCCTTAGCTGTGGGTCACCACTCAAAGGCCTCATGCTTCAGAATTTTCTTTAGAGCATCTGAATTCACTGGAGTATCTTCCGACTCCTCCTCACCTTCCCTCCTACGCTGTTTAGTTTCTTCCCTCAGGATCCACAGCTCAGGGACAGGTCTGGTGATGATAACTTGGCTGTGTCATTCTGAGGTCTCGAAGGCATCGCAGATCTAGCCGTTGAGTCAGCAGGAGCCAGTTGGGGCACTGGAGCCACAGCTTCATCCGCTCTTCCTTGCCACACAGACATTCATCTCTACAACACGCCATAGTTCGAGGCATCGATGGAAGCCACGTCCAAGGGCCAGAAGGACGGCTCAGTAGGAAAAACAGTTGCTGCTGAAGCCCGGTGGCCCGAGTGCCATCCTCTGACCAGCATGGTGAAAAAAAAGAGAACCAACTCCCACAAGTTGTCATGTGCACCATGATGTAGAATCTCTCTGTCTCTGTCTCTTTCTCTGTCTCTGTCTCTGTCTCTGTCTCTGTCTCTGTCTCTGTCTCTGTCTCTCTCTCTCTCCCCAAAGGGTCATTTCCTGTGTCATTTCCTGTATGAACCAACAACCTCAAGGCACAGAATCAGTCCAGGGGTGTTTACAGTACAGTAGTCCTTACACATCCATCCCAGCTACCCAGAGTTTGCTCATTCTCCTTTAAGCTGAGCGATCCAAACACAGGACCTGGGTCCATGAAAACCAGGCCGGGACCATGAAGAGCCCTTAGCCATGAGCTAAAGAAGACATGCCCTGCCTGTGTACTAAGGGCACACTTGCCCCTGGGGGTCACAGTGAGCAGCCTCCCAGCACCTGAGTGTACACTCTCCAAGTGGCCCCTGGGGATAGAAATGGAGGCTCAGGTCCTTGCCTAGAAGGCTCACTCCTCTGACCATTGAAGTCCACAAGTTTGGGACACAAAAATTTTGGTTCCTCATTAAAACCGATACACACAAACATCTGATGTCATCACTTTAGTGTAAAACTCCCAGATGAGACTCCATGGTGCTGGGTCCCATGTATACTGAATTGGAGTCTCATAATCTGGCTCAATCGGGATTCAAAGCCCCTATCAGGTCCATCCCATGTCCCTCCCAGTTATGGACCTGGATCATGCTCTTCTTTCTGGCTGGAGCTCTTGCCCCACTCATCTGGGCCTGGACACAAGATATGGAGTTAGTATGTTCTCTTGTGTAATTATTACCATGAGGTTGTAAGAACATCCTATCCCCACTTTGTCTTTCATGGCTATAACAGATAAAGTGGATAAAACTCTCACGGTTACCGAATAAGTAGCTACTGTTATCACCACTCCTTAAATACATAGAAGATAAGGGTCAGACTGAGCGACAGTTTCCACGATCTTAGAAATGCTGAGCCTTTGAACCAAGACCGAGGCCTGTGCCCTCAGTGGGAGGCTGTGTGGCCAAACCCACCCGGCACTGATCCCATAAGGTCCCTTCGTGGCATATGATATTGTCACCAGTGCCCTCCTCCTGAGAAATGCTCCCTCCTCAGAATTCCATCACACTGTCCTGGAGTGACCTTCTCCAACCTCCGCCAGCCCCTTGAGAGTGACACTATCCCCTCGGCTACACCATGAACTGTGTCAGAGAGAAGAAAACCAGCTAAGATCAAACAAGCAAGCAAGGGGAGGTGAGTCTCTTCCCTTAACCGTAGAGGTGGCGTGACTAGCTGAGGCAGTTTCTGCCTTGACTTTCCCAAGATGACAGGCTGTAACCTGGAACTGTAAGCCAAATAGTTCCTTCTCCCACTACATTGCTTTTGTTAAGATGTTTCATCATGGCAACAGAAATGAAACTAAAATGCAGGCCATCTTTCCGTGACCCCAGTGTTCCCCGACTTGACTGTCTTCTCTCACAAGCCATTCCCTCTAGGCGGTGTGACACATGCCTCTAGTCTCAACTACATCCAAAGTCTGAGGACTGCCAAACCTTCATTTTCTTCTTTGTTTTCGGCCCACATCTTTCCCAGCTCTCACCTCCTTAGACATGCCCAGGACTCCTCGAGTCCAACCAAGGCAATCCTGAATTCACTGCTTAGATCCATGTGTATATCATTCCCAGCGATGGTGCCATCTGTCTGACTACATCCCCAACAGCCTCATGACCTGGACCAGCAAGTCATTCCTGAGCAGCAAGGCCCAGGGGATCGGAGATGACAGTAGAGTAAGTGAGCCCAGGAGGTCTTGCAGAAGCTGTATATTATGGCAAGCAATTATTAAGAAATGTAGCACCTTATATACCATTTCCAAGGGGAAATGAGACAAAGTCAGCAGGAAGCTAGCCAGGCTGTGGGGCACAGGGGAGACAGAGCGTCTCAAGAACATTACAGACAGAGCACACGGCAGCCTTGGAACTGTTTAGCTACGGCCCTGTACAGGGGGAAGGGTTGGGTTCTCGGGATCTGAAGCCACAGCTCCCTGGCCTCAGGTCATTACCAACTCTGCCAAGCATTTTCCTGGCTTTCTAGACATCACAGCCCCAGGGGGCAAAAAAAAGGCCCCAAAGCCCTGAGTAAAAGGCCATGGATAAAATTCCTGCAACAACAAATGATGTACCTACTATTATCATGACTCCTTAAAGACATAGAACGTAGTGTTAAACTGAGTGACCCCCTCCAAGATCCTACAGATGCTGGGCTTTGAACTGAGACAGAAGGCTGTTTCTTTTGTTGTTGTTTTGGGCTTGTGGGGGTTTTTGTTTTTGTTTTTGTTTTTTTGGTTGGCTAGTTAGCTGAGCATTTTTTTGTTTTTGCTTTTGTTTATGTTTTTGAGGCAGGTGTTCTCTGTGTAGCCCTACTGGTCCTGGAACTTTCTCTGTAAACCAGGCTGACCTCAAATTCACAGAGATCCACCTGTCTCTGCCTCCCAAATGCGGACATTAAAGGTGTGTGTACAACCTCCCAGAAATCATGTGAAAGTCCAAGATCCATGCTTCCACTAACTATAAAGGTCAAGGAAGCTACTTTTGTGGTGCTATCGATGACTGCAGGCTCACAGTTGAGAAAGCAGGGCATACAAGGCTTCTGTGACAACCGCTAACCACCCCACCCCAACCTAGACAGAATACCATCGAAGAGAACTCTTTAAAATTGTGAAAAGGATGCTGAAGAATAGTTCTCCATAACTGATGGCTTCTGGCAGGGGTGGGTGAGGAAGGACTCAGTTTTCTTTAAGGGGCTGATCACTGGGCATTTGCTCCTCCAGTGAGGAGCATATGGGCAACACAAAGTGCACTTTCTTCTTCTTCTTCTTCTTCTTCTTCTTCTTCTTCTTCTTCTTCTTCTTCTTCTTCTTCTTCTTCTTTTTCTTCTTTTTCTTCTTCTTTTTCTCTCTTTTTCTTTTTTCTTTCTTCTTTCTTTCATCTTTCTTTCTTTCTTCCTTCTTCTTCTCCTACTCCTCCTTTCTCCCTCTTTCTCCTCCTTTTCCTCCTCTTCCTCATCCTTCTTTTTCTTGCTCTCCTCTTCCTCCTACTTTTTTTCAGGGGAGGTCACAAGGTAGAGCTGATCTGGGAAGACTGGGAAATGAGTTTGTTCATGGTTCATGAAATTCCCAAGTAAACTATACAAATATTACATAATAAAAATAAAACAAATTCAAATTCACAGAGGGAAGATCAAAGGCTACATTAACCTTAACAAAGCCTGTGCCCTCAGTGGCAAGCTGTGTAGCCAAATCCGCCCTGGCAATGATCACATAAGACCACATCATGCTATGTCACTGACTCTGCCAAGCATGTTCCTGGTTTAGAGAAGGAGCTATGTTCGTTCTCCATAAATCAAGGCCTTTGGGAAAGCAGTGGATCAGCATAGCCTTCAACAGGGTCATGTGTTAAAATGAGAAGGCTGGCTAATCCACCATCCACTCAGGCCCCTAAACCACAGCAGTAAACCCAACAGTTTGGCAGCACCACAGCCCGGCGTCCGCACCAGCAGTTCCCAACTTAGAACGCTCCGCCTGAAGCTGCCAACCTTCACATTTCTGTATCCTGCAGAAGAAGGCATCCCATCCCTCCAGGCACCCAGAGCCCACTCTTGCCTTCATCCTTCCCCTCCGCTATCATTACCAAAGCTCTCGCATCTTCAGTCACCAACACTTCCCACAGGTAAGACGCCCTTGCAGCTGTGTCTGGGCTTCTGTAGCGCCTACAGAATGTTCATGCTTGGGTGAGCAGTATCAAGCCCAACATCTCCTGCTCGTCAATCCAGCCACAGAGTCTCCCTCAGATTCTGAGCAAGAGCCACAGAGTGCTGACTCTTTGCCTCAGCTCTCCCTGAGTTTCACCCTGTGTCCTCAGTTGACATTTCCATGACCGTTCTTCCCTGGTGGCACCTTCCACACATGAGGGACTTGACACATGGCCAAAAGCACGTGACTTCTCTTTGCCCTTGCAATCTTCAGCCCAGTCCCACTTCCAGTCTTCATCAAAATAGTTAAGTCATTAACTGGCAGCTAGCAACTGGTAACAAATTAAAAAAAAAAGCAGCGCCTCACCCCAGTAGGGTCAGCATGTAATGTACAATTCTTTCCAAGGAAGCACTCAGAAGGCTGTGTGCACATCTGAGACGTTTTGACAAAGGTGTCAGTACCCAGCAAAAATGAAAGGATTTGGAGATGGGTCTCAGCTTAGGCACCTTTAGAAAGCTATGATGCTACAATTTGCACATGACAAAAGTGTCTATCATGACTTACAGTGGTGCGAAATGGGGTCAACAGTGAGTCTCTAGGGCCATAGGCTTTGTCTCTACCTGTGAATACATAATTCACCCCACACAGACCCTTCTGAAACACACACACACACACACACACATACACACATACACACACACACACCCCATACCTAGTACATATGCCTTCTCATCTCACCATTGAGCGTGTTCAAACTTGTTACAGCTCAGCTTGGAAAAACAAGTCATTAAACTGTATCTGCTCTGCCTGAGCCTCTTCCTTATCAGTGAGAATGCAAATGTTTGTGTGTTGGGGGCTAGATGCTGGGTGTGTAGCTCAGTAGAGTGTTTGCCTAGCATTCGGGAAGCCCTGAGTTCGATTCCCAGCAATGTATAAACCAAACATGGTGGCACACACCTGTAACACCATCAGTAGGGAGGCAGAAGAGAGTAGATTAGGAGTTCAAGGTCATCCTCCGCTACATAGTGAGTTGGGAAGCATTCTTGGCTACATGAGACTCTGTGGAAAGAAAGAAAGAAAGAAAGAAAGAAAGAAAGAAAGAAAGAATGAAAAAAAAACAAGCACAGAAGGTAGTATAGTTTGGATCCTCATTGCCCCCAAGACTCGAGTGTTGAAGGCTTGGTCCCCAGCCTGTGGTACTTTAGGAAGCCAGTGGAACTTTTACAAGGCAAGGTCTCAGGAAAGGTTGGGCCCTTGGGAGCCTGGCTGGAGGTGTGTTTCCTAGAGCCCATCAAGTTGACAGCTGAGATGAACCATCACACCAGAGAAGACAGGAGGCCACTCCCACCCCTCACCTGCCCCACCACAGCCCTTCAGAGGCTGCGGCTGTAGCTGATGATCCTTCTACCCAGCCTGGCTTTCTCTCACCCTCGCCACCTCTAGGACAGAGGCTGTTCACTGATCCCTGGTACAGGGGGCCAAGGAAGGACCAAGAGAACCAAGAGACCAGGTCAGTCCTCGCTCAGAGGTCAAATGCCCCCCATCCCTAGGGGGATGGAAGCCAAGCTGGTTGGATGCCAAGCGTACGGGGCCAGGATACTACAACTAGCACAAAAAGATCAGTCTCCCTCTCTCAGAGATAAGCGAGGCTCAGCCTGCAGGGCTTGGAAAATGCAACCATCTCCTTGTTATCAATGTAAAAACTGAGCCAAGCTATTTGTGATCTAAATCAAAATAGAACTGTGCCTGGCAAACTCATTTTTCTCAGGTCCCAGCAGCTCCCCAAGATACATTGTCTACTGATGGGGGGGAGGCAGACAATGGCAACTGCCAGGAGCCATTGATCGCTTGTTCCATGCGCAGAATGGGCCCTTAATCACTGTCGCTTCAGAAAAGAGGGGGGAAATTGAGATGGATTCTCAAGTGCCAACGGCAGAGAACTTGGTAATTGCAGCTCTTTCGTTAAAACTTTGGAGCTCAGTAAGCTCGCTGCGGCCTCTCATCTCTGCCTTGGCCAGTGCAGACCTCTGCTTGGTTCATCTCTAGGGCGTGTGTGTGGTGTAGGGTTCTGAAAACCAGTGGTGGGCCTTCCCTCCCAGTGAGATGAAGAAAGGAAGGCGCATCCTCTGTGACCTAGAATGGCATGTCTGAGCCTGGCACAGGACACCCTGTCACCTGGACTCTACGCCCCGTTCCCCCACCACACGCCTTGCCTTCCTTTCAGTTGTGAGCAGCGTGCCCCACCCCCTCACTCACCCCATGCTGGTTCCTTCTGCCCCACATCTTAAACTAGTTCTGCTACGGGCAGCGCCATCTATTCATTCTTCCATTTAGTTTGCACACAGCAATTGATGGCTTAAGTTTGTGTTTGGTGGGTGGCCACCAAGCAGATATAGCCTCCACCTACTTGAGATTCCTGTCCTCAATGGAGGGTAATACTGTCGTCCCCCCCCAATCTGGCTCTCATAGTGTTTTCATATATATAGCATAACTGTGCCATCCAAAAACAAATATGCAGCATATTTTCAAATTTCATGGTGGGTCAGGAAGGGATAGAGAGGAAAATGATGTCACTCAGAAAGATCTGGAGAGGAGCAACCACAAAAGAAAGGTCACTTGTCTGTATTTGTTTAGTGGAATGCCTTCTCCTCTCATCTGCTGTGGGCCTTCAGCAAATGTCGTTCCCCTTTGGCCCCCATGTGACTGGCACACAGCTAACCAGCAGCACTGGTCCTGAAGCTTCCATCCTCTTTCTGTTTCCCAAGTGGATGCCTTCAGGCAAGGACCACATTGCCACCTGCACTAAAGCGTTTGTGGGGTTGAGGATACAGCACAGTCAGTGAAATGCTCGCAGCATCAGTGTGAGAGTCTGAGTTCAAACCTGGCAATCACAGAACACCCCTGAGGGCTTGAGATACGGAACCAGGCAGATCCTTGGGGCTTGGTGATCCTCGGGCCAGCCAGCCTCATATAACTGCCAGCCCCAGGTTCCAGGAAGAGACCTCGCCTCAGAATCTAGGGAGAGGGCTCCAAAGAAACAATGGCTGAGGTTGAGCTCTGGTTATCACACATGTGCCTGTGAACCCACCACACAAACATGTGCCCACACCTACATGTAAACATACAAATAAAAAAATTAAAACAAACAAATGAATAAAACAAAGCCTTACACCTTAATAGTCAGCACCCAGTATGTGTTGAGTAAATGTGGAGCGAATGAGCAGGTGGCAGTGTACAGACAGATTCACTCTTATTTTTAAGATTTATTTATTTATTTATTTATTTATTATGTATACAGTGCTATGTCTGCATGTACACTTGCAGGCCAGAAGAAGGCATCAGATCACATTATACATGGTTGTTGCTGGGAATTGAACTCAGGACCTCGGGAAGAGCTGTCAGTGCTCTTAACCTCTGAGCCATCTCTCCAGCCCCAACAGATTCGTTCTTGAGTAGTTAAAAGAACCATCATTTACTGTGCCTCTGGGCTCTGAGTGTCATGGTGGCCTGCCACACGTCCTACCACCATGTGTTCATACGAGCTCTAGAGATAGTGAGATAGAGAAACTATCTCTAGGGAAACAAGAGTTAAGTATGGTTCCAGGCAGTGGTGCACAGGAGCCAGTTGCCTGCTGCTCACCAGAGCCTATTGGCCAGGTTGGACTCTGGCCATCACATGCTCTTGCATACATGTGTTTGTGAACCCATCATACAAACAGGTACACACACCTGCACATATAGACACGAATAAAAACAATTAAAAGAAATTTTAACTTTAAAAATTCCAATTTTAAATTTTAAAATTTTCAAGAAATTTTCAACCTGTTTGTTAAGCCACTGGCTGCCTGAAATTGGCCGTGATGGGAATATTTCCACTGTAGGAGCTGGCAAACATCTCACATCAGGGTTTTTTGTCCTTCCTCCCACAAGAGGGTATCTGCCAGGATGTCACTGGTTCCATGGCTGGCAAGTGACAACCAGCACAGGTTTTTCCATTGTGTCATTCTCCCTCCTACCAGCTGCCAGGGAGGCAGAGAGAAATATCTACCTGTGCATTAGAAGGCTCCATTCAACATCTCTATGAATATATATATATCACAATAGACTTCTTGGTCCTTGAGTTAATTCATATAGGTAGATGCACAAAGGGGACACTTGAAAGATGCCCTCTTGAGCATTTGGAGTTCACAGAGGCAGAGACAGAGAAGAGGGGCTCACGAACCTCACGAACCTGCCTCATTATTAACAGCTCAAGGTTTTTCATGGAGTCTGCCTGGAGCTTTACCAAGGGTGTTGCAGACGCGCCTTCCCCTTTCTCTATCAAGTACCTTCCCATGATGCCAAGCTCATGACCTATGTCAGGATGAGTACAGCCTGATGCCCTTATGCAGTTATCAGCAGCTCTGTGTGTGTGTGTGTGTGTGTGTGTGTGTGTGTGTTATAGAAACAGTGCCTGCCTGACTCAGATGCACCTAACAGGGAAAGCCAGCCCCATCGCAAATCCAAGGATTACCACAAAGTACTCCCCATGGATCGTAACAGACTAAGTCACCTGTTTAGAGTGACATCTATGACAGCTGGTGTTAGACCATTCCATTCACAGCCTGCCAGTTGCTGGGCACATATCTTTTGGGGTCTAGTCTTTACTTTCCAATTGCTCAACAAACCAAGGAGGAAAGATAAAGAAGGCTCCCAGTCCATCGACTGTCCCCCTCGCATTGACTGGCTCTGCTGTAAGCCTAAGGTTCAGCTGGTAAAACAAAAAAAAACAAAACAAAAACAAAAACAAAAACAGAGTGATGCCCAAGCCTGAATCGGTGTATTATGTTCATCTGGGCCTATGTACTGGGCCATTATTGACCATTGCATAAATATGGAATTTGGTTTCCAGAAAGAAGGCTTATGGAGAGACTTGATATTGGAAATGCAGAAAGAGGCACAGGGTAGGAAAACTGCCCTTGCTGAAGACTTGAGTCAACAAGCAAAATATATTTTTTGGTAAATGTGGATGAACGGTTGCAATGTTGAATGGGAATTTTTCTCCTTCTGGCTGCTTCTCCTACAATCGCCACCAGTGTCCTCCTGCAACCACGGTTGGGGAGGAAAGAACTCTAGGACTCCTTGTCAGCAGTGACCAGATGACAGACATCTGTTTTCTTAAAGACAAAAACGCTAAGACCTGCCATCAGCGTTAAAAGCAGAGTTCGTCATCCGGTTATATATATGAAGGGATCTAACTCTGTGACTCTAAGACTTTTCATATCAATGTAACCACAAGCCTGGTTCAGAGGCAAAGTGTGTTGGCCCAACAACCCGGCAGGTTTCTTGAACTTGTGGCCTCAGTGCTCACATTTACCCCTTAGCATCTTTTCCCCTTAAATCCATAGGTCAAGTGCCTGAGTTCACAGAGAGAGAGAGTCTGGGGTACAGAGTGTGGAGTGTAAAGAAGGCTCCGCAGCCTGAAGGTCCAGGGCCCGACTCCCATTTCGGGGTCTCCATCTCTCCGTGTGTGGCTTCCTCCCATCCTTCTTCTCACCTGCCCACCGCACACACCCCTGAAGCCCAGGGGCATTTATTCTCCTGTGACACTAGATGTGCTACAGAAAGGCAGGCCAAAGGATGTCTAAGCCATCCTGTCCCTTCTCCCTCTGTCAGGGTAAATACTGTTTATCAGCTTGGCAGGGTCTAGAATTACCTAGGAGACGCACCTGTGGCGTGCTTGTGAGCGGGTTCTAGGCTGGCTTGGTTGAGGGGGGAAGACGCAGCCTCACAGGGCCGGTTACACTATTGTGTTGTCTGGGTTGCTGAACTGGATGAAAAGGGAGCAGATGGCCTGAGCACACTGCCCATCTCCTGCTGCCTCCTGACTGTAGACAACGCTATGACCAGCAGCTTCATGCCTTCGCTGTCATAATTGCCTAGCCCTTCAAACTATGAGCTAGAATAAGCCCTTCCTTCCTTAGGTTGCTCCTGTCTGGTATTCTGCCTCAGCAGCAAGAAAAGTCATGAATGTGAAGTGGAGGTGGCCTCTGTACCTCAACTTTCCTAATGCTGAGAGCCTTTAATACAGTTCTTCATGTTGTGGTGACCACACACACACACACACACACACACACACACACACACACACAATTATTTCACTGCTACTTCATAACTGTAATTTTGCTACTGTTATGATGTGTAACAGGAATATCTGATTTGCAGGATATTTGGGGGTCATGACCCATAGGTTGAGAACCGCCGCTGTGCATGGCTCAAAAGCCTGTAGTCATCAGTAAGTCTTGGCCCAGAGATGTAGACTAGTTCCTCAGCCTGCCTATGTCAGGTCTGTTGTTTATCAGGTGAAATAGAAGCAGCCACCTGCCCTTCTTGATGCACGAGGCAGGGCAGCCGCCGTGACACCCCAGCAGGGCTGTGGGTGGGTTGGCCGGGTGCAAGAGTGCCCCCTCTTTTCCCTCCCCCTCTCAGCATTTTGTTTTAAAGCAGCAAGGCTCTGCATCCAGCAGCCTGTGTGACTCACACGCTTTCCTACCCTCCCGCGGATCCTCCTCATAAGGGGCTGAGCCCCAGCAGGAAGATCACAGCCAGCAGCTACGTACAAAGACAGCCAGGGAGTTATAGCCAAGATGACATTAGACAAAACAGCTGGAGATGATGTAGCCAGCCATCACTTGGGGCCTAATTATCTGCAGTCAAAGCCCTGGTGACATCTGAGGTCCCTATCAACCCTGGATGCCCTCAGATGCCATCCTAGCTGGAGTTTTCTATCTAGGTAGCAAATTAAACAAGGCGTGAGGTGTTAAGGTGGCCTCCAGGGGCCACCTCTACCCCCAGCCCACTAAATCTCTGGCTCCTAAAGAAACTGCAGGTGTAAACCCACAGCAGAATCACCATGCCAGGCAGGAAAGAGAGCAGAGGACAGCACCCCACAGTGCAGCTGATCACACCTGCTGTTGTCACAGGCGAAGGGAGACAGGCAAGCCTACTAGCTTTCCTGCAGCTAAAGACTAGCAGAGCTGTTGTCATTCAGCCCTGTTCCCGCCTCCACTGCCTTTGGTCTTGACCTCAAAACAAGTGTTCAGATGCGGCTGATGGTAGAGGTTGGGGGCCCTGAAACACATCCCAGAAGCTCTTGTAGGATGTACGGTTACAGAGACTCCTGTATCCTTTTACCCAAGCCCTTCGGGAGCCCCGCTGTGAGCCGCTTGCTAGCAACCAGTATGCTGAAGCCCAAATCCTCAACGGGATGGGATTTTGGTGGGGAACTTGGGTAGTAGTCAGGCTTGCATGAGGTCATGAGGGAGGAGTCCCAAGATGGAACCAGTGCCCATATAAAAGAAGAAGGAGAGGAGCTGGGGGAGGAAGAGACGTTTTCCTCAGTGGCATAGCCATCAGCAAGCTGTCCCTGTTCTTGCGAATGACCCCTTACCCACGTCCCTGTAAGCGGCCTTAAGTAAACTCCTTGGTGCAACAACAACAAAAGTACACCAAAGTAGAGGAGCCACTAGGGAAGAGAGAGGAAATCCATGAGAGCTCGGGTAGAAGGTGACCAGGAAAGGGGAGGGGGCAAGGGGAGGGCATGATCAAAAAACGCCATATGAACATGTCATAGTAGATTCATTACTGTGTACAATTCATAGATGTAATGAAAAGCTTTTCTAAAGAAGGGAGGGTAGGGTGGGCATACAAAGAAGCCAATGATCTGCAAACCAGAAAGAGAGGTTATCAGCAAGCACCAACTGCGTAGCACCCCAATCTCAGAATACCAGGCTCCCAGCAAGCCACCTGTTCCAGCAGCCCCACTTAAGGCACAGCGAGACAGCACAGAGCAGTGTGCATGGTGGGGTGGGGGAGGGGCCTCCTCTGATGAGGCCTCCTGCTCCTCCAACAAATGCCAGTTGACACCAGACACTGGGGAGACAACGAAAACAACCTGCTGCTTTCCTATTTAAAAACTCGTAACTTAGGGGCGTCCTAGAGGATAAAGTGCCCGCTACACAAGCACAAGGACCTGACCTGAACTCAGAGCCACATTAAAAACCAGGCGTGGCAATGCATGCTTGTAACCGTGATGCTGCTGGGTGGAGGTGCTCCCTTGCCGATCCCAGCTGCTCCCTGGCCAGCTAGTCCAACTGGAGAGGCAAAGTTCAGTTTCAGGCATAGAGTCTGTTCCCAACAGTAAGATGGAGAACAAAAAAATAAAAAACAAAAGTAGCCAGGCTTAGTGGCATACACCTTTAATCCCAGCACTTGGGAAGCAGAGGCAGGTGGATCGCTGTGAGTTCGAGGCCAGCCTGGTCTACAAAGTGAGTCCAGGACAGCCAAGGATACACAGAGAAACCCTGTCTCAAAAAAAAAAAAAAAAAAAAACCTAAAAAATAAAAATAAAAAACAAAAGTAAAGAAGTATTAAAGCAAAAGATTTTTAAAAATTTCTGCAGTACATAATTTACACAGAAGCAATGCTATCACTTCCCCAGTGTGGACTCAAGGCATGGACTTGGCCATCCTTCTCTCGGGAGTGGGGGTGGATTGGCCCTTTTCTTGTCCCCCCCCCCAACTTGATGTATGACAGCTTTGGTCTCCCTGGGAGTGGGCTGAGGTGTTAAGGCAGCCAGGGTGTGCATGTACACTGACTTAAGACCATTTAATAACCGTGCACACCTTACAAACAAAGAAACAAACAAAAAGCTGGAGAACAAAAGAGAAAGATGCCAGTTGACCTCTGACCTCACAGCACGCATATATATATATGCATATACTCTGGCACACACATACACATATACGCACACATGCATGCACACTGGTACACACACATACACATATACGCACACATGCATGCACACTAGTACATACACATACACATAATATAGGTAACCATACACACATGTGCATGCACACTGGTGTACACACATATACACACACACACAGATGCAGTTACTTGCACTCTGGTGGGCGCGAATAGGCATGTGCATACACCAAACACATACTGAAGCCAAACTACACCCAAAAGCCTATACTTTAGTTTATACTTTAGTATAAGGAACAGTTTTGCGGACAGATACCCATCATATAAGGTATTGTGGGCAGGGACAAGTTACTAAGGAGTTATCAATGAGGGAAGTCGGTGTGGAGAGACAGGATGCTCCCAGGAGTCCCCCAGGGAGATGTCCAAGTTGAACCTGGAAATGACTTCGGCACAGGACGAGCATCCTACAACAGAATGGCCTGGGTGGACATGCTAAGTCCAGAAGCATACGTGAGCTCATCTTCACTCTGGTAATGTACAACTTAAAGGAGTATGCCCTTCTTCCGTAGTCACTAAATGAACGGGTGACCCTAGCAGGGACCCCCAAAAAAGCTACACGCCACTGGGGCACAGAGAATGAGACCAGTGGACATGACTAGAGGCGAGGTGGGGTGAAGAAGGGTGGCAAACAGAGCCTTGTGTAATACATTTTAAAAAATGAAATCTGACCACGGTTCTGGAATTTTCTATGCACCTCTTCAGACTTCAGTGCCCTCTACCTTTAAATTGTAAGGACAATGTATGCACTAATTCAGCCTCCATCAAATTCTAAAAGACACTTATGACCTAAACAGGCTGAAGATAAGCAGGACAGGCACTGAAACACATTGGGGGGTTGTAAGCCAGTGAGGCCAGAGTACTGTTCACCAGTGTGGATCCTGCTGGCGTGTAAGACCCGGGACCTTGGCTGTCTTTCTCTTGGATGCAACCCTAGTATATTCCAGTAGGCTTGCTCCACGGAGGCCTCCCAGAGGCAAAGGAAGGACAGCTGTGTGGAGAGGATGAGACTGGAGGCAAGCAGACCGCTGCGAGTCTTCGGGGTGCACCGCCAGGACAGGAGGCGAGCTTGCTGATTGTTGGTGTAGAAGGAAAGCAGTTTCATCGAGCCCTAAATGATGTCATCACTGAAACAAAGCAGATTGGAAGTGGTGCATGATGGGTAGTCGTGTCAGCTTGGATGTGGCCAGTGTGAGGTGGGGATGCTGGGTGGCAGAGGTACGGATGGGTTGGAGCTGGAGATACAGAAACTGAAATACGAAGGTACTGGAACTCAGCACCGGCAACAGGAAAGGCAGACTAAGTCACAAAATGAAGGAAGAGTCTCCTACACATGAGGGACGCTTGGCACCTCATTGTCTTCTGCTAGGTTCAGACTTCTTCAGGGGCAGAACTATAGTTTATACTTATCAAAGCTTCCCCCCTCCATCACACAATCTGCGTAAAAGCTATGATGTATTTATTCATGATCCATCCATGAGTTATTCAGAATCTAGTGTGTGGCCAGCTCTGTCTTACGCCTTTGGACTAAGTCAGTAACATATAAACAAATAAATAAATTTAAAAAAAAGAAAACAGAAAAAGATCCTTTGGTCCCTACCTATGATGGCTGATCTTGTCAGAGAGATCAGTGAAGAACATCGCCTGTGTCTATGAGGTGTCTCCAGAGAGGATTAAGGTGGGATGACACATGCTCAGTATGCGAATCACTTTGCCGTGGGCTGCTGGAGGCCCAGGTGGACTAGAGAGAAGAAGGAAACCGGGAGAGCCAGACAGCTCAGCATTCACAGTCAGTCAGTGTCTTTGTTTCTCTGACTGCCTTCTCCCTCTCCTGTTCCTCTCTCTCTCTCTCTCTTTCCTAGATGCCCAGAGCAGCCGAGAGAGTCCTCTCTGATCCACAGGCTCAGTCCTGGACCTACCCACACCTGGGTGAAGTCTGAGCACAGGGAACAATCCCATCAACAAGAGAGGGCACAGGACACATTTCACGTGACAATGCCAACGTGAGGGCTCATGGGTAACATGATCACCTTCCCTAGAAGCCCCAGCCAGGCATGTCTCCCTGTGAAGCTGGCCACACCCAGCTCCTCTTCCTCAGACTTTGACATCGCCCATTCTTGTCCCCTCAACTGTTCCCAGGGAAGAAAAGGCTAAACTCAAAACACAGAAGAGGGCGTGGAGCATCTCAGAGTTGTTTCATCTCTGATGAAGCTGCCCCATCACCCTGACACACTCCACTCTGACAGTATTTGTGGCCCCTTGAGGAAGGACAACGGCCTTCCACAAGGACCCACAGACACATGGTGACCCATCAACATGATAATAAAGGGGATTTCTTCTCAAGATGTCAAGATTTCAAAAAAAAAAAATGCCCCCAAATAAGCCCTGTGTACTAACTTCCATATGTGAAATGTGAAAGTGTGTAAAAGAAATAGCTTGGTGATAATGTTTGCTTGTGTATGTACATATGTGTGTATGGAGGGGCACATACATGTGTGCGCATGCTAGTAGAGGCTAACAGTCATTGTCAGGTGCCATCCTCAGTCACTCTACGCCTTAGTTATTGAGAAAGGTTCTCACATTGTATCTAGAGCTCACCAATTCCACTGCACTGGGGAGCCCCCGGCCCTACTCCACAGCACCAGGTGGACAGACACACAGCACCCTGCCTGGCTCTTTCCCCTCAGTGCAGAGGATCTGGCTTTGGGCCCTTACACTTATACAGCAAACATCAACCAAGCAAGCCATCCCCCCAGCTCGTGAAGTTTGCTCCTCACCAGCGGGGGGGTGGGTGCACATCTCACTGAGCACAAGGCTAGTGAGATCAGGAGAAGTCGCCTCCTAAAATCGTCATATTGGGACAACTGCACCAGGCCAGCACCAATCATTAGTGCTCATGTGTAAATTAGCCAGTGAAATTGGTTATTCACAAATCAAACATCTGAGGAAGTCCGAGACAGGAGCAGTGAAAACAAAGGAGGCAAGGCAGGATGGAGAAGGCTGAATTTAGTTGAGTAGAAAGACACAGGCCCCGGGTTCACAGAACCTGAGGTAAAAATACCACAAAATCATCACACACACACACACACACACCAACCGCAGGGTAGTTACACATCGTCCTCACATCCTTGACGTCATTCACGCCCACAAGTCAGGATGCGAGAGATCAGAATCACCCCCCAGAGGCAGCACAGCCCACTCTGCAGCTCCACCAGCTGTTATTTGGGAAACTCAGCCCTTCTTTGGGGGGTGTGATAATGATTGTACCAAGGTCCCAGCGTTCCTGTGTGAACTTGATGCGTTCATTCTGGGGGGGTGGGGGGGGCACTCTTAGAGCAGGTTTGACACAGGGTCAGCACTCAACAGCTGGGTTTTTTTTAAGGCTTGTTTTTTAAATTTAGGTGTATTTGTGCATCCCTGTGTGAGGTTTTACGTGCCACATGTGTTCAAGAGCCCACAAAGGCCAGAATAGGGTGTCAGATGGCCCGGAAATAGAGTTGCAGGAGGTTGTGAGCCACTAGTGCATGCTGGGAAGTCACCTGGGTCCTCTGCAAAAGCAGCAAGCATTCTTGGCCATTGGGCCACATCTCCAGTCCTACTGCTAAGTTTTTATTACATGTATGTATGTATGTATGTATGTATGTACGTAAGTATGTATGTATGTGTTTATTTATTTGAAAGACTGTGAGAATCAGTTCTCCCCTTGCACCATGTGAGTTTGAGGGACTGAACTCAGGTTATCAGGGTTGGTGACAAGTAAGTGTCTCTACAAGCTGAGCCACCTCTCCAGCCCCTGCCATTATTTCTGTGAATGAGGACAGCAAGGCAGAGGAGAAGCCACTTGGCTGAGGCCACCGGCAACGAAATAGCAAAGCGTAGACCAATGTGACTTCATGGACCCCAGACAAAGGAATCACTTGGGTGGGGACCACAGTGACAGGCACAAGTGTCCAGGTGCCACACTGCATCACCTGATCACTCAGGCAGGTGGAGCACAGGAGAGAGTCCACAGGAACTCAGCCTTGCACTCAAGACAGATCTTCTCCAGCATGGAGAGATGGCTCAGAGGTTAAAAGCACTGCCTGCTCTTGCAAAGGTTCTGAGTTCAACTCCCAGCAACCACGTGATGGCTCACAACCATCTATAGTGACATTTGGTGCCCTCTTCTAAAGTCCATGCAGGCAAAACACTGTGTATACATGATAAATAAATTTAAAAAAAGAAAGAAAGAAAAAGACAGACCTTCCCCCCAGAGATTCCTAACATAGGGAGCACTAGTTTTGGACTCAGCCCTGACTCACTCACCCAGCATCCAGGAGACCCCAGGGTACTGTGTTGCACTCTTCCATCCAACTCCCCAGCCAACAGACATCCCTACAGACAGCTGTTCAGGGAAGCACAGACGTCACTCCCAGCAACTGGCTTTTTCCCCCCTTTCTCTAGCTTCCATGGGGTAGATGGGGTGGGCAACCCTGTCAGAGAAGAAAGCTTTTTTCAGAGACCAGGTGTTATCACACCAAGCTGTGCTTCGGGGAGCATCTAACCACCGGGGTCTGTAAGGGAGATGCTGACATAATCTTAATTACGAGAGAGACTTTCTCAAGAGTGAAAATGTGTGACCTAGCCGATGCCATGAGCATGTCCTCCTGACCTGTGAGGGAAGCCACCTGGTGGAATATTATGGGTAATATATTATGCATCTTCATATCCCGTGATCCCCATCTGAGGCTTAGCAAGGTTGTATTTGGAAGGAAGGGAGAGAAATATATATATATATCATACTTGAGATCCCTCGCCTGTACAGGAGACCAGGATGAACTTTCTACCCAACTGTGTTTTACATTTCAGATGAAGCACATTCTATTTCAGGTGCCACTGAAAATGCAGGAAAAGTACCAGAGACTCAAGTCCCAGGAATTCAACTGGCCTCAGTTCAGAGACAGCGAATGGTCTCATACCATCTTTTCTGCATATTCATAATTTCTCAATGTGAAGAGGTCCTTGCTACCCGATGGAAAAAGAAAGAGAAAAGAACAGAAGGTTTCCTTGGGACGTGTCACCATCACCAGCCCCCTGAGGCCCTTGTCTGCCTTTGGTGTCTGTCCCCCGGTGTTTGGCTTTCTGCTCTCCCTGACAGGCACTTCCTTGCTCGATGTGGAAGGGGTGAGCGGCAGGTGGAACGCATTACACTCGGCAGTGGAGGCTGCCTCCTGAGGAGGGAGTGGGGTATATTTAAGTATTTAGCTCATGGCTAGAATTGACTTAGGAGGGAATGGGCAGCAGATGTGATGAGATTTATTAACAGAAATAAAGGTCACATGGCCTTGAGTGGCACCTCCTGTGAGAGCTATGTCACCCGCTGGCCCCTGAGCAGCTCCCGTGGGCTGTGACTTGCCACTAGCATTCATCTGTGGTAGTAGGAAGCCACCACGATGCTTTTCTAAATGTCATATTCAATTTATATTTATATTTATAAATATATATGCTCTGAGAACAGCACCCTAATTAGAACAGACAGCAGCACCATGGAATGTTCTAGCATGTTCTATTCCATGGCCAACTCTTCTGCTGCCTTTGTCAAGGTAGCATTGCCTGACAGTAGGACCAGAGAGTAGGTCCTGGGTTTCTTTTCCACTGTGTCATGTTTCTTTAATTAACTATGCCATGGGGTGTGTCCTCAGCTCACAGCTAATCTAGGTCAGAAGTCTGTGCCACCCGCCTCTCCTCCCCCCCCCCCCCCCCCGCCAGAATCCCTGGCTGAAACCTGATTCCTAATAAAAAGATATTTAGGGGTGAGCCTCTGAGGGAATTAGGTCGTGTTGGAAGCTATCCTATGAAAGGGGTTACTAGTTTCTTCAGCACACACGTACATGCACATACACGCACACACACACACACATGTACACATACACACCATCTCACACACATATACATATACACACACAGCACAAGCACACAAATGCACATAAACACACTTGTGCATATATACACACAGACACACAGACACACAGACACACACACCATTCACGCCTTCTACATCAGGACCCAGCAAGAGAAAATGGCTGGCTATTCAGCAATCCCTCATTAGTCACTGAACGGTTCCTACCCATAAGCCACCCAGCCTGTAGAATATAACTGTCTCACCCTGGACAAGAGAGCTTGCGGCTGTGAGTCAAATGGAAAGTCCTCACTCTGCAATCCCACTGCTCACAAAACCCCCAGCTCCTGAACAGGCAAGGCCCTTGGCTTCCTACGGACCAACCCCGCCATGCTGGTGTTAGGAGTTACAGGGGTTTTACTCGAGAGGGATCCTAACTTCTAGGAAGCGCTTGGATTCACTCCCTGTCCCTACTGTCATCTTTCCTCCCAGCAGGATTTTCCCAAAAGCCCCTTCCAGGCTCCAAACTGTTCGTGATTTTGACCAGTTAGATTCAAGCAAAACAGAGGGACCTGGAGGCTGCACTGAGCAGTTTCGTCAGCTCTAGTCTACAGGAGATGGTGGGCCAAGGAGCACAGGTCCCCCAAGGCCCCAGAGTCTCTGTTAACTCATCCTTGCTCTCAAATTGCCTCCAACCTTCAGGAGTAAGCCCAGCCGTAGTTCACTGGTGGAATACACACTTCCAAAGCAATTTTAAAATAATCGTACTATATGCTAAACCTTAGGAAGGAGACAAAAAGAAAACCCTGCAGCCAAGTCACTCTAGCCTGAGCAGCGACGACAGGGTTTCATAATTAGGAAACGCAGTGTCATTTCTGAACGCTAAGGCACCTTTGAAACACCTTACCGAACGGAAGGCTGAATATCTGATACCGGATTGATTTCAGATTTCAAGTCAACTGCCGCAAAATAATGAGCTGCCTCCATCCTGAGCTGCCAAGCTCCAATATGGGGGCGGAGGGGTGCTAGGGCAGGAGAGAGGAGGGGGGCACGGAGGAGACCCGCGCAGAGACCTCTGCACAGCTGAGGGGCTGTGGTGGGCTGCAGGCTGCAGGACCCCACCGCATCCTGCATGAAGTCATTTGCCCCCGCAAAGGGGTTGTTCTGGAACTCGGGTGTTGTTTGAATTGCTCAGCAGAGATGAGGTTGGGAGTGTTGGGGAAGGGCATCCTGGACTCAAAGTAACTACAAGTGTTTCTTGGCAAGCAGTGTGACTTGCTTCAGCCTCTGAGATGGGACAATGGTGGCCCTCACTTCCAGCCCTTCAACATCACCGCCAAGGAGCAGCTAGCACAGACTAGTCTCTGGATTTCTTGTTATTTTGTCTTTTTTTTTTTTTCCAGAGCTGAGGATCAAACCCAGGGCTTTGTGCTTGCTAAGCAAACACTCTACCACTGAGCTAAATCCCCAACCCCTTGTGTCTCTGGGCTTCTTAGACCTACGAAAGGACAATGAGCCCATTCTTTTCAACAGATCCTGCCAACTCAGCACCGTTCCACAGCGCCCCTGCACAGCGCCCTCCACGGCACCCCTGCACAGCGCCCTCCACGGCACCCCTGCACAGCGCCCTCCACGGCACCCCTGCACAGCGCCCTCCATGGCACCCCTGCACAGCACCCTCCACAGCACCCCTGCACAGCACCCTCCATGGCACCCCTGCACAGCGCCCTCCACGGCAACCCTGCACAGCGCCCTCCACGGCACCCCTGCACAGCGCCCTCCATGGCACCCCTGCACAGCGCCCTCCACGGCACCCCTGCACAGCGCCCCTGCACAGCACCCTCCACGGCACCCCTGCACAGCGCCCCTGCACAGTGCTCCTGCACAGCGCCCTCCATGGCAACCCTGAACAGTGCCCTCCACAGCTCCCCTGCACGGCGCCCCTGTATAGCACCCTCCACAGCGCCCCTGCACGGAGCCCCTGCACAGCGCCCCTCCCAACATCTGGCCTTCCAGCCTCTGTGGCAGAAGAGGGTGTTGCTTTGCAAAGCCCCCCCCCCAACATGAGAACTAGAATATGTATCCTCAGAACTCCTGAGAATGTCAGGTGAGCACAGTGGCCCCCACCTGCGATTCCAGCCTCAGTAGCAGAGACAGGGAATCCTCAGGCTGAGCTGCCTAGCAAGGCCAGCCGGTTCAGAGAGCCCTGGGTTTGACTGACAGAGCCTGCCTGCGTGAGTAAGAGGGAAGGGCGCTGATGACGAATCATGATACAAACCCTGACCTCCACATGCAGGCATACACACGTGTCCACACATGTGCACACATGCACATTTGAAAATAGAAAAATATTCTTTCTCATCATCCGAAGTCCCTTTAATGTCATGTTCAACTTCCTAAAGACGGTAGCCCACAGCACAGCATGAATGTGGGTGCGGGGGGTGCTGCTCACATGCCCTCAATTACCAGACGCCTCACTCTTTGAGACCTTGGGAAGACCCCTGGGCACAGCCCCAGAGACAGATGGGAGTTGCTATGCAAATCACACCCATTCCTTCTGGTGGGATGGGATAACTAAAGTATATCTGCACCCCGCTTCCTGGGGCACCGTCTCACAGCAACAAATCTCCGGTTGTGCACGGTAGGCGCTGGCTACCTTCCCGTTTTATCTCCCTCTCGGGGACCCTTTCCAGTGAGTGTTTCCTGGATTTTCCCGTCAAAATCCACATACCGAACCCGTGGATCAGAGTCTGTACCCAGAGAACCAGCTACGTGATGTCCCACTGATGCTCCCTCCCTCCCTGAGACCGAGTGGCCCTCGAGCCGTTTCCTACTCCTAATGTGATGGCCCCAGACCTGCAAGATGGTCCCAGGCCACGGTCAGCCTTACAAAGGTCCCTCCTAGTACAAAAGTCTGGGGCAGGATACAGTGCTGTCGGCCCCTCTGTCCAATATGATGCAATGCCCGCCGTTTCTCTTGATCAGGGCAAAACACTTCGCCTCTCAGTGCAACCACATTTGCACATTTGCTTTTTCATCACATTGCCCTCTCAGATAGATTCCCCTTGTTAATATGAGGTGGCCAAGCCTTCTGATTTCAGCTGCCAATGCTCATCATTTCTGAGTCCCGTATACGCTAAATATTCATGCTCTCCGTGTCTTCATCCACACCATCAATGTGAGCATTAAGGAGGGGCTACTCCAAGGCCCACTGTAGCCCTGGTTGCCTCAGCTCTGCCTCCAGTCATTAGCCACACCCGATGGGTACAGGGGTCATGGGCCACCACGGGCATGCCTTAATGTTATCAAATCCATATTTTCTCTATTAGACCTTCAAGGACATCCAATGAGACTCTACAAACGCCCCCATGGAAAGCCAGACTTGCTATCGAAAAGGCTTAATTCAATTCAATTAAAGTCCAGGTTCTTTCATGCTCGGGCCTTGACTGGGCTCTGTTTCTCCACACCCCCACCACACCCCCCATCCCGAAACCATCTCATTCAAACCCCAACAAGAGGAAAATGATTCCCATATATACTTTGGCTACCAAATTCTGATATATGCTCCTGAGCTCTGTGGGTTTGGGGTAGGGAGTCAAACCTGGGGCCTTGTGAGTTCTGGACAAGCACCCCACCACTGACACCCAAGCCTCAAACTTGTAAACCTCTGAACACCAGGTTGTCTCCAACATATCTGCTCTCTGCTTCCAGCCCAAGAGCTACAGCCAAAGTGCTGTGGACGGAGCAGCACACCTGGGCACCCAGGAAAGCGTATTGGAGGGCACTGAAGTTGAATTTTGACATGCCACCAAGTATTCTTCCTTTTCATGTAAGGCCAGCCTCCCGGCCTCCTTCCACTCCGGACTCTCTCCCCTGAGGTTACCCCCAAGTAGCAGGGACCAGTTGCCCAAGATTTTTCCCATCTTAGGACCAAAAGTCCCCATATCTTGGGAATAGTCTTGGCCTTCTGCAAACCATGACAAACATTTGGAAGCTTTTTTTTTAATGTCTGCTTGGTGTCTGGTTTCTAAGTGTGGGGCAGGGGCACACAGACGAACACAGGTGAACAATACATACTAAAGCACAAAGTGCCCCGACCTAGAAAGCAAGGACGCCTTGAAGATGTGTTCACTGCACAGCACCAGGAGCCCAGCATTCAGGAAGAAACTGCGGATGCTGCCCACATGCTGGGAGGCTCTCCAGCTGCGACCCCGAGCTCAGCCATTCTTCCCTGCCCCCCCCCCCAGCACCGCCCTCCAGCTCTAGCGCCCACATCGCTGGCACCTGGGAGCTTTCCGAGGACTGCGGCAGCTGACTTGGAAAAGGACAAAATTCAGAAGGCTAACACTACCAAATCAGTGATCAAATTCTGTTTTCTGCTGGCAACAGAGGACCACTGTCTGAGAAGACACTGCCCAGGACCGCTGTCTGAGAGGACAATGCCCAGGACCGCTGTCTGAGAGGACACTGCCCAGGACCGTTGTCTGAGAGGACACTGCCCAGGACCGCCATCTCAGAGGCTACTTGGTCTTAGAACTTTACCTGGCCTGGCAACACCCTACTTCACCCTTAGAAGCACAGTTCACTCCTTGTACCGCGGGGCCAAGGTATCTTGTAGCCCAGGCTAGTCTCCAGCTTTGCATCTCGAATCTTCCTGCTTCCACCTTCCAAATCCTGGGATTCCAGTGCGCACCGCTTAGTCTGACTTCTGTGGCGCCAGAGCTCAAACTCCAGTCTCCCTGCGCGATCGCCTTCTACCAGCTAAGGCCCAGGCCCACCCTAGATTAGTCGTCTCTGGTCCACACCTGCCCCCTCAGAGCTTTGGCTCTGCAGACTTGCTCCTCACCTCCTCTCCTGTGTCTCTCGGCCTCTTGCTCAGGAGTGGATCTCTAGCCTGCAGGTCACACTGGTCACCCATGGCACCTTCCAAGCCTCAGCCACCCTGGCTTCCTCTCCCACAATCTCACAGGAGGGTGAGCATTGCATCATGGGTAGTATTTAAAAGCCTCACAGGTGCCGCCCATGTTCGGCCCAGAACAAGCCCATGGTCTGAGATGTCTCCCGGATGCGCACCTTACACACTGTGGGCCCCTCGTTTATGACGTGAGGTTGGTAACAGCACTTACCACATAATTGAGAAGAACACGTAGAGCCTAAAATAAAATCACCTAGCACACGACCTGCGTGTACCATGGTAGCTATCAGCCATCTGCTATTTAGTATAAAACAGCGGCTAATGGCTGCCTGGCAGGTGGTTTTTGAAATGGAGGGAGAACGTGAGGTCTGAGAGTTTCAGGGAGGGAGCAGCCAAACCACTGGGAAAGTAAGAAAGGACAAAGCCAAGCTTTGCTGATGTCATAGGTCTGGCCCAGAAGATGCTGGCACTGAATTATGTGTCACCTGTGGGGTCACCTTTGGCTCCCTGGCTCTCTCATTCTTAAAGACAGTGGTGTCACTGTGCCCTCTTTAACCAGGGTTGAGAAAAATGGGGCACAAGGCTTTTTCTAAGAAGCATTATCCGCTGGCCTCTGTCAGAGGTGGGTGGCGGGGGCAGAGGGAGATGGGAAGTGAGGAGGGGTTTTCTCATTCTTGGTCTGTGACTTCAGTGGCATGGACAAACAGGAAATCAGAAGTTGGCCTGTAGACGCCTGGAGGCACCAGGCCAGTTCTGAGCTCAGTTTAATTTTACCAGCCACAAATCTTCCTCAATGTCATCCAACGCACTATGGGCATTGACAACTATTAAACAATAGCATAACAAATCGTGCTCCTGCCGGGCCTCCTCTGAGTGCCAGCCAGAGCTGCCTGGGTGATTCAGGAGGACGGTCTTACCCATCTCTTTGTCCTTGGCCTGCTGGCACCCCAGCTAGGAATGGAGAGGCTGTGGGCTGCGGTGATTGTGCACTCACACTCACTGGGCTCTGTGAATGTGAACTCACACTTGCTGGGCTCCGTGAGCCTGCAAAAGCAATTGTCAGGAGGAAGCAGGAGACACAGAAACAGCCGTGAGCTTCTGCTACACGTGGCTTACCCTGTGCCCTAGGTCAGTCCACACACCCCACAGTGGTCCCCACCCCCGCCCCCATTTTGCCATTCTTCTGACTGGTTCCCCCACCATTCAGGATTCATCTCACAAGTCTATCCTGATCTGTTAGTGACGCCTACCCGGAAAAAGTACGTCAAGCAACCCTGGTGGGGGGGGGGGGGCAGGAAGATTGCAAAGCGGTTAAAGCACTTGTCCAAGTGTGAGGATGGAGTTCAGATCCCCACAGCCCACATAAATGTCACATGGGCATGAAAGCCGGCTTGTAATTCCAACCTTGGGAGGTGGAGACAGAGGGTCCCAACAGCACACTGGTTCATGAGACTTGATGTATCGGTGAGCTCTGGGTTTGATTGAGAGGCCTGCCTTGATGAATAAATAGGTGGAAAAACAACTGAGGATGGTTCCTGGCATAACCTCAGGCCTCCACGTGCACGTGCACACACCTATACACCCACCCATGTACTGCCCTCCCCCCACACACATATAAAAAACAGCACAGGATAAAGCCTGAGGGCTCAGCTCCACTCAGTGGGAGAGCCTGCTTACTGGGCACAGTCCCTGCATTCCTTTTCCAACCACAAAGGTAAAAACAAAAATAGCATATAATTCTTAGCTACTTGGGAGGCTGAGGCAGGAGGATTACTGGAGTTCAGCCAGCGGGGCAGGAGGATTGACAATGGGTGACTTCCTTGGGTAAAGCAAGCTCTCTGGAGGCCCCTGTGGAGGTGACCTTCCTACTGGGTCAGGTTGTGCCTGGGAAGGTTTAGTTTACATAGATTTGCTACGCTGATATATATATATATATCACTAAAATCATTTTAAAGGCAGGACATAGAACCTTGTTCTAGTAACAAAGTGTCACTGTGTGGGAAATGTGAATAGCAGGAAGAAGGATCCAAACACATCCCAGGCTCCCAGCATGCCCTGCACAGAGGGGAGGACCACAGGCGTGGAAGGGTTGCCATTCCATCATCGGTGAAGTGTCACTTGCCCTCTGCTTCTCCAGGAGGCTCAAAGCTCCATGGGAAAAATGACCTTGCTCAACTTGACTTTCTCCATCAACCCAGCTCCGCACTCGGAGTGTAGGAGGTACTCAATAAACCTGTTGATGAGGATGAAGGGCGCTTGGACGTTTAATGAGGATGCTGAGAACCAGGAGATACTGGGTTTTGGTGCAGAGACAAAGCGCTCCTTAAAGGTTCAGCCACTTTCCACCACTGCTGTCTTGCCCAGCTGCTGTAGGCATGTGGACTCAGGAGACCTCTTGCTGACCGTGCCTGGAGAGAGGAGAGACGGGGGCTCAGGGTGGAGGGGAGGGGGGAGTGTCTCTACCAGGAGCTCCTACAGAGAACATAGAAAAGAACTACAGTACAGCGACAGAGATTTCAGCCTTCCTGGCTCTGCCCCAGTACCCAGAAATTTCTTTATTCAAGCCTTACAGGCTCTGGAGAAACACTCTGTGGCTTAGGAGAAGGGATTTCATGCAAGTTGTCTCCACCCTGACAGCTGCCTTGTGTCTTCAGCAAGGGAGTGGAGTGGAGTGGAGTGTGGAGCAGGGAAGGAATCTGCAGAGATGGCGCTCCACAGGCACCATACCAGCCCGATCCCTCAAAGGGGCCATGAAGAGCATGGGTGTGTCTACACACAGCCAACTTCTCCTCATCTGAGAGAAGGGGATTTGAAGCCAGAGGATGAGAAGGGACCCCTGGGGACTCCTGAGCAGGTGCCGTAGAGCAGGTTAGGCCCTGGAGACATTCTGTCTTCACCATGGCTGCAACTTGGACACAGCAGCTGGAGCCACTGCCACAGGCAGAATTCAGCCAGGGAGCCATCATCTGCCTCCCTCCTCTACAGACTGTAAGATCAAGGAAGGTCCTGAGGACTGGAGTCACGCGTTCAAGGGCGCCTGTGTCCAGACATCAAGTCAGCTATCTGGGCTAGAGGTGTTGGGTGCTCACAAGGACTCCCTGCAGATCCTCATGGAGGCGTCTTTGGTGTGTGAGATGGTTGGCCTTTTCCACCTGATTAGGTCTCAAGTCAGCTAAGAGGCACACTTCCAGACAGGTCTGTGAGGTTATTTCCATACTGTAGCATGCAGAACTTTCCAGTGGCAGTCCAGGTACAAAGAGGTCCAAGGAAAATGCAGTGTGCCTTGCTAGCCTACCTTCACTTCCCAAGAGTGGATGTGTCCGTCATGCTGCTGCTGGAGGTGGTGGTGGTGGTGGTTGTGGTGGTGGTCGTGTTGGTGGTGGTGGTTGTGTTGTTGTTATTAGTGGTGGTGGTGGTCGTCTTGGTGGTGGTGGTGGTGGTTGTGTTGTTGTTATTAGTGGTGGTGGTGGTTGTGTTGTTGTTATTAGTGGTGGTGGTGGTTGTCTTGGTGGTGGTGGTGGTTGTGTTGTTGTTATTAGTGGTGGTGGTTGTCTTGGTGGTGATGGTTGTGTTGGTGGTGGTGGTGGTAGTGGTGGTGATGGTGGTACTGATGCTAGTGGTGATAGTAATGATGATGACCATGGTGGCAATAGTGGTACCATCCTTTGCTGGTATCAGAACCCAATTTCTTTGTCTTTCTAAAGACCAGCATCTCCCCAGGAATCCATCATCTTGCATTACTAGATTGGAACAGCCTTGTGGACTGACCAGATACCAGGTGCTCAGCATCTCTACTGTGCAAAGTGTTGGACCATCCACTTGTTCTGTGTAAGACAATCTATTAGCCTCCACTGTGCAGGCATCCATCCAATCAGTTCTATCCCTCTAGTTAACACTAATATAGTGTGTATCCCAGCCACAGGCCTTGAGCCACCAGGCTGCAGAGCTCAGGACAGCATCAATCCCTTGTAGGTCTCAGCTTCCAGCCCTCAGGGCCCCTGCTGGGTGTGTGTCCTTTCTTATTGCTAAGATCTTGGGTGATCCAGGCTTGAGGAACTACACACACATACACACACAATGCACACACACATACACACATACACACATACACACACACATACACACATACACACACACATACACACATATGCACACACATGCACATACACATATATACACATATACACACATATACATACACATACACACACACACACACACACACACACACACACACACACTCCTTCACCAAGCAAGTAGGGAAAACCTAGGATGAAGCATGGTTACAAGAAGCCCTGGCCAAAACTAATGAAGATAGACAGACATTCCTCCCCCCAAGCACAAGCATGGCCTGTGTCATCATCACTGGACCCCAAAAGGCCTGCAGGGCCCTGAACACCCCACACCACAGTCTAGATGGCTCATGCTTTAGCATCCATCAGAGGAGAGTGAGCCTGTGTGAGCCTGTGTGTGCCTCTGTAGGGTACATTCCTTCAGTGTTTTCAGTGTGTGAGAACACAGGTGGCAGACACACAGTAGTAGGCCGCCTAGCTATGGGCTCCCCACCCCCTGGGTGTATGTGGGTGTATCTGTGTGAGTGTGCCTGTGCGTGCATGTGCACGTGTGTACATATGTATACATGCACACTTCGCAGAGGCCAAACTAACCTCAATTTTAAATATTTCCTCTTTACCAATAGAGCCATGCATATCAAAACCATATGTCCAAATTTGGGGCTCAGCAATGGATCATTATTGCACTAGATATTATTGCCCCCCAAAATGTATATGAACACTTAAACTGAACTCTTTAAGAAATAATGAATTGAGGACAGGAATTAACCATCTGTAGGGAAAAAAGCCATTTGAGAAGGGCATAGTGGCACATGCCTGAGACTTTGAGGCTAGCCTGGTCTACACAGCAGGTCCAAGGTCAGCCTCAGCACAAGGGTGAAAGCCTGGTTCAAAAAAGAAAAGGAGACTGGAGAGTTGGCTCTCCTGCTGTTCCAGAAGGCCTGAATTCCGTTCTCTGTACCCACAGCTGTCAGGTGGTTCGTACCATCTGTAACTCCAGGTCAGGGTATCCCTCACTTTCTTGTGACCTGCAAGTGTACCACAGTCACATGCACATGCCTCCCCATACACACACACACATACACACACACACACACACACACACACTTTAAAATAAATTTTTAAAAAGAAAAGGAGAGAGGAGGGAGAAACCCTCAGCTAGAGGTGGGACGTGACAGTAGTTTTGTAGTTGACTGGATGGAGCCTGCCCTGCATCTGCCAATGGGCTGCGGGGTGCATTTGACTTTGACCCCTCCACGATCCGCAAAAGAGTCCCTCCTACCTCTTCAGAATCCAGCATCTCCTCACCGTCCTACCTCCTCACACCACAATTGTTAAGAGTTCTCATAAACACCAAGCTGCCTGCCTCCATTTCGCTCCCTTTGAACAGAGCTGAAGGTCCTTGGGGTCCTGAGACAAAACGTCAGCCAGAAACTTAAGTTGCTGCGCCATCATGTGGCTAACGGGAGGATGGCACGCTTGGCCCAGGGCTGAAGAGGGAAACAATGAGACATCAAGCCAGACAAGGGCACCTCCTAAAAGGCTCCACTCTAGTTGTTAACTGGGCTTGGAATGGCCCAGCTTCGCGCCAGAACACAGACATCCCACAGGGCCTGGCCCTCTATTTCTGGTAGTTTTGTTCTGCAAAGCTGTGTGCCAGTTAGAAGCCCCCCTCAGGTCTCCCAGCATGTCCATTCTCGAAGGACACCGTCAGTCCACCCAAACAAGTCCTGCTCCGTTTTACAGAAAGCATCAGGAGGGAGGGGCATGGTCCCCCGACAGCCCCACCTTGAAGGTCCCGGGGTCAGGGTTTTTCTAAAGTCCAACCCAAACTGGAGGAGATACATGCAAGCCAGACCTCTTGATCCAGAGGACCCGAGTTCAAGTCCTAAGCCTCAGCACGTGCTTGCTCTGGTCCTCATCATCCCATCTGTGAAGAGGGAGGAGCAGCCGTCTTGAACCCTGCCTGTGCATTAAAGTCAGGAGAAGCAAAGCGCCCCACAGGCGCAGAAGCACAGTAGGGTGTTTATAGTCAGTGGGGATGGGACAGGGCACCTGCCGTGCTCATCAAATGTTTCAGTGTCAACCTTATCTATTTTACCTTATATATCTATAGAATCACATCTATCTGTTAAACCTAGGATGTATATTCTTGTGATAAATATAGACTAGTAACTGACATGACCATTTGCTTGTATTACTTAATTATCCCAAACGGCCTGTAATATCACTCTCAAAGTATTGGAAGTAAACTTGTGTGAAGCCTCAGAGACCTACAGAATATGGCATTTAAAGATGTTCTTATTAATTTAAAGATTCTTTGACAATGAGAGGGGTTAACTCCTGGTAACATCCAGCCTACCTCAAAGAAGATGATGAGCATCAAAGAACCTCCTTATGGAGTTGGCTTCAGATAAAGCAAAACAGCCACTGGTCAAAATGTCATCGATTCTCCCATAGACAGAATTCTGCCTAAAAAATGGGCCAGCTTGGATGCAGGCAGAGTCCAAACTCTGTCAAGACAGGGTAAGCAAGTCCTCAATAGTTCCTGCCTCACAAATATGTCTGTCAGATACACTGGACCAGAAGGCTGAAGATGGTGCTCCAACAGTATAGGAGTTTTAGGTGACTGTTCAGGCAGCAAACTGTCTCTGTCATATTTTCATTTTGGAAGCTGCTAACCTGTACTTCCGGTTTACTCAGGTAACTAATTTTACTCCTTCTCAAGTCTCTTGAAGTATCTGAAGACCAGATAGTTTAGTTTTACAATTAAGCTTAGTTGCCTAGGGATTAAGATGTTTTTAGGTCTAGATAGATGTTTCAAGTTGGTAGAGATGAGATCTGATGGATATTGATTTACATTCAGAATTTTAGATGCACCAAGATAGGAAAGATGTTTTCTTCAAGGCTGCCAAATACAAATAGCCAAAAGACTATGAATGTAACATTTATATAATTCCTAATTGTTTCATGGTTCTTCTTTCTGTATGTAGTTTATTGTATTTTGTGTAATAATATACATATATGTGTAAAAAACAAATATAATAAAAATATATTAAAAATAAAAATTTAAAAATGTTTCAGTGTCAGGTGTGATTGACACAAGGGACAGCCATCCAGAGTTGGGGCCCTCAAACCCAGAGCCAGAAAAAAGCAGGAGGGGCGTGTATAGGCTCAATTTTCTTAGCAAATATATTTTATTATGACCTTATTAACCGAGAATACCTCACTTATAACCTGACTAACCTAAACAATAGGAAAAGAAGATTAAAGAATTCAATAACGAAACCATAAGGATATCAGTTCCGAGGAACAACTCTCTGCCGTAGTCAGCAGGATTTCTTCTGCTGGAACCTGGAGCAACCAGAGCCCAGAACCTCAGCTGGAGCCAGGAGCCCTGAAGCCGTCCCTCCAGCGGTTCTCTCTAGGAGCATCTCGAAGGAGTGATGAGCAGCCAAAACTATCCCAAGTCTCCAAAAGGCCCCACCTCCAGTTCTGGGCTCATTTATATATCTCCTCCCAGAGTCTGTTCATGGATCTTTTCAGCTGGCAACAATCAAACTCCCACACAAGGCGGGTTTGTCTTCTATTGGATTAACCTCACCTGTTCTCTAACAAGACGGTTCCCCATCCCATATTTGGGATCATAACAAAAACAGGTTTATCTCTCTTTCAGGTGTGCCTGGGTTAGCGGGAGTAGGGCACCTCACAACCACCTTCAGGGTTGGAGCAGCAGAGCCTGGCAGAGTGTGGCCATCTTCAGAGCCAGTGGCCAGCCAGTTACAAATCAACAGTAGGGCCCGGGGACCTAGGTACCACGTGTCTGAGCTGATTGAGGCTCCGCCTTCAAATAGCTCAGTTATTTCACCCATAAAGACTCACGTTCTTGACAGGGTTGGCGGTTCCCTTTCAAGGAAAGGTCCCCAATTCACGCCCACAGCACACTCTCAAAAGGAAAACACACTGCACTGGAAAGGCTGGATCCTAGCTCTAAGTTTTATACACGTATTGATGTGGCAGTAGAGGCCACTGAAATTAAAAAGGGACCCAGGAGAGGGGAGAAAGGAGGCTTTGAGGGGGATGGGTAAGGGAAGAGAAGGCATGTGATACGGAAGTGGGAAGCGAACGGAGGGATAGAATAGTGCAAGTAGGGATGGGGCGAGACCAGAGATGGAAGAGAGGGTCCAGGGAGAACCAATCAAAACTGAGTATGTATGATAATGCCATAAGGAAGGGAGGGAGGATGGGATCAGAGGGTGGGACCGGGAGGCGATGAAGAAGGGGGCTACAACCTGGATGTAAAGTGAACAAATTAAAAAGAAAAAGAAAAAGAAGGAGAAAGAAAGAAAATGCCGTAAGGAAACATGTTACTTTGTATGCTAATTTTAAAAATAAATTAAGGACAACACCAAGGTTCTGAACTTAGAGGCCTGCAATGTACGGATTCCACAGACCCAGTTATCCCCAGGAAATCTTGAGAGGTACTTCCTAAGGGAAACCTGCGCCCCAGGCTGCCACCAAAATCCCCTTGAAATGCTAGGTTGGTCCGGGAAACAGTGCGGCCTCTGAGAGCTTGCACAGCTGGTGGCGTGCGCCCTCTAGTGGAGGATGGGAGAAATACACTCCGGAGTGGGCAAAGGGAAGCCTCGAACCATGCAAACCCACTGCAGTTTCCTCCCAGATTTTCTTTCCTCAGCCCTTGGGCCCCTGCACAAGGCTGCTTCCACGTTGCCTGCTTGCCTGGTGGGCAGGCTGCGGGGGCCTTGGGCAGCCCGGGCAGGAAATGACCTTGGATGTGTAACAAATCGCAAAAGACCTTGGAAATTTTTCTTAGCTGAAGCTCTTTCCAACCTCCAAGGAAAACAATACAGTTTGGTGCTTGGGAATCCTTTCTCCCTCGATGAGTTCCACACGTGGCTTCTCTTGGATCCAGAGCTTCCGAGGCTGCGCAGCAAAGTCAGGCAAAGTTCTTTCCAAAAAGACGTCGGAAAACGGAAGTGAAGTGTGGCTTGTCCTAAGTCTCTCACTTCATTTGCAGAGGGCTTGGTCCCTTTAAAATATAAAATTCCCCTTTTACTAATCCCCTTTTTTAAAAAATCCATTCCGTGCCAGAAAAAAAAAATCCAATAATGCATACAACAGGTTCCAGAAATCCCTCAGGAAGATACATGTGACCAGGAGGCGGCCTACACTTGTATGTAACTGTGAAGGTGCCAATTAAAACAGAGTTGTTGGAGCCAAAAAGATAGGGAAGGGCCTGAATTTGGACTCAGTCCCCACTAAGAAGCCAGGCACCGCAGTTGCTCAGGGTCATCCCAGCTCGGGCAGAAGGTGCTCTAGGCCGCGCTGTCTGTGAGCCCTGGGTTCACTGAGAGGACCTGTCTTTACAAACGGGAGCAGAGATTGGAGGAAGATGCCAGCATCCACTCCTGGTCTTCACGTGCAGCACCCGTGGACACACACACACACACACACACACACACACACACACACACACGGCAGAAGGTGGACTTTTAAAGCAGTGTGCATGGTGCTTACAATTGTTTATAACATGCCTTTTGAAAGTAATTTCTCTGCCCTTTTGGATACTGGTACAACCTATTAGCTGTAATTACAATATTTAAATATAGGTCTTCAACATAAAAGCACATTCGAATGTTAGGAATGCAAAGGGTACTAGTGCTCAGTCACCAGCTACTCTCTACTTGGTTCATCTGAGTATTTAGCCCCACAACAGACACTGCACACATAATCCCCCTCCACCTAAGGTCAAAGCAGGTATTATTACTATTGTTGTTGTTGTTATTATTATTATTATTATTATTATTATTATTATTATTATTATTACCTTTACTGTTAAGGAAACTGAGCAACAACAGAGTGGCTGGGCAGAGAGTCAGGGGTGTGGCGGTCAGAAGAAGCTCTAGTCTCCACGCTGCTCTGCCGCCTTCTATCCAAGAGTAGAACATCCTGGAAAGAATAACCCGTTTCTAAAGTGCCCCACACCCGAGGATGCTGACCAAATAATAAGAGAGGCGGTCACAACAAATAAAATGTCTGATCTAAAAGATCAAATTAAAGTAAATGTTTAAAAGCAAAGGGACGTGGTACAGGCGTTGGGCAAAAATGGGTCACCCAAAGACACCTTTTGGAAAGACACACGGGTCTGAACAAATGTGCACATGTGAGAATGTGCGTGCCTGTGTGTGTACGTGTGTGCATGTGTGTGTTTGTGCCTGTGTGTGTGTACATGTGTGCATGTGTGTGTTTGTGTGTGTACATGTGTGCATGTGTATGTGTGTGTGTATGTGTGTGTGTTGGAGGTAGGGAGAAGACTGCTCGTGACAAGGCCAGAGGTAGAGGTTGTGCATCTTCCCCTGCTGCGTCCCACTGTATTTTTGAGAAAGGATCTCTCTCTGGATCTGCAGCTCACCCGTTCTCTACCACAGGCGGCCAGTGAGCACCAAGATCCACTCGTCTCTGCCCCTCTCAACTCCAGAGGCCACACCTGACTTGTTCTGTATGTTCTAGGGATATGCACGCAGGTTTTCATGCTTCCGCAAGAAGCACTCCACCCGGTGAGCCACTGCCCACACCCCTACATGTGGCATCCCGAAGATCAAAATCAAATTGTGAGTGGAAAAGCGACAAGCAATCCCAAGAAGTCACAGCAACTTCTGAAGCAGAGACTGGAAATGACAAACAGACGGGCTCTTAGCGGGGAAGCTGGCATTGGGAGGCCAGAGAGATGGCTCCGTGGTTAAGAGTGCTCCCTACTCTTGCAGAGGACTCAGGTACACTTCTCAACACCACATGGCAGGTCACAACAATCTGTGACTGTAGTCCCAGGGGACCCAATACCGTCTTCTGGACCCTGCAGACACCAGGGACACCAGTGCCACACAGATAGACATACAGACAAAACACCTACACACATGGAATAAATAAATCTCTTTAAGGAACAACATACTTTGTTGGGTCTTCTTCAGCAATCCATTGGCACTTATCAAGGCACGGTAAATAAAGTAAAAAAAAAACAACTTTAAATGATTAATTAATCCCACACTTCACCTTTTTCTAATACTAAATGCCTTCAGTGCCAGGGTCTAGTGCTGGGTCGAAGAAAGAATTTAGTTAGCATTTATAAACTGTCAGTGAGGATAATTTTCAAGAAACATGCTTATTTTAACTCAAAAAGCCAATTCAGCGTTTGCAAAAGGCAACTGAGTCCATCAGCGCGCCTGTCCATTTCTCCCTCTGCATTAATGAGACTGCGCCTCACAAATAACTGTAAAGTGTGCAGTTCACGTGTGTGGACTCATAACTATGCACATGTCAATAGGTGTACACGGATTGGTGTAGACCCTTGCCGCAAGAGAGCTGAACAAAGAGAAAGGCATCCTCCGGCTCCCGAGAACAACCGAAAGTCAGGGTTAGCCTATGACCATCCCTCTACACCAACTGTCCCGGGTGAACAGTGACCAGGCATTTCTGGGTCCCCAGCCTGGCAGTGTTTGGTACAAACAAGTGGCACTCAGTAAGTGTTTCTTTAGTTGGTTTGTGACAAAAATTGCAGATTTGACCACTAAAGAGATTTGCAGAAGTGCTGGCTAGTTTTATGTCAATTTGACACAAGCTAGAGCCATTTGAAGGGAGGGAACCCCAACTGACAGAGTGCCTCAGATTGGGCTGGAGGTAAGCCTGTATTCTCTTAATTAGTGATTGATGGGTAAGGGCCCAGCCCACTGTGCGCGGGACCATCCTCTGCCTGGTGGGCCTAAGTTAAAAGCAGGTAAGCAAGCCTGAGTTAGCAGCACCCCTCGGTGACCTCCACATCACTTCCTGCCCCCAGGCCCTAGTCCCATCCATCCTGTCCTGACTTCCTTCAGTGATGAACAGTGAAGACAGAGTGTAACCTCATAAACCTCGCCCCCCACCCCACCACCCCACCCCCCACCCAAGTTGCTTTGGTCACAGGGTTTCATCTGAGCAGTGGTGACCCTAACTAGGGCACCAAAACACACATCTCTAAGAGCAAGGCAACTTGGACTTGTTGGTTGTGGATGAGTGGGTGCCCAGGATGAGAGTTGTCAGAAGCTGCCTAAGTTCTCAGAAGGATTTGGACCTTCAAGAGGCAAGGACAGGCCTAAGACCCGCCCTGCCCACGTCTGTCTGTGCAGGGCAGACTCCGCGGGGGCCCCTCCTGGTGGGATAGCAGTGGCGCATCTCTGACCCCAGTGACAAGCCAACTGTCCTATCCTTCAGACAAACCCAGCGGCAGCATACTGTTCCCTCCCAGCCCACCCCACTCCAGTGCTGCCAGGTGTCAACTCTGAGTCTTTCCTCTTTAGTGGCCGGGCCAAAGAAAGGAAGTCAACTAGGAAGGGGATCTAAGGATGCTTTAATTTGGGCTAAGATGGATGGCATCCAGTTAAGAATTAGGTGAGAGGCAGGTAGAAAAACTTTATTACTAACAACATGTCCTGGGTGGTACCTGGCCTACCTGGAGGCCACACGTGTGCAAGTTAGAGAAAAGAAAAGCCTAGGGATCCTGAGTAGGTCAAAACTGGTTTCCCCCCCCCCCCCCCCCCCCGATAATTCTGACTGGTGAGCTGAAAGCCAGCAGATAAGGACAAGTTCTCAGACATCTCACTGTAATCAAGAGGAAGTTATCTGCACAGCCCATGGGGTTCCCGGGGCTCAGTGGGCTGCGTGGAGCTGGCTGTAGGAACATGCAATGGGAAAGCAGTGCAAGGCAGACCTCAGGATGGGACCCATGGAGGAGCGGGGTTGGAGCGGGATTGACCCGAAGATTGTACCCAGGGTGAGCGCCCCTGCTCAGAGCACAAAACTGAAACTCTTCTTTGCCATAGGGGTAGAGGCCACATGAAACTTCAGAACTTTGCCATGTGATCATGAACCTGGCCTGACCCTGCATGGCCTCCAAGACCAGACAAGATTGGGTGTATCTGGTGATATGACCATAAATGAGATTGTGAAGAATTCTCCAAAGAGGAAGAGGAGCAAAAATCACGAGTGGGACCAAGGCCAGGAGGGGGACATTTGTCTCAGCTTGTCACTCTTGCTCTGCCCCTTAGCTCCATGAAGTCAAGAGCCACTCCTGGGGACACTGTGAGGTACCTAACTCTGTTTAGAGAGGTGTTCCCCACACCCCTCCACAGAAGGATAAAGTTAAGGCGAGCTCCCCAAGAATAGAGGCACTGGGGGGGGGGGAAGTGGGGGAAGGCTCATCTTCCTCCAGGAAGACTTACCATCCCTGTTTCTCTTTGTTTTGATAAGGACTTGGAGTCAAGAGAAAACATTTCTGGAAGCTGCCAGCTGTCTGCCCCAAACATCGCTGTCTTATTAATTAATTGCCGGGCCTTGGTCACACTGGCTTCAGCTCTCTGCTTCTACCTTAGAAGAGGGATATTTCCAATCAAAACACTTCATTAGAGGCTGAGTAGTGCAGGGTGCCTTGTGTAAAAGGTAAAATGAGGGCGGAGCTTCCAAAGTCCAAACTGGATTCCTGTCAGGAGAACTCCATCCAAAAAATAAAATAAAATAAAATAAATGTGCTTGCCCAGAAAACCTCATCACAGCAGCTGCCAGTGTGGTTATGCCACGGATTCTGCTCCATCAGTGAGATGTACAACATAGGGAGAGCTAATTAATAGTATCAAGTACCACTTAAATTACCTTTCAAGCACTCTCAATTACCTGGGAAGGAGCAATTGACAATCATTTGCTGTATGAGATATGAATCGACTTTATCTAATTCATTAAGGCGGGTCCCCTGAGTCCTGGCCAATGCTTTGATAGCCTAGCTCAAGTGACTGAAGTGTTTGTACCTGAAAGAGAAAGAACCACCTTGTCTTAGAAAAAGCCCCTTCCAGGGCAGGGGTGTGGCTCAGTCACCTGAGTGCTTGCTGTGCAAGCATGAGGTCCTGAGTTCCATCCCCGAGGGCAAACATTTAAAAATCCAGTAACCATGGTGCTGGGAAGGCAGAGGCATGAGGCTTTTTAGAGCTTGCTCGAAAGACGGTACCAGCTTATCAGCAAGTTTCAGGTTCAGTGAGGACCTGCCTGGAGAAATAGGATGGAGAGTGAGGAAGATACCCAATATCAACCTCTGGATTTGACCTTTGACCTTGATAAGCACACATGTACACACACACACACACACACACACACACACACACACACACACACACATTTCCTTCTACACAGTCAGACTTCACATATTTTTATATGATCTGACAAGACTTGGCATGTCCAGAGTAGCATGGTCATCGACTGCGTTTCTGTATTTTAAGCTACTTTATAACATTTTTAAAAATTGCCTGGATTATGACCTCATGACCCTTGGGTACCTCTTAGGAAGCTCCCCACCCCACCCCACCCCACCCCACCCCACCTCACCGGCAGCCCTGGGACTCTGCTCCCCTTTCTGTGACACAAGGGACTTCATCTCTGAAGCCCTCTGTCTCTCAGAGCCTTGGTCCCCGATCACTGCAACAGCTATCAGATGTCAAGATCAAAGCCTGACATTTTGTTGGGGGGACCTTGAATTGTCAGAAGTTGCTAATGTCAAAAAAAAAAACTCAAAAATGTCAACATTTTCTTGGGCAAATCAGTTTTCTTCCAAGGAAAAGAAGAAGAAAAGCCATGCTCCTGTCTTGATCTCTGAGTGTGACAGCCCAACTGAACAGAGGCTGTGGAATGTGGAGTCCACCTAAATCAAATGTTAGTGTTCGCTTAATGCCTCCCCAGTTCCAGGAAGCTAGAGCCATGACAGACACATAGACTCGGAGCCACCCTTCCCTTGAGCCTAGGAAAGCCAGAGAGCAACCGTGTTTGCCCCCAAACACCTCCCGTTCTCACTCACCTCCCACTGATTCAGGGAAAGTGTTAGCAGATGGGTTTGGTGGTGATGCCCTCAAATCGCTCCTTTACAGACCCTTTAATCCTGATTCTGAGTCCCCGCCCCATATGAAGTGTTCTTTCGGCTTTAAAACTCACTCTCTGCCAGCTGACACCTTCCACGTTGTACCCTTTGTTTCTCCCTTTCTTGCTATGCTGCTGGCCTCGGTTCCTCCCTCACTGCTCGTCTCAGTTAGAGTCTGTACTGCTGCGGTGAAAGCACAGAGCCAGAGCGGGAAGGGCTAACTGCAGCTATGCTTCCGGTTCGTCACAGAAAGCCGGGCGGGAACCTGGAGGCAGGAGCTGATGCAGAGGCCTTGACGCAGTGCTGCTCACTGGCTTGCTCCCCACGGCTTGCTCAGTAAGCTCTCCTGTAGAACCCGGGAACCACCAGCCAAGCACAGCGCCGCCCACAATGGGCCTGGCCTCCCACATCTACCACTGATTAAGAAAATGCCCTACAGGCTTGCCTATGGAGGCCTGGTCTCAGCTGGGGTTCCCACCTCCCAGATGGATCTAGCTCGGGTCAAGTTGACATAACACTAGCCTGGACTCTGCCCTACCTCAGAGGCTGCCCCCTCGCTCCTTCCCTAGCCTGCTGCTTACCCTCTGCCTCTGGGGCCTCCCCTTCGTCCCCCTCCCAGGCCTACTCAGTCAGACGCCTGCTGTTTCCTCTTCCCCTCTGTCCTCAGCAGCCCTCTTTTCCTGGGTGATGCTTTGGTGGAGAAGGGAAGCCTGGCCCTTTCTGGTCCATGCAAGAAGAAGGAGGTGATGCCAAGGCTTCTTGCATGAGTTAACTATTTGTGCCAAACTTGACCCTGTCTCTCCTACCTTCCTCTGCCCCTCTTCTTCCTTTTAAATATTAAATGTTGAATGCACACCAAGTAGGAAAAGTAATCTCAAAAATCACACTCTCCCAAGCTTCCTGCTGCTGTGACCCTTTAATACAGTTCCTCCTGCTCCTGTGACCCCTTAATACAGTTCCTCATGTGGTGGCCACCCCACCCCCAACTATAAAATTATTTTGTTGCTACTTCATAACTGCAATTCTGCTACTGTTGTGAACCGTGGTGCAAATACCTGTGTTTTCGTCTTAGGCGACCCCTGTGAAAGGGGCTGCGGCCCACAGGTTGAGAACCACCGCTCTAGCAATCACTGTGAACATTTTCCAATATTTGCTAAGTACCTTGCTCTTTTTTTGTTTAAATGACAAAATCTTTGCAGATAGGACCAAACCTATCCCTCCCCTGCTCCATTCCCTCCCTCTTTCCTTTCTTGGAAATAATCACTTCCCTAAAGTTGGCATAGATAATTTTCATGTATGCCTCACGGACTGTGTGCCTTACATTTGCATGAACTATATTTGAACATGAACTATGTTGGCAACCAGGATTTCTGTCTCTCTAAAAAAAATGTGGATCGTCTGGTTCTGCAAAAATCCTCTTATACTTTAAGTCTTCTCAAGACTACCTAAGTGGCATGTAAATAGCTCATGTGCAACTGTTTTGGGAACAAGAGCAATGGGTCAGATCCATAGATAGAGAGAAACCCCGGATAGTGGACTGGAGAGACAGCTAAGTGCGTCAGAGTGCTGGTCACACATGAGGACCTGAGCCTGGATCCCTAGCACCTATGTATAAAGCGGGGTGTAGCTCACACACCTGTAATCTGAGCCCTGTTGAGGATGGCTAGCGGAGGCAGGGGGACAGCCTGGATGAGATGGGTCAGCCAGTCCAGCCCAAAAGCGGTCACCCCGAGGCTTACTGAGAGGCTGTGGTAGTTTGAGAAGGAATCGTGCCCCCCCCAGCCCCCCCCCCGCATGCCCTCTCGTGGATTTGAACACTTGGTGCCCAGTTGGGGCACTGTATGGTGACATTCTGGAACTTTCAGGAGATAGAATCTTGCCTGGAGGGATATATACCACTGAGGACAAGCATCGAAAATGTACAGCCTTGCCCTGCTTACAGCATGCTTCCTGTGTGTGGATGAAGATTCACTCTCACAGCCTCCCCTCTGACCTTCTGTGGCCACGCCTCCAGCACCATTTATTCCTGTCCTGTATTTCACATCTATTCTTGGTTTTATGTCTCTTCTCCAGAAGGACATTGTTTGTCATTCCTCCCCTCCCCCGTGTGTGCGTGTGTGTGTGTGTGTGTGTGTGTGTGTGTGTGTGTGTGTGTGTGTTTATATACATGTACCTACATGCACCCATAGAAGCCAGAAACTCTCCACTTCATGTTTTGAAACAGCATTCTTACTAAACCTAGAGATCACTGATTGGCTAAACTGGCCAGCTAATGAGTGCCCAGGATCCTCCTATCTCTGTCTCTGATTGGCTAAACAGGACAGCTAATGAGCGCCCGGGATCCTCCTAGCTCTGTCTCTGATTGGCTAAACAGGACAGCTAATGAGCGCCCGGGATCCTCCTATCTCTGTCTCTCAGTACTGAGACCGCAGGCTTCAGCTGGCATCTGGCTTTTTATGTGGGTTCTGGAGATGCTGAGCGTAGGTCTTCATCCTCGCATGGTGAGCGTAGGTCTCCATCCTCGCGTGGTGAGCGTAGGTCTCCATCCTCGCGTGGTAAGCTCTTTGCCCACTGCTTACCTCCCTAGCCCCTACTAGTTTCTTAAGAAATTATCGGAGACTGGAAAACTTCCTCTAGAATGATAGTTTAGCTGATTGAAGCCAACTAAATAATCAATATTCTCTTAGTAGTGTCTCCTGGGTGTGACGGTTAAGCATTCTGCTGTCAGTCCTAATTATTGATCCCCTTCTAGTGATCTTTCTGTTCTTTCTCGGGGGCTTCTGTGGTTTTCCTCATGTTTACAAATGTGTTCCACGTATCTTGAGACCTCAACACACAAGAGCATGTGTTCAGCTCAAGTGGGATGTTAAGGCATTAACCCAATGACGGTTTTGGTGTTACGTGCGATCCCTATGTTTACTCTATGAAAAGACCCTGTAATTAGGAAACCCCGAGAGTGTAAAGCTTCTTGTGCATGGAGAACAGCCACAAGGCGAAGCCACAGGAACCATAATGGCTTTCCATTTTGTCATAAAAGAATTAGGTCAGATGAATACATTCAGGTGTGCACATGAAGAGAGTAAAACTACTTAAGGTTGCATCCACACCTGTTATAATCTCCTTTATCTATGCTGCTTTCTCAAGCTTAAAATGTCTAGCCGCTAGACTAGGCTACTGCGGTCCTTTACAGAGAGGTGGGGCCAGTGTACGGAAATGAATGTGCCAAGGTCTGGCTGCTCAAAGTGTACTCACCTCTTGGTTAGCTGTTAGGTAAATCTCTCCTAACAGCTTGTGCCTTCTCCTGGAAAGTGAAAGCACCTTTGTGACTTGCTAGATGGCTGCCATGCTTGAAAGGTGAGTCCCTGTTATCCTTCCTGTTACTGAAGCCCAGGGCGCTCCTCTGCAGGAAGAGCGCAACCCACCTCACTGCCGTGGCGGCTCCAGATTTGGCGACCCGCACTCAGTTCCTCCAGGCGTCCTCATTATCTGTCCCTGAGTCCAGACTGTTCCCGCACGAAAAGGCTAGCAACTGCTTCTCGCGCCTTCTCTTCTTCCTCAGCTAAAGGCTGTGTGCTTTTTAAAAAGAGTTCACTGGTAGTTTAGACTGTGGGCCTAAAGTCTGGGGGCTGGGGGCGGGGCAATAGTGAAAAAGGGGGAAGAAGGGCTTCCTTTAGAAACACATCTCACACTTTAAAAATCATCTAAAATTGGTCATTTTATCCATAATCAAATTCAAAGGTTAACATAAAAATATATTTAGTCCAAAAGTCTTATTTTCAAATGAAGAAATAAGCTGAAAGAATAAAAGAGATTTTTCTCAGGATCTTTTTTCTTTTTTTTCTTTTCTTTTTAGAACTGTACAAACTTACAAATGTACAATTTATTTAAGTTATTACAAAGCTACCTCGTGCTGTAGAGATAGCTCAGGAGTTAAAAGGCGTTTGGTGATATGCCATAACTAGAGTTCCAGGGTTTCTGATGCCTTCTGTCCATCCTTCCCAGCATCTGCACATACATGGCACACATAAGATCATGCAGGCATGCACATGTAAAAATTTTAATAAATAGATAATATAGTATTTCTGTGTATAGAGAAAATAAATTATGATAACGGAGATATTATGTCTCGTGCAATTACTTTTTAAGGGTGAGATACTTTTTTTTACTATAAAGGAAGTAATAGGAAATTTAAAAAAACTGTCCGAGGCCCCACTCCACTTCAGTTGGTTCCCACGACACTGATGGAGATCCATGCAGCCATATCCTAAGAGTGTGAAAGGGGGGAATCATGTCTATAAGATGGCTTGATGCCCTTCACATTATGGATGGCATAGGTGGAAGATGGTGAAGACCTGCACAAATTCCATCTATAGGTGAACAGATGGTAGCGCCCGGGACCACATCTATAGGTGAATGGATGGCAACGCCCGGGGCCACATCTATAGATGAACAGATGGCAGCGCCCGGGGCCACATCTATAGGTGAACGGATGGCAGCACCCAGGTCCACATCTATAGGTGAATGGATGGCAGCGCCCGGGACCACATCTATAGGTGAACGGATGGCAGCGCCCGGGGCCACATCTATAGGTGAACGGATGGCAGAGCCCAGGGCCACATCCATAGGTGAAAGAAAGGCAGTGCCCAGGGCCACATCTATAGGTGAATGGGTGGCAGAGCCTGGGGCCACATCTATAGGTGAACGGATGGCAGAGCCCAGGGCCACATCCATAGGTGAAAGAAAGGCAGTGCCCAGGGCCACATCTATAGGTGAATGGGTGGCAGCGCCTGGGACCACATCTATAGGTGAACGGATGGCAGCTCCCAGGGCCACATCTATAGGTGAATGGATGGCAGAGCCTGGGGCCACATCTATAGGTGAACGGATGGCAGAGCCCAGGGCCACATCCATGGGTGAAAGAAAGGCAGTGCCCAGGGCCACATCTATAGGTGAATGGGTGGCAGCGCCTGGGACCACATCTATAGGTGAACGGATGGCAGCTCCCGGGGCCACATCTATAGGTGAACGGATGGCAGCTCCCAGGGCCACATCTATAGGTGAATGGATGGCAGAGCCTGGGGCCACATCTATAGGTGAAAGAAAGGCAGCTCCCGGGGCCACATCTATAGGTGAACGGATGGCAGCGCCCGGGGCCACATCTATAGGTGAACGGATGGATGGCAGCGCCCGGGGCCACATCTATAGGCGAAAGAAAGGCAGCACCCGGGGCCACATCTATAGGTGAATGGATGGCAGCACCTGGGACCACATCTATAGGTGAACGGATGGCAGCTCCCGGGGCCACATCTATAGGTGAAAGAAAGGCAGCGCCCGGGGCCACATCTATAGGTGAATGGATGGCAGAGCCCGGGGCCACATCTATAGGTGAATGGATGGCAGCGCCCAGGGCCACATCGATAGGTGAATGGATGGCAGCACCCGGGGCCACATCGATAGGTGAAGGGATGGCAGCGCCCAGGGCCACAACCTTCAGGCATAGTCAAGAGCGTGGTCCACTCGAATGTCCACACAGGCCCAACATCCCCACTGTGTCCACCCCACAGATCTGGGACTAAACTCAGTGGCTGAAAACCACAAGGAGATATGCCTATGCCAGATATGAGGACTGTCCTGCCACTAACCCCCTCCCACACTGGTGAACAAGGACACTGGTGAACAAGGACACTGGTGAACAAGGCAGGAGAACACCCGGCCCCAGTGACTCACTTCTGCTAGCTGAGCTCCAGAGTCCAGAGGTCCCCAAGCAGTGCCACTGGCTGGGGAGTGAGTATTCAAACACGCAAGCCTGTGGGGACATTCAGACCCAAACTACAGCAGGCCACCCAGTGGATGGTTTCCTTTGAGATCATTAAATCAAAGTCACCTGATACGTAGACCCTGCTAGTGATTGTAAGAGAGTGGCTTTCTAACTCCATGTTCCGTTGACTGAGTGGTCATTTTAGGGACATGGGAAACACAGCCTTATCCACCCGTCTAAGTCATGTGTAAGCCCTCTCCACAGCCTTTACAAAGCAGCGTTCGCAAGTGGCTTCCATCCACTGCACTGGCAGACAGGCAAGAGGTCTTCTTTGCTCTTTTGGGGTCAGCTTGGAGCAAGCGTCTTCTGGGCCTCTAAGCATTAACTGCAGGAATCTTTGACATGAGCAAGCTGTGGTTTCCTGCTGGCAGTGACTTCAGACACAGTTCTGAAAGTTCCATTGGCCTCCCAGCTATTCCAGAACCTCTCAGGAGTATGATTTCCTAAGGGAAAAAAATCTGCTATTCATAATAGATTACTCAAATGACTGGAGTTCATTATGAGGAAGCTAAGAACTTGGATATTAATTCACTAATTCACGCCCCTCCCGCCCTTACCACTTTTTGAAAGCGTGAACCACTGTGAGTTGAGTGAGGTAAGGAAGGATCAGGAGAGTCAGAGCAGGCTAAGCTTCTCGCGGCACTCCACGGGGAAGGGAGCTGTGCCCTCCTCAAGTCTAGCTGCTTAATTTAAACCATCAATAACTGCATGCTTAACTAAGCTGCAGCACCCTCTGGTGCAGCTGAACCTTTAGAGCTTCCATCCTATCACGTCTTTCAGTGCCTGCCCACTCATTACATCACCGCTCTATAATGCCATGGCCCCTCATCTAAAATAGCATCTCTTCTTGGGCCTGCCCCCACGCCATAGTGAGAAAGCACCTATCCTGGGGATGTGGTTGTTTCTGATGGCAGAACTATGCAATGCCCTGTGGTAGAACTTGGGGCATTTCATTTTTAGTTCTTTTAAAAGAGCATTAGAAAGAGAAGTCAGTTTTTTAACTTCCACCTCATTACACCTCAAAGGCTACATACGCTGCATACATTATTAACTATCACAGTAACATTAGACTACATGTTAGGACTATTCAGTGGGGGGGTTCGTTTAAGCCAAGGACTGACTGGCTTAGACTCTTGAGTATTTTCTATGGGAAATGCCTATGCAACTGGTAGGCTTAGCACATATGTGGAGAGGAAGTACATCGCTTAGGAGAATAAAGGCACAAAGACCTAAAAGGAACCCAAGACGCCAATGTAGGCATGCGTACTGTGCACTGATGCTAAGCATCCTTCTCTAGTGAGGGCAGAGGACGAGGAGTGGAGACTGTCTTGGCGGATGCTGCCGGATCCTGACTTCAATTACTCTCTCACTGTAGCATCTTAGGTACCTCATTTGGAGTCTGGAGTCTATGTCTGCTCCACCTGACAAGTCTTAAGGACTAGACTGTTAACTTCAAGGCTTTGCTATTTTGTCCCACAGCTGCCTAACTCTCCACAGCAGTGTGAAGCTAGCCACAACCAGTGAACGGGTATCAGGGTGTTCCTATTAAGCTTTACATGGAAGAATCTGTTATCTGGAGTCCTCTTTGACAGCCACTGGTATGGTATTTACCCAATAAAGATAATTTACCAACATTTAAAGAGATAATCAGAAATGCCATGGAGCATGAAAAAGGAAGGCTGGAAAGATGGTCAAAGAGGAAAGCTGGCTACGAGACAGGCTGGCGTCAAAAGGTATTTTCCACAAGACAACAAAACCCAAAGCCAAGATTTGCAATCTGTTTTTGATAAGAAGTCATTTATTGTGGGGTTTAAGCTACATTTTAAAAAGCAGCAGCCTGGTCCATCTCAGGAGAGGTCACTTGGTCTTCAGGTTTTACAAGAATCAGTGCTGAGGGAGTAAATCCTCTCTGGAAAGGGCTCTTTATCCTCCTAGTGAGTGAGGCTGACCTAAAGGACTGGGCTGTCCTGTTTTACCACCACCCTGATTATTTTCTCACTAGAGGCCGATTTCTAAGCCCCCACCCCCACCCCTTCCAGCAGCTAATACTTAATATACAAGAGGGACAGAGTGATCTCACTCTTGGTTTGTATCTCTTCTGGAGGTCAGAAATCCTTGTGTTGCACCATCACAGGGTGCTTTCTTCTACTGGACATTAACCCCAATAGTAAAATGGCCTGCCAGTCAAACTGCAGGATGCAGTAGCAACACAGTCTGAATGGGAAAGAATTCCATTGCTTTTCACTGCCTCTCCAATTGTTTGTTTGTTTGTTTGGTCTGGATTTTGAGAAGTTTACTAACTTGACAATACTGAAGGCCCATGGTTAATACTGACTGTGAACCATATGGGCTCTAGAGTCACCTGGGAGACACTTCTGGATATGTCATGAAGAAGTTTCTAGTTTAGATTAATTAAGGTGAGATGACCCACCCAAACTGAGTGACACCATTCAACAAGCTAGAGTCCTACCCCCAACTTAATAAATCTGAGGGACAAGCTGAGTGCCAGCTTCCTGACTACAGAGGCAGTGTCACCCACTGCATGGTTCTCCTGCCTCTGACAGACTGTGAGCCAGAATAAGCCCTTACTCCTCAGTGCCTTGTGTCAAGTATTTGGTCACAGCGATGAGACAGGTTAAGTGACCTCATCTGGGACCCCAGGGGCCAGATGTACTTCAGAATAGAGAAGTTTAGATTCTGGTGAGGCAACGCGGTTCTTATCCTATGTGGCCACGCTCTGCAGTCATCGACAGTGCTCACTTACAGCCAAAGGTCCACACTCTGCAGTCATCAACAGTGCTCAGTTACAGCCAAAGGTGTTGAACACAAAGGCTCTCATGCCATCTCAGTTTGGATTTTGAACACAGGTGACTTTGTTTTAAACTTGGGAACTGTCTTTTGGCTTTCAGGTCTTTTTGTCTTATAGAAAGGAGTATACACATACAGTATGTGAAAATAAAACATAGCACACATTCTTTCTAAAGGTTCTTTTGGGCCCAAATGGCCCATGATGTGAATGATTTAAGTGGCGTGGGCTTTCCCATGAAGGGGGTTTTGAGAATGAACTCAGGAAGAAATTTACGTTCTTCCACCAGAGGCATGGTCGCCACCGGAGGCCTGAGGCATGGTCGCCACCGGAGGCCTGAGGCATGGTCGCCACCGGAGGCCTGAGGCACAGTCACCTTCGGGCGACTTATGTCCCTCTGCCCTAGCAGGTGTCATTCTCTCCCCACATGGGCCAGAACCCCTCTGAGCCGCAGCCACAGCCTTCATGGTGATGTTCAATCAATAGGCCTCATTTCTCAGGGACACAGGACTCTGAAATGAGCAGCCTCATATTCTTCAGCTTCTTTGTGGGGACAGTAAGATGGCTCAGCAGGTAAGCAGTTTGCCACCAAACCTGACAAGAGAAGTTCAGTCCTCAAGACCCGCACAACGGAAGCACCGAGAACTGACTCCAGCAATCACCCTCTGACCCTTTGACACATGAAGTTTGACACACCCCAAATAACTAAACGCCAGAATTATTTCAAAGGAATCTTTTCAAGATAAAGATGCTTTTGTAGCTCAGGCAGTGAGTGCACTGCCACATTTTAACTCGTATTGGTATCGGGAAAGGTTTCGGGGGTGGGGGGCTGTTTTAAGTCAGATCATCACTTTTTAGCTCTGGCTATGCCTCAGAAATATACACGGAATTTTGTTCAAAACAAAACAAAACACCAGATGTCCAGAGAGCCCTGCCCCCACCCCAGATCAGTGGATTTAAAGTCCCAAAGCACCAAGAAGATATTTGTATTCTCTCATACATAATTCAAAATAAAACAACGCTATCTCAGAAAGCTCAGGTAGGAAGTATATCCCAGATTAGATTTTCTTAGAAAGCCCACGTGTGTTCTTCCAGTGTTTTGTTCACTTCAGAGTTTGATGTATCTGCCTTGCTACAGGCCCCGTGTGAGCTTTCTCTTGCTTCCTGATAACCCAGTGCTTTCAGACTGGTACTATGAACACCCGGGGGAAAGGTGGGGAGCCAGGAATGGAAATATTAAAGGGGTTGCAAGACACTGGGGAGCATTTGAGATCTTCAAAACCACTGAAGAGACTCCATGCCCAAGGCCACTGCCATAAAGTCTGTCGCCCAGGAAGCCTGTCTTGGCATTCCTGTCACTCTTCCCCAGTGGCTGAGAACTCATACAAGGCTCAGTGCATCCGAGTGTTGTAGCCACACAGCTCTGAGTGCTGTAGCCACACAGCTCTGGTATAGGAAGGAGGTTCGTCGCCCTGGAAAAGGCTTTCTCCCCCCCCCCCCACCTGCACTGTGTAAAGCCCTCTGCAGCATTTCACCCATCTTCTGAGTACCAAGAGGTCAGAAGAGGAAAGGGGAAAGTTGAAATAAAGAAGAGAATGTGATTTCAGTATTTAACACAAACCCAGAGCTCTCACACACATAAACAATCCAGCAAAGTTTATTTCTCTCAGAACTTTATAAGCAGTTAGTGCCTCTGAACATGTTTTTAAAACCACAACGCGCCTAATTACATCCACCCAGTGGGTCATTTCTGTCCCAGAAAATTGTATCAAATAAAAACGTCACAGATAGTTGAAGATAGTCAGCTGAGAGAAGTTTATGGATTTATTTGCTCTTAGTCCAACATTCTGTACCCTGGTTTCTGGAATAAACCATCAGTGCAATATAATGCCTTAAATATTTACTATACCACCAGTGGCTGTGATTAACATGAAAAATGTCATCAGATATTCAAATTCCTGATTGAAACAGTTTTAAAGACATAGAATGCTATTGTGCTTGCTTATCACCACATTCTAGCTCTAGAAAGTTCAATTAGGTTTAAAGCTGTCAGTTTTATATGTGATGACTTTCTTAACAGGAATAAAGGAATTGAGCCAGACATAGTGGTTCATTTCTTTAATCCCAGCACTTGGGAGGCAGAGGTAGGAGGATTGCTGTGAGTTCAAGGCCAGCCTGGTCTACACTGTGAGACCCTGCCAAAAGAAAGAAAGAAATAGGGTGGCAGGAAGGGCTGAGGAAAGGAAAGGAAGGAAGGAAATGAAAATCCAGCAACTACCCAAACTCAGACACTGATGTGTGCACTCTCACCTTAGAGAGACATGAAGCAGCAATGGGGAGTTAAATGACCAAAAAACAAAACGAAGCACGATAGGGAAGGACTTAGGGGAAGTTGAAGAAGGGACAGCCATAATGAAAAAGTATTGTACAAAAACTTTTAGGAAAAATAAAAATTAAAAAAAAAAAATTTTTTTTTTAAAACGAAAAATAAAAGTCTTCCCAGGCAGTCTAAAATCATGACTGATGATAGTGGGAGAAGGGTCCACATAACAAAGGCAGAGCAAGCCAAGAGCTCTTCACCTCATCATTGGCTGTGTGCTTTAACTAAATGCCATGTTCAACACTCTAAGCAAGGCTAAAGGTTCACCCAAGGAAACCAAATCCCTCAGAGCCAACAGGCAGCCCTCACACCCTACCTAATCTGCCATTAGGCAGCCCAAACCTGATACAGTGCATCAGAGAGACGAGGAAGGACAAAAGCTTGCTGAGCTGTTGGATGCACACAGGGAGCACCCTGCTGAGCTGTTGGATGCACACAGGGAGCACCCTGCTGAGCTGTTGGATGTACACAGGGAGCACCCTGCTGAGCTGTTGGATGCACACAGGGAGCACCCTGCTGAGCTGTTGGATGTACACAGGGAGCACCCTGCTGAGCTGTTGGATGTACACAGGGAGCACCCTGCTGAGCTGTTGGATGAACACAGGGAGCACCCTGCTGAGCTGTTGGATGCACACAGGAAGCACCCTGCTGAGCTGTTGGATGCACACAGGGAGCACCCTGCTGAGCTGTTGGATGCACACAGGGAGCACCCTGCTGAGCTGTTGGACGCACACAGGGAGCACCCATTCTCAACTCTATAGACCTTTTAAAAACTTACATAATAAAGCAAGTAGAGGTTTTTCATTCTTCCTATCAAGTGTTTAAAAGACATTTATAGGTATGCATTAGAATTAAATGTTAATTTATGGCGCCCTTAACGGTCTTTTATATTCTAAAATAAATCTCTGGAAATATAAAATACTGTGTTTTACATATATCTGAATGCTGAGGAGCTTATAGTGCAATGTTTTCATTTCCCAGAAAACTGTAGCTGTGCCCATGAGCTCATCCTGAAAGAGCACGCACTCTGGTATCATCCAGTGGATGCCTCACTGCAGACAGCAGAGTGAGGCTGCCCGAAGCTTCCAGATTGCCCTTATTCTGTGACTAGAAGGAAATGAGAAAAAACAGTACTAGTGTAAAACTCATCCTATTGGAAGAAGAATAATGTTTTCATGAAAAGAAAATAGAAATCATGCCTTCTCTTCTTTCGGTGGCATTTCTTCCGTCAATTACCTGGGTTAGCAAAAGTGTTCCCTCAGTTCAATTATTGCACAAGTTACCTTTAAACAAATGTCAGAGTGTACACTATTGATCTGGAGAAAACCTCCCAAAGAACATGAATCATTTTTAAAAATATCTTTTCTTCATACAGATTAATTACAAACAAGCCCAGCACTCTTTGTTCCACAATTTTAATATTAATGAACTCTTCCCTCTGAGTCTGAAGTGGCACTTCTTTGAGGTCTGACCTACACAGTGTAGCAGCAGACTCCTGATATACGTAAAGTTGCAAAACCAGGACCCAAAACGAAGAGTCAAAAAGGAAAACAGAGTGCTGGATTTTCCAGGAAAACAGCTGAGGAATTGCTGGAATTTTTCTCTTTAGCAGGACTTGTGAAGTGACTGTTTCTCTCTCAGAAAGAGCCACATCTGTGGTCAGGATGAAACCTGGGGCCTGAGGAGCTTCCCCGAGGATTGCCTCATCAACTTCTGCTGGTGCCTGGCTGACTGTGCGCTCTCAATGGCGTCAAAGGCTCTCTGGAAAGCAAAGCAGAGTTATCAACTGTGAAGATGACCTCCAGCTCACCCAGGGCCAGGGGAAGGCATGGATGCCAGGCTCCACACAGGTGTGGACAAGGACCAGGCTACTGCCCACCTATGTAGCATGACCCTCCCAGGCTACACCACCCACCCATGCAGTGTGAGCCATGACCCTCCCGGGCTGCACCACCCACCCATACAATGTGAACCATGACCCTCCCGGGCTACACCACCCACCCATGCAATGTGAGCCATGACCCTCCCAGGCTGTACCACCCACCCATGCAGTGTGAGCCATGACCCTCCTGGGCGGTACCATCCACCCATGCAGTGTGAGCCACTATGGAGAGTTGGCAGCTTGCCATTCACAGGAACATTAAAGCAAAGCCACCAGTAGTAGAGAGCATGTGAAAAATAAAGGCTACTAGCTCTAGCAGGCTTGTTAAAGGTCTTCTGGTTAAAAACCTTGAGTGTGTTGTTAAAATGAACAGTTTACCTTTGCTGTTATAGGATCCTTCAGGTAAATTTTCCGAAGAAAGCCTAGATTGGCACTGTCTTTCTTATGGAACAGACCCTGTTCCTGTTTTTAAGGAAATAATGACAGAAAAGAAATTATTCTCTAGAAGAAAAAATTACCATAATCTTTCATTGTATGCTAAAATGTCAACTTATTTTATAAGCACCATTCCACTGAAATGCATACATTCAAGTACGATAGGAAATAAATCACTTAGCTACAAGGAGAGTGACTGCACACTAGAGTCAGAATTTATAGGCCTATTTGTGTAAAATAAAAGCTTCTGCAGGCAACAATAAGCAGCCTACAGGATCACAGTGTCACAGTGCACCACAGTTGACAGACAAGTGTCAGACCAAAAGGCCCTCCCCTTCATTTCCTCTGCTGATAGATAAAATTCTTATACAATGTGAAAATACACGGAATCAATTCTCCCCACTGACGTGAAGGCAAGGTACTGCGGTGGTTTGGATGAAAATGGCTCCCACAGGCTGGTATGTTTGAGTATTCGGTAGCTGGCAGGTGGAACTATTTGGGAAGGACTGGGGGTGTGGCCTTGTTGGAGGAGGTGTGTAACTAGGGGCAGGCTTTGAGGGTTCAAAAGACTCACCCAATACTCAGTATCCCTTCCTCTCTCCTGCCACCATACCTTTGCCTCAGAGTCATGGACTCTCACCTCTGAAACCATAAGCCCCAATTAAATTGTTTCCGTCATAAGTCACCTTCACGTGGTGTTTTTATCGAGGCAATGGAAAAGTAACTGAGAGATAGGTGGTAACCAGGGAACTGTAAAATAGCACAGGACAGTCTGCCAAGCTCCACAACTGTTTCCTGTCAGGGCCCTCTGCACTGTGCAGCTCTAGGTGAGGCCCTGCTCCAGAACTCAAAATAGGCAGGCTGACTTGGCAGTCTCTTGTTTGTAAATGTCTATAACAAGAAAAGCAAAAGGCAGTCATTTCAAACCTATTTAAAAATCTATGAAATTCCTGTGGGAAATGCCATTTGGAGGGTTTCAGTAAAGGGGATAATATCATTGCTATTTAGGCAAACAAAGATGCTATAAAAATCACATTTAGAATGCTGATTGTACACACGTTATCTTAAGAGAGATGAAAATTCATCTGGGGGGGGGGAGAGAGAGAAAGAGAGAGAGAGAGGATATAAATGTGTATATCAACAGTGAGTAAGCCTGAGAACCCAGCAAAGATGGCGTATGTCTGACTTCTACTAACTCCACACAGTGTAATGGAAAGTTCATCCTGAGAAAAGCATGGGAGCAAAGACACAGAAGGACACGCAACACACAGGTCGTGTTTGCATTCTGTCTGCACCAAATTACAGACAGAGCTACTTAGACCTAATCTACTTCTAAGTGTTTGTGTGTGTGATGTGTGGGCAGGTGGGTGTGCCTGCAGCAGTATACATGCAGAGGTCAAGACAACTCTGCAAGGCCATCTCTCTCTACAGAGTTCTGGGGACTAAACTCGGGTCACCAAGCTTGCACAGGAAGTATTTCGACTGACTGAGCATCCCACTGGCCTTAGGCCTGCTATTTATTCTCCCTGAAGCACTTAGTCCCCCAAGAGCTTAGCAAAGAGAATATTTTTAGATTTGTCTAAGATTATAGCAAAATGTGTATACATATGAAGAAACAAAACCTCCTACTCACTAATGTCTAATTTTACCAAAAGGCAGAAACAGTTCTGCCAGATACTTTAATATTTCACTCTATGTCAGAGAATATAGTTATGCAAAATTAGCTGTTTGTTTACAGCCTAGCATGTAACAGGGACAGCAATGGCCCTGCTCCTCCAGATGGTCTGCCTCTGTAACTGTGAGTCCCTGGCTCGGAAGGTCTGAGTCGTATTTTCTTACTTTCGCTGAAATCTTCAGCAGATTTTCACTGACTCCGGGAGGACACACAAAATCTTCAAACAGACACTGCCAGTCCACAGACATATGGCCTAGGATTTCCACTTCCTTTATAAGCAGTACTCGCCTGTTTTGGAAAAGAAAACAAACACAGGCACATGTCAGCTCCATCCTTGGCTCTGCGTGTTTTCAGTAAACAACAACTACTGGCCCACGTAAGAGTCAGGGGGTCACAGGTAAGTGTTCAGCCTGAAGTGGATGGGAAATCTTTATCTTCACCACAGGGCTCGGGGAAGAGCTGGACGGTGGGAGGATGCTGTGGCGCTCTGCCTTTGGGACATGACGTGGCTGCCGCGCTCAGGAGCTCAAAGCCACTGTGATCACCATCATGTGATGTGCAGAGGACCAAGCCAGTCCCCATCCCAGCAGAGATGGGAACAGTGTCCAGACCCCGTGACTGAGGAGCTCCTGGTGGCAGACAGTTCCTTGGTGGGGGAGAATCATTTTGTCTTAAGTGTGTCTACTAGTGGGTGTGCTATGCTCCATGGATAGCTCCACATACATACTTATGTATGTACTAGCAGCAAAAATACAGACTTAGTGGGTTATTAAAACAAGAAAAAAAAGGAGGAGGAGACATGACGTTGAGAGGGAAGCATGTTGGGGAAGAACACAAGGGTAGATGGAAGGGAGAAATGGGGCACATATGATCATATTTCACTGTGTATATACATGAAATTATCAAGAATAAAGAAAAAAATTAAAATTTACTCACAGAAAAGTATGCTTTTCATTAAAAAAAAAAAGTCTACATAAATGTCAAATGAAAAGCAATGTAACTCTCTACTTAACACAACGGATTCTAGAAACCCTCTTCTGTCAGTTTCGCAGAACCCAGGGTGTAGTTTTAGGTCTTGAACCAGCAAAACACGTGAGAGGGGAATCACATCTGCGACACCCTCACTGGGGAGGCGACAAACAGAGGCCCCTGCAGACAGGCTACCTGGGGTAGTCCTAGTCGCCCCTTCTTGTCAGCCACTTACGCCTTCCAGCCAAGACAGATCGTACAGGAAATGTCACAAGCCCAAGTGTCGGCAAAGACTCGCTTAGCACCCACTAAGAAACACCAGACTTGGACATTTTAATGCTGATGTATTATCACAGGAGGGACGTCTCATTTTACTCAGTAGCAGTAATAAACATACAAACAGCACAATCCTTAAAGGGCACCCACAATGATTTCCCAGTCAGGAAGTCAAATTAATAATTGATATAACTATACTTCTTTTAAAAATAAAGTCTCTATTAAAGACAGCAAAGCTAGAAATGTAGCTTTGTGAATTCCAACATGTACATGCCAGAGAAAAGAATGAAGCTGGAGACCCTGCTTGAGAGAGGCACCCAGGGCCTGAAAGGGAAAACACACACACAAGACAGTGCTGCCGCAGACTCAGAGCATTGGAGAGAGGCACACAAGACAGTGCCACCACAGATTCAGAGCGCCGGAAAGGGGCACACAAGACAGTGCCGCCACAGTCTCAGAGCATTGGAGAGAGGCACACAAGACAGTGCCACCACAGATTCAGAGCGCCGGAAAGGGGCACACAAGACAGTGCCGCCACAGTCTCAGAGCATTGGAGAGAGGCACACAAGACAGTGCCGCCACAGATTCAGAGCGCCGGAAAGGGGCACACAAGACAGTGCCGCCACAGTCTCAGAGCATTGGAGAGAGGCACACAAGACAGTGCCACCACAGATTCAGAGCGCTGGAAAGGGGCACACAAGACAGTGCCGCCACAGTCTCAGAGCATTGGAGAGAGGCACACAAGACAGTGCTGCCGCAGACTCAGAGCATTGGAGAGAGGCACACAAGACAGTGCCGCCACAGACTCAGCACTGGAGAGGGGCACACAAGACAGTGCTGCCACAGACTCAGAGCACCCGAGAGGGCACACAAGACAGTGCTGCCACAGACTCAGAGCATTGGAGAGAGGCACACAAGACAGTGCCGCCACAGACTCAGCACTGGAGAGGGGCACACAAGACAGTGCTGCCACAGACTCAGAGCACCCGAGAGGGCACACAAGACAGTGCTGCCGCAGACTCAGAGCATTGGAGAGAGGGCACACAAGACAGTGCTGCCACAGACTCAGAGCATTGGAGAGAGGGGCACACAAGACAGTGCCGCCACAGACTCAGAGCACCCGAGAGGGCACACAAGATAGTGCTGCCACAGACTCAGAGCATTGGAGAGAGGGGCACACAAGACAGTGCCGCCACAGACTCAGAGCACCCGAGAGGGCACACAAGACAGTGCTGCCACAGACTCAGAGCATTGGAGAGAGGGGCACACAAGACAGTGCCGCCACAGACTCAGAGCACCCGAGAGGGCACACAAGACAGTGCTGCCACAGACTCAGAGCATTGGAGAGAGGGGCACACAAGACAGTGCCGCCACAGACTCAGAGCACCCGAGAGGGCACACAAGACAGTGCTGCCACAGACTCAGAGCATTGGAGAGAGGGGCACACAAGACAGTGCCGCCACAGACTCAGAGCACCCGAGAGGGCACACAAGACAGTGCTGCCACAGACTCAGAGCATTGGAGAGAGGGGCACACAAGACAGTGCCGCCACAGACTCAGAGCACCCGAGAGGGCACACAAGACAGTGCTGCCACAGACTCAGAGCATTGGAGAGAGGGGCACACAAGACAGTGCCGCCACAGACTCAGAGCACCCGAGAGGGCACACAAGATAGTGCTGCCACAGACTCAGAGCATTGGAGAGAGGGGCACACAAGACAGTGCCGCCACAGACTCAGAGCACCCGAGAGGGCACACAAGATAGTGCTGCCACAGACTCAGAGCATTGGAGAGAGGCACACAAGACAGTGCCGCCACAGACTCAGCACTGAAGAGGGGCATACAAGACAGTGCTGCCACAGACTCAGAGCGCCAGAGAGAGGGCACACAAGACAGTGCTGCCACAGACTCAGAGCACCGGAGAGGGGCACACAAGACAGTCATCCTTTAGACAATACAGATAACACACCAACAGTGTAGTACAAAGAAGGCATTGTGTGGTACTAAGAATCGAACTCAGGGCCTTGCGAATGCTGAGCAAGTGCTCTCTCACTCAGCTATGTCCCCATGTGTTGTGCCCTCTGTTTGGAGGCAGGGTCTCACAACATTGTCCAGGCTGGTCCTGAACTCTAACTGCACCCCAGTCAGGCCTTAGCCTAGCAATCCTCTGGATTCTCTCTCCCTAGCAGCAGGGATAACAGGCCTGTGCTACTCACCCCAGCAGAAGGAAAGGCTTAACCAGGAACATGGAGGTCTGCGGCTGGAACACCAAATGCAGACCTTGGCAAGAAAATCACCTTAATGTCTATTCTTAGAATGATATTAGTGTCATCTTGAAATTACAACTTATGAGTAATTGGACACCATATTAAGGTTCTTTATTTTAGACACACTTCTGGTGACAAGCAGACAGGGGCATGGTGGGGGGAGGGGGGGCTCAGGGACAGGAGCAGAAAATTGAGACAGGAAGTTGCTGTGAAGCCTGCTGAGGAAACACTGGCAGCCTCACTTATGGCAGTGACTGTCAGGAGAGAGCAGAGTGAGCCGGACTCTGGGTGCTGAGGAAGGCAGACAAGAACCTGGTGATGAGCAGAGAGGGATGTAAGCAGGCCCCTGACGCGGCTTCTCAGCAGTGTGAACAGAACTTTGGGCTTGTTCGGGACTGATACCCACAGTACCCCTCGTCTTTGCAGAGCAAGAGCCGGAGCACGTGCCTTCCTTCACGTGACACTTTCAACCCCCACACAGCATTCTAGCCAGTCTCTGCTGTGTACCCCACGGCCCTGGCCCTGAGCCCAGGTCAGCATCAGTGTTTGCCCTGTGCCAAATGCAGCTTCCTGCTCGGGGCATTGCTCCACCCTCTCTTCTCCTGAGCACTCCAGTAACAACACAGTCTCCCACCATCTGAAGTCTCCACTCTCTCTCCTGCTCCAAGTATCACAGTTCAAACCTTGTCACCTCCTATGTGACAGTCTGGCGTGGAATCTCCAATATCTCCACTCCAGATTTTCTTAAAGGTCTATTTTAGCTTTTAAGTGTGTCTGAGTGTGTGCACTTAAGTGCAGGTGCCCGCAGATGTTGGAGACATCTGTCCAATGTGTGTGCTGAGACCTGAACGTGGGCCCTCTACAAGGGCAGCAAGAGCTCTTAACTGCCAAGCCATCTCTGTAGGGCCCGTGTTCACGCCTCAACTAATGGACCCATAAATTGATTAAATAACCCTTATGTAACTGGTTAATTAACCTCTTTAGAAAGACTCACTTCATCCTGGATGAAAACGTCTTTCCTATCTTGGTGTGTCAAAAATTCTGATTGTAAATCAGTATCTATCATATCTCATCTCTATCCACATAGAAACATCTATCTAGACCTAAAAATATCTGAGCATCTAAACAACTAAGCTTAACTGTAAAACTAAACTATCTGGTCTTCAACCCCATCAGAGACTTGAGAAAGAGTAAAATTAAATACCTGAGTAAACAGGAGGTTAGCAGCTTCTAAAATGAAAAACTGACAGTTTGCTGCCCGAACAGTCACTCAGAACTCTATTATGTTGGAGCATCTTCTTCAAATAGGCAAAACACTATGAATGTAGCAGTTATATAATTCCCAACTGTTTTATGTTTCTTCTTGTTGCATGTAGATTATTGTATATATGTGTAATGATATAAATTTATATGTAAAAATATTTAAAATGCTAAATTAAAAAAAAAGAAAGGAAAAGAAAGACTCATTTCAAAGTCTGGATTCTGTAGTTCACCTTTTCTTATTTTTCCTTCTCATCCAGTTGTATCCAGATCCAATAGTGAGGAGCTGGGGCTGCAGCTCAGTGCGAGAGCACTCACTTAGCAATCATTACGCCCTGGGTTTGATTTCCAAAACTCAGATAGATGGATGGATGCATCACAGGTAAAGGGTAGGAGGGAGGGAGGAAGGGAGGGAGGGCTGGATAGAAGGAGGGAAGGAGGGAGGGAAGGAGAAAGGGAGGGATGAAAGGCAGGAGGGAGAGAGGAAACAAGAGAGGGATGATGGGAAGGAGGGAGGGAAGGAGGGACGGACAGACGGACAGACGGAGGGAAGGACTACAGAAGAGGAAGAAGGAAACTAGGGCCAACTGTGCCAACTCTACTCTATTTTAATACGACAAAATGGAGCACTTTGGAAATGATTGACCAGCAGTAATTATCTAGAGACAAGATTATTTCTAGGGTAAACCCTGGGACATTAAGCTTGACATTTTAGCAAAAATCCCTTTTCTCTGGAAAGAGTGTTTACTATTTCCAAGGAACTCAGAGGGAACTTGGATGGGCACACAGGAACAACAGCATCCTTAAGAGGGACTTGTCAATATCCCAAATACAACCTCATAGGCAAAGTGGCATTGCCCTCTCCATCACCACAGGATGAGGGCTCTGCCCACTGTGTCAGCAGCAGCTGCTGCATCTGGACAAGCCCTAAGCTAAGCTGGGCCAAGCATCTGTGTCTCCAGAATGAGGGGCTCTGAACACATGCTCTTGAGCAGCTGTCTAGAGCTGCTTCTGTGACCACATGACAACAGTCATTTTATCCTCAACTGTAGTTTTCCAACTCCTGTCACTGCAACCTTTGCAAATCCTCCTGTGGCCGCAGCTGGGCTGCACCTGGAAGTCAGTACCTGTTTGTAACCATAAGGACCGCCCTCTTGTTCCCGGGCACAGCACAGTGGAACTGGTAGGTCTCGTCTTCCAACTTCTTGATATGATTCTGGAAAAGAAACAGGAGTTAAGGCTTGGGAGCTGCACATACTTAAATATTATTTGTATAGTAGCCGGTGTTAGGAAAAGGTGCTTTAGACACAGAACTAGATGGCTACCCACTGGCACCTGAGGCAAGGGAACACTGTATCTGCAGCATAGCTACCCATCACTTTTCACTACTCCCTTAAAAGAGAAATGTACGGATGCTTACCAAGTGGGCATCTGTGGAAGAACATTTTTGTTCTTAGTAACTTAAAAGATTTAACCTATCAACCAGAAACAATCACACAGCTTAAGAATATATAAATGTGGTAATATAAAACTGCTACCTTAATGTCTCAGAGGTCCCTAAAGGGTCCCTCCCTGGCAAGGACATGGGATGGCAAAGAACATAAAATTCAGACACAGTGGTTTTGAAATTCTTTTCACGGGATGGTTCACATCTTTCCTCAGGCTCCTTTGAGAGAGGTCCATGACCCTTGATAAAGCTAAGGCCCAGCAGCCGGAGAGATGGCTCAGTGGATAAGAGCACTGACTTCTCTTCCAGAGGACCCAGGTTCTGTTCCTAGTACCCACGATGCACTTCACCAGTGCCAAGGGACCTGGTGCCCTCCTCTGGCCTCCAAAGGCTCAACCATGCACACGGTGCACAAACCTGACACTGAGATGCACACACATACACATAAAAAAACAATCACCTTTAAAAAGCTAAGACCCAACCACTTATTTGTATTATTACTACATAGCAGTAAGCCTAGAAGGCGTCTGCTTTCTCTAAGTATATGGTTGTGTAGATTAAGCACAAGTTGAAAAAAGTTGAAAAAAGCCAATTTGTATGAAAATATATTTTTGACTAAAATAGACGATTATGGACACAAAGAAATTCTAGAATTTCAAAATATCTGCTGTTTATTTCTAATGCACAGAATAACCCAAGTATAAATTGTGGCCAACAAAATATTTATTTTCTTTTTCAAGTGTCTTAAAACTATTGACTTAAATTAGTCAACACACATTAAAAACAACAAATAAGTTTTTATAACAAATATTAATGGAAGAGTATTACTGATACCACCTATAATGCGTGATTAAAGATTAAATAATACATGGGCATGAGATACAGAAGACAGACACACAGATAAATGACACCGTGACACTGCATGACTGCGAGCACAGTGACAACAGCGTCAGGATCACACCGTCAACATAGGCAGCACAGAGAAAGCATGCTCGGTGGTGCGACCTCAGAGCTTGAGCACACTTCTCACTTGTGGTGCTGGGGACGGAACCCGTACTTCTAAAACACGTTGGCCCCTAGTCATCCCGTGCCAACTACAACAAGCCACAAACAAGGATTACAAAACCCAGGAATAAGGGAGAGTGTGCCCACGGAGCAGAGGCGGCATCATCAGAGCACATCCTGGAGAGGAGGTGGGCATTTGTTTCACAGTCCGCCCCTACAAATTAGCCACAGTGTTTTGCCATCAATGCCTCAGCTTCTTCAGTGAAAATGGGAAAACAGAGGAGGCCACCACAGGAGCGCAGTGCCTTTAGCTGGTGCGGGGAGGGGAGACACCTGCTTCCCCCCTGACGCTCCCACTGTGTATCATGCTTCAACGCCAAGAGCTACGATTATCACCAGGGGGCACTGGGAGACATCCTCTGAATGCAGAGCGAGAGTCAGTCACCGAGGGGACAGGAGACTGACCAACCCAGTCCTCTGCTCTGAAATCAACAGGAGCAACTTAGTGCAATCTGCAAAGGGAAGGGGTCCTTTACCCATTCTTTTCCACCCCTCCCAAACCGGTTCTAAGGAAACAGGACAAGGAATGAAAAGGCAATATGCAAAAGTACAGTGGTATTTATCAGAGTTAATGTACCAAGTACAGGATGGGAACCAATGTCAGTTGCTGAGAACAGGCAGATATCAGTGCAAGATTACCTCAGTGAGTGGACAGGCAAGGGTTAACATGTTAATGAACCATTTCCATACATGGCAAAACATACTTGGATAGAAAATGCAAGGAATACCACTTTAAATCTTGTATGACCATAAGAATCATCAGCAAAGTAAATAAAGCTCATCTATATGTACATATGTGTACACACATGTTCATCATAAGCAGCATTGTCCTAAGTGAACACTGGAGCGGACCACGCTACAAGCACATGGCACGTGAGTAAGGATTTCCACAGCCAAGTAGTAGAAACACAAAGGAATGCTTGAGAGGTTAAAAAAGAAAGATAATTAGGGCTGAAGAGCCCCAAATAATTTATTAAAATAAGCCAGTGTTACACTAAGAGCAAGGAAGATTAATTATTTAGAATAAGCCAGTATTACAGTAAGAGCGAGGAGGGTACGCGCTAATACTCCAGGACTCTGTGATATTTACATCCGTAGTTACACTTACTCCCTCACAGAATCAGTCCAGTAGTCTAAATAACCAGAAAATGCTTCTCACTCAACTCACTGATCATGGCAAGAGCAGCGAGAGCTGCCCTGGGCTGAACTCCTCCTTTACCTGTCAAACCTACAGAAATTTACTTCCTATTCCTTCAAACAATTATTACAACATATTAAAGTTTAAAAGGCTATCTGACATGGTAAAACTAAAAGGCCACACAAGATGACTATGCTTAGCTAAAATAACCTTTTTTTTTTTTAGCTTAGTAACACACATTTATAAAAAGAGAGATCACAGGAATCACTAAGGAACTAAAAAATAAAATAAAACATAAACAACAAGTAAGGAAAAAGACCTCAGGTTTCAGAGGATCACAAAAGTCTCAGTAAAATTGTAATATGTTCCAGAAAGCTAAAAATTGTGACACTCACACAAGGGGCTACAGCATCTGAAATGGTAGATTGTGCTTCATTCTCACAGGCGCTGCACACACGGGGCACTGTGCACACACGGGGCATTGTGCAAACATGGGGCACTGTGCACACATGGGGCACTGCGCACACATGGACATTGTGCACACATGGGGCACTGTGCATACACGGGGCACTATGCAGACATGGGGCACTGTGCACACATGGGCACTGTGCACACATGGGACACTCACTGTTCATACACGGACATTGTGCAGACATGGGGCACTGTGCACACACAGGGCATTGTGCAGACATGGGGCACTGTGCAGACATGGGGCACTGTGTACACACGGGGCACTATGCAGACATGGGGCACTGTGTACACACAGGGCATTGTGCAGACATGGGGCACTGTGCAGACATGGGGCACTGTGTACACACGGGGCACTGTGCAGACATGGGGCACTGTGCACACATGAGGCACTATGTACACATGGGGCACTGTGTACACACGGGGCACTGTGCAGACAGGGAGCACTGTGCACACACGGAACACTGTGCACACACGGGGCACTGTGCACACACGGAACACTGTGCACACACGGGGCACTGTGCACACATGGGGCATTGGCCTATCCCCAATTATCCAGGCACTAGAAAGTTATTTTTGGCTACTGTTAATATTTACATGTTTTTCTACACTTGGTCCCATAAGCACAGAAGTCTTATTCTGAGGGTAATGGGAACATGGTGACGTCAGGGTTCGAACCCAGGCCTGTGAGTGCTGGTTTACCTGAGCTGTACCCAGCCCAAGCATGTCAGTCATTTGTCCAGTAATGTCTGGTCTTTGGACATCAGTTATTTTCTCTTTATAGTATTAGTTTTAGTGTGAAGCATTCAACTAATCACTTTTTATAACAATTTAAACACATATTCATGCACACCTTTAATCCTAAGCACTAGGGAGGCAGAGGCAGGAGGATCTGTGTGAGTTCAAGGCCAGCCTGGTCTATGCAGAGAGTTACAGGTCAACCAGGGCTACACAGTAGATCCTGCTAAAAAATAAAAATTTAATTAATATATGTATTAATTAATATATTAGCTAAATGCCTGCATCTTAACAGCTCCATTATCTTCAAATATATATTAGGGACCCGCTTTCTACTTTGGCTTCAATTTTAGTTTTTAGATAAGACACTGTTAAATCACAAAATTAAGCATTTCCATTATTTATTTTTAAAATAAATTAAAATATTTACTTTGAGAATTAACTGGGGTATAAATGATAATTTGTAATTATTTTTGGTCGCACCAAGAAATCTCTGGGGATTAGATTCAGGTAGTGTGAGTGCATATGAATATGTATGTCTGTGAAGGTTGCACACGTGTGTGTGTAGAGGCCTGAGGTGCCTTACCAGGTGTTTTCTTCCACTACTATCTTGTGTTGTGCTTTGATTTTGAGCAGGGCCTCACTAAATCTGGTGAGTGAGCCGGCTGCCAGCGAGCTCCTGCCTCTGCCTGTTTCCTGACTCCAGTCTAAACTGGAGCTACGTCTTTGGGTACCGGAGACCTGAGCTCAGGTCTCTGTGCTTGTTATAACTGTACCAACTGAGCCGTCTCCCAGGCCTCTAAGAGTCTGCATATAAAAGGAAAGGTATCTGTACACTCAGCTGCCACAGAGGTAATTTGCCTAATTACATGTTCTGTAACTAACTCTACTTACAATAATTAAAACTAGTAATTATAGAGTAAGCATAACCGACAATGGGGCTCAGTTTTCCAAAAGCATTCCTGCTAAAAGCTACGTAAGGGTGCAGACTATATAAAATTACTTCATTTATTGAACCATAATTGAGTTAAGAAAGAAAAAAATACTGAAGGAACATTCTCCTACAATTCCTGTGCCAAGACTCATCTCAGATCTAAGGACAAACTCAGAGGAACTAACACGTTGGTTATTAAAACGCTATGCTCCAGGTTAATAGTCCCGTAGCTTGAGTGCATTTGGGGTGACGTGTGGAGATTCAGAAACAGAGAGGGACATCCACTCCAAGAGCCATCTTTCTCAACGTCACCTGAAGTGTACACAAGCAAACTAGTGCACAAGGTGAGACAGTTTCCTAAACTGCAGAGAAATAATCTGGGCTCAATACCCTTTTAGCCCCTAACCCCAAACCGGCAAGGTTATTTCCTGCACCGTGGGATCTTTTACACCAATCTCTTAACCCTGTGTAGAATTACAAGAAGCCACACTTTTCAACTATGGCCAACTTCAGACGGAAATGAGAGTTATAAAGAAAATGTCATTAAAATTGACTCTCAGTCTGATTCACACACAGTTAAATAGCAGTAGTTTGATTTGAGGTTTAAGGATGGAATCAGGCAGTACAGGAAACATTTACTCCTGTGTTCCCAGTTCTTGCTGCGCAGGCAGAAAAAGAAAGAAAATAAAGTTAGAGTATGCAGAAAGATAAAACGTAATCATATACAATGAAAACCAAAGGCCAAGAATAATTAAGCCATCTTTAACATAAAGTATGAAGATATTAATACATTTCTGTTGAGGGAAAGCTAGTCATGGGAGGGTAGCGGTTTACATATATATTTATTATTTAAGTATAATGAAACTATAACCATGATGAAATGCCAAAATATATAAAAATTTAAATGTGACAAGATTATGATACAGGTAAATGTGTAATATCCTCTTCTCTCCTGTTCTGTTTAGCAGAGTAAGTTTAGATTCTCACAGGAGGAAGAGTCAGGTAATTTGGCTGTGAGCAAAGGAGGCAGTGGAATTCCAACACTGGCCACAAAACAAGAAGCCAAAGCTAAGCACAGTGTCTCAGCCAGCTGCCACAGGGACAGCAGGGGAAACAGCCGGTAGCTACCCCCAAGACAGTCTTTTCTGCACAGAAAAGCCTTGCGCCTCGCTCCTGTCCTCTCCTCAACATGCCAGGCCACCACACAGAGCAACAGAGCAACTCTACACACTGCCGAGACTCCTTTGAAGTCTCGGTCCTAGAACCTTCCCACTTCACAGGCATGAAGAGCAGAACTTACCTCCAGTAAGTCGGAGCCCTCAGATTCCTGCCTGTCGTATGGGCGGATGATGCCATCTTCGCGGATCAGGCGAGGCGGGCGGAGGCTGGACACCTCCTCAGTAGATTCTGCTACCCTGAATAAGGTAACACAAAACGTGTGACAATCACACCAACTCACGAGTTAAGTAAAAACTAGTAGTAATTTTTAAAACTGGATCAAAGTGAAGAAAAAAATTATTAAAGCCATGCCTGACGGATTCTATCTAAGCATCCACCCTTTTCTTACAGAAAGAAAATGTCAAATTCTGAAATGTCATGGACACTTCATAGCCTTGCTGTCTATCAGTGCCTGGCAAAGGGGAGGAACACTTAGAAGTGTTCAATGTGAAAAATGAAATGAAATGAAAACTGGGCCATAGACTTACTTTTTTTATTCCTTTCCACAATACACGGTCTTATAAAGCCTCCATGGCCCAATTATACTCAAGAGCCTTAAGAGCAGGCTAAATACCCAGACCACTCATATATTCCCAGCAGCGATGGGCACACAGCAGCACACGCGCCCCACCCCGGCCAGACCCCCAGTGTGTGGATGCCCTTACCTCTGAATGCCTTGGAAGGTACTGCTAGCCATGTCTATGATCCCACCGGTTGGACGAGCCACAGCGCCCACCAGCCCTTTTCCAATTCCTTTAAAGAAGCCGGCAGCGCCCTCCTTCTTGGCACCTTTAGGAAACCAAAGACAATGAACACATGATGGTATCTGAAGGTAAGCAAGTCTGAAATGAACACAACCCCAAGCCAACTCAGAAGCTGGAGGATCTGGGTGTCCAGGCAAGCTGGCCTTTATCTTAATGTGGTAGCCTGGTTCTTCTCAAGGCAAAGACCCCTGGGCTAAAGCCAGACTGCTGCAGCAGGCGCTTACGCTAAGGGTGGGCTGCGATCTCCAGGAGACCCTGAGGTCTGCACAGATCTGAGAGGACTGATCCAGCTCAGTCAGCACCCGTGCCTGGGAGGCCAGAGAACTTACCAGAGAGCACTCACTCATCCCACCACAACCATCAGCATGCCCAAGCGGTATATCAAAAACAACTCAAGTTATTAAAAATTCTGTTCACACACTATAAAATGTCCCACTATACAAATTAAATGCTTTCAGTGCATTAAGAACTGTACAACATCGTCAAATCAATTTTAGAAAATCTTTGTCATCTCAGAAAGACAGTCAAGAATTGGGCTGTGCTGTCCATTACTCCCGTCTCCCCAGCCCCTCATCTGAACCCATCCAACCCCCTCCTCCCCTCCCGTCTCCCCAGACTTAGGCAATCCCCTAGAATACTTTCTATGGAGCTTTGGAGTTGCTCTTCGAACACTGCATGTAAGAAGCATTCGCCATATGGTCTATCACAACTGGGCTTCTTGTTTTCTCTTGGGGTCCAATCTGTCCTGGACTCGTTTTGCAGACCAGGCTGGCGCTGGACTCACAGAGATCCTCCTGCCTCCGCCTCCCGAGTGCTGGGGTTAAAGGCGTGTGCCGCCGCCACCACCACCACCTGGCACTGGGCTATTTTTTTTTTTTACTTTGCATCATGTACTCTAAATTCATCTATGTTGTGGTGTGTATTACTTCATGGTTTCTGTTTATGGCTGAATAGTATTCCATTGAGCAGATACGCCATATTTTATTTATTCATGCATTGGTGATAGACAGATCTTTTCCTGTTTTACTACAATAAATAAAGATAAAGATATGAATATTCACATGTAAGATTTTATTTGAGTGTCTGTTTTCAATACTTTTTCAGCAAGTGCCTGGCGGGCTCATGCACGGCGCCTGCCTGTTTCCTGCCCGGGGCTGGAGGAGGAGCTCCTCTCGGTGGCTGTGCACTGTGCGCTCCTGTCAGCAGCCCAATTCCCACACGCTACCCAGACCTCAGCAACCCTAACAGGTTAAGTAAGATCTCATGCTGATCTACTCCCACACTTGTCTGATGACTAAACTGTGCCATTTTGTACATCTTCCTTGAGAAAAAGTCTATTCAGATCCTTACTGTTAGCTTGTACACGTTCTTTCTATAGTCAAGATATAAATCTCTTATCAAATATAGTTTACAAAACTTTTATCCCATTTTATAGATTTTTTTCCTTTTTATGATAGTCTTTTAAGGCATAGTTTTTTTAAATTTTGGCAAACTGCCCTTTTCACTGCCTCCTCATATTTATTCTTCAACACATAATATTTAACCCTTGTTGAGTCCAGCGATCTGGCTTGGTGTCCTGTCCTGAGGGCTCTGCTGCTCTCAGCATCTGGCATCTCACCCACCCTGGGTTTATTTTCACAGACAGTGGACGTAAGGGCTGCATCACTACTGGTCTCCCTCTGCAGATGCACCATCCACTGAAGCCATTGCTAGTTTCTCCTCAGTACCATCTCAGAGATCCAGGCACAGTGGCAGTGCCTGCAAAGTGTCACCGACCTGCACATCTGCCTGCGAGCCAGCATCATACTATGATGCTTACTGTAGCTTTATGCTGCAGTGAACTTTGAAATCGGAACATACAACACATACCAACACTGCTGGGACATGTAACGCCCTCAACATTGCTTTTTAATTTTTAAAGGAGACTTGAGTTGTTTTTAATATATTTGAATTACATTTACACTTTAGATTTAGCTCATCGATTTCTGAAAAGGGGGATTTTGATAGTGAACACATGGAGAAGCAGGAGCTTTTATCACAGGATGATATATATTCATATAACTATACAGTTACATGTGTGAATATATCATTATATACGAATGTATGTACTTATATATCCCACATCAATTGCTACTGAGGGCCTCAGAGAATTTGATTTCCTGATGGTCTTGAGGAGAAAATCACTCTGAATCTCAGTCAGTCACCACCTGACCTCTCTGCTCTCAGAAGACAACACCGTGACAATCAGGACTGTAAGGTAAGATTTGTGGGTAAGGCTCTCGGTCAGCACACGGGAGCGCTCTGCACCTACCTTCCACAGGCTTTGTTATTATTCCAGTCACCCCGCCAAAAACTCCCTGCAAGAGAAATCCATCATCAAATCCTCAAGTCTCCAGCAGATGGGAGGCGCTTAACACGAGACCAGCCACTAGAGGTCCCCATAGGCACAGTGATTGTTTTGTCTTGTCTTGTTTTATAGGCTTGAGACCTTGCCACGAACAAGCACACACAAGTGAGCACACTGATTTTACAAATATTAAATTATGGGCAATTCACAGGAGAATGAGCTGCAGAGCAGACAGCATCAGTCTAATAGCTCCAGTGTATCTGTGACAGACAGACCCCTGAAGGCTCGACAGGACACTCACGCGCAGCAAGCCCTTCCCTCCTCTGGCTAGGCTGTCCCCAAAGTCTTTAGGCTGGCGCCCCATCTCCTCTCTTCTCTTCTGCTGATACTCCTTGTCCATGGTGATCGCTGCGAGGCCTTTCCCGACAGAGCCGGTGATCCGAGATACGACACCCGCTGCACCACCTACAGCGTGCAGCAAGAAGTCAGCCCCACCACGCACCCACGGCACAGCATGCACCGCTTTAAACAAGTACCTGCAGCTCCTCCTCCAACACAAATGCAAGAGTTCCCACGCCTTTTGCTACCAAGAGGGCTAACACATCTTGAAAGCACAATCATTGAACCTACGAACATTAAGAGCCCAGGAGGCTGCTGCTAAGTCACGGCCCAGGTGAGAGCAAGGAAAGGTGAGGTCGTGAAGAAGGGGAGCTCTCTTTCTACACAGAACACTAACTTACATAAACAATGCACCTTAGGGTAGTAGTTACACACACGTACACACATGGGCCATACGTACCTACTGTGTGTCCAAAGAGGCTTCTCACCCCAATCACTAACCCTTCAGCAAATTCTTCAGGGCCTTGGACAGCACCCTGATTTAAAAAAAAAAAAAGTTTAGCATTAAATTTTAACAAGACTTTTAATCTAGCACTCTAAAGATTCCAAGAAACAAAGAATGTATAAAAAAGTCCTTAAGGACTGAGACTAAACCATGTTCCTGCTATCTCTTAAATACCAGTAGATGTATACTGACTGTGTGACTGAGACTAAACCATGTTCCTGCTATCTCTTAAATACCAGTAGATGTATACTGACTGTGTTTAAAAGCAGTTTCAACCCCCACAATCTCAGCAGAATTTACAAGAGGAACACGGCACAGCTGTCAATCACTGGCTGTCATCACAACATGCAGTTGGCATCCCACACTTCTACTGGAATGCCAAAGCTGGCTGCGCCACACGACAGGGTACACGGCGACTGATTCTCTTCTCTACTCTCTGCGTGGTGCTCCTAGTGACCTTGGCCTTTTGACTCTTGAAGCAAAGGTGGACACGTGGGTTGAGAGCTCCAAGGTGGACAGTTGGTTCCCAAGACCTCTTCAGTCCTCTCCACAGCAGCAGAAGCGGTGAGCCATCTACCTAGCACTCAGACACTCCTGACTACACTGAACACCAGGAAACTCGGGCACCCTTTACTGCCCAGCTAAACTTAGATGTGCTCATTTGAATGCGAAACAATCCTTCCATGTCATCTAGAGTGCTTTCATGAAAAACCAAAAACTAATTTTTATTATTATTTGGACATTATTTAATTGCCATATGCAGTTAAAATACAAATACTTGTCACTAGAAAGCAAGGCATTGCCCCCCATGTACCTGGAAGGGCTCGTAGAAAAGGGCTTCGACTCCTTCAGACAGGCCCCGGATGAGTCCAAATGGGTTTCCAAGCACGTCCAGGCCCAACACAAGCACATACATCTGCTTTAAGAACTAAAGAAGAAAAGAAAGTCCGCTAAGTCCTTTCCAAATGCTGAGGAAACTTGAGGAAGCAACGGGAAGAAAGGACAACAGGGAAAACAGTTAAGGGACAGCATGTGCAGCATGGTCTTTTATTCTTGGCCTTCCCAGCTGCAAAGTGGAAGATTACACTGAGCTTACATCGAAGAATATGCATAGTAAATGAATATAAAATTCAGTGGCCATTAGCTGTCTTTATTATTTTACTGATATTAAATCATACAAGGAATCATTAGTAATTAAGGGAGAATAAAGACAACATATACTTGTTTAAACCTATTGTTGGCGTGCACCACAATTAGACTGGTCTCCCAGCAGAGGATGGAGAACGAACGCAGCCCTGCTGTTCCATGTGGCGGCTGCACCTGAGTGGCCTGTAGTGCTGCCCTCCTCGCCTATACACCCAATTCACACAGCCCCGGACGCACAGGCAGCCGCTGGCTCGGAGCCCCTCCTGCAAAGCCCTGCCTACATTTTACATTCCCTGAAGTGGTAAAGGTATCATTGGGAAGGGAAAGGGGCCGGGAAGAAAGCATCTTAAAGTGTGCACTGGAAGGCAAAAGAAAGAACTAGAGCAGCGAGCATGCACAAAACCTGCGTCCGTCAAGCCAGCCACAACCACGGCGCGGGTGGGCAAGGGACCATGATGTCCCACCCAGCTCCCAGAGCTTTGGCAGCTGATGGCTGCTGGGGGAGGGAGAAGAGTAAAGTTTTCATCAAGGATGTGGCCACTGAGAGGCCACCCGTGCTTGAGTAGATGATGCTACACCCACACCCACAGGCAGCACTAAAGGAACTCAGTGGTATGTGTGTGTGTGCGTGTGTGTGTGTGTGTGTGTGTGTGTGTGTGTGTGTGTGAGAGAGAGAGAGAGAGAGAGAAAGAGAGAGAGAGAGAGAGAGAGAGAGGGAGGGAGAGAGGGAGACAGACAGACACAGAGACAGAGACAGACAGACACACAGATAGAGACAGACAGACAGAGAGAGAGAGACAGACAGCGCACATGGGAGGGGCAGGGTGGGGAGGACTTGGAAGGACCCACTAGAATCAGTAAGAATGTCTTACGTCCCTTCTTGATAAGCACCTAGGCCGCACTGAAAGAAACCAGTTCATTGTAAAACTAGCCTACAATTATGTGTGAATCTTCATATCATAATGAAATTTTTAAAAAGTTGATCTAGAGTAAAACTCATTTTTTAAAAAGAATTGAAATTAGGCACTTGAGAAAGCCACTAAGCCACTGAGCATGGTGGCGCATGCCTGAAAACCCAGGGCTGCGGAGACTGAGAAGGGAGACTGGGAACTCAGGGACAGCCTTGGCTACAATGGTTAAGGCTAGCCTGGACTGCTGGAGAGCAAGTCTTAAACAGCCAACAACAACAAAGCCGAGAGTAGTAAGACTGAAGTCAAGCACATAAGCATGTCCACACACGCACGCTCCCATGCGCCCATTAGAAGTGTGTTCCCAGGCGCCCAGTAGAATCACCTGTTCACTGTAGTGCCTGACGACACTCCACATGAGCTGATCTCTCTTGTAAAACTGATAGCGAATCTCATAGTAGGCAAGTCTAGGGGAGACAAAGGAAAGAGTTGAGGCTGCAGCAATGATGCTCTGAGTAGCAGCTAATTCCACTAACATTTAATTTATAATTGTTATCTCAATATTGTGGTGATATATGTTTATAAAAACAGTAACTCTCATGTAAGGTTTTTATAAATAAATAAAGAGGAAAACAGTTTTTAAAAGTCAGCTACAAGGCCAGAGATGTAGCACAGAGCTCTGTGTTCTATACTCAGTAGTACAAGCATGCATACGCATGCACACACCCACACAAACACACAAGCTATGCCACTGAGCTATTTAACTTTTATGTAGTTAAACTGGGATGTTCTCACTGCCTTTAACAGAGAAAGACAACTCTACCCAGAGATCTGCGGACAACTTCGTTTACTATGTGTGCGTGCACATGTGTGAACGCTGGGGGCGTGCTCCAGTGTGTTTGGGTTCACATGCATACATGTGCATGAGTATGTCCCAAGGCTTGTCTGCCATTATTTTTGAAACAGACTCTCATATCGGTTTAGCAATAGCCAGCTGGCCTAGACTGCCCAGTGAGGCCCAGGGACCCACCTGCCTCCACAGCCCCAGCGTGCGACTGCAAATGCGCACCACACCACCACACCTGGACTGTGTGTGGTTCTGGGGACTGAACTTGGCCTTCAAGCACTTCCCCAGCTAAGCTCTCTCCCTAGCCCTTAACTTTGTCAAGTCTTTCAGTTTGAGTTTTATAGTTTTCTCCTTATTTTCTCTGAAACTTGGCACACATGTGAGATGGGAATAATCTAAAACAGCCTTTTCTCTCAGGTAACCGCTTATTTCAATCCCGTGTGGAATGTTCAGGTCAGCAGATGGCCGTGGCGTACAGATGCAGCTGCCACGCACACACAGCCTCCTCATGAGTGCAGACAGAGGCTCCCATCCCAGGAATCTCACTCCCCTGCGACATGTTTCTAAACAGAACTCAGTAGTAAAGCACAATCAATTCATAACATACACATCAGAATAATTCCGTTTTTATTAAATATTCACAGGTAAGCAAAGAGATAAGTTGTTTTCCTCAAGCCCTGGGTATAACTGGATAGACCACTCTCGGGTCACAGGCAGGAAGACGCATCCATTCTCTAAGCTAACACTGCCCTAGTGGAGAGAACCAATATCCTGAAGTGCCTCAGCCAGGAGTGGTTCCCAGCATGCACCTGAACAAGGGTCTTACTTGAATATGAGGTCATCCACATCAGTCAGAGTGGCACCGATGCTTTTCAACAGTAGGTTCACAGACTGAATAGCAATCATCTCCTGTTTCTCTTTGCCTGACTCCTCACCTCCGGAGCCCAAAGACAGACTCAAATGCAACTGAAAGAAAAATAGCATTCAAAACATGAGGAAGCCAAACAAAAGTGCAGACACAGGGGCCAGGTGGTCCAGCAGCACCACAGCCGCCCTGGGAAAGCCTCCAGGCCCTGCTTACACACTCCAGAGCAGACTTGGTGCCTGAACATCTGGTAACTGCTTGTCTTTCCGTAAAATACAGATTATCTGATCTAAGATTGAAGTTCCATTCCTAGAGTGAATAAACGTCTCTGGGTCCAGACAGAAAAGACCAGAACTGACTGCAAAATGGAATCACCATTTAAGAGTAAACCACGCCAACTGGCACAGCAACAGCCCACCAGACAAATTAATGGCTAAGCGCCTAGCTCTATCTATTAAGGCGAATCGTTTACGACCACAATGAACAGTAACGATTTCTGAAAACATCAGTCCCAATAATTGCACTTATCTTCGCTTGCTGATTAGGATGAAACTGTATACAACCTATTACTGCAAGCAATTTTAAACTCCGTATATGGAAATGCCTGACTTCTCCAAACTATTACAACAGTTTAGGAAAGCAATTCTGTTTTATACACCCTGTTAACTGAACAAACTGGTGAACGGAACCAGGTCTGTGGTGCTGTGGCTAATTTCCGAGAACCCAGAGGATCGTCAGTGTTGTAAGGCGCTACTTAATTGTCAGTTTGCCCGTTATGCAAGTACAGCGCACTCCAGTCCACTGCACTTGTGTGTTTACTAAGGCGCCATCCTTCCCCATATGAGCTAAAAAGACAACAGAAGGGGGAAAGGAAATGGGCTCACAAAGTGCCAAGTCAGGGAAGTGAAAGGTATTCAATTTTCCACTCCCTTAGCTACAGTCACACTCTGGAAGAAGCAAAGGCGCCCGTCAACAGCACAGCACCCACTTCTGCGCTCCGATGCGCGGTGAGGGCGCCCATCGCTGCTCTGTTTAGACAGTGGCGGCTGCTACGAAGTACGGCCCGGACATTAAACACTGGTGAGCACTCTCCACTTAATTAAGAAACACGGCTGTCAGCTTCTTCCCTGAGCACAGGGGTTATTAACTCAACACTGGAGAACACGCTCCGGCGGCTCATCCTCGGGAATTACAGCCGCACATGTGTCACAGACGAGTATCGTAACTGTCACCATCAGTCACATGAAACCCCCACCAAATGCCTAATGTAGCAAATGAAGCTGCATTGGTTTACAGACCCTTCTAAGGCTCTGAGGCAATCGCACTCTACCTTCCTATAACAAACCTTAACAGGAGAAATATGGAAATGTTCAAAGAAACTCAGGACCGACATATCAGTCCCTGACGACTCCATTAGCTCTGTGTTCAAAGCGTCAACGTCTTGCTGGATTAACTTAGTCTGAAAAAAATTAAATATTTTTTTTCTCACTACAAGAATTAGCTCAAAAATGATTTTTAAAAAAATGTTTGGCTTAGGAAATCAAAAATGTTACCCGTTTTCTTTCAGCCTCAGGGTCACTTGCTGGGGTGAATAGTGCAATAACTGCTCCAAGGAACCCCTGATCAACTTTTAAGGCCATTTCCTGGATGAGAACCATAAAATACCTGTGGAGAAAATAATCATATATGTTTATTTATTTAAAACATGTGTGTGTGTGTTTTCAGCTGGGGTAGCAGTGCACATGTTAGAACCCAGCACTCAGAAGTCAAGGGCAGGTGGATCTCTGTGAGTTTGAGGACAGCCAGGGCTACATTGTGAGACCTTGTCTCAAAATATATATATATATATATATATATATATATATATATATATATATATGGTCATAACTGTGGTTTTTTTCCTATCCCAAAGCTACAGTACGTTCTTATTTCTGTGAGTCTTAACATTATGCTAATAAGATTAACGTCACCTTAGGGTGAGACTTACCCATTACAGGGAAAGCCTCAAGTGAGTAATACTGCTGCATTAGCATGGACCACCCAAAGCCCCATGTCACGGGCGAGATGATAAATTAGAAGACATAGCACATATCAGCTGACTTTTAAAGTTCAGGGTACCTGCTTTAAAGAACACAGCTCACAAATCTGTGAGCTTTATATTCTAATTGGGACTGGAGATGGCTAAAGTAATTCTTAATTTTGAAATGCAAGCAGACTACTTTAAAATACATTTAAGTACTAAACAGTTCACCATCCCAAAGTACATCAATATAATTGTTGGGAAAAGAATTTCTGTGCAGAAGCTACTCTCAAGCAAACAAACAAAAAGACAACAAAAGTGATTTTTTAAAATCCACCCTTTTCTCCTGGAGCCGGGCAGTAGAACTCTACTCACTTGAACTGTAAGACTTTGCTGTACTCATTGAACCTTGTAATTACACTCACGTCGATGAAAGGCTTGGGCTCTAAAAGAAACACAACATAAGAAGGAAGTCAACCTCTCCACTAGCCAAGCTGCTGTCTTCTAAAGTTTTTATGAAGAGCATGCCAAGGTTTCTTTCTTTTCTTTTCTTTTTTTTTACCTGAGTCCAAAGCAATGGATTTGGGAGGCGCCACTGGATGAAATGCAACTGGGAACATTGTGCCAGGCAACTGATTATCAACCTGGAAGTACACGCATTGGACCAGGTTAGACTGAGTCAAAGGCATCTGCACACACAGGAGGCGACACCGGCAGTTTCGCCCTATGAAAAGCGCTGTGTGTCCCAGTGAGGCCAGGTCCTCCTTAAAAAGAGTGACTGAAAAGCCTCATCTCTGCAGTGACCTTGGGCAGCAGACGCCTGATCTTTAGCATGTGAGATGCTGACCCTGTGGGCTCAAATAAAATAAAAGTAGCGAGTGCATATTAAATTAGAAAAAGTGCAAAGAGCAAGAAGTATCCCAAATAAAACTTGGTGGAGGTGGAAGGAGAAGAGGAGAGGGAGGACGGGGAGGGAGGACTAGCAAGCAATCACCCCCAAACACAGTCCTATAAAGCCCTGTTCTTGGACATGAAGAATGACAAAGAAAAATGTTAGTCAGGGCTATCAAACTGAAAGGCACATTAAGAACAACATGACATCTTGTTATACAAAAACACACTGGCAGTGGTCAGCCTGACGGTCTCAAGAGCAAGCAGTACTCTGGCCTGGGATGGTGAGCGGCTGAATCCACAGGTGTGTGAAAAGAGGAGAACACACAACAACAATAACAACAACAACAACAACAACAATAACAACAACAACAACAGCAGCAACACTTTACTTTTACAACTTGACTGCTGAAGCCCGCACCGAGGGCCTCATGCACACTATACCTACTCTTTTCAAGCTACATCTCAGAACCCCATAAGATAATTTAACACAAATCACAGCTTTCTAACAATAAATTAGGTCTCACTTCCATGCTTTCCTAAGTCACAAAGAACTATTCAGCTGAAAGCACTGTGGTTACCTGGAGCCAGTATAACTGCGCCCGTAAGCATCTCTGGTGAGGGGACTGCTTAAACTCAACCTGGATCCCTGATAAGAAGTCCCGTTTAATAGGGCACCGGAGAGGAAGCCGCATTTCCATCGGAACCTTGTCAAAATTGACCTGTAAGAGACAAAAGCAATTTTGTGACTGTCACCCAGCAACCATTTCATGGCACATAAGCATGCTGCTGCATGAACACAGCACGTCACCTCTCTGTCTCACCACGGCAGCTTGCTTTGTTTCCTCTGTTCTCCTTTGAGGCTGGCCCTCACTCTGTAACCTAGGCTTTCCTTAAACCCACTGCCTCCCAAGTTCTGACATTACACACACTAGCCACTACACCAGCCAGAAGGGCTCTTCGGGTCAACTGCAGCTACGGCCTAGGAAGCAGAAGTATTGCCTTTCTAAAATGTATTAGAAAACTACAATTCAGAATGGTCTAAATTATAGAAACGTTACTTAAAATGCCATATAGAAAAACTAATAGTAATAGAGAACTCCAGGTAATTCATTTTTGAAGGTTTCATTTATTTTATTTTTATGTTATGTGCATGAGTGGTTTTGCCAGCCACCGCATGAAGTGCCTGTGACAGCCAGAAGAGGGCGCCAAACCCCTGGAACTGAAATGGATGGAAACCAAATCTCAGTCCTCTGCCAGGGCTGACAGTGACTAACTGCTGAGCTATCTCCCCAGCCCAATTCCAGGTCATTCTTAGACAAAACCGTGTAATGTTGAAGCTGGACTTGTTTTTGTGTGACATAACTGCATAAATATTTTCATTCCACCCACAAACACCTGTGGGTGTACGACGGGTGCATGACTGGGCTTGTACAAAGTCTGCCCTCAGGAGGCAAACACAAGAACAGGCAAAGTCCAGGCCTGCAGAAGAGCAGCCCAGAAATGTAGAAGCTTCTGGGGTCTTCTTGCAGCAGAGATGACTTCATGTTTCGCTCTGTGCAACCTATGCAGTGCACACCTTTATTTGTGGGTGCGTACCCACATCCAACAATCACTCACACTGGGTGGAATAACAGAGCAAAGTTTAGGTACGTTTTTCACCCGTTAAACACTGCAATCGGTACTCATCGGTGTGAAAAGATGTTTAACAGTCATTAAATCTCCACAATCTTACTGAAAGCAAACTCCATGGAACTGATCGGCAAGAACAACCAATAAACACAGAGAAGAAAGCCAAAGTTAAACAGTCCTATGGCTATGTCTTAAGTAAGTATTAAGTTAGCTGCTATATACAGGACATTAAAGTCTTACTCAGTCGCAGTATACCACCACCTGGACCACACAACCCATGAAATGTAAAACCACAAACCACAAACCATAAAACAACACTTGGTATACCTCAAAATTGCCGTCCAGCTTAATCCAGCCACGGCTTTCTGAAGCAAGGTGCTTCTGGTAGGACTGCTCCAGCAACATTATCTGCTTCTGGCTGAACGGCTTCCACTTCCGCTTCGGCTTCATCTCCCAAACAATACCCGAGCTAAAATAATCCACAAAGGAAATAAAACTGTAATGTATATATTTTCATGGGACTGGCTGAGTTTTGTACTTACCTGGCTATTAAATTCGTGGGAAGTTACACTGATACCAGTGATGTTCTTCGATACAAGACATTCTTTTCAAAAAGCAAATTTTGCCTGCTGCTAAGATGCACGGAGGAAAAGATGAGTGGGAACTATTTTTCATGGCAACACACCAGCATCAATCAAGCAAATGACTGTTTCTGTTTACTTTTGTACAGGACAACAGAGAATGCACATGGATGATGTCAAAGAAAGAAAAAAAACTTCCATAAAAATTTTAACCGATGATATTTATAATATAGAAAAACTAAACACAGTTTTTAAAAACCATGAATCTGTAAAAAATTATTTTAGAGATGTCAACATTTTACATAATTATTGTTCCTGATTATCAAAATCAAGTGCAAATGCTCAACTTTTCAAGTGGATTTTTTTTAAATGAAGACTTATTGTTTATTTATGTGACTGTACGAGTGTGGGCCCTGAGTGTGCATAGCGGCCAGAAAAGGGCATCAGGTCGGCTGGAGCGGGAGTTAGAGGCTTTTGTGAGTCACTCCACATGTGCTGGGACTCTACTGCGGATTCTCTACAAGAGCAGTAAGTATTCTTGACCTCTGACCCATCTCTCCAGCCCCATATCTGTGCTGATTTACGACAAGAATCCTATAACTTCTACAGGCAGTTACCAGCAAGTACTGCCATCAGCCTGAGAGAACACTGCAGCTATCTTATTTTTATTTTCTTTATTACCTGTAAGGGGTTTACAAAGTTCTAATCAATTCTTGTCTTGATACTTGCTTTTTAGCCTGACAATACAGTGCAAATAATCGATTACAAGGAAGTTCCTCAATTGGACAGATAGATTTTGTGATGTAAACATTTACTTTGCATATATATCAAGGTTAGAAAAATAATGTTGCTGCAAATGAAAGCTTATGATAAAAAATATGACTTTTCAAACACAGGGATTTCAAACTCACAGGAGCACTGCGAGAGGGTAACTCCTTTCCTTCAGAAAGATCTTACTGTTGGCTCAGAATTTAGAGTCCAGTGAGAGGCTTCCATGGCTAAGCCATGCAACTGCTGTGTGACAATGAACTTCAGCTGCCATAAAACGTTTCAGGATGGATACTGGCTAAACCACTAGACTGAGTTTGACAGCACACAGCCGACTCATGGATTTCCCACCAAGTATCTGCTGACCCACAACACAAGCACCAGAGGGCGTGGATGTGTTACACACCTGTCCAACCAGGATTCTGTTTCCAGTTGCAATATACTTTAGACTTAAGCTCAGTCACACAGAATTCATTTTTCCCCTGGAAGAAACCTTAAGAGAATGATGCCCCATTTCCCTTAAGGGGGTTGGGGGGCAGAGGTAGGTTTTGGTTGCCTTCTTGGGCTATAGAGAGTTATTTTCAATGGAAGTTGGCTATAAGTTATTATTGGTCTTATTTAGAGAGAAAGCAAGGTTGGACTCAGGGATGTCTCTCTTTTCCTTTATCTTCCATTCTTAGGCTTGGAGATAGAGGATGAAAAGAAAGAAGAGGAAATATAGAGAGATGTAGGGAAGATAGAACAAAAGGTAGATTAGTGCATCTACTCCTCAACTTAATGCCTCAATTGTCACTCACAAGGTTATTTTTAATTCACTGGTTTAGAATTCTGTATACAGATGCAAAACGAATTCAATCTTAGATACAACGGAATAGAATTCAAATTTAAGATTATTCTTCACACATATTATATTCATTTCTACTCTAATATGAGGTGTTGTACCCACATAACTCAATACAAGGTTTACTTCCAATACTTGGGAAGTGCTACTGCAGGCTGTTTAGGATAAGTAAGTCATACAAGTTAATTGATCAAATCATAGCCATATCAATTACAAGATATTTTTACCATAAGGATATACATCTTAGGTGCAACAGATAGATATGATTCTATAGAAAGATAAGGTAAAATAGTTAAATAAGGTCTTCAAAAACTCTCAGAGACATACAGAATATGGCATTTAAAATGTTTTTATTATTTTAAAGATTCATTGACAATGAGAGAGGTTAACTCCTGGCAATACTCAGTCTACATCAAAGAAGATGATGAGCATCAAAGAACCTCCTTATGGAGATGACTTCAAATAAGGCAAAACAGCCACTGGGCAAAATGTCCTTGTTTCTGCCACAGACAGAATTCTGCCTAAAAATGGGCAAGCTTGGATGCAGGCAGAGTCAATGGCCAAACTCTGCCAAGACAGGGTAAGCAAGTCCTCAATAGTCCCTGCCCCCCAAATATGTCTGTCAGATATATTGGGCCAGAAGGCTGAAGATGATGCTCCAATGTTATAGAGAGTTCTGGATGACTGCTCACGTAGCTAACTGTCTCTGTCATCTTCCCATTTGGGAAGCTGCTAATCTCCACTTCCTGTGTACTCAGGTAATTAATCTTATTCCTTCTCAAGTCTCTGATGGGGCTGAAGACCAGATAGCTTAGTTTTACAATTAAGCTTAGTTGTTTAGGGGTTAAGATGTCTTTAGGTCTAGATAGATAATGATGAGATATGATAGATATTGATTTATATTCAGAATTTTAGATGCACCAAGATAGGAAATACCTTTTCTTCAAGACTGCCAAACACAAATAGCCAAAACACTAAGAATGTAACATTTATGTAATTCCTGATTGTTTCATGGTTCTTCTTGCTGGAGGTTTATTGTATATATATGTGTGTGTGTGTGTAATAATATAAATGTACATGTAAATTTTTTAAAAATATTTAATTTTTTTAAAAAAAGAAAATATTCTCACCAGTCATTTTGAGCCCTGCAGTGACTTCCCACCTGCACAGTGACTGGGTGCAAAGGCGTACCAGCTGACTCCTCAGAGCCCGAGAGCCTTCGGCGACACTGGCTGTTTGCACTGACTGATGCTATTCTGAATGTCCTCATCTCCTTGTACATCTGTCCTCACAGAAATGCTAATGGCCGTAAGGAATTTACCATCTCTGCATACATCTCTTCAGTTGGTCTCAACTGGCCCATGACTGACTACAGAAGGCTTTCCTTGCTTGACTTGACAAGTGAGTGCCCCCAGAAGCTGGCTTTGACTGTGGCCTCCTTCAAGTTCATCTTTATGAAGACTTGGACTGTGGTGAGATGTTTTGTATTAAAACTTTCTAATTTTTCCAGGCACTGTTCACCGGCAAACATGTTTAGTTTGGAAGTGTCGGTGCGTTCAGTATTCTTCTGGCACAGGTATAATGACATTATGCAATGAATTAATACTTTGTCAAAAATAATGTTCTTTTTTTTTTAGGGCTATGACCTAAAAGAGAGACATTCTTCCTGTTTTCACATGATGGGCATCCAGTAGTAAGAATAAATATATAAGAATATAGCAAAACAGTATCCACTGTGATGTTAGTGCACAGAACAACAGTGAGAACGCAGCTACATATGTAAGATGATGAGCAGTGCTCCCAAAACCATTCACGGGCCACATGCTGTGAACCTCATATAATTTCACTTCTCATAAACTATTATTCGTGGCTTTCCTATCTTTTCAATATTAAAAATATTCATTTGAAACCAAAAGATATGCCTAAACAGGCAGCAGTTTAGATGTGCTGAGGTGTATTAAAGAGTGCTGCTCAGAAACTAAATATGAATCCACAAATTTTAATTTACTTGGCTTACTGCTACTAGTCAGTGATAATGTTACCTATGTGTTACATAAATCCATCAGCTCTTCCTGAGAAAAATCAAGAAACCCGGGGAAACTTCCTCATGTTTAGGGGCATCTAAATAGATGGTTTTGTTGTGGGAAACTCTCTTCCAAATAAGTCTTTCAGCAGACTCACTGTGATTAGGAGACAAGGTAACTCTTCAAGTATTTTCTCGGTAGAAACGGAACCAGAGAAAAGTACTGGCGGCAAGGGCTCTAAGTAAGTAACTCTAAGGGACTTAGAACCCAGAGCTGTGACCTGCTGCTCAGGCGCAGGAGCTCGGCCTCGCCCCTCTCAGGCTGGCAGGCACAGCGAATGTCTGGGTAACAAACTTCCAGCTACATTTCCCACTTCAGGGCAGTGAGTTTCCTAGGCTCTGACATTTCAAGGAGCTACCTACGGCTGCTAGTGCCCACACATTCCCTTTGCGACCTGGCTGCCTGCTGGGGCATCAGAGAATTTAGCTGCTGCTCACGTGGGAAACCTGCCCCCTTTCCTCAGAGATCCAGAACAAGGGACCCAGACTCTGCCACCTGGGCCTGGCTCCACTCCAGAGTCCCTGCAATGCCACCTTTGATGCTGGGCGCCGAAATGTGCTCCACAGCATGCTGTCCTCTGTAAACTATTAGCCCTCAACAATCCATCTCAGTGGCGTTGAACCCCACAGCACATACGACAGGGTGTGTGTGTGTGTGTGTGTGTGTGTGTGTGTGTGTGTGTGTGTGTGTGTGTGTGTGTGTGTGTGTGTGTGTGTGTGTATTCCCCTAATGGCTTCTCCCAAGGCATGCTACTTTCCCCAAATTCCACTGCAAAAATTAATTATTTGCACTGCAGATGCAGATACTATTTTCAGTTTTTCCTCAATCTTTTTGTAACTCATTTTTTGGAATAAAAATGGAAAGAAGGAAGGAAGGAGGGATGGAAAGAGAAGAAAGGAAGGCAAGGAGGAAGAAAGGAAGTAAGGAGGGAGGGAGGATGGAAAAAAGAATGGACAGACTGACTGACCCTCTTCCCTGCCAACTGACCTGAGTACAGTGAGGATGCAGAGGGTCTCTGAGTTCCTTTGCATCGCTGGCCTCTCAGCTGGCTGTCCCAACAGTTACTCAGTAAACATGTCTACTTGGTTACAGGCATCTGTTTATACCACTAACTGGGTGCTACAGACTTAGAGCCTTTTAAAGACTCCTGCCTCTTGTCTACCTCTGTGCATACCTGGTGATTCCAATGTACGAGACTTCTTGCTTGTTTTCGTTGTTAACCAGAGAGAGCCCGAGGCTGTGGAGCGACAGGGTGACTTCACGGTCAGCCTGCTCCATCTCTTCTGCCTGGAGGGCTTTGGTAACAATAGCGACGTCATCTGTGAAGAGCAGAACCCTCTGGCGCCCATCCAGGAAGGACACCCAGTGGATCTGGACGTTCGCGTCGTACGGAAACTGCCCACACTCGTCCTGGAGAAGGAAGGCTCTGAGTTAAACCTGTATGCATTTTCCATACCTAACCTGACTATTGTAACTGGGGAGGGTCAGGAAACCTTCCAAAGAGCTCCTCTGAGATAGAGCTCGAGGCATCAAGCTGACAGGAAGCCAGCACTTACAGGAAACGACAGTAACACCCACCAGGTGTAGGGCTACGCTGAGTGGGCAGGGCAGAGCTCCCCAAGCAAAATCTAAAGAGTGGAGCACCAGCACCCACCCTAAAGCTGGGTGGAGAGGGTGGTCCCCTATAATCCCAGTACTTGGGGGGCAGAGGATTCTAGGGCAAGCTGGCTACTTAGACAAGGCACATTGAGAGACCCTGCCTTGATAAAGTAGGAAATGATTCAGAAAGACGCCAGAAATCAGTTTTGAGGTTCTACACGCGTAAGTACGTGCGCTCACATACTCATCATGTTCCAAGACCCATGTGAACATATATACACACATGCCCACAACACACACACACACACACACACACACACACACACACACACACACACACGCAAAACCATCGATAGTTTCCCTATCATCAACTGTAGTGCCTCAATGTGAGGTCCTAGCTAGTGTTGGTGGGGCACCGAGTAGGATCACGCGCTCGCTTTACTGGCCCTAGTACTGTAAGATGGTTAACTGTCTCTAAACTGGAGAGCGGTTCCTGCCGGGAGGCCCCTAAGAGGTCATAAGAAGCTGTTGGGGGTGGGGCGGGGGTGGGGAGGAACCTAAGTTACAGTGGAAATCCCGGGATGTTTGAGAAGCTGGGACCACAGGACATCTGTGAGGGAACCTTTAGGTATGGAGGGGACTGTGTCTCTTGCAGGCAGCAGAGCTGGCGGGGCACGGCTGCCCAGCCCTGTGGGCCTCGGGTGAGTCCCCCACAAGCCCCAGGTGCTGGAGATGGAACCACAGGGTTCCACGTTCTCCCTGCTGGGCTCCCTCGTGTTTGCACGGGATTACTCCATGTTTTGCCCTCATCCCTTTCCTGTAGACTAGAAATACTTACTCTGTGTCACTGTATGTTGGAAACATGTAACTTCTTCATGACTGTCCAGGGGCTCGCAGTCTCAGACGAGACCGTGCTTACATTTCTGAACAGTGTCCGGACTGTTAAACACTAGAGGCACTCGTGAGGGTGGACTGACTGCACCTTGCCTTACTCAGTGGTCACAGGGTGGGGTCAAGGGATGGAAGGCTAGTATAAAAGCAAAAGCTTGCGTGTCAAGTTCATGTGCCTGTGATTGTTCATACTGTCAACTTGACAGGGTCGAGAACCACCTTGGAGACAAATCTCTGGATGTGTCTGTGGCAGAATTTCTAATAACAGAAGTGAGTAAATACATCTAAGTGCAGACAGCGCCCTTCCAGGAGCTGCAGTCCTAGCCTGCACGAGAAGGAGAAAGCCAGCCGCGTGCCAGCAGTCACCTGTCTCTGTCCCCTCCCCTCACCTCCTTCGCCTTCCCTGCCTGGATGGCTGCACCTCCACAGACCACAGAGGCCTGAACCAGCGCTCCCTCACTAAGGACGCCTGCCATGTGCTTTGTCACGGTAACCAGAAAAACAGCCAACAGCAATGATTTGCAACATAAAGCACAAAAGCAACTTTCTTAAAATGTATCAATTCACTTTTGTTCCCCCAAGGCTTCTCTGTCAAACCGTACCTTTAGGAGGTCGTGCTCCCCAACATTTGCTGCATAGCTCCAAGTGAGTTTCCTGGTGCCAGTGGGGTCCGCCCAGGCAAAGAGTCGAGTTTCTCTTGGCAGCAGCACTAGCTCCTCCTGGGACCCACTGAAACCATCGACAGAGGAAAGATCAGCATGCTCTGGCCTTGAGAACCCACAAAGGCCTTACGGACTGGCTCAGCTAATAGCATACAGTTCAGCCCCCAAAACAAGCGTACTGGCACGGTCCATGCCTGGCAGTTCTGAAGCCTGCGCAGACAGACTTCAGAGGTGCATTTACAGTGAGGCTCACTCACCATCACCACGTCACAGAGGGAGGGACAACGTCACAGGCCTTTGTCTGCAGTCTGAAACTTACAAAGACCCAAAGCCCAAAGCTTTTTTTTTTCCCCTTATGTCTGCTATCAAGCCATTTGGCAAAAAAACCCATTTGAGCTGATGGGGATCTTTAAATAGCATGTGTTTGTCCCAGTTCACTGTCATGAATATGTAAGTGTGGCTGAAGAAGGAATAAACACCACACCACCCTCCCCACCATTGTAAAGTCTGAAGACATTATGGATGTGGAACACCAACATTTCCCAGAAGGGACCGTGGATCAATGAACGCAAAGTTGGGGTTCAAACAGCACCTTCCCCCATACCTCTGTTTATATGTGAGGACGTCCCACGGCGTGTGGTTCATTATCAGGGCAGGCGCAGAGCCCTCGTGGTAATCAGAGAAGGTTATGACAGTTGAGTGCTCAGCAGTGTTTACATCCACCAAGATCCCTCCACCGTCCTGCTTCAGGGGGAGAATATATTCGGTTTGCTGGCTGAATCTCGGTTACACAAGGAACCATGACACATTCAAGCAGCTGTACAATCGCACTGCTCACTTCCTGAGTTCTTACTGGCTCTGATTCTTACAAACATGCGTTGGCATTAAACAGGCACACAGGAGCCCTACAAGTAATTGCCAGACTCTACAGCACAGCTTAGAGAAATACGTTCAAGCAACTTTCAAAAGTCAAAGACACGGTGTTCACAACATGAAGACTTACCAGCTCCTCTAAGCTCAGTAATGTGCCATTGTCTTGTCGGTCGTAAAAGAATGGCCTGGAGGACCCTTCACAGCCCACCACTCTCACACAAAGTTTGCCAGACAAATTTTCAGGCCAAAATGGAATGCACTGAAAACATTGAATATAGTATCAGTTTTAAAACTGTGCTGTGACATAGGTCACGGACTCACTAAACACACTGGGTAAGCAAGTTTTTAAGTCTAAATCTGATTTGAGTAAACCATCATCAAAATTGATTAAATGTCGTCTACACTTTATAGTAAAAACACTGACAAGCTGGGTGTGGTGGCAACTCAGACGCTGAAGCAGGACGATGCCAAGCTTTAAGGCCAGCGCGGGTTACACAGCAAGAGCTGTTCAAAACAAAACACTATCGACCTAAATATGCAACCTATTAATCTGTATGTAGTTGTAGCAATTACATTATAAAAATCTCAAGAATGTATTGATTAAGAATTCCTCCATGCCAGGTGCAGTGGTGCACATCTGTAATCCCAGCACTAGAGGAGGCAGAGACAGGCAGATCTCTGTGAGTTCGAGGCCAGCCTGGTCTACAAAGCGAGCCCAGGACAGCCAAGGCTACACAGAGAAACTTGTCTCAAACAAAAAAAAAACAAAACAAAAAAAGAATGCTCCAAATTCTGAATACTTAAAATCTATACTCTTCATTGCCTTTGCTTTTGTGTCTTGCGAAATTCACTTCACTGATGCACAAAGAATTTTTCACAGGACACCTTCTCTACACACAAGAGAAAGCCAGAAGCAGCCGGGGAAGAGGCTACCACACAGCAGACTGCAAGTCCAGACCTCAGGAGCAGCTGCTAAGATCTTAATCAAAACATAACAGTTAGAGCTTCTGTCTCTCCATCTATAAAAGGGGACTCTCAGTTTTTCATATAACACAAAATGTGGTAATACTACAGTAAATCCCATTTCTGAGTTAATATGCTACTGCAGCAAACTTGCATCAAAGATAAGAAGTCAAGCATTTGTACACAGCACTGGGTCTCTATTTTCCATAGCACGCGGATCAATTTTAGTCATATGGGAAGAACTAGTGAGTGACTGACTGCCATCTAGCTGAGCTACTAGGAAATATTACTGATAATTTTCAAACAAGGTGAAATAAAGATCTCTCGAAGCCACTGCCACACTTAACATGTATATATTTACACGTCCCTGTTTATCTATACATTTTAGGAATCAGTCATGTTTTGGGAGGCTTACCTCTGAGGAAGCGACGTAGTGCCATTTGTTGGTCGGTATGGAGCCATCAGAGGCAATCTCTCCGACTTCTAGCTCTAAAGAGGACTTGTTTGCGACCGTGCAGAAGGGAGTCAGCGTGACTACCCTCGAGAGGTTGAAACTGCTCATTTTGATGCTGACCCCAACCTGAGGGAAGGAAATACACGAGACCGTCCTCCCGCTCTTTATCCAGTCACACACACGTAACGTACAACAGCTAAAGAAGGAATTCTTCAATAAAGTAACTAATAAAAGCTGTATTCTATCGCTGTCAAAAAAAAATCTGGTTTATTTCATAAGCTTTGCCAGAAAGTAACTGCAGAACACAGATCACCATCCCAGTGACAACTTGCAATGACAGATTTACTGTCTAGACTTTTTTTTTTACTTATTAACAATCCAACTGTTAATTGCTCTATGGTTAGTAGGCTCAAATTTTATTGCTTTGTCTGTTACCAATAAAATTAGAATTCTGGAGCAGTAAGTAAATGGGTCACGTGGCATCTGATTATTCAAAAATTCAAAGCAGTCAAACTTAAGATTTACTGCATAACTGACAAGGTATATGAAAGGAAGAGTCTAGTGTATCTTGACTATGAAATAAGTTGCCCACTCCAAAGGATTCAACCTCCTGTTTAAATTTTGGCAAATTCAACTTCTGCTTTGATACAGTAATCATAGAAATCATAGCCACAGAATAATTTGATTGGAGATTTCTGCTCACTGCAGGAGCCGGCTTGTGTACTAGAGTGTGGGAAAGTAAATGACGGCAAGGGTACGAAGGCAGACACTCTCACCAAGTACTCCATGTTGGTGGCAGGGCACTTCACACACCCATAGCTTCCCACGGTGTCCAATGAGAAGCCACTGGACCAGCCACTAGTTGAAATTTTTAACTGTACCTGTACCAGAGAACACATAACATCATGTAGGAAACCTAAAAGATGATACTAACTTCACTTCATACAGAAACTGCTAGACTTCTGGAAATTTCTGCAGTATCTTGAGACACAGAAAAATATAGTCACAGCCAAACCGAATGGTTCTAGGGAGCCAAGGGCTTGAAATATAGCTCTGGCCTTCCCAATCACCTCAGCAATGAGTGCAAATTTGTCACTAAACATGATTACTTAGTTGAAATTAACAAATTTAAGCATGTTTTTCATGTTGTTTTTTCAAAAGAATCATAATACTAAATATTTACTGATGCTCGATTTATGACAAGATAAAAAGTTCTCAAAAGTTTTAGGAAACAGAAGACAATCTTTCCACCCTTCGGCAGGTGCTAAAGGACAGACACAATGGATACCAGAGTGCAGGACACGCTGCCCACGTCAGTGGGCACGGAACTCAACACAGGCAAAGGAAGCATGTTCTAATAATCATGACACCACACACGGGGTAGGAAGATGGCAAGTATTTCAGCTCTGGGATCTACATGGAGTCTTGAAGGAGAGACTTCCCTGCACCCCTGCAGTAGCTCACCCCTACCCGCCCAGCAGGACCATAAAAGACATGAGATCAACCTGAAGTCACACACAGAGGCAATTCCAAAGCCATGTGTTGATCCAAACTGTAAAGAGTTGTCCCCAGATGGCAGCATCACCTGTGACTCTGTTACAGCCAACCAGGCTCTGCCCAGACAGACTCAAGTAAACCCAGAGGTGTACTCGGCAAACAACTCTAAAACCATCCAGGTGACAATATCTGGCACCGGAGAGCCATGTCTGCAGGCACTGTGATTGGGGTAGGTAGAGCCACTGCCAACAGAAAACCTTCACCATTGCGAGGAGCATTGCCTAAGGCTGAGCAGCAGAGAAGTCACCACACTGTGAGGAGCACTGCCTAAGGCTGGGCAGCAGAGAAGTCACCACACTTCGAGGAGCACTGCCTAAGGCTGAGCAGCAGAGAAGTCACCACACTGTGAGGAGCACTGCCTAAGGCTGAGCAGCAGAGAAGTCACCACACTGTGAGGAGCACTGCCTAAGGCTGGGCAGCAGAGAAGTCACCACACTGTGAGGAGCACTGCCTAAGGCTGGGCAGCAGAGAAGTCACCACACTGTGAGGAGCATTGCCTAAGGCTGGGCAGCAGAGAAGTCACCACACTGCGAGGAGCACTGCCTAAGGCTGGGCAGCAGAGAAGTCACCACACTGCGAGGAGCACTGCCTAAGGCTGGGCAGCAGAGAAGTCACCACACTGTGAGGAGCATTGCCTAAGGCTGAGCAGCAGAGAAGTCACCACACTGTGAGGAGCACTGCCTAAGGCTGAGGAGCAGAGAAGTCACCACACTGCGAGGAGCACTGCCTAAGGCTGAGCAGCAGAGAAGTCACCACACTGCGAGGAGCACTGCCTAAGGCTGAGGAGCAGAGAAGTCACCACACTGCGGCGAGCACTGCCTAAGGCTGAGCAGCAGAGAAGTCACCACACTGCGAGGAGCACTGCCTAAGGCTGAGCAGCAGAGAAGTCACCACACTGCGAGGAGCACTGCCTAAGGCTGAGGAGCAGAGAAGTCACCACACTGCGAGGAGCACTGCCTAAGGCTGAGGAGCAGAGAAGTCACCACACTGCGAGGAGCACTGCCTAAGGCTGAGGAGCAGAGAAGTCACCACACTGTGAGGAGCACTGCCTAAGGCTGAGGAGCAGAGAAGTCACCACACTGTGAGGAGCACTGCCTAAGGCTGAGGAGCAGAGAAGTCACCACACTGTGAGGAGCACTGCCTAAGGCTGAGCAGCAGAGAAGTCACCACACTGTGAGGAGCACTGCCTAAGGCTGAGGAGCAGAGAAGTCACCACACTGTGAGGAGCATTGCCTAAGGCTGAGGAGCAGAGAAGTCACCACACTGTGAGGAGCATTGCCTAAGGCTGGGCAGCAGAGAAGTCACCACACTGTGAGGAGCATTGCCTAAGGCTGAGGAGCAGAGAAGTCACCACACTGTGAGGAGCATTGCCTAAGGCTGGGCAGCAGAGAAGTCACCACACTGTGAGGAGCATTGCCTAAGGCTGAGGAGCAGAGAAGTCACCACACTGTGAGGAGCACTGCCTAAGGCTGAGGAGCAGAGAAGTCACCACACTTCAAGGAGCACTGCCTAAGGCTGGGCAGCAGAGAAGTCACCACACTGTGAGGAGCACTGCCTAAGGCTGAGCAGCAGAGAAGTCACCACATTGCGAGGAGCACTGCCTAAGGCTGAGCAGCAGAGAAGTCACCACATTGCGAGGAGCACTGCCTAAGGCTGGGCAGCAGAGAAGTCACCACATTGCGAGGAGCACTGCCTAAGGCTGAGCAGCAGAGAAGTCACCACATTGCGAGGAGCACTGCCTAAGGCTGAGCAGCAGAGAAGTCACCACATTGCAAGGAGCACTGCCTAAGGCTGGGCAGCAGAGAAGTCACCACATTGCGAGGAGCACTGCCTAAGGCTGAGCAGCAGAGAAGTCACCACATTGCGAGGAGCACTGCCTAAGGCTGAGCAGCAGAGAAGTCACCACACTGCGAGGAGCACTGCCTAAGGCTGAGGAGCAGAGAAGTCAGAGCGGGACAGACAAAGCTGGAAGGAGCAGCAGTCAGGGTATAGGGCACAGCATACATGAAAGCCGAGGCCAATTCAACTGCTGTGCGCTTTCACACGCTGCACCAGCTTTGGACAGTGTATAAAATAAAGCCATTCAGGAGCCCTGCTTCAGCTGACCGCTGCTGTGAGAAATCTGCAAGCCTCCTCTGACCTAATTTATACCAAAGGAACTGCACACACACAGCCAAGCATGTTTTTAGATCCCCAAATCTTTAGATTCAGCAGCTTTCGTGTCTTAGCTTGCCAGAGCATACCTTATTTTTACTAAAAATGTTCTTTTTCTTGAAAGAGAATAAGATGATGTCCCTGAAATCAGCTGGATGTTTAACATGAATCTCCTCGGAGCGATACTGAAGGACCCGAGAAGTTTTGTTGATTAGCCAATAGGGACTAAAGACAGACAGCTCCATCTGGCAGCCAATCCGTCTGACGTGTATTGACAAGTCAACTGTCATCACTTCCGCGGTGTCAGAGGAAAAGCACACAAGGAAGAACTCAGGAAGTGTATCGGAAACGCGGAAGTGTCCGTTCCAGTTCTTGCCCAGGTATTTCACCAGGACCAGCTCCATGATCTCGCCGTGGATTCGTGAGTGGAGGACGTCAGCGGCACTGCCTTCTGCGAGCTCGTGGGTCTCTGCAGCTCCCTAAGAGCAACCACACAGCACAAGTTCACGGAGCACACTTCTTTAATAACAAAACCTGTATTTAAGTAGCCTACCAAGGAAGGCCGAATGCCAAGCCTAGCCACCGTTACATGTTGGAAATCCCAGAGACCGCCAAGGACTCCAAAGGAAACAAACTCTCTCACAGCCGCCGTGGGAGTGTCTTCATGCTAGGCTGCAGGCAACCCATCCTAAGTTTTGAGAAAAATCTGTGTCTATGCCAAGAACCAAAGACTAGATCTGGGACCCTGTTAGAGCTGGATTATAAAATGAGCCACTTAACCAACCGACATCAGTGTCTTCCTCGCCATTTTCATACCATGGCTCACGGCCACTATCTGTGCAGAACCAGAAACGTCATGCTGAACAAGGTGGAACTGCTTTAGAAATGAACACTAGGGCTGGAGAGGCGGCTCAGCGATACCAGGCTTGCAGAGCACCTGAGTTCAGCTCCCAGCATCCACATCCGGTGGCTTACAACCACCTGTTCCTCTCAACTCGAGGAAATCAGACCTTCTTCTCGATTTCTTGGACACTGCGCTCACACATGTACACATACACACTTGGAAACAAAAGCTAAACCTTCGTATGAATGCTAGCAACAGACACTGGCTTCCTCACTGCAGCCTTCTTTTATACACAGGCTATTTGGTTCCTTCAATTAACTTTTGTCACCATAACTCATGAATGGATCATTGTTTGATAAAGAAAAGGAATCCAAACACTTGCTAGGGCCACTGAATTTTAAAACATCATAGCAAACTTGATCATATTTATAATGTGCAAACGTAATTATATTTAAAACACCCCATGTGCCCACATAGCAGATAGTGAATTCTATTTTCAGTGTAAACATATATCAGGATGACATATTTCCCTGTTTGTATTTTTCTCTCCTTTGGGTAATAAGACAACATAATGAAAAGATGGCTAAGGTTTTTAATTTGTCATAGGCACAGTAAAGAAAAGTGGCAGGAATTAGAAAGCTGAACTGCCAAGGTTTAAAGCCCAGCTTTACTGCCGTCCAGCAACAGGATATTGCCTCAGACACTTGATCCCTCCACAACTCAGCCAAAAGGGCCAAGAGGACTGCAGCCACCACAGAGGCCACTGTGAGGACTGAAGTGTGCAAAAACACAGGAGCACACAGTACACGGCCTAACTGTCGCTGCTATGGCAGTTAGCCAGAGCAAACTCATCTTAGAAACGCCAACTTCAACACCATGGAACAGAACGAGGGTTTACTTTGTACGATAATAGCAATTAATAATAATAATAATAATAATAATAATAATAATAATAATAATAATAATAATAAAAACGATAAGACACGGACCTCAAGTAAGAATCTTAGCGGATATGGCAGAAGGTTCCGCAAGGTGAGAGGAGGGTGAAGATGAATAACGTAGGCCGGGTCCCAGTCTTCGCCGTGCGCACCGATGTAGCTCAGCTCATCAGGCAGGGCGACAGAGTTCACGATGAGCGGCAGGAAGTTGACTTCTACTGCGGGACACTGCAGCATGCACCTGACCTCCCTGCTCCGGTGAAGCTCCTCCTTCCAGGAAATGTACGTGGTGGACTGTGTGTACTGCTGCTCTAAGCTGCCGGCCGGCTGAATGAACAGCTGACACCTACGGAGGGTTTCGACAGAAGGTGAGGAAAAACACCTCAGCCTCTTCATGATGACGCTATAGGGTGGGCACTGACAGTCTTACAAATGCAGAAACCACTGCTGAGAAAGCTCAGAATGTGCCCCACAGAGGAAGGACATCTTGAGGTATTTTCATTTTGACTATAAAGATAAGCTAATAAAATACACAATCTTAGAAAACTGCAAAGTATCAAATATCAGAGGGAGATATTATATTGTAAATTCAGTGATAACATACATATGTCTGATCAACAGAAGGAACTCTTGTGTGTCCTACAATGGCTGTTGTACAGCAAGGACAATCAGAATGTGAGGCTACTCTCCCTAAAACAGAGATCCAATTCATAAAACCAAGAAGACACGAGTTTATTTTCTCTTATAACACGTGTTCATTTATATAACCAACAACCCACATTAGTTGTACAAGCTAGCAGCCTCCACTGTGGTCTGTCCACTACGCTAACAGTGCACACTTGCCCCCAGCACCCTTCCCAGACCCTGAAAGGCCCTCGTGTCCTCCGCAGCACTGCCCACCCACCCCAGCTCTGCTGACCACCAGCCCATCTGGAAGCTAAGCACAAGTGCAGCCATGCGCACCTATAGGAATCCAACGGCACGTGGAACTCTTCCTCCGGTCTGGCTATTCCAATGCGCTCCAACAGCTTAACGTTCTTGACACACTTGTAGATGATAAATGCTATTGAGAAGTGATTTTTAATCTGTTGGAATGAATACACAAATGCTTTTTTTAATGATATACACGTTTTTTAAAAAAAGCATTAGGGTTCAGGAGCCCCACAAGGAGACCATCAAGGCCGGAAGATCTGGGCCCAGGGGGTCTGGACAAACTGATGCACCAACCAGGGACAATGCACGCAGGGAACCTAGACCCCCTGTTCAGATGTAGCCAATGGACAGCACATTCTCCACTGTAGTAGGGAGAGCGGGGACTGACTCTGACATGAACTCTGGTGCCCCCTATTTGACCACTTCCCCTTGGTGGGAGGCACACAGAAGGGGCTGATAGGCTGTGGTCACATGATGGGGGAGGGGGTCCCCTTCTGTGAGAGGTCTAGGGGAAGGGAATAGGGCGAAAGAGGGAGGAAGAGTGAGAATGGGAAGATACAAGTGAGGGGATAACAATTGGGATGTAATCTGAATAAATTATAATTTTAAAAAATTAGCAACACACATTTATTTTAGATCTAAAAAGCTTCAACTTAATATTGGAAGGCATTCCCACTGACTGAGAACAATATTTAAGTATCTGAGTGCTAATTATAAACATTAAACTTAATGTTTAAGTGACAGTTCTGAGCCAGTACTGCCACGTCATCCACACAGCACGTGCATTTGTTGTCAATGTATGCCGCCACTAAGGACATGCCACTCCTAAGGCTACAGCCATATTTTCTCCTTACAGCCCCCCATTAACACAGCATGTGACAAGTGAGCAGAGCCATGGGTCTCTTTCCCTGACTGCACTGTGGTGTGTGGGGAACTAACAGTGACCTAAGAGGTGGCAGGGTCCAGTGTAGGTGAGTTCCAGAGTTAGGTGTGGAGGAATGTTCTCTGCACAGACACACACTGAAGTCTGTAGCCAATGCTGGAGAGACTAGAAGGTTCAGTAAATCCATAAAAGCAGGAGGGAGAGTGTTTTTATATAGATTAAAATGCCTTTCTCTTCTTTTTACATGAGAGTAGGTCATTCCAAACACCTCAAACACATCTGAAAAATACAACTTCAAGCAATAATATACTAAGAGAACGGGAGGCTGTCCCACTCGACAATCAGCCATAACTACAGTGTCTCAGTTCGAAATCCTTAGAGGAACATAATAATGTTTCCATGGTCAAACATTCCAAATCTCTAAAGGAATGTAGTAAGTGCTTACGGGCTTATGGACAATAAAACTGGAATAAATAGATAAATAAATCTGCATTTCAAGCCATTTAGAATAAAACATACTAACAGAGCGGGGTAGCAGCAGAAGATACTTCACTTCGCCACGTATTTCTGAATAATCAGAGCTGCTCTGCAAGTCTTACCGCACATCCCAAGCTCAGCTAAGTGGCTGGACTCGGCCTGGCACCCTAAGGGACACACGTTACCTTGCAGCATTACCTGCAGAGGCGAGCGCAGCGTGACGACCTTATTCCCTTCAGTCGCGTCAATCTGCACCAACACGGAATCAGAACGGCTGGCACTGGGGTTCCGTACGTTATACAATCGCCGGCCAGGCCTGGCCACAGGGACGCTGCCCACTTCTGTGTAGCCGTGTGGCACTAAAGTGGAGCACAGGGGGAAAGAATTGCAAATATCTACTTTTTAATAAAAACCAACCCTGGACCTGGAAAGGTGGCTCAGCAGTTAAAAGCATTTATTGCATCTGGGTGCAGTGATGCACGCCTTTAATCCCAGCTCTCAGGGGAGGCAGAGGCAGTGACACACGCCTGTAATCCTAGCTCTCAGGGGAGGCAGAGGCAGGCGGATCGCTGTGAGTTCGAGGCCAGCCTAGTCTACAAAGTGAGTCCAGGACAGCCAAGGCTACACAGAGAAACCCTGTCTCAAAAAGAAAAAAAAAAAAGGACATGGGCTTGATTCCCAGCACCTATATGGTACCTCAAGAGCATCTGTACTACCAGTTCTAAAGGCTCCCAGGTCCTCTTCTGGCCTCCAAGGGCTCTAGGCATACACACGGTATACAGACAGACATGTATGCAAAACACCACAAAATAAATAAATAACAAAAAATAATAACACCTCACAATAATGCAAGGGTATGCTTTCTCACCATTGGAAATGTAAATGTTTTTCTAAGACTCTGATATTAAAAAAAGAAAAGAAAAACAATTACTCATATAAGATTTTTGCTATGAAGAGATGAATGTGCTAAAACAAATCCAACCTGTCTCTTCAATCTCTCAACCAGATAACAACAATCTCCTTGTCTTTGTAATGGCATCATTACCATAAATATTCAGACATCTCTCCATGGCCACCTTTCTTCCTTATCTGAATACTTATTATTTAGGGCACCACGGTAATTAATAATCAAGTTTTATAAGGCACTTACTAATTAAGGTCAATCTTATGTTTAGAAGAAACCCAGAGGTGAATTATCAACTATTTATTGCAACCCCTGACAAATGTCTCCCAGTATATCTTCAGCCAAACAGTACTGGATGATTTGTCAAAAATAAATAGCCACAATCCCCTCGAGGCCCTGAAGGTCCAGACAGCGCGGCATACCAAACGTCAGCATGAAGAAGCTGCTCTCCTGCCGGCTCAGCATCGTCAGCTTTCCCTGGCGCAATGGCTCCAGGCTGGCATAGTCCAGCTCCAAATGCTGGCCGGCATCTACATCATAAATGTCGCTCTTCTCAGGGGAGCCCATGACCCGCAGGTTACAATTGTGCTGCACCTTCGTGGGGACACCCAGCGCGTTTCTGACTGTAAAAGGAGCACTGTCTTTCAGAGAGTAGTCGAAGGTAGAAGCCGCTCCCTCGGAGAAACCCTGCAAGGGAACACAGCACAGTAAAATCTCAGCAACATACTTCTTACGAGCACTTTACCATAGCTACATGTTTTCTGTAATTTATTTTCATGACAAAAAAAAAATCAATCCATACATGTTTCATTCTTAAATCCTACATGAAACGTTTGAAATTAGAACCACACATACTTTTGCTAAATTGTTGAAAACATTGAGACAGCTTTTGGATATTGTGATATTCATAGTAGCTCCTGAGGAAATGTGAACTGCCATTTGTGGCTCAGGAATAAAATCATCTCCTGGTATAAAACTTTTATCCTGGATCGGGTTCTTCTTCACCTAGGAAGAGAAACAACATCCAGAATTTGTTATCTGCCAACTAATCAATGGCAGTGTTGGGGGAGGGCGGCGGCGCAGGTTTTCGAGACAGGGTTTCTCTGTGTAGACCTGGCTGGCCTTGAAATCTGAGACCTGCCTGCCTCTGCCTCCTGAGTGCTGGGAGTATATGTATGTACCACATTGCCTGGCCAGCAGCAGGCTTTAAAAGCTCAACACTGAGGGATTCTGCTGAATCACAGGAGCATCCCTGGGATTGGTAGCCTTCCCTCTGCACATAGGCCATGGAAGTTCACCAGCCTACCAAGGAGGCATAAGGAGACTGCTTGCCAGGGCAAGCTAGCTTCCAGCATGCCTCCTAGAGTGGTTCTGTGTTCATCAGCAACAGAAGGTGACTCCAAAGTCTAGACTGAATCTGGCTAGAGGAGTTATCTGGAAATAAGAGGATTTTTTTTCCTACTACTTTTTTGATTAAATAATATGGTAAGCTTTTGGGTTAAATTTATTGCAAATAAGTCACATTTTCATTTTACTTATGCACCAAAACCTTCATTAAATATTCTTTTTCTGTCTCATTATGCCAGAGACAGGTAGACCAGATATCCTCTCTACTTCAGTCAAGAAAAACTGGGCTACAAAGTAAATGAGTTATCTTTAAAAAAGAATTTGCTACAGCAGTTTCTGTGTGTGGCTTCTCCACTAGTGACCACAGAAAGGCAAATGGTGACAGTCTATCAATAGCAAATATCTCACATTTCTGTGTACCCAGGGGAAAAAAAAATAATTCGATAGCAAAAATTCTGAAATACTAAGAAATGTCAAAAATCAGAGAGTTCATCATAATATTAATGCTCAATTGGGGGGCTCACCTCTAAAAAAAAAATCACTTAATAATTCAAAAGATTCCATCCATGAGTTTTATCTACCAATATCTACTATATTAGTAATGAAAACAGAGAAAAAAATTTAATATATAAAAACAAAAATTATGTTAGCATTTTAATGGAAAACTACATTTAAAATATAAATATGAAGAGATTTTGACAAGTGTCTTGAATGCCTACAGTAAGCATACAAATTCTTTCTTCTACACATTTGGCTACAGTCAGTCTCAAAATCTCAACTGTGCATTCATGAGCAAGCAGGAATAAAAACGATGCGTGATATTTCACTGTTACTGCGAAAGGAGTTATGGCCTCAAGAATCTGTAAGGGCTTTCATGGACCCTGGACCAAATCTTGAAAACCACTGAACTGAAGGGACGACGCCCAGCATCAGCTATGCTCCCTTACACTGAGCGTTAAGCTCCATGGTTGCTTCCCCTCCACTCTTTCAATCAGCGGCTCCCAGACGGCGTGGGTCTCGTTATAGTAGTGAACCTGAAAAGGTGAAGAATTTCAATTACTTGGTTGTTCAACACTAATCATCTAATTATATAATCAGTAGAAAAAAGCAGATTAAGCTACTGCTTTATATCAAAAGCCATCTGAAACGCCCTAAGAAACACAGAAAACACAATACAGTCCCCCTTCCTACTGCTCTGTTGTCATACATCAGTCAGCAAGAAATTCTTTAACAATAATTGTCACATACAATTCCATGCCATCACATTAAACATTAGATCATGCTATCTGCCCACAGGGAGACTTGCTACAGCCCTGCATCTTGCTTCTGCTTTGGTGCTTCCCAGCTGTGTGCAGGAGGCAGCTGTGTGGCCTCACTTCTAGTGTCATGTCAGCAGCAGCAGGAGGCACCCATGTGGCCTCACCTCTAGTGTCATGTCAGCAGCAGCAGGAGGCACCCGTGTGGCCTCACCTCTAGTGTCATGTCAGCAGCAGCAGGAGGCACCCGTGTGGCCTCACCTCTAGTGTCATGTCAGCAGCAGCAGGAGGCACCCGTGTGGCCTCACCTCTAGTGTCATGTCAGCAGCAGCAGGAGGCACCCGTGTGGCCTCACCTCTAGTGTCATGTCAGCAGCAGCAGGAGGCACCCGTGTGGCCTCACCTCTAGTGTCATGTCAGCAGCAGCAGGAGGCACCCGTGTGGCCTCACCTCTAGTGTCATGTCAGCAGCAGCAGGAGGCACCCGTGTGGCCTCACCTCTAGTGTCATGTCAGCAGCAGCAGGAGGCACCCGTGTGGCCTCACCTCTAGTGTCATGTCAGCAGCGGCAGGAGGAAGCACCTGTGTGGCCTCACCTCTAGTGTCATGTCAGCAGCAGCAGGAGGCAGCTGTGTGGCCTCACCTCTAGTGTCATGTCAGCAGCAGCAGGAGGTATCTGTGTGGCCTCACCTCTAGTGTCATGTTGGCAGCAGGGAGGCATCTACGTGGCCTTACCTCTAGTGTCATGTCAGCAGCAGCCGCCATTAGAGAAGTCCAATTTTTTATATTTCCAGAGAACTTTGACTCTGCCAATAACAAGGGCACAGTGCGATGCCCAAGGCCACATTCTAAGGTGACTTGAACTGACTCCACAGCAACCACACAATTTTCCTCTACTGGTGGATGCTCGAGGTCCCTGAAATTTTCGGTTACTTCTGTTGCCATGTCAACACCAAGAAACCAAGAGTTGTAATCAGTAACTGATTTGACGGCCCAGAGATTGTCCATCTCCTTAGCCATGTCTTTCGACTCATCTTCTTTGGTCTTTGGGGACATAGCAGCCATGATTGTCATCACAGTGTTAAGGATTATAGGTGAGATCTTTAAAAAAGGAAAGAAGAAAAATAAATAGATTCCTTCCCAAATGAGAATTAAAATACACTTTAGAAGTTAAAAAAAAAAAAGTAAGTAACTTACACTTACTATATTAATCTCTGAATGAAGGAAGATAAGAAAACAGGAAGTCAACTAACCACATGAGGATTTCAGCTCTGGCTATCTGGAATAAGTAGTTCATGTTACATCAACAGCCGAAACCCAAAGGAGAAACTCATAATTCAGAATCAGACAGTGTCACACGAACAACAACAAAACCAACAACAACCACACATAGCTTCTTCACTATACTCCTAGCTCACTTCAGTAATCAAGGTCAGGAGCAGGAGGCTGAGATGGAGACCAGTTGACTGCAACCCGAGCTCTGGGAAGTATGCCTGCTCCTTTTAGGAACATGCCCCGGCTCGCTCTTAACGCCTATCTCAGCCTCAGTACCACAGAAATAACACCTTTAATCCAGCCAGCGCCCTCAGCCCCCCTCCAAAATGCCACCGGCACAACTATTTTTAAGGCCAAACCTAGGCAAGCCATCGCTGAGTTACAATTCCCGGCAGCTTTCCAGCACTCTCGGAATAAACTCAAATCCTCCTTGGCGGAGTCCCAAAAGCTCCTCGTGAGCCAGTGCCTGTTCACCTGGCCAGCCAGAGTTTGAGACGCATCAGGGCAAACAGATTCCTCTACTGTTCATTTCTCACAACCTCTGCCTCCTTAACACGCTAAACAGACTTAAGACATCACCAACTGGAGGCTCCAGCGCACCGCACACCGCTTGCTACCCTACCACCAGCAGAGCCTTTGTTTTCCCTTAGAGGGTCAGCTGCAGCTAAGGAACGCTCAGTCTCACGCTCGGCCACAGGGGCCCACCCTCTAAGTTCTTGAGTTCAGCCTCTTCATTCTCTGCCTTTGTGCGTTCTGCCAGTTCTACACTGATAGCCTCTCCCTCCTCCTCCTCAGCAGTCATCCAGCCTCCATCAAGTCTGGAAACTCAATTCAAGAAGCCCAGCTCTCGGACAGCTTTTCCCGTGCACTGGTCTGGATGAACGGGCCTTTGCTTTTCTCCCAACAGCACCTTGTACGTGCCACTTGCACAAGAGCTACGATTCCTTCTCCCTCCTATGCAGGAACTGTGGACACCCAATGCCCGACACGGGACATTTTATACACATTAAGGGTGAAAATGTTTGGCAGAGCGTGGTGGCAAAAGCTTTAGTTCCAGCACTAGGGAGGCAGAGGCAGGAGGATCTCTGTGAGTTAAAGGCCATCTGGGGCTACAGTGTAAGACCCTGCCTCAAAAATTAGTTTCTTAGAGAAAATACAACGAATTCAAAGAGGTTTCTCCCCACATAGCATTCCATGTATTTAAACTGGTAAATTCACTAGTTAGCAAAACACAATTTAAGACAATTTAATAAAATCCAGTATTTTTTTAAATTCTAAAAAAATGTGCTGTCATTTACACCATAGTGCTGATGAAATCAACTCAAGCCTCAGTTCAATCACTATCTGTCTCTGACTATAAAGTGAAGCTCTTACCATCACTGGCACAAACCCCTTCATTTTTTTTCATACTCTGGAAAGAAGGAAAAACAGAATGCTTCTAGATTTTTCCCCTTGTAAATGAGCAACAAAGTCAGTTTAAGAATTGAAAGGCCAGGCTGGAGAGATGCTCACTGTGTGAAGTGCTCTCTGTAAAAGCATGAGGACCCGAGCCCAGATCTCAAGCGGCCACATAAACAATCAGGCATGCTGGGACCTGAGCGCAGGTCAGGTGCACTGGGACCTGGGCGCTTACCAACAGCCCGTGCAGCCAACCAGTGAGCAACAAGTTAAGTAAAAGACCCTGTCTCAAAAAAAAAAAAAAAAAGAAAGAAAGAAAGAAAGAAAGAAAGAAAAACACCAAAGGCCAACCTCTGCCTTACCACACATACAACACACACAGAGTAATACGTAAGAAAATAGAAAGACAGAATTTGAATGCTATTAGAAGACACTGGAGCTTTTTCTTTCTTTCAATACTTTACAAAAGGGTATAAGACACAATAAATCCTAATCATTCATCTCAAGTATATACCTGCCATTTGCATATCTGTAAGCCAAGCAGAATATTTAACCACCTAGTTATTAGATTGAATCAAATTAAATATCAGGTAAAAGCCAAATAACTACAAATAAAATAATCTCAATGTCACCTCCCATCCTTGATTCCCTTCCTTTCCCACCCATCGCTGTTCTCCCTCCTACACAGCCTCCCAAACACACACATGCATATAAAACAAAAGTGTTTATAAAATTATTTCAAAAAGTGGTCTTTTCAAAATAACACAAGTAAGCATGTTATTGAGAGAGACAGAGAGAGACAGAGAGACAGCGAGAGACAGAGACAGAGAGACAGCGAGAGACAGAGACAGAGACAGAGACAGAGAGAGAGATGTTTGAATGAGAGAGCTATTCTGATTACCAAAAAGTGCCCAGCAATAATGCAAGAGGTGTAAGACAACGAAAGTTAGTGTTGCAGAGCACTGGAAATACACAATACTGCACAAAAGCAAAAATGAACCTTCAGTCAGAAAATACGCATGAAAGGCACCAACCTTAATTACAAATTCCTTAACCGTAATATTTATGTTCTGTTTTCCAGAAGCCCATGTGCACTTTTCCATAAATAGGGAGCAGGGCTGTAACACCTAGGAACAGAAGAGCGAAGGTCACATCTCCCCAGAACAGACCAGGTATGTACCACACACGTGTGAGAGCTAGCCTAGCCTCACGACAGGCAAAGGCCCATCAGCCAGGCTCCTTGCGAAGCTCCTCCACACCACTACAGCGCTGGGGCAGCTCCAGGACTTTACGTAGTGCTGGAAAAGGTCTTCACTCCAAACCCAACACAGAAGGGTTAGGAGCACAGGAACTATCCAGAAGTATTTCCTTCTCACTAAGACACCATCTAAATCAGTGTCCTCAACCTTCCTAATGCTGCGACCCTTTAACACAGTTCCTCGTGGTGTAGTGACCCCGAACCATAAAATTATTTTTTGTTGCTATGTCGTAACTATAATTTTGCTGTTGTTATGATTCCTAATGTAAACATGTGATATTCGGGGTATCTGACATATGATGTCTGTGGGACTCGCAGCCCACAGATGGAGAAGTTCTCTCAGTGCCTTTGAGAGAACTATAGTCAGGGGCCGACACCGACGGTACAGGGAGTACATGGTGTTTCATGAAGACTAGCGGGCTTGTCAACACCACAGACGGTCCTTCTGAGAACAACCCTCATCTTCAGTCTTGATGAGCACTGACCTATGAAGCCTGGAATCCTACGTATCCATTAGAGATATAAAGTACCTCTGCCTCTTAATAAGTGAGCCAGTGACAATGGCATAACTCTGGCGGCTTTTCATTAGAACCTGTCTTCAATGAAGTGATCACTATCAGTTTTCTGTGGCATACAAAAGATGACACGTCAAAGGATAATTCATGATCGAGTACGGAAGCTTAGGATTCACTTCTTTATGCACAGATCATAGCTCAAAAATTCTTCAAATTTAAAACAGTGCTCCTAGCGAGTCACGTGATGTAAGCTTCTCTTACCATAAACTTATAGATACGGCACTAAAAACTAATTGGTATAACTAAAGTAATTAACTAAAATCACAAAGTTCAATAATAATGCAAAGCATCATTTAAATTAACTTTTAAAAACAGAATATAACTGTATTTTGGTCACATGACCCCCCCCAACTGAAAATATTTTCCATACCAAGTTTATTTTTCATTTATTCGCGTTGGTTTTGCTACAAAGAACAAATAAAAAGCTGCGGAGGCGGGGGAAGGGGGAAACCACTGGGTCCTGACAAAATTCAAAATCCATCCAACAGAAATGTAACAGGAAAAAGAGTCCACGGGGAGGCCTCCCTACTTCCACCACGAGAGGCCATGACTCCGCCTTCTAACACCGTGGAGCCTCAAGTTCAGATCCTTGGTAAAGCCTATGCCTGTGGGTCCAGCAAAGCTCGCCCCTGGCGGAGTCTGGGGTTCCCCCCTCTCACTAGCTTCAGCACCAGTGTCCCCAGTTTTCCTCACCGTGGTGACGCTCTTGCCTCTCCTCTCTCTCAGGAAGGGGCAGGCGAGCAGTCTCAGGTCTCTCACAGAGGCTTCCATCACCTGCTCGAGTTTGGACGTTGAGAGGGACAGGCTGCACTGGAAGGAGGCGGTCAGGGCGGGAGCGTCAGCCTTCGTCAGGTTGGCAACGAATACCACTTCCGGGTCTGTGATCATGGCTTTCAAAGTCATATTCGGCCGCACAGAATCATCTAAAGAAACAGCAGGGGCGGGGCAATTTTAATGTAAATCTTCACAACGGGTCATCTATCCACGGCTGATTCTAATTAAAAAAAAAAAAAAATCAGAAATCTAGCCAAAGAAGGTCATTCGTACTTGGATCCTTTAGAAATGACATGGGTTTTTTTAAGTTCCTGGGAATGCAATTCAGGTGTGTGCACATATAAACATGCCCACGCTGTGTCAGGCCATGCCACAGGGCAAGGAACAGAGCCTCTGATGACAGAGACTAACCTCTGTCACCAATTTACTTCGGTTTCACCCAGAAGCCCATGCTCCGTGCCACACGATCTACAGTATAAACTTACAGAAGTAAACACGGCATCATCAGGTATGGTCCCTATTCCAAACAACACAGCACATGGGAAAATAATATTCTAACCTTGCCAATACATGCTCAGTTTGCAGCTTTGTCAGTTTTTACATTAAAGGAAGCAAAAACAAAGTAAAATACCTGACCTTAAAACAATTTAAAAGTGAACACAGAAAATCACCAATCTACTTGATAGAGCTGGAATATAAAAACGACCGACTTGGAGATGGCTTCCACCGGTCTCCGACTCCAGGCTGCCTCGGAGTCTAAGCAGCTAAAGGGGCTACTGGGTCAGTCCTGCTTTGTCCTCCCTGGTCCCTGCCTCTTCCTTCTAGCTTGTCTATTGCCCATCGACACACTGGAATAATTCAAAGAATTTTGTCTTAATAAACTATGCCCTTTTATAAAGCAGGTAGTCCGCCACTGCTGGTAGGCCGCGTCCTGCTATTTCTGGATGAAGAAAACTGAACGGAGCCAGAGCAGTTTCCACTGCACTGCAGAACATGCCTACCATGCCTTACTTAAAATTTGCTTGCTGGAGTTTTACAAAGAATGTGCTTAAATCCAAAACACCTAATTTTACTTCCTGAAGTTCTCCACCTCTGCGTTCTCCTGTTTCTAATTTTTGTTCAAATACAGGCATCCCCATTCAAGACAGTGACGTGCTCCTAACCAACCTTTCTCCATCCTGACTCTTCCCAGGGCCGTCTGTCTTGACGGAATCTGTACTTCCTTTGCTATGTTTTCTGGACTCTGAGGCATAGCTTTAATGAAGAAGTCGGCCACAGTCATCAGGAACTCCACACTGGCACACACGTACAGCTTGTCAAGAACAGCATCAATCTGGCTCCCATTTTTATCTTGTCTGTAACTCACATCAATCATAGAACCGTCGCTGTCCTGGCCATTCTTTCTGTCAATCATCCTGAAGAAGAAACATGGCATTTATTATCTCACCCACTAAGACAACGAAGGAAGGAGAATGCCCCCTTGCATTTAATCATCTTTCTTTCACCTTTCAGTTTCTAATCTGAATAGAAAATACAACACTGTTAATTGGAACCTAATCACCCAATTAGCAACCAAGACACGGCTGCCTAATCTCCAAAGAAAGATTCATGTGATTAAGCAATTATGGGATATTCTGTAATTATAATGCAATTCCAGAGAAACGGATGACTGCTGGAAATGATCTTAGGTGATTAGTAATGCATGAATGCAGTCCCTCACAACACAACACCATCTCTTTATTCCACCAAATAAAAAGGCCCTGGAAGAGCTTATCTGTACAGTTTGATTGCCCTATAGCATTTATTCCGTAGTACTCAACGCAAGCCAGATCAACAAGTGTCTATCAGTTCCCACAGTGATGGCTCCTCCCTCACCAGTGCGGGACAGATCAGGCCACCAAACAAGAAGATCTTATCAAGGAATCAGTCAGCCTAAAGAACTGTGATGAGAAAACCTGGTTGTGATAACATACTTCCCTTATTTTTTCATTAGGGTTCAGCAGAATCCTGAAAATGGCCAATGTTGTCCAAGTTTAAATAGCAACATGGTCTTTCACACACACACAAAAAAAGCACAAAATAGGTGAGTGAGGTGGCACACGCGCCACCTGGGAGGCAGAGACAGGTAGATTTCCGTGAGTTTGAGGCCAACATGGTCTACAAAGCAAGTGTAAGATAGCCAAAACTACACAGAGAAACCCTGTCTCAAGAAACAAAACAAGGGCTGGAGAGATGGCTCAGAGGTTAAGAGCACTGGCTGCTCTTCCAAAGGTCCTGAGTTCAATTCCCAGCAACCACATGGTGGCTCACAACCATCTATGATGAGATCTGGTTCCCTCTTCTGGTGTGCAGAAGTACATGCAGGGAGAGCATTGTATACATAATAAATAAATAAATATTAAAAAAAAGAAACAAAACAAATTTTTTAAAAGTTACATATTTCCATATTTCATATCAGACTGACACAAGTTAATCTTTCAAAATGGGTTGATAATGTGATATTGCTACAGAGTATATTCCTACTAAAAAATGAAAGAAATTATGCAGAATTGTTTTGAAAGACAAAGTGAACAAGAAAAAAAGGGATACATGAATTTAAGGATTCTATAATAATAATTATTATTATTATAAATATATTATAACACATTGTAATAAAAGTATTATTATTATTATTCCTACTGGCAATAATCTGTGGCAATACATTACCAACTCTTACCTCCTTTAGTTCTCATTGCTAAGGCGGCACTTTGTTTTATTAATAAATTCCCTTTTCATTTATAGTTTGAAGCAGAGGAATTAGCGAGAGCCATTACACCTTCTCCCAACTCAACTCTGAAAGTCTGAGCGCAGGACAGACTCTCCTGAGGCTCCCACACTGCACGGCAGGCCGGCACCCTCCCGGAAGGCTGACAGCAAACGCTGATCTTACAGACCTGGATGTCGCTCTCTCCATCCCTTCTCGGAGATCATCAAGAGTGCACATCTGCAGTTTAAGGCTGACACTCAGAGACCCATCCTTGAACATCTTCCCTGCAGAAGCCATCAGGTGGAGTCTGAGCTCACCGAGACGGAGACTGTCATTATGAAATAAAAGTCTGGACTCCTGTAGTACATTTTCAAGCAAAGGAATACAGGATCTTTAAATATTCCACGAGTTCACTTAAGTACATTCCTCAAGTCAAAGCTTAAAACAAACCAAGCCACAACGTTTCAAGGGCTGACTCACATACACGAACCTGAATACTATGAACACAGGTGAGTACATGGTGCACTCACATGTCTGTGTGAGCCCTGGGCACGCGGTCAGTACTCAGTATGTTCACTGTGAATGACAGTATGACTGGCAAACAGAATGCTTTTAACTTACAAACACAGGCAAACTCGCCTAAGTATTGACAGAGATAACATGTTACACAGCTGATGCCTGTAATACACAGACATTTCCAATCAATCCCTGAAACTGATGGTCTGGAGTGGGTGGATTTTAGGTAACGTGAGGCTCATGTAGTGTACCACTCACTGTGTCTAAGCCAAATGAGGAGCTGCAAGTGGCTCCATGACTGTAGTACACGGCCTGGTACAAATAGAGGAAGCCACTGCAGGACAAGTGTGAGCTAAAATAAGTCTCAAAGAAAGGAGTGAGAAGTGACAGGAAAAGCAGTAAACACCAAAAGTGACGTATGCAGTGTCTAAATGAGTGAGGTTAAAGAAAGGAGGCGGAGACGGCAGCAGTGCTGTAAGCCTGGAGAGCAAGGCAACTGTCCTTAGTGAGATGGAGAGTGTGAGTAACTGTCGCCCTCTGTGAAGGCATTTGCTGAGGCTTGCATGAACAACATTTCTACTAGAAATGTACGCAGTTCAACACATAAGCAACAGATGCTATCACAAAGCTCAAATGTAGAAACCTGTAGAGCTTCTAGAAAAATATAAAGTGCCAATTAGCATAGGAAATGCACATGGACAGGAATATAAAATCTATAATAAAAATAGATTGTGGGTATTTGTATGACATGCTATAGGCATTAACATCTGACATAACTAATTTATAAAATAAAAATATTTACTACAAGATATCATACAATGCAAAATGGCTTTCTAAAGTACTTTTGACCTGTTATATAAATGCTTAACTATCTCTGACTGAGACACTATCATGAAAGGCTCCAAAGCCAGTATTAAATTCTCCTTCCAAAAGAGTGATGACTACGGATGCATAAAATTAAACACGTGCCCAGTCAGCTTATAGTAAATTCCTCTAGTAGTGAGATAAAACGCATTTTGGGGCTGTGTTGCTGGAAAAGAAAAGCCCTGAATACCTTCCCTTAGCCTGGCAAGATTAGAGACACAGGAGCCTATGGAACCATGCACCTTTCTCAGGTCAAATAGCGCTTTGTAGATGCACTGAATTTTATTAATAGTTACAACAAAATATGCCAACATTCGAAAGCTGAGTACTGTCAAGAGCAAAGGACCCACCCTGGCAACACAAATGTCCTACTTACCTGGCAGCTGTCGTTGTTGTACAGGGTGATGGAGAGAGAGTCAAAGTGGAACCCAAACTGAAGTGTGACAGTGTGGTCCACGGCGGACTCTGGGTCTGTCGAATCTTGATCTGATGGTTTAAACATGAATAAGAAAACCGCAGAGCTCTGAGGCAGATATGCTATATTAAACATTTTAAAGAAGGGCTGATAAACTATGATTCTGAATTTGTATCACACCTTCTCTCATATTTAAATAACTCCCCAGATAGCTAGTAAAAATGGCAATGACTGCTCTGTAAGAGAATAAATACCTCCTTCCTCGTGGTCCACGCAGCAGATCAAGGTCCTTTTCTCTCTGAATTATTCTGACATCTAACTACACTGCCTGCCTGCTTTGAGTTTTCTCTCTCAATGTAGATCACCTCAGTGCCGGGTGAATTCAGCAACTTTAGCTTCCACAAGCCAAGGGCAAATAACCACAACGCAGGCAGGAACAACTGACCCTCCCTTTGTCACAGGCAGTGCACACACCTGGGAGCTTCAGTAGGCAGCCCCAACTCCCGCAGACCTTCCCTAGTAAAGGCTAAGAGCAGTGGATCCTTTGGCGGCATGCTGTGCTGGGGAGCTGAAGAGCACTACCAACACAAAGTAAATCAGCTTTTACCTTTAAGGTAGCCAGGCCCGCTCCGAGTATCTCTCTTGACTTTCGTAGCTTCCTGCGCAGACTGGGTAGGGCTTGGCTGAGAGGAAGCTTCCCCAAGGTTCTCCAGCAAAATTTTCATTAAAACTGTCAAGTCATCTTGACTGAGAGCAACCTGAAAACCACCAATAATTTGTTTATATCATGTAAAAACAATAGAATATTATGCCTTTATAGCTTCATGAATGAATGATTCATATATTATATATATATTTATTAATTTATTCATATTACATCTCATTTGCTATCCCATCCCTTGTATCCTCCCATTCCTCCCTCCCTCCCGCTTCCTCTTACTCCCCTCCCCTATGACTGTGACTGAGGGGGACCTCCTCCCCCTGTATATGCTCATAGGGTATCAAGTCTCTTCTTGGTAACCTGCTATCCTTCCTCTGAGTGCCACCAAGCCTCCCCATCCAGGGAACGTGATCAAATATGGGGCACCAGAGTTCGTGTGAAAGTCACTCCCCACTCTCCACTCAACTGTGGAGAATGTCCTGTCCATTGGCTAGATCTGGGTAGGGGTTCGAAGTTTACTGCACGTATTGTCCTTGGCTGGTGCCATAGTTTAAGCAGGACCCCTGGGCCCAGAATAGAAGGATCCAGAGGGTCCTAGAAACCTACAAGAAGAACATTATGATGGGTGAATCATCTATTTTTGAGAGGAGGGAGGGGGAGAGAGAGAGAGAGAGAGAGAGAGAGAGAGAGAGAGAGAGAGAGAGAGAGAGAGAGACACGCACATATGCTTAAACCACAGCATCAACAGGATCAATAGAGGCACATGCCTCCAGTGCAGCCAGATCCTTTGGAAGTCAATGCCCCTCCTGCCTAACCCGGGACCACACTACCTTTCCTAGGCTTCACTGTAGCCTCCACTCTGCCCGTCCCGCATTTCACCCAGCAGCAGCTCCCTCTAAGCTTGGGTTTAGTTTCCAGTTTGCTAGAACCAAGATGTCATCTTGCTCTGTAGCTCTGTTCTCAGTACAGACACACCTGGACACACACACACACACACACACACACACACACAAAGCATCTGTTTAGCTTAGCCAAAAAAAAAAAAAAAAAAAAGCACCTCTTATAATAACAACAGATCCAAGGACCGAGCACTACTTAACGCCATCGTGCACCAAGAATGCAGCGCCTTCCTTTTCACCTTTGCAAAGGGCGTGTGAGATAAGAAGAGAGAAGAAAAGGCGCCTGAGACAGCTCTGCACCAGCCCAGCGCTGTGCCTTTAAGCTGTGTTCGAGCCACGTTTCCCAGCTTCTTTAAAGCCAGCCTTTTTTTTTTTAATCTTTAGACATGAATAATAACATCTTTCTAGTAGGAAGCTGAACACCACAAAGCAGCCCGACTGAACGAGACGCCACAGGCTTTGCTTTGACCTCTCACCCTTCTCCTTATGAACCACACCCCCACCCGGCGCAGCACACACAGCGTCCTCAAAAGCTTGCACAAGCACTTGCACATAAGCTGTTTTAAGCATTTGCTTGTGACTTCACACGGAACACACACACACACACACTCGAGCACTGTCTAGCTTGATGTGGGAACACAAACACCAGGTTTTGCTTATCTCGAGCCGTGTTCTGGTAACAGGTGTGACATCCACTTTAAAACGTCCTTGGGCACCCACTGCCTTTTGTGACGCCACCTAAGATACCAGACCTTCCTGGGGAGTAGCTAACTTGAGAAAGTGCATCACCTATTGTGTGTCCCTTCCCCACATCTGAAGGACAAAGCTGAGAGGTGACCTTTCAGGAGCTCTCAGGAGCCAGGTATTTTCAAGCATTGTCAAAAGCCAGAGGAAAGGAGTTGAGCAGACACGTGGGCTTTCTGAAAGGCATTCTGTGCCTTACAAGATCTGAGGTATGCTTCAGGTTTGCTTCTTCTGACACCCGCTTTCTGTTCTCTGATGTCATTACTGACTGGGAATAAAGCGTCCCTCACTGCTCACTGCTGTATAGGTGATGCTCTCCAGGCAGATTTCCCGCAGAATCTCAGGAAGATGGTTTTACAACTCCTGATAATAATTCCTGAATTGATTCCAGTAACTTTCAGTCTTCCTGCTAATTAGCAAAAAGACTAGCAGGAACTCTGTGTAGCTCCAGAGTCCGGCAGGTAAACTACATGAAATAAGGCCTGCAACAGATTTACAGCCTATGGCAAACATTCCTCTAGGTCACTGAGTCCAACTGAGCTTTAGGGGATCTAAAAACTATTGCCTTAAACCCTCCATTAACTCATGGAACCAGAGATGGTTAAAAGAAAGATGGAGTTATGATCAGGGTGTAAAGTAAATGAATAAATTAATTTAAAAACAGAGTTTAGGTATGGAAAAGGAGACGTCAGTCACCAATCCTGACTGATCCAAAATGAGACTAGAGAAAGACATCAGCCACCTCAACACTGACTCTATGGCCACCTGCCTCAGTTTCCCTCCTGCACCTGTTAAAGCTGGCCTTTGACAGTGACCTCAAGGTTTCTAAGAACTATCAAAGTGATCTACTAGAAACACGTTCCTCGGGATCACATACTGTCTAGCTGATGCCCTTCCTTGGTTAACCCTTAACTTCAGAAACCCAGACAGAACCGAACTATGCCACTAAAAACACCAGTGCTTCCCAAATAAAAGCACATGCCACTGAAATAACTATTTCTAAATCATAAAAAGTCCCTACACATTGCAATCCTAGAGGCTATTGTACCTCAATACATGCAAATCATGCATCAGTAGAACATCCCTAAACTAGAAAGAGCATTTTGTTTTGAATGTAGTATCTGAGCCTCACTTTTAATTCTTTGACAATTCTACTTTTTATCAAATTTTCCAAATTAAGAAAAATATTTTCAGTGGGTTCCCATAGGCCATATCCTGGCTTTATCAGATGTCTAACTAAAGTGAAATAAAGGACACTATAGGACAAGGACAGCCTCACTGTTGGTTTTCAGACACACGAGGAACTGCAGCGTCCTCAGGGCAAGCCTGCCCAGCACTTTCCACAATTTACATGCTCACCTGCATAGGCTTAAGCTTTCCTTTTATCTCCATGCCTGGAACCTGTGTGTACCACGCGGACGACAAATTCCGCTGTATGGACAAAAGCATGTTCACTGGCTTTAAGATTTCAATGTCAGGCTGAAGCGAGTCAGCCTGTAAAACAGTTCTGAAAGAATAATAAATTTTCTTATAAATATCTACGCATTTTAAAATGTATATCTGACATGTTTTGTATCTTTTATGGCACTTTCCTAAACATTTAAAAGCTGTGCTGAACCCTTCAGAATAAATCAAATTTATATGCACAGCTATCTGAAACAGTAACCTCAGACAAACTTTGAGTTGGGTATGACGAACGTGTCTACTGTCACTAAGACTGTTTGATAACGCACTGGTAAGATGTCATGTAAGGGAATGCCAAAACTTGCCAAACTGAATCATTAAGAAACCATTAGCCCTGAATATGGCACTGTTATTTCTCCAAACTGAAGGAGGAAAAACATATCAAATACACAACTAATGAGCATATAACAGCAGCCACTTCTAGTCTGGCTACCGATGACCATTTGCACAGCCAAGTAAGTCTTGCTCTTCAGCAGAGTCAAGGCCCTCACGTGACAATTCAAGGACTCTGTGGCGCCTCACTGAGAACTCCTAACTCTAACAAGGCTTAGGAATGAACGTCTTACACTGTACTATAACTCAGGAAGGCCTCTACCGTGAAGAAAAGTAAACAGCCACGTGGACTAAGAAAAGAAAAGGCAAATGTTACTGAGGACACCAGAGCTCCTTTTCTGTCTGGAGACAGGGTCTCGCTATGTTGCCTAAGCCCATTTCAAGCTTGTGAGCCTGTACCCCCCTCCCCACCTCACCATCCTGAATAGCTGTGAAGAGAGGCATTGCCCCCACTTCCTTTCAGGAAGTTTTAATTTTATAATCATTTTTTACAAAATGGAAAAAAAAAAACCAAAAAACCCCATACTATAAAACTATTAAGACAAAACACAGACCCTACAAAGCACACTACTATTAACCGCAGGCTGGAAAGCAGTAATCATAGCTTCCTAACTGGAATAAAGACAGGATGCGAGTTAGGAATCATCACAGTAATTACTACAGGTGAAAAGGATGTATGAAAATGCATGGGAAGAGCAAAGGCCTGGACACTCCACACACCTGGACAGCTTCAGCTGGGTGAGCTGGATGCTCATGGTGTCGGCCACTGGGGGGAGAGAGTGCTGCTCCACAGAAACCAGACTGAACTTGTTCTGGACTCTGATCAAGCCCAGATCTGCTATCACGGCATTGGGGGACACAGACGACTGAGGGATGGTGATGACAGGAGCCTTCAAATCGATGTCCATCAGAAGCCGGAAGCTCTTCTGAGCCAGCTCCTTCACACTGGACGCAGCTCGTTCTGCAGCCTGGACTGTGGCTGTGCTCAAGGCTTCTTTGGCAGTTTGGAAGTTGTTGAGGAAGCTCTGTTAGGAGAGAGGGAGACAGGCAGACATAGGCCCCCGAGCAAATGAAATGAAGGCTCAATGAAGAGATCAAATGAGAGAAACGCTCCTTTATGGCATAAACACCCATTTCCTCATAGTGACCAGGCATCTTTTTCTTTTCTTTTCTTTTCTTTTATTAATTTATTCAGATTACAACTCAATTGTTATTCCATCACTTGTATCCTCCTATTCCTCCCTCCCTCCCACTATCACCCTATTCCCCTCCCCTAGGTCTAAGACCGAGGGGGACCTCCTCACCCACTATATGGTCATAGGCTATCAAGTCTCATCTTGGTAGCCTGCTTATTCTTTCTTTGAGTGTCACCAGGCCTCCCCACCAAGGGGAGGCGGTCAAATATGGGGCACCAGATGACCAGGCATCTTAAATTGGAATTTAAATGAAAGTTATGTTGGACAGAACTCTATCCCAAAGTAGGCTCTACTTTGTACTTTCAGGGAGCAAGAACAGAGTTTATTCTCAGCAATTAATGCCAGCTTACTCATGAAGACTGTAATGCACTGGAGAGATGCAAATATGGTTGTCTATCATCTTGCAATCATTAATAGGAATCAAAAGTTATTTGTGGTAAGATACATTTGGCCTCTGTTTCACCTGAAAATAAAGTACTTTACTAAGGAAGAACCTAAAAGAAATATTCTTAGCATGTGTTCATTAATCACAAAAGAGTGGCATCATCTCTTTCATTAGCCCAATATACACACACTCTAGACAAATAAAATTGATGGTTTAGGTATAAATGGATGGCCAGTAAGCTCTTGAACTGGGAGGTTTAAACTCAACAGCCCGAGACATTTGCAAGGATGTAGTAAAAATAAGAATTTCATGGCCTAGTTGATCACAATTATAATCGAAACCCTAAGTTTCAATATTTGTTCTTCAACTGCATGATGACCTTTGGATGGTCTATCAACTAATACTGAAAAGCCCTAAATTAAAATACCACATCATACAAACAATAAAGTACATAAAAGTAATAGCCCAATGTGGTGGTGCACATGTGTAGTCCCAGCATTTGGGAGGTAGAGGCAGGAGGATCAGGAGTTCAAGGTCAGCCTGGGCTACACAGTGAATTTGAGGCCAGTCTGGGCTATATGAGATCCTGTGTATTAAACAACAAGCACTACTAAAAAACAAAAAAGAAAAAGGAAAAAACAAAACAAAAATATGTGCATGCATCTGTATGCAGACATACACAAATAAAAGTAAATACCAAAAGTGCTTTAGAATGTAACTATAAAAATATTAGACAATGATAGATATTATGTTCAAAACAATGATTAAAGTTTCCGTTTGGGGCCAGCAACATGGCTCAGCTGGGACTGAGTGCCCAGGCCTGGCGGCCTGCGCTTGATCCCTGGAATCCAGAGGTGGAAGGAGAGAGCAGGCTGCACACCAGTGTCCTCTGACATGACGACAGCATGCTGCGGCACGCACGCCCAGCACACACATCGTACACGACTACACATAGGCATACAGTAATTTTAGGAATTAACTTCCATTTGGCTTCCTATCATCTAAAAGATTTACTTAATTAGAACATTCTGTTCAGGGTACGGGTGTTTATTAGACAGCCCTTCTCTGCAGTCTCAGATTAAAGGCTCACCAAGGAAGTTACGTCATCTCACGCTATGACACTGCTGTGCACCGTAACCTTTAGTGGGGCCTGAGGGAAGGAAGTGCAGCCACAGGGAGCACACTCCTTATGGGGACACTGGGACCTGGGCCCCATCTCTCTCCTCTCTGTTCCCCAGGATGCACGAGGTCAACAGCCCTGCCCCAGCACGCATGCTCCATCAGAATGCTCTCTCTCACTGCAAGCCCCAACACGGGAGAAACCAGCAATGGAAGAAAGCCTCTTAGTCCTGGGGTCCAGGTGCGTTCTTTTCGTTGCTTTAAGGTATGTGTCTCAGCGGTTTTGTCGCAGTGATGGAAGGCTGGCACACACGCCCTCGTAGCGGAAACTTTGACTGTCTAGGTTCAGGACACAGCCACACTATGTAGAGCACAGTGAGAAATAAACACGAATGGAAATGCACTCACCAAAAGAGACATGAAGAATTTATGAACATAGACAATCTGAATGCAGCCCACTTTGAGACTCAGTTTGCCGTCCACTTTAGACATATCACTGTAGCTCTCTCCTTCTGTGGCATCTGGGTAGAGAGTCATCTGGAACCTGAAGACTTCATCTCCCAAAATAGAGACAGCCTGACATTACAAGACAGTCGGTTATCACAAGGGCCACAGGACCCTGGTCACAGGACCCTCGGCACACTTCCTGATGCCAGGAGCCTGACAGGTAAAAAGAACAACGCAGAAACTCAGCCTTCAACATCACCCTATGAAAACGTCACTTCTTTAATAAACACCTACCCACCACTAGAGTGTCCAGACGCAACCGTCCAATCACCACGCAGCTACACCTACCCACCACTAGAGCGTCCAGACGCAACCGTCCAATCACCACGCAGCAAGCTTTGCAGCCTGAAAACAACCTCCCACCTTCATCTCCAGCCCTTATATGCCTAATGCATATCAGACAAATAGCAAATGTACACCGAGCACGTAAGAAATGGCATCTGTCCCCAGATGGTACACTTCAACACCACGCACAGTTCTGTAATTACCTTTCTGTGAATGGACAGTGAATTAACATTCATGACCACGATATTTTCAAGTCTGGCAAACACGTCAGTCTCCTTTGGCTTCACAAAAACAGAGGCGTCCATTCCTAGAGGAGACACACCATTTACAGACAGATGTGCACTAACACACTGCTAACATACAAGGCAAATACAAGTAAGTTACTATCAGACATGTTAACACAATCACCTCCCATGGACGTGGTATCTAAAAAAGGTTGAACCATTTTTAAGACAGCATATTCCTCACACATAAGAGTTGAGGAAATTTTGCCAGGCGGTGGTGGCGCACGCCTTTAATCCCAGCACTTGGGAGGCAGAGGCAGGCGGATCTCTGAATTTGAGGCCAGCCTGATCTACAAAGTGAGTCCAGAACAGTCAAAGCTACACAGAGAAACCCTGTCTCAGGGGGAAAAAAAAAAGAGTTGAGGAAATTTAAAAATAAAACCAGTAAGTTTTAAGTAAGTTGTTGACATTTTCTCCAAAAACAATATGCTATGCATTGGTGCAAGCAGAGCCACCCACTTGGGGAGACTTAGTGTTTTCCAGTGCACTGCACAAACGTGTGTTATTAAAACTGAAATAAGTGAACGTCACCTCATGACTAAGAATTATTTCTATAATCATTAATATCTACAATATGATCATCTAAGGTTTAAAATTCACCATGCTCATCCCATCGACAACGTAAGGGTTTGAGAGTCACTCCTCCTCGTGGACTGCCTGCAGACAGCATCCCGCAGCACCTGCTGACTGCCGCTGACTTTCCAGTCCTCTATAACTGCTTACAACATCCCCTGCACTTGTGTGCACACATATAAATGTGTAAACGCCACCCACACAACAGCCTTTACAGTGGGAAGCAAGGTACAGAGTGTTAAGCTAATCTGCTCAGCATGAGCCAGCAGTTGGCGTCAGGGGCTGTGCCATGACAAGACGTCTCAGAGCCTACTGAAATGAGCGGTATAGCCTGAGGCTCGAGTCTCAACTACACCGATCACAAAGGAAGTATAAAATGTCTTTTACAAACTTATTTTGCTAAGCTACGTATGCTTAAAATCAAAGTGAAAACAAGGTTAATGGCTTTTATTTTTACACTGTGAGCTACTGATATTCACCTGAGCTTAAAATTATCATGATGGTGCACATCTTTAATCCCAGTACTCGGGAGGCAGAGGCCAATGGATCCCTGTGAGTTCGAGGCCAGCCTGGTCTACAACGCAAGTGCAGGACCACCAAGGTTACACAGAGGAACGCTGTCTCAATAAACCCCCCAAAAATATTTTTTCTTATTATGAAAATAAAGCCACAATAAAAACCTTAAGCCTCAGATGTATTCTGAAATTTTAAAAATGGATAAGGAATATCTCAAGTTAACAATGAACAACAACAAGTTTACCTCTATTTTTCAACGTACATTTGTTCAAAGCTTGCACCCATTTCCAATACAAATAAATCCACTGATCTTTCCAAAACACTCCATAAAAACAATTCCTTACCATGTATTTTAATATCTGCTATGTTACTCTGCTGATCACAAACGGAGATGTTGAAGGCATTTAATTCAGCTATGATCTTCAAATCAAACACGTCACCTTCAGAAGTGCCAGGACCTGCGAAGCAGTGGACATCAGTGGTCAGTGATGTGCAAAGACACAGTTTGCACATAATAACAAGAAGATCATATAATGCACAAAAGGAACCATTAAAGTCTTATTAAGATAACATAAATATGGATTTTCCCACTCAGATAAAACCTAACAATGTCATTCAGTTATGAATAAAGATGACCACAACACCTCAATGGTGCTACTCACAAGGTGGACATGTGCCTGCAGCTTTAAGGAAACCCTTCAAACTAGGTTCTAGAGTTTGGTTACTACAATATTTTTAAGTAGTCATATCACATACTAGATCAAAGAGTAGCTCATGAAAATGAAGTGGTTATGAACAGTTAAGGAAACTCATATTATTTACGCTGTCCTTCACGTGCTCTTTAACTAAAGCACCAACCCAGCTTCTCTCCGTAAGCAATTCTATGACAGAGTCACCAAGACAGCATACAATACGCTAAAGTCTAAAAGAAAACCAAAAATGTGTATAAAAGGATAGTCAGCATGAATGTGTTAGCAAATGCTACATTCGAGTGGCTAAGGTGGAACAACTGTCTGAGTTTGAGGCTAGCCTGAGCTATACAGTAAGTTCAAGTCCAGCCTGGGCTATGTTATCTCAAAACAAACAAACAAACAAAAAACAAACAAAGCCTCCCACCTGGCTGGGTTTGACTTTTGTGTGGGTCTTACTTAGACCGCACTTTCCTGCGACTGCCTTACATCTAGGAAACAGAACTTTCCTATAGACAAGCAGCATGGGAGCTCTCAGTTTTTACTCCTAATGTGGGAGTCTGTTTGCTTTCTCAGTATTTGGTGCAGGATAAACAAGCCCTAAAGTCAAGCTGTGCAGTAAATTCAGCAAGCAGTTCAGCTGGGTGAGTGGTGCTGCATTCACTCAGATGAGCTATGAATGGTTTGCACATATGCTAGGGACAGAGCGCATTATAAGAAGGCAGTCAGGTGCGGCGGCCACATTTAGAAAGCTCTCCCATCCAGGAGGCTGGGGCAGGAAGAGCAAGAGGCCAGCCTGGGCTACACAGCAAGACACTGTCAAAACAAAGAAGGCAGGCGTGGTGATGCACACTTTTAATCTCAGCACTTGGGAGGCAGAGCCAGGTGGATCATTGTGAGCTCAAGGCCAGCCTGGTTTACAAAGCCAAGGCCCAGGCTACACAGAGAAGCCCTGTCTCGAAAAACTAAAACAACAATAACAACGATAAAGAAGGAGGAATTCTGCTTCTAACAACATTATTATTCTATTGTCTTAAAAGTTCAGATCCTTGTACCAAACTGACTAGTACTAAGACTTTTATACTTAAGATGTCAGTAATACAGATATAATTCAAGCTGGTAACAATCAGAAATTTATTACATCATTTAAAAAATAATTAAACATCTGAATTAATAATCAGGCACATATTTTATACCAAATTTTTCAGAATACAAGTTAATGCACCTGGTGAACACAGACCAAGTTCTAGGTGTGACCGAAACAGGGATGTGGTCAGAGGTCAGGGTGGAACCCAGAAAGAACTCAGAACTGCTGCATACAACATCACAGCCAGAAACGGGCCTCTGTGGCTAAGCATGACGGTCACCATCTTTTACCACCTTCGCTTCTCATTTGTACTAGACAGAAGGCCAAGAGAGGTGTCAATGCAAAGAAGCCCTGTTTTCTGTCAGAGCCGGAGAGTGACGCCCACTGAGGCACGCGCTCCCTATTATCATTTACTTCACATCCTTCAGTAACCGGCCACGCGATCCTGTAAGGAGGGCACCTGCTTTCCCCTGAAGCTGCCCACACTCGATGGACACGGTGCACACCTAGGTGTTACCATTCGGCCCCGCTGCAAACGTGAGCTATTCCATGAGCACATATTGCAAAAAGACTGATACCGGCTTTGACGGCAAGACTTCTGGATTCTCCTCCCACAGGTGGCTTCCGCTCAGATCCCTTCTCAGAGGACGAGGAGTTAGAGGACGGAACAGCAGACGACAGGAAATCCATAAGGGAAAGCAAAGCTTCCAAATGGAGCACCAAGTCCAAGGACGAGAATGACACCTGAGGCAGTAAACACGAGAAGAGGGTTTCAGGGATGCTCACACCACTGCCGGACCAACCATGCCACTGGGGGGCAGTCACACCACAGGGGGAGGGACCAGCCATGCCACTGGGGGGCAGTCACACCACTGCCGGACCAACCATGCCACTGGGGGGCAGTCACACCACAGGGGGAGGGACCAACCATGCCACTGGGGGGCAGTCACACCACTGCCGGACCAACCATGCCACTGGGGGGCAGTCACACCACAGGGGGAGGGACCAGCCATGCCACTGGGGGGCAGTCACACCACAGGGGGAGGGACCAACCATGCCACTGGGGGGCAGTCACACCACAGGGGGAGGGACCAGCCATGCCACTGGGGGGCAGTCACACCACAGGGGGAGGGACCAGCCATGCCACTGGGGGGCAGTCACACCACAGGGGGAGGGACCAGCCATGCCACTGGGGGGCAGTCACACCACAGGGGGAGGGACCAGCCATGCCACTGGGGGGCAGTCACACCACAGGGGGAGGGACCAACCATGCCACTGGGGGGCAGTCACACCACAGGGGGAGGGACCAACCATGCCACTGGGGGGCAGTCACACCACAGGGGGAGGGACCAGCCATGCCACTGGGGGGCAGTCACACCACAGGGGGAGGGACCAGCCATGCCACTGGGGGGCAGTCACACCACAGGGGGAGGGACCAGCCATGCCACTGGGGGGCAGTCACACCACAGTGGGAGGGACCAGCCATGCCACTGGGGGGCAGTCACACCACAGGGGGAGGGACCAACCATGCCACTGGGGGGCAGTCACACCACAGGGGGAGGGACCAGCCATGCCACTGGGGGGCAGTCACACCACAGGGGGAGGGACCAACCATGCCACTGGGGGGCAGTCACACCACAGGGGGAGGGACCAACCATGCCACTGGGGGGCAGTCACACCACAGGGGGAGGGACCAGCCATGCCACTGGGGGGCAGTCACACCACAGGGGGAGGGACCAGCCATGCCACTGGGGGGCAGTCACACCACAGGGGGAGGGACCAACCATGCCACTGGGGGGCAGTCACACCACAGGGGGAGGGATGGTTATGTCACTGGGGTCACAGTCACAAAAGTGGGTTGAGTTTCAGTGTCTGTAACAAACACAAGAGTGGCTCCAGCGTTTCTAAGCAATTAAGAGTGACGTACTAATATCACTCTAATCCTTTTTATTACTGCTGCACTGTCAATCTTTACCTGACAGCAAACCAATGTTCTGCTCGCTCCCAGTGCAGACATTAATTCTAACCTCAGCCAAGCTTTAGCAGTCTTAAGTGAAGATACGGGAGTATTCCTCCACTGACCACATATGATCAAATGCACAGTGTGTGTGTGCATGTGCGTGCATGCGCGCACGTGTGTGTGTGTGTGTGTGTGTGTGTGTGTGTGTGTGTGTGTGTGTGTACTAGGTGAGGCTCACTCCTTGTCCTTAATCTTATTCCCTAACCCACTACAGAACTCACATGATCAGTGCTTCCATTAACACAAAGGCCACACAAATATGGTAGCTAACACGAACAAAATTCCCTTAAAATGAGAATCATTTGTATATTCCACAAATAATTAATTCACCTTTTAAAACAACCTTATTTCAATTCTATATGCCCTAATTTTAGATCTATTACTGCTGCCCCTAATCCTTTCTTACAGCTGAAAGTGGCCCTCAAACTTGAAATGGATCACAAAAGACTTACCCTCAGCTTCTGTTTGGTGTTATCATGGATGGTTTTAAATTCTGGTCCATCACTGTCTGCCTGTAAGCAGTTGACAATTAAACAACTGAGTTAAAAACACCAAAATTTCACACATTTGAAAACATAAATTTCACAACTTAAAGCTTGCTATTAAGAAACAACAACCATGTTTCATATAAGCAAATAAGAATATGTCCCCCAAAACTGACCACAAAATTGTGCTCTGAATACTATGGATGCAAAATCAAATTCCTTATCCTACTCTGGAGGAGATGTTAGCGCATCTAATTAGGTGGGCCGATCCAAAAGTGGAAATTGCTGCTACCTAATTTACAGCACACCTTGCTTCGGGGTATGGCACCGCTTGGACTGTTCACTGTCACTTATTCAACAGCCCAGAGATGCTCGTTAGGTTAACAGAGGGTAAAGGGTTTTCATACGCTTCCATAATGCACCATCAACCAACTTGTACAGAAGAAAACACTTAGGGGGAGAATTCAAATATTAAGGATGAGGGGAGCATAAATAATTTCTTATACTTAAATATTAACACCAGAAATGAAATGAGGTACCGTTAGGCTTAGATTTAATTGTCAACTTCACAGAACCTCGAATCATCTGGAAAGCGGGTCTCTGTGAAGGCTGTCCACATTGGGCTTGCCTGTCAGCCTGTCTATGTAAGGTTTTCTTAGTTAACTGACAGGGAAGACCCACCAGTTGTGGGCAGCACCATTCCCTAGGCAAACGGTCTGTAACTACACAATCGCATAGAAATAGAGCTGAGCACAAATAAGCGGGAAACATGTATGTCTTCATTTCTCTCCGCTCTTGACTGTGAATGTGTGATGTCACTGGGTGTTTGAAATTCCTGTCCCGATTTGCCCACAATGACAGACTGAAGCCTGGAATTATAAGGTAAGACCAATCTCTCTCTCCACTAAACTGACTTTTCTGTCAGGGTATTTATCACAGCAGCAGAAATGACAGTAGAGCAGGTACCGTGATGAACAGCATCTTCAGGAGGGTTCCATCAGCCTCGTTCGAGGAGCTGACGATGTACAGAGGCTCGCCTTTAGAGTCTAGAAGGGAAAGACAAGTCTGAGCCACCTGTGTCATCCCTTCAGCCCCTCAGTCATTGTGTAAAACAGAACCAGCCAGGTACACAGAGAAAGGCTCATCAGAGAACTGTACATAAAGCAGGCAAGTGTGTAATACTGTCTATAAATCATACCACAATAAATCTAGCTTTAAAAAACTGGGACAAGAAGAAGATGAAAGATGGCAAATTTAACAAGATAAACACTAGCCAATAACAACTCTCATACTTCATTATGAGAGTACTACAGCTATTACCCTCATGTGAACAGGTATTAACATAAGAAATAGCAGCTATAAAATACAAGAAGGGATTATTCTCAACAAAGTTTATCTTCTCAAAAATGCTCCACAGAGTCCTCAGAAAGTGTAAACAAACAGGAACTATAAAATTCAGATAGCTTCAAATTCAGGCAGTGAGTTGAAAAGATCCAGGACGTGCACTAAACACCAACGTCACCGTCACCTGGGAGGACGTGAGACTAGCAGCTGAGGCTAAACGTCTCCTTCCACATCGTTATATTTTCTTTAATGTTTAGTTCTTACAAGCACATGTTAATGTAACTCAAAACAGTCCTTAGCTGTCATGTGATTTGCAAGTAAATCAACAGACAGTAAGGCTTCTTAGTAAATTAAATTTCCAGGAGGAATCTTTGGACTCTGTACGTGGGAATCAACTTCTTAATGTCACCATAATCATTTAGGTGAGATTTATTACAGCATCACCAACAAACTGGACACGTAAGGAAAACACACAGTAAGGAGAATGCTGGCTATGAGACCCACAATGCCTTTCCACAGATGAACCTGCGCACTTACCAGGAAAATCAAAACAACGCATGGTAATTTTTCTTAGGTAGGCTTTCGCCGTCGTGTCATGAGCTTTCACTCTGGCTTCCATCCCAAGATGAAGGATCTTTAGCTCGTGTAAGGGCCTTCCTTTCCTTTCTGCTTTTTTTATCAAAGTAACCACAACCTAAAAAAGTGAGGCTGAGTTACCACAAACGGCTTCACTAATACACAGTGGTAACAAGAACTCAGTACTACACAGTTACGAAGAAATCCACACAAGCGAACGACATTCGGAGCCTGAGAAGCGGCTACCGTTCACCGCCTTACAGTCAATTACCTTACTCGCATTTGTTCAGACTCTGAAATACCACCACTATCTTCTACTGAATTTCTAAGGTGAAGTACAGAAGGAAAAAGCAAAGAAGGATGACAAGTAGGCGGAGGGAAGGCAGACCCTAGTGCAATCCTAAGGTCCTCACTGATGAGCAGCCTCAGCAGGAAATTCTGTTGAATGCAGCAGCTAATTGTTATGCAAATCCCAGAGGAAGGCTTCTTCTTAACCCTGAGCTAGACTGCTCCTGCTGGGGGCTATCTGAGCACAACAGCTCATTTGCTGCACTCCTGCCTCTACCCACCAACTGGCGCCCTCCCTGTCTACGGTAACAGTATGATGCCAAATAACCCCTGGCAAGCACAGATTCCTGCCCTGCAGCCCAACCAGGTCCACAGGGACAGAACCATCACAGTGAGTATACGTCTGTGTTTGCATGCCACTTCTATCTAGGCCCGTCCTTCTACCTAGCCAGCCCCTTTCTTCACTCCGTTTTCTCAAACTATTTGTTACTTTTCTTTACAAACTCCACTCAAACGTCACTTCCTCCCAGAAACCTTTCCTAACCCCACCTGTTCGGATACCTGGTCGCTACCATCTACACCACAGGCTCTGGAAGTGGCCTACCCTGAGCACATTTTTTTATGGACATACAATGCTATATTTAGAACCTACATATTTTCTAATGTATCTTTCAGCCCTGGCACACACCCTGGACAGCTGCTGAATATATAAAGAAAGAAGAAAATCCATGCTGAAGTTAATACAGCATTTTTAATTGTACATGATCCATGTGTCAATCTACAGAAAATGTCTAACATTTATTTACAAAATATTTCTCTATTTCCCTCTCTTGTCTTTCTTATATGAGATCCAAAGCAAGCCACATTCTCACATCCTACAATAACTAGAAAGGAAGTTACAGGAAATGCTTCTATTTTCTCTTAAAAAAAACATACTGAATCTGTTAAATGCAAGTGGTACTTACTAAATTCTCATATTTTAAAGCATCATCACATTAGCAGTCTACGAATTTAGCTTACTAAAACAATAGCAGTCTCCCCAATCTGTTCACCTCACTTTGTAAAAAGCAGTGACAATTACATACCTCCTTAATTTCAAAGTTTAACAGTACATTAATGATGTCCAGGGATCTGGTCTCTTCCACTCTGGCCGGTGGCGTATCCTGTGTGGCGTGCACACCCTGCGGCATAGAGACTTCTCGGCATGCTTTAGTTTCACCTAAAGACGTTAAATAGAAACACACGGGTCTATTCATTCGTTTCTCTCACAGACACTTACTGCATGCGCGCGTGAGCACCCTGAAGATCCGCAAATCCACGTCAGCTCTCGGCCTTAGAAAACTCATGGTTTAGTAAGAGACATACAAGGTGAAAGTCAAATGGAAGAATCAAAAAGGAACCTATTGCCAAGAAGTAGGCAAATATTAGTGGGCTGTGCATAAATGCACAGAGGGAAGACACGAGAGAAGACAAGGCTGAGGGAGGAGAAGGCGCCATGTACGGCCATCCAGGAAGAAGTTCCATGCCTAGGATGCTATTCTGAAACACATACTGTGAACGCAAAAGAACTGTTTTCTAACCTAGCACACACAAAAATAATAAAGCTACCATTTGTTGTATGTGCACCGTGTTCCAGACACTGTGTGGTGAGCTGCGCATGGACTGTCTTGCTGAACTCCTAAAACTCCCCTCAGGGGAAAGAAATTCATTGTCCACAACCCACATTAATTGTTTAGACAAATGTGGTGCCTTGCGCATCAGTCTGACCTGACAGCCCTCCCTGTCAACTACACAAATCTGCCAGCATGTCAGCGCAGCTAGCATCATCCTGACCACTAACTCAGCACACCAGAGGCCTGCAGTAGAACCTACACCAAAACCCACATGGAAAGCCACACTTCTCATCAACACCCTTGGGAAGACAATACAGCGAGCAGAGTTTCATCTGCCATCTTACTCCAGAACTGCTTCAAATGAGAAGAATTGATAACAGGTTCGGACAGTCACACAAGAAGATACTCAAGTAGGCAAAGGGCACATATAAAATATTTTAATTCGTTAGTAATGAGGACCAAATGAAAACCACAGGAAGGGGCTGTGGAGATGGCTCAGTGACTAAAGCACTCGCCCTGCAAGCAAGGAGATAGAAGTTTGGGTTCCTGGTACCAAATAAGTCCTAAGTGGTACGCCAGCCCACTTGTAATTCCAGCCTCCTAGGGCAGAGTCAGGGATCCCTGGAGAAAGGACCACTGAAGAGCCTGCCTGACAGTCTCATGAATCGTAGAAAAGAGCAAACTGCATTTATATAAAATGCATAAACGAGTAAAATTAGCCATTGACAGTGTCACAGGTCTGGACAGCAATGACCTGTGAGTGGGCTGGGGCAGGCAGGGTCTGTCCTAACAGGATGGACAGCAGTGAGCTGTGAGTGGACAGGGGCAGGCAGGGTCTGTCCTAACAGGATGGACAGCAGTGAGCTGTGAGTGGACAGGGGCAGGCAGGGTCTGTCCTAACAGGATGGACAGCACTGAGCTGTGAGTGGACAGGGGCAGGCAGGGTCTGTCCTAACAGGATGGACAGCAGTGAGCTGTGAGTGGACAGGGGCAGGCAGGGTCTGTCCTAACAGGATGGACAGCACTGAGCTGTGAGTGGACAGGGGCAGGCAGGGTCTGTCCTAACAGGATGGACAGCAGTGAGCTGTGAGTGGACGGGGCAGGCAGGGTCTGTCCTAACAGGATGGACAGCAGTGAGCTGTGAGTGGACAGGGGCAGGCAGGGTCTGTCCTAACAGGATGGACAGCAGTGAGCTGTGAGTGGACAGGGGCAGGCAGGGTCTGTCCTAACAGGATGGACAGCACTGAGCTGTGAGTGGACAGGGGCAGGCAGGGTCTGTCCTAACAGGATGGACAGCAGTGAGCTGTGAGTGGATGGGGCAGGCAGGGTCTGTCCTAACAGGATGGACAGCAGTGAGCTGTGAGTGGACAGGGGCAGGCAGGGTCTGTCAGGGAAGAACGATGCAGAGAGATGTGCTACATCCTGGTCATGGTGGCTGCACAGGTGGTTCCGAGGCTAATAGCTGGAGCTACATTAGACTTGTATACTATAAAAGGGGGGAAATGTACAGTGAAATAGTTATCCCTCAGTTAATGGACAGAGGTTTCAAAATATTCAATTAAACTGTTAGAAAGCCCTATGAGCATGTACAGGGGGAGGAGGTCCCCCTCAGTCACAGTCATAGGGGACGGAAGTAAGGGGGAAATGGGAGGGAAGGAGGAATGGGAGGGTACAGGGGATGGGATGACAATTAAGATGCAATAAGAATAAATTAATAAAATATTTTTTTTAAAACTGTTAGAAAGCTACAGAGACTCATGGCAGGGTACAGAGTGTAAGTTCTATCAAATTTTAAATTGATCAAACCATATTGTATTCATGTATGAAATTCTCAAAACAATAAAGTTATAAGATTTAAGTTAAATTAATTTATTAAAACCAATATTAAGCCAGGTGGTGGTGGCACACACTTTTAATCCCAGCACTCAGGAGGCAGAGGCAGGAGGATCTCTGTGAGTTCGAGGCCAGCCTGGTCTACAAAGTGAGTCCAGGACAGCTAAGGCTACTGAGAGAAACCCTGTCTTGAAAAAAAAAAATTAATTTAATTAGCCCTTCACTAAATGAGAACTACGTTAATAAAGACCTCATACCCTTTCACTGTTAAAACACTACAGACACACATGCAAAGGAGATGTGCAAGGCCACTCAGTGCAACAGGGCTACCAGTGAAAAGCTCGACCTGAGTAGCTCTCCTTAGATACTTGCTAAAACTTGTAATACTTCAGCAGAATTTAATGCCATTGAAACCACTGAAAACAATGGCAGGAACTGAGACCAGCACATACACGGGTATGAAATATGCACAGGTGCAACTGTTAATTGAGGAAAACATCAGCAAAGCACCGTGAGCTCATATACACAGGTGCCACCACTTGTTTGAAAAAAGCAAAGGTATATTTTGTCTGCATGATATATTCATTATATGTGTATACATATGTGATTGTTATTCATACATACACATATATATACATATAAGAGCTTTAAAATATTATAACTTTTTAAGTAAAAATTGCCATAATTAATCATTTAAACGTGTGCTATTTTCATTTTAATATATTTACTATCTCTGAAAAGTAGTAATTTATTCATAATTTAAATTCTTACACTTTATCACTGTCTTATTTAAATATCAGGTAAAATATGATGCCACAGCCTAGCATACTTAATTTTTTAATATACAACTTAAGGTTTTTTTTTTCTTTTGTTTTTGTTTTCTTTTTTTTCCGAGACAGGGTTTCTCTGTGTAGCTTGGCTGTCCTGGACTCACTTTGTAGACCAGGCTGGCCTCAAACTCACAGTGATCCTCCTGCCTCTGTCTCCTGAATGCTGGGATTAAAGGCGTGCGCCACCATGCTCAGCTCTATAACTTAAGACTTTTAACAGAAATCTACCACTGGTGAATGGCCACCCTTCCTAATTACTTTCGCCCAGCGCAAGCGGCATGGAGACAGGCTAAATAGTGATTGTGTGCTGGGCTGAAAGGAGAGAAGTAAGGTCTAGTCATGCTTTCATTCAACAACATCTTGTTTGTGTGTTTGTTTGGGTTTTTTTTTTCTTTTTTTTTTGGTAAAACAAGTCAAGATTTCTAAATGTGCGTTTGTGTACCACACATTTATGCTGTTTCAGGCTGGAGACGTAGCACAGCAGCACAGTGTGTGCCTCAGCATACTGGTTAAATCCCTACTGTAGGTTTAGAATAAAAGAGCTGTCTAGATTGAAAGCACGTCAGTGCCTACTGAAGTGTAAGGAGGTGCACGCGCATGTGTCAGCGTAAGGAGGCGCAGCGCATGTGTCAGCAGCCCTCGGCCTCTCACCGGTCTCTTGTATCCTAGGTTTCCCTGTATCCATGTCTCCAGTGGCCTCGCCGAGATTTTCTGCCAGTATTTTAAACAGAAGGTTAAGATCTTCTTGATTTAGACTAACCTGTGAAATAGATGATAAATAAAAAATTCATTTTAAACCGAGACAACTATAATATGGAAAAGACTCTGAGCAAAGAAGAGAGTGATCTTAACAGCAACTGAGATGCGACAGAGTCGCCGCCCAAGGCTTTACTTCTTGCTTCACTCTAACTTTTGCAGTTTTGAATAATATGTTAAAACATAAATAATAATATTTGCAAATCAATGTTAACTCTATTGGCTGGTTTTTACTTAAGGTTAATTGTACTTAAAGAAATCTAATCCATTTTTTAAATAGAAAATTCTGGAAACTCCTTAAGGAATAGTATCTTTATCTTCAGCATACTCTGATCTCCTCAAAAGCAAATGTGTAAACAATACACGATATGAGAGAGAATATAACAATAAATAATTTGTGCACAGATTTCTTCAATGAGTATGTAGCAGACTTAAAAATTAATAATACTTAAGGAAGGATTAAATTCTACTGGCAAGATTAATGACCTTACTGGAAAAAGTTTCACAAAAGTGTTTCTTTGGCCATGCAGAAAATAGTCTGCACTTCCCTTGGGTACACATGAGCAAGCCTTCAGGGTTGAAATTTCAACAGTAAGTTATTTTCATGCACGTACTTACATTCATTGAATCAAGGCGCCCTTTAATTTCTACAACAGGCACCTTGTGGTACCAGCTTGCAGCTAGATTCCGATGTACAAAAAACTCCAAGTTAATTGGATGCAACAGCTGAATGTCAGGATGGGAGGCACCACCTGGCTGGATTACTGTCCTAATGGGGGGGGGGGGGGGGGGGTAGGGCAAGGAAAGAGAGAGAACACATAATCACAGGCCATCACAAAAGGCATCAGATTGCATGCCAAGGGTTACCTGCTGCTCTAGAACCAATTTACAACAGTGTGGCTTCAGGGGTTTGAAAGTTGCGTTAATAACTAACTTATAATCCACTAACAGAGACAGATTAAAATGTGTAATTGAGAAATTAAGAAAACTGTTTTGTTTTAGTTTTGAAGGGTTTTTGTTTTTGTTTAAGACAAAGTTTCTTTGTGTGGTCCTGGCTGATCTGGAAATTGCTTTGTAGAATAGGCTAGCCTCGAACTCAGAGATCTGCTTGCTTCTGCCTCCTGAGTGCTGGATTTAAAGGCATGCACCCCCATACCTGGCTAAAAAAAATTTTTTTTCTTAAAACTGTAGAAAAGAGATGAACTGAGCTAAAGGTTGTTTGGTCTTGTTTGTTCTTTAATTCACAATGCTGTACATATACAAGAAAGAGTGAAATTCATCTTTCTAAGAATAATATAGTTTGTGTTACATTACAATCCTTCAGTCAACAATGGACCACATCTACATGAGTGTTTAAAACAAAGGTCCTATTGCTTGGGGACTATGCACCTGTAACAAAATCATATTGTAATACATTTACTCCTGTGCATGTAGAGAAATTTGTGTAGATTACCCATCAAACACATCGAATGTAAACAATTCTACCCATTGTTACACACACACACACACACACACACACATAAATATATATAATAACATATAACACTCAGGCAATTACATACAGTGCATAGTGTTTCACAAGATGGTAAATTACACCATCAGTAGTTTTCTCATTCACTAAACTTTCTACAATTTTAGAATCTATTCTTTCTTCTTATAAGAAAAATTCACCATTAAAAACAAAAACAAAAACAACAACAACAACAAAAAACGGCATCTTATACTCTGAGCAGACTCATCGGGTCACATTTATCACGTGACTTGGCTGCGCTGACACAGATGGCAGGACAGACGGAGGCTTGACTAAAATCACACTGTGACACTCTCACAATACAGTCAATCACCGACAGTGCCTTCCTCAGAGTGCATGTTTGTGGTTAAGCAGAGGACAGCACTGTATTTGTTGACAACGAGGAACCAGCAGCAAAGTGAAATCAGAGAGCAAGGCCATTGCTAAGGGATGCAGAACACTCTCACAAGGGTTACCTTCCTGACTTGGCCTGTAGCTGGCTTTTTAAATTTTGTATAATTAAATCACCTTTGATGAGATGAAAATCAGTTTTAAATCATCTCCTGTCTTCGCATGCGACATGGCATGAGCGCTGAGAACCACAACCACTGAGCTCCGCGCAGAAAGGGTGGACAGCCATCAGCAGTGAGGATCTGCTGCCTTAGACGCCTCCTCGACAGTCATGTGTGATCACGTGTGCTCCCGGAGGCCAGCGCAGCTGAAGGGGAAGGCTACACTAGACACCGCTGGGCTAACTGACACTGTCTCAATCCTGACTCCCATCGCACGGCATGCCAATGTCAGTCTCTAGAAACTATATTTATATCGTGAGCGATTTAAAAATAAATAAATGGCCTTGCTGTTGAGAGACACGGGCTAAGACACTGGGGGGCAAAGGATCAAGATATGCATTCTTCTATTCTCTTGCTTACTCACTTTTTTTTTTTAAAGACAGTGTCTCACTGTGTAATCCTAGCTGGTACTCTCTGTGTAGACCAGACTGGCCTTGAACTCACAGAGATCTGCCTACTCTTGCCTCCCGAGTGCTGGGATTAAAGGTGTGCATCACTACACGGGGCTAAGATGTCTATCCTCAAAGGATTAGCAACCACTGTTCTGGACAGTGATATACAAATATTAAAGAAAATGTAAACAAGTTGATAGCACTAAACAGAGGATGCGCGCGCACGCACACACACACACACACACACACACACACACACACACACACACACACACACACTCCAGCTAATCAGGGAACACAGCTCTTTGTATCAGAAGACGGTTCTTTGTACGAGAAGCATGGTATGGAAATATCATGAGAAACTAGCATATCTTCCTAGCACAGCCACCGAGCGCGCGTACCTTGCGAGCTTCAGTTCCGTGAGCTGCACCTCCATCTTGTCAATCACAGGAGGATTTACCGCGTCCTCACCAGACACCACACTGAACTGATTGTGAACCCTGATCAGTCCGAGATCAACCAGGACAGCATTGGGGGACACGGAGGACTGGGGGATGACAATGACTGGCGCTTTCAAATCAACACTGACGGAGACACGGAAACTCCTCCGGGCGAGGTCTTTCACACTCGTGGCAGCCTTTTCGGCAGCCTGGGCAGTGGCGGCACTCACCGCTTCTTTGGCCACCTGGAAATTGTTCAGGAAGCTCTGCAGACAATACGTAAAATGGGAAAGTCAGAAGCAGGGACATCTGTAGACGAGCCTGCCTTCTGCCAACACACGTGCGCCTCCTCCAAGGGCGTGCCTGCTTGGAGTGGAGCCTATTTTCCTACTGAAAGGAGGGCATCAAGACAGGCCACCCAGTCTCGAGCTGCCCCGTCACTGAGCAGGGTGCGCACCGTGAACATATTTTCAACACTTTGGCACTAAAATAGCTAGCTTCTGTTCATTCTAGAAAATTAATTTCAATTAGACTCAAAAATCATTCAGTGACTTAGATTTCAAGTGTTAATAAAGAGGGCTTTCGGCTGCTACTTTCATTCGTACACACCAGGCATGATTAAAAACATCCACCACCTAAAAGCCAACGTTGACAACAAATGTGATCACAGCAGTTTCTGCTGTAGAGGAACACAGAGTGTGACTTTACCAGCAGCGACATGAGGAACTTATGAAGGTAGACAATCCGAATGCAGCCGACGTGCAAAGCCACCACCCCGTCCATGGTGGACATGTCCGCATAGGACTCCCCTGCTGTAGCATCTGGGTACAAATCCAGGTTAAAGCGGAAAACTTCATTTCCAACTATGGACACAGCCTGAAAAACCAGAAATGTGAATTACTCTGGCCAGAAGGGCAATTGCGAAATAAAGCCCTGTTGGAAAAGGCCTGCAAGTATAATCTTTATAGAAATACATTTAATTTTTAAAATAGGATATTTTAAAATAGAATCTCTATGTTGAGTGTTACATACTTTCTTATGAACTGTCTTGGGATCAACATCTGTGACAATAATGTTTTCCAGCCTGGCAAAAAGTGACTGCTTTTTTGACTGAAGAGAAAGGGATGAATCGAGGCCTGAAAAAGAATGAATTATTATATTTTTATATATTTATATTTCTGTTGATATAGCATATGTATTTTCATTATATTGTATGATTTGGGAAAGTACGCAATTTCACAACTCGCTATTAGTAAACTTTATGTTGAATATTTTTAACATCAAGCTTATATTCTTGTTAAAGTCAATTATATGAGCCTGACCCCTTCATAAGGTGATAGCAGTTTGATGAGAAAGTCACTGTTCTTTGTGGACATGGCCGCTGGTAGGTTACACACGCTCTTACATGTGGCCCTACATCCATGCACAGACAGGCAGCACTCGGAAGTTAGTGTTACTAAGCAGAAGAAGGAGACAGGAAGCTGAGTGGGACATGTTGGGAGGACCCGAGAGGAGCTGCAGTGGGGAATTGCGGTAGCCACAGTCATCTCTCCCTGTGCACGTGGGGGAATGGCGGTAGCTACGGTCATCTCTCCCTGTGCACGTGGGGGAATGGCGGTAGCTACGGTCATCTCTCCCTGTGCACGTGGGGGAATGGCGGTAGCTACGGTCATCTCTCCCTGTGCACGTGGGGGAATGGCGGTAGCTACGGTCATCTCTCCCTGTGCACGTGGGGGAATGGCGGTAGCTACAGTCATCTCTCCCTGTGCACGTGGGGGAATTGCGGTAGCTACAGTCATCTCTCCCTGTGCACGTGGGGGAATGGCGGTAGCTACGGTCATCTCTCCCTGTGCACGTGGGGGAATGGCGGTAGCTACGGTCATCTCTCCCTGTCCATGTGGGGGAATGGCGGTAGCTACGGTCATCTCTCCCTGTGCATGTGGGGGAATGGCGGTAGCTACGGTCATCTCTCCCTGTGCACGTGGGGGAATGGCGGTAGCTACGGTCATCTCTCCCTGTGCACGTGGGGGAATGGCGGTAGCTACGGTCATCTCTCCCTGTCCATGTGGGGGAATGGCGGTAGCTACGGTCATCTCTCCCTGTGCACGTGGGGGAATGGCGGTAGCTACGGTCATCTCTCCCTGTGCACGTGGGGGAATGGCGGTAGCTACGGTCATCTCTCCCTGTGCACGTGGGGGAATGGCGGTAGCTACGGTCATCTCTCCCTGTGCACATGGGGGAATGGCGGTAGCTACGGTCATCTCTCCCTGTGCACGTGGGGGAATGGCGGTAGCTACGGTCATCTCTCCCTGTGCACGTGGGGGAATGGCGGTAGCTACAGTCATCTCTCCCTGTGCACGTGGGGGAATGGCGGTAGCTACAGTCATCTCTCCCTGTGCACGTGGGGGAATGGCGGTAGCCACAGTCATCTCTCCCTGTGCACGTGGGGGAATGGCGGTAACTACAGTCATCGCTCACTGTACACGTGTATGAGATTCTCAAAGAATAAAAGAAGAAGAAAAACCCTAAATGTACCAATCATTTTTCCAACTACACTGAAAAGACTCCTCCTGTCCTCTCAGGTGTATATTAACGATGGTTAAAAATCAAAACACAATTTTAAAAAAGATAATTACATACATTTTTAGTTCCCAGGGGACGTGGGGAAGTCTAATGCAAGGATATCAATTCAGGATAAGAAAGCATAGAGTAAATTTTTATGACATAGATATTAAGCCATTATTTACACAGATACTGTGCTGGTTAGTTTTATCTCAACGTGACAAAAGCTAGAGCCACTTGGGAGGGAGGGTTCTCAGCTGAGAAAATGTGTCCATAAGGCTGGCCTATAGGTAAGTCTATAATGCTCTGCCTTAATTACTAATTGATGGGGGAGGGCCCAGCCATGGTGTGTGGTGCCACCCTGGACAGTGGTGCTAGGTTGTGAGAAAGCAGGCTGAGCAAGCCATGAGACCCAAGCTAATGAGCCGTGAGGTCCAGCGGCTTCAGCTCCTGCCCCGCCTTCCTTCTGGGATGGACTGTGACATGGAACTGTGCGCTGAAAGCAACCCTCTCCTCCCCAGGCTCCTTTGGTTTTGCTGCTTACCTCAGCGGTAGCCTGAGACAGAGACCACAAAAGTTTTGTGAACAAAGTGTAGATATTTCCAATGTGGAAAAGACAGAAAGAAAAAAAATACAGTAGAGAGAACTTGGCCACCATCTAAACCGAGGAGGCAAGTGTCCAGCTCAGCCACACCCTGCCAACTGTGTGCCGCTCACCTCTAACCCGGCAAAAAGGGGGAAGGGAGCAAAGGGAAGAGGAGGAAATGCTCGTTGTTAAACAGCATTAAATACTTTACCTTGTATCTTGATTTCAGCAATATTGCTCTTCTCATCACAGACAGTGATACAGAAAGCATTCAATTTGGCAAACAGCCTAAAGCCAATAACATCACTATCTCTAGAGGACGCCATCACTAAAAATAAAACAACAGATTCTAGTAAGCTGAACTCTATAGAAGTTTCTTCATACATTTTACAAAATATATAATATATGAATATAAATATTTATAAAATATAAAATACCTATTATACAAAACACATAAGTACAAAAGCAAAAAGTCTAAAGTAAATAGAACATGAAATTCAAAAATGTAAAGTAATGTGCCTGAAGCCACACCATTGAGCAACATAATCAGAATGTAAGCTAAATTATTTTAGGTCTAAATTCCAGATTCCCAGCCAATAATATACAGCCATCACGGTGCTGGAGAAATGGTTCAGAGAGCACATGGTGGCTCACAACCATCTGTCACTCCAGCTCCAAAAGATCCAGTGTCTTCTGGTGGACATCATGGGCATTGCACACATGCAGTGCAGAGACTTACATGCAGACAGGATACCCAACACATAAAACTAAAGATTTTATAAAGACGCAATCAGTCCGTGCCTTCACGTCTCTGCGTCTCTTTCCTCAGAGACTGTCGGGAGGGCGCTTCCAGAGCCACTGTGATGGGGGAAACATCAGTACACACACAGGTGCTCTTCTAGCGACCCTCCCAAGGTAGTCCCCCAGGCAAGAGGGGAAGAAGTTTCTTAAAACAACAGTATTGCTTATATTTGCTGGCTGTGTGAGTATGTGTGTGTCAGTGTGTATGTGTGTGTGTGAGTGTGTGTAGTGTGAGTGTGTGTGTGAGTGTTTGTGGTGTGTGTGTGTGTGTGTGTGTGTGTGTGTGTGTGTGTATGTATGTGTTTTGAGACAAGAACACTCTATGTGGCCCATCCAAACTGGTCTGGAAATCAGGATCCTCCTGCCACAGCCTCCCAAGTGCTGAAGCTGCAAGTATGTGTCACCACCACCATCCGACTGAGGCAAAGCACAGGAGCAGAGGGAACGGTATTCCAGCAACCGAACTGGCCGAGCCTAACATTCCTCACTTAGCATTAAACTTTAAAGCACTTGCAAACAAGAAACACAGGTATACGCCTTCTCCACAGCATGGTTTGTACCTGGGAACACGTGCTGAAGATTGGGTTGTTGACCGTGCAGATCTGTCTGTTTACTGTGTTTGTTTTGAAAGAGAATAGAATACAAAGGCCCTGACTTTCCGTATGAGTCAATCTATGAACGAGCTCGTGATCTAACGGCATTACAGGGAGGTGACGCACGGGTGTCACTTTGTAGGACATATTCTCTGTTAGTCTGCCTCCTACCCACCACAACTGCTACCACATGCTTCACCACTGTGTTCTGCCTGACAACACACAGACTCCAAAGCAACAGAACCAAGTGTCCGTAGACTGACATCTCTGAAACTGTAAGCAAAATAAATCTTTGCTCCTCCAAACCGTTCTTCTTGGGTGTTTGTCAGGGAGAACACTGCTGCTCTCATACCTTTCTGCACGGGAGAGCTCTTCTGCTTCTCGGTGACAGTCTGCACCTCCTTGGCCACCCCCGTGTTCTGACCATCGGACGGGATGACGGTTGTTAGGTAGTTAAGAGAAGATAAAAGAGCTTGTGTTTGTAGCAGCAGATTCAGAGAAGAAAAGGCCACCTGCAAGTGTTTCACAAAGAAAATTAGTTCTTCCCCGGTTGTCATCCGTGGTCTCAGCAAAGGCTGCCTCCATGACAGGACACAGAGAGTGTCCGTGACTCCCTGATGTGGGGATATAAGGACAGCAAATGACTCCTACGAACTCAAGGACACAGGAGAGCATCACAGTAACTGACAACTCCACTCACAAGCAAAATGGTCATGGAGCCAGTAACTGCTTCCCCTGGCCACACACACAGTCAGCACAAGTCCCGCTTTCCGGATCCTCCCGCGCTATTGAGATAATAGGAAGTGCCAAGCTGTGGTATCAAACTCCTGAGTTATCATGTGCTACCACTTCCAGAAGTCATTCCAAATGTGGCATCCATGACATGTAAGCTTAAGGGGCAGAACTGTGGACACAGTCTCAAGTACAGAGTGATCTTCTGAAACATGGTAGCAGCCTTAGCATATAAAATCAGACAGCACGTATGACTCACAGCGGAGAGCATTACATTTAAGGAATGCCTCTCAAGAGCCAACACTGTAGATCTATGGTTTTAGGAAAGCAAACTGAAACAAGAAATTACTTATAAAAACAAAAAGGCTAAGTAACAAAAAAGGAAGGTTTACAATATTATAGCAAATGATGTCATCTCTCCAACTGTAAGCTACAGCTCGCCCCACTTCTCTCTCATTCTCTCTCTCTCTCTCTCTCTCTCTCTCTCACACACACACACACACACACACACACACACACACGTATTTATTTGACATGGTGGTAGAGGGGCATGCAGACCACTGTGTGCTTGTGGAAACCAGAGCGTGAATGTTGAGTAAGTTCCCACCCAGGTGGTGAGGCCTGGCAGGAGCTTTACCCATGAGTCATCCCACTGAGGGGGGAGGGGGCGGGCGGTGCCTTTTGTTTTAATGTAACTCCTCCTCCTCTATGTTTTTCTCAGCCATACCCTCTGCAGATGCACTTAGGCTTTACGGCCTGCCGCTCCAGCACTGCCAGATGGTATCGACCTGGCTTGTTTAGAATCCTGTTAGCTCTTTATAACCAAATGCTCTGTCGTGACAACTCTTTAACTGGGAATAACACTGAGGCTTTTAAAGCAGACACAGTGAGTGTTGCTTTCTGAGCTGGATCACAGGCAGAGGCCACAGTAACACCTAGGGGGCTAACTTGTAATTTCAGTTGGTTCTTAATCACATCTCAAATCACCTAGTATTCCTTAAAGAGCCTTAGAGATTTCCAGAGCACATTATTTTCAAATAAGATAGACTGTCTTAATAAAACTTCTTACCTTAACAGTTTGTTCAGTTTTTTCAAAAGTAGTTTGAAAACTAGGCCCATTCTTATCAACCTGAAAACAAAATTAAAAAAAAAAAAGAAATTAAGAGCAAAGTAAACAAATTTTTATAATGTGTGTGTGTGTGTGTGTGTGTGTGTGTAGATATGGAGGGAGAGGCGGAGGTCTGAGGGGAGGGAAGAGGTGGAGGGGAGGGAGAACAATGTTGTGGTGGTTTGTGTGAGAATGACCCCGAAGGCTCTAATATTTGAATGCTTGGTCCCCTCTTGGTGGAACTATTTGGGAAGGATTAGGAGGTGTGGCCCTGTGAGGAGAATGTGTCACCGGGAGCAGGCTTGGAGGTTTCAAATCCCACACCAGCCTCAGTTAGCCCTTTGCCTCCTCTTTGTAGATAAGGATGTGCGTTCCCAGCTCCTGCTCTCACACCATGTCTGCCTTCCTACTGCCCCTCTCTCAGCCATGATGGTCATGGCCTCAAGAGCCCCATGTCCTTTCCTGATAAGTTGCCTGAGTTGTGGTGTCTTTTCACAGCAGTAACTAAGCAACCATTTATCATCTTGTCATAATGTAAAACTGCACCACTCTATTTTTTCATTACAGTGCAAAGTGATCTTATTAAGCACAGGGGAAGATGCATTCCCTCAGGGAAACTCAGGGTCAGAAAGATAAGGTCTGAGGTGAGAGAGCAGAAGGGCGTCGCACCCGCTCGTCAGCTGACGCTTACACCATTCTACGAAGATTACCTCAGTCCCCAGTGAGAGACATATCAGTTCTTTACAAACAGGATCTCTAGAGAAAGCTGTTGTAGGCGGGTCTTTGTTCTGAGTCAAACAATTTATCTGCCATCATAACCTGTCACTGGACTCAGTTCTGCCCTTTGGGAACAAAGAGGAAGCAGGAGCCCTGCCGACACCTCCCTCCCCTGAGCAGCTTTCTGCCCTAACTACTTTCCCAGCCTCTCTCATCTAGGCTGCTCTGAGCTTTCCCTTAGAAAATGACTCACTGCATTTTTAATGCCCTGGGATGGCTTGTTAATGTTGCTGCTGTTGTTGTTTAGTTTTACTTTTTGAGACAGGGTTTCTCTGTGTAGCCCTGGCTGTCCTGGACTCCTTTGTAGACCAGGCTGGCCTCGAACTAACAGAGATCCACCTGCCTCTGCCTCCCGAGTGCTGGGATTAAAGACGTGCGCAGCTACCACCACCACCTGGCTGTTTGTTTGAACGCTGTTCACTTCCACATCTCTCTCTTCTTATAGCCACTTGGAGAAAAGGGAGAAACAACTTCTACTTCAATCCAAGTGTCTAACACCATAAGCATTCGCTAACCCATGCAGACAGAACAGGAAGTCAGGGCACCAGCAAAACGAAGGTGAACAGCATCAGTTCCTTCCATCCCGTTCACTAGACTCCATTTTTCAGCGCACGCCCAGCCCTAGCAGCCCTCCTCTCAATTCAATCTAGTTCCATTTCCTTTTTTAATGTAGTAGACTCAACTAAATGTCACCGCTTTCCAAGGAGTGCAGTGGTGTGAACATGGCCCAGAGACAGAGGTGCACCTGCTTCGCACTGCGCTCTGCCACCGGGGTTAGCAGCCCGGCAGCTCTGTAACATCCCTGTTCTCAACGAAGGGAGCAGTCTGAGAGCAAGCGAGCCTCTGTGACCTGTTCCTTATACACACCCTGAGCCACTGCAGGGACACACAGCCATCCTCTTTCCAGGGGTGCAGCGTGGGGTCCAGACAACGGCGTTATCCTCCTGCGGCCCTTACCTTAATGTACTCCACTTTTAAGAGATCTAAGCCGGGTTTGTCTGAAGAGCTAATCAAATGAAGCAGCTTCTTTTTGGATCCTAAGAAAGAAAAGCAGTTTGCAAATAAGATGCTGTTATGAAACTTTAGGATGTGCCACGTTAAAGGAGTATCTGTGTGCATTTTCGTGGTTGTGAATTAACAAAAAACAAGCCAGAGGGAATCCTTAGCTCCAACATCAGGCTACTTACAACACCCCCTCCCGCTTGCTTTCATAAGTTGCTCAAAAACAGTAAAAACCTCTTAGGATGTTATTCCTAAGGATTGCTGTGTATCTATAGTTAGGATATTATTCCTAAGGATTCCTGTGTATTTATAGTTAGGATATTATCCCTAAGGATTCCTGTATATTTTTAGGGCAGCAGAATGTACTACAGGTATAATAATATGGAAATGTGAATAATAATTCATCTCTGACCTTAACCCAAAACTACAAAATAGGGAGACTAGACTGAGACCCTCTCCAATATACTGTTGCATTCTAAAACTGTGTAAGAATGTTTTATTTATATTTGCTAAACTCAGGTAATTTAAATAATGTCTCTGCTTAGACCTAGGGGGGAAGGGGCTACAGAAAGCCTTATTACTACTATTTTTTAAACAGAGGATGAATGTCACAAGTTGTTTTTAGTAACACTGTGGTCATTTACAGCTGTAATCCCAGGCCTTGGGAGACAGAGGAAAGAGGATCTTCGTAGAGTACAAGACCAGCCTGGGCTACAAGTGAGTCTGTGGCTGGCACAGGCTAGAGAGGGGGGCTCGGTCTCAAAACCTAAACAAACAAATCTTGTTAGCTCAAAATTGTGTGTGTGTGTGTGTGTGTGTGTGTGTGTGTACACCCACACAGAGGGACTGGCTTCCACATCTGTGTGTGGAGAGCTGGTACCCACACTTTACTCTTCACAGACTGTAAATCCTGCTTCTAGGACAACTAGAAAGTTAGCCCAGCCTCTTGTCGTTCCATTTTATACTTTTTAAAAAAAAGATTTATGTATTTTACTTTTGGGTATGTGAGTTTTATTTGCATGTATATGTGTGCCTGGTACCCTAGGAATTCAGAAGGGTCAGATCTGCTGGACCTGGGGTTACAGACAGTTGTGAGCCTCCGTGTGGATGATGGGAATTGAGCCCAGGTCTTTTGTGACAACAGTATGTGCTCTCAACTGCTGAGTTCTCTCTCCTGTCTCCTCTCCAGTCTTAACTGACATAAAGAAGAAACAGCCTAGCAAAAGTATTGTTCACGTTCATTACTCACGTCTGCAGCGTCAACTCTGTCATAATGCATTACCCGAGAAAATTAGCAACACAGGAAACATTATTCTCCTAAACTAGAGTTTATTTTAGTTTCAACTATTTTCTAAAAATATGCTTGAATATTTGACTAAAGTATCAGGCAAACTGTTGGGGAATTTAATCCTGCAGACTAATTCACTCACCCATGCCTCAAACACCTGCACTCACAAGCTGCTCCATGACATGAACCCACAGCAGCTTACAGAGGAGTGGGCTTCCCACCTTCCCTCTTCCTTCCATCACAGGGCTTCTGAGCTGTGCAACCACCCTAGCACAGCGCTTCTCAAGCTGGGGGCTGCACCCCCTTCATGGGTGTCACCCAGGTCCATCAGAAGACATGGAAATTTATATTACAACTCATAACGGTAGCCACAGGATGATGTTATGGTTGAGGGGTGTATTAAAGGCCGCAGCACCAGAAGGCTGAGAACCACTGCTCTAGTAGAGAAAGCGTCAGCATCCAGCCCAGGCTTGCGTTCTGAGACTCACGGAGAGCGAGACCCAGGGTGAGAACAGGCTACTTTGGGTTCTTCGGCTTTCTTTGTCAGCAAAGTGTACATGATACCCCCTAACGTCAGTGGACTTTGCCGGACTCTGAGGTGATGGACCACAGTGGGGGAGGCTGCCAGACCCCAGTGCCAGGCTGCCAGTGTTTCAATCGGGGTTTTGTCACTTACAGTTTAATCCTGGGTAAACAATTGATCTGCAGTAACACAAAGGCCTCGAGGCCACTGTTCTAGAATGGAGCTAGTATTCCTAGTGTTTGGAACAGAGTGGTTATTGTGCCCACTATAACGAGAAGCAAGTGTTTCACTGTAAATGAAACTATTCCAGACACACAAGGGGGCGACTTCCACTGCTGCCTGCCATTTCTAGTTCCATGGCCGTTACCTTTAACTTCATGGTAATCCAAGCTGACTTTCCTCAAATAGGATACTGCAGTCAGGTCAAACGTCCTCATGGTTGCTTCTGTCCCTAACTGAGTGACATTAAATACTAGAATTGTCTCTTCTTCTTTTTGTTGTTTAGTGAGTTCCAAAATCACCTAAAAGGATCCACAGGGCAAGAGAAAGTTGTGGGTAAGTCAAAGTCATACATAGAAAGACAGAAACAAAGTCCATCCCCACAGGGCACTGCAAGAGTGAGGGCTATGACCACGCCCCCCACGCCGAACTCCAAGGCTGGGCCAACCCCCAGCTCTGCTATCAGGACTGGAAGCTCATGCAAATAAAGCTACGGTTGTTTGCATTTGTTTTATTGGATGAATTTTTCTGGTGGTAGCAGTTCCAGCAAGGCAAAAAGGGAGAGTGCTATTGCCACAGCATTTACTTTTGGAAATGACGGTGTGGCCGTTTTTAAAAGACAGATCAGAAAGGATGGTGGCTGGAGCAGCACTGGCCATGCAGCAGAAGAGCTGCCAGCTGGAAGCACCTGAAGACAGGTGTTACGGGCTCTCCTGACACTGAAGGTCAAAGTGGGGGAAAAAGAGAGAGAGAGAATTCAAACGCCAAGGGGAGGAAAGAGACTAAGAAAGTATCAGCAACGTTAAGATCCATCAACTCTGACATGATGATTTAGGAAAGGCTGTCAATCGAGAATACCAAAGTCAACCAGGAACATCCCTCCATTTTGTACTTTAATATCAAAGTAACAAAAATTATTATAGAAAATTTAGAAATAGGAAAGCAAAAATGAAGGTGAAAACCTGCAATTCCACCAGCCTGGAGAAGAGCACTGTCATTTATCCAAGCAAATATATACATGTGGCTAAAAGGAATCATATGCCTGTGTCCTGAAATGCTGTGAACACCTCACTGGGTTTTCTTTTCTAAAGCCAGGACTGAGGCTAGGGCCTCACAAGCTCTAAGCAGCATGCCCCCACCCCAGCCCCAGCTCTGTCTCCAGTCAATCCTACTCCCATGCTTTTGGGTGGGGGTTGTTTTCTTTTGTTTTGTTTGCTATTTTGAAATAGGGTCTTGTTAAGTTGACCAAGATGCCCTGTGTCTCCAGCAGAGCCTAAAGTTATAATCCTCCTGCCTCAGCTCTCTTGATTGTTGGAAACACAGGCCTATACCCCATGCTTTGCTTTCTACATGACATTCTTTTTAATATGCAAGGTTTCTCTGTGTGTAGTGCTGAGTGTTCTGAAAACACATTTTATAGACCAGGCTGGCCTCAAACTCACGGAGATCCACCTGCCTCTACCTCCCTAGCACTGACATTAAAGGCATGCGTCACCATGCCTGGCTTCCTATATGACTTTTAAAGTCAGAAAAGTTTAGACATTTAGATGGCTAAACTTTTCTACAGTATACACACATGACAACGGCCAACACTAGCTCAAGGGGCAGCTACACTGGACATGGTAGCGCACACCTACAATCTCAGCACTGAGGAGGGTAAGGTAGGAGGATTGTCACACATTCAAGGAAAGCCAAGGCTACTCAGTGAGACAGTGGGTCCAAGAATACATGCCCAAACTCTATCTTTAAAAAAATTAAAGGCACTGGAGTGGGGAAGGTAATATATACATATACACACACAAACAGAATTTTTTTGCAGACATGCAAATCCTAATTAAGAGAATTTCCAGAATTACACACAATGATCTCCCCTAAAGCAACTTTTAAAATAATTTTCATGGTTTTGAAAGTGTGTGTGTGTGTGTGTGTGTGTGTTTGTGCACACTCACATTCATCAGCTGCTAGAAAAGAAACTAGAAGACACAGTTTTAGTGCCCTTGAAGCTGAGGTCAGCCGCCAGCACAGAGGACGGACAGGGATGTGCTCATGGAGAGAAAACAGACAGGGCCGTGTTCAAGGAGAGAAAACACACACACCTCTTTGATCTCAAACTTGAGCAGAAGAGTAACCAGCTCCTCGTTTGGAGCGTCTGAGGCTTTTTTCAGTTCTGAGGCTCTCACTGTTCTAGCAATCTGCGAGTCTCCTTCCTCGGCATCAAAGTACTCGTCATCAGACTCTGAAGGGAAGAGACTCTCATTAATCCAGACAGCGGCCACTGAGAACCCACAGGGACGCTGAGCCTAGAGCTAACACAGTGCAGCTCATCCCTGCACACAACCTTCAGATTCAGACAAAATATTTCCAGTGTCTTTTTCAAGTCCCAAAGGGATTCAAACTGGCATGTACTACAACTTAAACCAAACCTGTTTTTTTTTCTTTTAGTGCATTCATTCTATGTCTAGTAAAATGTTTACTAGGCATCAGATATCATGTATCAGGACATGACCGCCACGGTGTACACCAGAGTGGCCAGGCCTGAACCTTGCTAGATACGACCTTGTCTCTACCAAGCTTATACCCTACATTCTAAACTGAAATTGTAAGGCATCACTTAGCCATGGCTTGAGGAAAATATCACAGAGAAATATAGTGACTTAACTAAATCTCTGGAAACCACTATCAACTCCCGTTACCCCTTCCTTAGAAAAACAAAGAACTGTTCATTTACCCAATAATGAGAGATGAGCGTTAAGAAGGGTAAAATGACCCGAAGCCAGTGTTGGCTGCAACACAGCTAGAACGGTGCTTTCAGGACCCTTGACTTTCTACAGACGCCCTCACTACATAACAGTGTGTAGGTTTAGCTTCCCAGAAAAAAAAACAACAGTATGCTTCATTCTTCACCTGATTCCACTCCATCCAGCAACAGTGAAGTCCCAAGGAGACCTTTCGTCCCAGCTGAAAGAACAGGGATCGAGGCTACCTAGCAAAGGATGCAAAATAGCTTTTAATACATGCTGATCAGAAAGATAAAACAATGCAGATGACGTCTCTCTACACACTGGAAAGCAATACCGAGAGGAAGATGCAAAGACACATATACACAAAATTCACAGCCAAACTTCAAGGGAAGAATACAATCAAACAGTGCTCAGCTCCAAGTTATGAAATATTACAATTACTGCCCGCATTTATAAAGCTATACTTATGTACACATCAAGACGGTGAGTCTATGTGTCCTCATGTATCATTTAGTTGCTGTGGGTAACAACATGAAGGTACATATTCACCACAGGGCCCTTGAAAATGGCATCATTATCAGCTAAGTTTTTCTTCTTTTCTAAGTGGAAATGCAACATTTATTTCAAGCTATAAACATCATTCAATTAAAGTGACCTAGAACATGTAAGACTCACCAAAAAAGGACAAATTTCAACTTGCTATTATATTTGCAAATTTATTCTGAATCTTTATATTTCTAGTTCTACAAAAGGTATATTTTACAAATGTGAACAACATTTTCCTTTCATTTCTACTGTTTTCTGGTCTCAGTTGTTTGTTTAGAGACAGGGTCTCGCTATGTAGCCCTACCTGGCCTGCAACTTGCTGTGTAGACCAGGCTGCTGTAGACATCAGAGCTCTGCCTGCCTCTGTGCCACCATACGAGGCCCCATCTGTGCATGTTTGGTCCATTTGGTTAGAAAGCCCGTTGTCCTTAGACAATCACTACTGCTCAGAAAGCGTGGTTCTTTCTAGAACTCGACTAGGCTTTCTACCACCATCAGCTACTCACCTGTCTCTCTGGAGACCCAGTGGATGACTTCTGTGGCAAGGGTATACTGTTAATCAAACCCAGCGCATCTTTGATCTTCTGGTCGGAAATCCTCACATGCATCAGAGGCAGGCCCCCTGACACTTTAAATCTAAAGATAAAGTTTGACTGTCAAGTTTCACGGAGAGGAAGGGAATGGGCAGGTGACTACAGGGTGAGGTCAGGGGTCGGCTGGCCATGTTTCAATCTCACTACACTTAGACAGCACTCAGAGAATGGAAAGTTCTTTCTGAGCCAATTTTCCAGATCATTTAAATGTCTTTCGTAAGCAAACCAGCAGCAGTCGGCCACAGCCCCCTTGGGGGTGGGAGTTCTAAGGACCCTTTCATGGGTTTGCATATCACATATTCTGCATATCAGATATTTATTTTACAGTTCATAACAGTAGCAAAATTACAGTTATGAAGTAGCAGCGAAAATAGTTGTATGATGGGGGAAACACAGCGTTAGGAAGGTTTGCAACCACTGCAGGAACCTTTTTAGGTGAATTTGTTTTAAAACAAGGTGTAGCCCCAGCTGGCGTGGAACTTGCTATATAGATCATGCTGGCCTCCACTCACAGACTGTCTGCCTCTAGGCTGCTGTGATTAGGGGTGTGCCCCACCACACACAGCCTAAAGTTCATTGATACATTATGAAAGTCCCTTTGAACATAATTCTCTACTTCTAAAAACCAAAATCACATATATACTTTATTTCCTGCCATTAAAGATTTCTTTCTACTGACATCGGAATGTCCGCCCCACTGGTCTCTGTTGCCTTGTCTCTCCCTATTCTGTTTATCCGCAGTGCTGGGCAGCACCTGATGACAAGTGTGCATATTTTCTGTCCTTTGGGACTGAGATGCAAGCTCCCTGAGGTCACCTGCTCGGCCACTGAGTGTCTAGTCTGCTTCCACCACTCACGTGCTCCTGGCAGTTGGCGTAGCTGCCTCCTGTCTGCCTGATAGCTGTCTGGACCACAGGCTGCTCACAAGCTTGTTCGGCTTACCCTGGCTGCCTGCCTACAACTGTGAACAGCTCAAGCTGGTTTAAGATGGTTGCTGACATTCAATACAAGAGTATTTATAATTCTTAGTACTAATTGTCTCTATCAGGAAAAAGAAACGTGTCTAATTAATGACCTTCTAAGAAACTAGGATAAAATGCAGATGAAACTCAGAGTATGCTGAAAAATTATAATAAACCCAGAGTGGGAAACATGAAGATTAAAGAATACAAACAGTAGAGAAATAGCTGAACCCAAAAGCTGGCGGCTCTTTCAGATCAACTAACTGGTAAACATCTAGTTGGATGATCAGGAAAACAAGAAACAACAGCACCAACAGCTTATATCCAGAACAAGAAAGCAAACATCTGCAGGCAGTTTTTAACATACAAGGCAAGCAGATGTGTGCTTTCCACAAACCAACAGCCAAGCTGGCCAAATCCAAACACACAATGCTTACTTAGGACACACCAAACATAGGAAAAGATCACTCACAAAAATGTCCAGAATGTTTAAATTCTCTTGAAAAGAAAACTGTAGGCCTAGAACATAGTAAACCTGTGAAGGATCTACAACATGCAAGTAACCGTATCATGACTCCTTATATATTTTTTTAATGTATTTATTTATTATGTATATAACATCCTGCCTGCATGTGAGCCTGCCCACCAGAAGAGGGCACCAGATCTCATTATAGATGGTTGTGAGCCACCATGTGGTTGCTAGGAATTGAACTCAGGACCACTGGAAGATCCGCCAGCGCTCTTAACCTCTGAGCCATCTCTCCAGCCCCATATCATGACTCTTAATCTTACTGAAAGAAGCCAAATAAGAAAGTTAAAACTCTATGACTTTATCCATGGGGTATTCTAGAAAATTCTACCAAATCTTCAGTATCAAGAAACAGACCAATATTTTCCAAGGAAAGAAGTAGGAAGAGGAAAAAAGGAACGCAGGGCTCAGGGAAACTTCGGCAGATGGTGGACACCTCATCCCAACTGCCATGATGACCTTATGGAGACACGTGTATGTTACAACCTGCCAAAGTGTGCCACACACTAAATAACACACAAACAGAACATCAATTAAACTTTAATAAAGCTGGTTTTAGAAAGACAACATAACTATTTCATGAGAATATAGTAAACTCAAAATCTAGTTTCTATTCTTCATTCCTCTAAGACATTTCTCAAGATTTTATGTCATTTCATGACCAAAAACAAAGCTAACTTTCTTTGAAATTTTTATTACATTGATACTGAATCTTGACTTTCACACATTCAGAATCTCAGATAGCCAATGTTTATACAATGTAAAAATCTAAATATGAATTCTGAAATAAGAGAGACAGCATGAGCCTTAGTCAGGGTTACCATCGCTATGATGAAACACTATGACAAAAGCAATCTGGGGAAGAAAAGGTTTGCTTGGCTCACACTTCCGTATCACAGCTCATCACTGAAGCCAGGACAGGAGCTCAGGCAGGGCAGGGACCTGGAGGCAGGAGCTGATATAGAAGCCATGGAGGGCGCTGCTCACTGGCTTGTTCCCATGGTTACTCAGCCTGCCTTCTTACAGAACCCGGGACCACCAGCCCAGGTGTGGGCCCACCTACAATGGGCTGGGCCCTCCCACATCAATCACTGATTAAGAAGAAAGCATATGTGCTACCTACAGCCCAATGTAATGGAGTCATTCTCTCGACTGAGGTTGCTTCCCCTGGGATGACTGTAGCTTGCATCAAGTTACATAAGACTCGTGAGCACAACAGACTGTACAAATAAGTATTTTCTTTAAAACGTATCTGTGCTGTAAGACAGGATAAAGGCTGTTTCTGCCTCTCCCACACACGCCCACCTCTGTCTCCTTAAACTTCGGTGGCTGACACAGATGAAGCCTCCCTGCTGACTTCTGGTATGGAAGATGCTCATACACACCTGGCCATTCTGGCATCCTTCTCCACCATCGCCTTGGCCAGCTCAACATGAATATCCATCGGCTGCAGTATGTGCATAGTCGACGGGTGCTGGAATCTACACTTCTTCCAGTTTTCCTCTTTAAAAATAAAAACATAAATATTAATTAAGTTTCAAAAATCATCTGATATTCTGTTCAAACCCCCACTTTACAGTGCTAGAAAATACTTAACAAACTCAGTGAACAACTTTTGCTTCCTTCATCAGACACGTTAGATACTCTGTATTTTAATACAGATTGATAGAAGAGGGAAAATGTCAAAAAAAGACTTCATGTGTAATAACCACTATAGTTCCAAAAAGAAGATTCTAAAGACAGATTTGCCACGTGGCTAGCCCAATCCCATGTAGACCTTTATCCATAACAGGGATCGAAGAGCTCACTATTCAAATAATTATTTGTAAGGCCATGCAAAAGAAAAGGCACGATTACGGCCTCTGCAAGCGCTCTCCTCTAAGAAGCTCCCAGGCTCTGTACAGCTAGCAGCAGACAGCCATCTTAATGTCAGCAGCAGACAGCCATCTTAATGTCAGCAGCAGACAGCCATCTTAATGTTAGCAGACGACAGCCATCTTAATGTCAGCAGACGACAGCCATCTTAATGTCAGCAGCAGACAGCCATCTTAATGTCAGTAGACGACAGCCATCTTAATGTTAGCAGCAGACAGCCATCTTAATGTCAGCAGCAGACAGCCATCTTAATGTTAGTAGGCCTCACTGGGCAGAGCAGAGCATGGCTCTGTGTACAGAGCTTGACCAAGATGACGCTCCACAATATGACACACTCAGAGAGAGTTAATCGACACTTACTCTTTGTGTTAACTAAAGAAATATAGTGGACCAAAAAGCTATACTTAAGCAACAACAACAAAAAAAAAAAACCAAAGCTGTGTGAACATGTGTTATTTTTAAGTTTACAGAGTGAATCTACAGGATGAACATCTGTAGGGCAAACACAGCACAGCAGAGACTAGATCTTAGATTTCAGATGCGAGCATGTGAGCTCATACATAGGGAGACATCGTGGGGATGGACCTAACTCTTAAACACAAAACCCACCCATGTTACATAGACCTCCTGTCGGCCACTCATGGGTCATTTGGCACCTGTGGGGCATGTGTGCTTTGTATGCTTTGTGTGCCGCCCACCATCAGAGATCACAAACAGAATCATTCAATTACAGCACCCTATTGGCATTTAAAATGTTGCGGATTTTGGAACATTTCATATTTAGGATTTTTGGATTGAAGAAGTTAACTGCAGTATCTTTTAGATATAGTATTCTTTAAATATATGTTTCTCAGATATCAATAAATGTAGTTATAACAAAGCAAAAATAAAGACTGGACTGAAGCAGTAAATATTTACAAATAAAGGCAGCATTGAGAACTTGGAGGCATCCAAAAGCATTAGAACAAAAGAGCTTGAGCCAGCTGTAGCTTCCGCTGTGTTCTGGCGTCTCACAGTCATGCTACAGACAGAGGCTACATGCGTGCTGAGATTCAAATGGTGCTGGGTACCCCAGGATCAATAGTCCAACGTTGACCTCTGTTATAACTGTGGAATTCTGTCCTGGGCCCCTTCTACCAGGCTTTTGAAGGGATCAGCAGGGCAAGTATACACGGCAGTGTCTGGGACTGCTGCCCGGGGGCGTCAGACCCACACAGGCACAGCACCAAGGCTAACGAAGCCTGCACATACAGCACCAAAGCTACCGGAGCTGAGCTGAGCTGAGCAGTGGCTGACCTGCTTTTGCAAAGAGCAACTGCACACTCTTTATTTCCACATCAAACTTGTCATATGCCTTATCTATTATTTCTTCCAGGGATGAATTAGTTGTCCTCTGTGCACCTTGGTCTTTACTGTTGAGCTAAAATGAAGTAAAGAAAAAAAAACTGATTTTTTTCACATAACAGAAAAGTATGCATACGTAACAACATACTTTCGTCACATTTCAAACCCTCTAACTGCAGGTAGGAGACCCCCTTAATGAGCTCACGACGATCTGTATGAAGTTCCTGAGGAACACAGCGCCTTGCCCTGTTTTGCTTGAGTAATAAATGCTGAGCACACCTGCAGCCACAGAGCGAAGCGCACAGCTGTCTGCTTCCGATGGCCTGTCCAGTGGGAAGGCACCCTCCTCTGCCTGTCCAGAGGGAAGGCACCCTCCTCTGCCTGTCCAGAGGGAAGGCACCCTCCTCTGCCTGTCCAGTGGGAAGGCACCCTCCTCTGCCTGTCCAGAGGGAAGGCACCCTCCTCTGCCTGCCAACTACGGCTCAGCTCCCTCACTGCCCATCTTGAGTTCTTCACCTTCTCAACACTACCAGAAAGAGGACATTGGGACTCAGCTCCAACCTCTTCTTCCTTCTCACCTTCCCAGATGGAACCAAGGCTCAGTTCAGTTTAACTCTTACCTTCTGCCAAATGCTTAGACTCAGCAAGATGCAAAACCCAATCTAGTTACTTAGATCAATCCAAAATATACTTACATGTTTATAATATGTATATACTTATATATGATATATAAATTATATATATGTATATATAACTTCCTGTCACAATATATAGACCAAAAAAATGACACTTTAAAATTAAACTCCATAAAGCATAAACACTAAGGAAAAACAAAAAAAATCATCCATCCAGTCTCCGGCACACTAGTACCATTACAGGAATTTTTAGAGACATTTCTTTCTCTGGGCAGCCATATAATACATATGACATAAGTCTCGGGTTGGTTTGGGTGAACGGAAGGAAAACAGGCCGCTATCAGATTCATAGTTACCAAGCTTGTCAAAGATAGAAAGAAAAAAGCACACATCTACCTACCTGAAAAGTACCAAAATCTAAAATGAGAAGATTTGACTTTTCATGGTGGAAACCTGTCTGCGGAATTATCAGATAAGAAGGCTTTAGATTTATCCTTAAATCAAGGACTTTCCGGGTCTCAATAATATGCGTAAGTCCTAAAAAAAAGGCCAAGGGGGGAAATGATATGGTCAAACTGTACATGGTGACACTATTGACAAAAAGACCAAAGATTTTACTTGAAAGATATTAAGTAGTGTCAGTTCTGTCAAAAATTGGATTCTCAATTCAGTATGTAAAGTTAAAAACTGCCTTAAGTTGATGGGAAACAAACATCCCATAGCATGTATACATAGCACAGTAAATCCTACATAACTAGTATTGGTCTAGGCACAGAAGGATTTGTTTCATTTGTTAAGCAACCTGGTGCAATAGTCTGCTGGGTTCTTTAAGACTAGGCGTGAACAGCATTAGGCGTGAGCGTCGCCTTCCACCTCACGAGTGCTCCGGGCACAACTTCTTGGCTGTAACACAGGAGAAGTGTCTTTCTCTGGAGGTCCAGCAAGAGTCTAGCAAGACTCCGAGTTAGCCCAATTTTTGTTTTCTTTCGAGACAGGGTTTCTCTGTGTAGCCCTGGCTGTTCTGAACTCACTTTGTAGACCAGGCTGGCTTGCAACTCACAGCGATCCACCTGCCTCTGCCTCCCAAATGCTGGGATTAAAGGCGTGTTCCAGTTAGCCCAATTTTAAAAAACAACAACAACAACAACAACAACAACAACAACAACCATCTGAGCTACTTTAAGCACAATGTTTCCGTTACACTGGACACGTTTCGCCTTTAGTTGGTGCTGTTACACACGCTAGGAATTTCACCTGTAGCTGTTCTTTCTTTAATTTCTTCCAGCTTCATCAATGTAGCTGATGTGATTTGCTCAAGATCCAACCCCTTATTTGACTGAAAGAATTCAACAATCGCATTGATAGTTTTCTGCAAAAGAATTTTAGAACAACAGGTTGTATGGTAAATCTACGTCACAAGTCTGAAGGATTTACCTCAGTTATAAACAGCTACAGCTCTGAACCACGGAATCCAAGGCTGTTCTAGGATACTACATTCCCATTGGGAGTGAAGACAACCGTGAGCAAGGAACAGCCTAGTGAGCTTACTACAGAGAGGACAGTCTGTACCTGACCCAGCAGTGCACGTGTGTCTCAGTGGCATGCGGAAGCAGCACCTGACACGACCTCTAGTTTCAGCCTCCAATTAAAGTGTAAACCCTGCCCCTCAACACTGAACTTGGATAATGTCATATGTAGACATTTAGAGAAGAAACAGGAGGAAATGGTTCCCTCTTGCCAACATATAAAACTTGAATATAAAAATATCAGAGATTTTATATGACAAAGAAAGTGCTGGCAATTAGTTTTACAGCAACTTAGCTGTGACCGTGAAAACAAGCTGAACCATGTCCTTAAACTGTGTAAGACAGTAAGTCTTGTCATGGGTGTCACAGTAACAGTGTAAAATGTTTTCAGCTTCATTTTACCGTATGTGTGTGAGTGCTCACACACATGTGCACACACACATGTCAGAGCACATGGATGAGGGTCAGAGGACAACTCTGTGGAGTCAGGTCTCTCCGACTGTCTTTACTGGGGCTCCAGCAACTGAGCTAAGGTCACCAGGCCTGCATGGCAAGTGTCTTCACCCCCTGAGCCATCCTTTCATCCCTAAAACTGTTTTAAATATAGAGTGTACACATGTATAACATACAATCATGTGTTCACATGTGTAACATATAATCATGTACCTATGCAGGTCAGTGCACTCATGACCATGTGCAGAGGCCGGAGGAGAGCATGCTGTCCTGTTCCTTCACTCTCTGCCTCAATCCCTGGAGACAGGCTTCTCACTGAACATGGCTGGCAGTCAACAAGTCCCAGCAATCCTCCTGCCCACCGCCCGCAGTGCTGGCCTACAGGCACACACATGCCCGCACCAGTCTTTGACTTGAATGCTGAGGATCCAGACTCCGCACCCTGTGTTGCACAGCAAACACACTCACAAGTGCACTTACATATTAAGCCATCTCCCTAGCCTAGAGGCAGCTTTAAGAGCCCCGCCCTGCCTGCACTTACAGCATCGTAGATGACCTCCACAGGCTGTGACTGGACGACCAGGGTCTGGTCAGCAGGGCTGTCCTCAGGGTTGGTTTCGAACTCAATCCTGAGTAATGACGATGCAGTATCACCAATGGAAGCCACCAGTGATGGCACAACGTCTTGTTGTCGCAAGCCTGTCACGTACCAATGTTCCAATTTTGCTTCTATCCTATCCAATAAGGAAAGAGCAAGCATGGAACAGATAAAATTATATCTGTCCCTCTGAAGACTCGCTTGAGAACCAGCCCTACACCCAAAGTGGCAGTCCACCTTCTTAGCCGCCTTCATTTACCCACAGAAGCTGCTTAGGTTTGTGTCAGCCACCGTCTCGTTAGCTGTTTATCATCCATACGAAAAGCCTGCTTTGGTTAACCCAGGCACGGCACACATTCTGATCACGGTGTCTAAGCACAAGTGACGACATCCACCTCCCGCACCCTCTACCTGCCTCCGCCTCCGCCTCCGCTTGGCACAACCGGCTGCCTGCACCTCCCACTGTTTCAGTCCTCTCCTCGTCCACAACTGGCCATGTGGTACAGCCGTACACATTCCACACTGCACGCTACGGTACGTTGTCTGATGTGTTAAATAGTCTTAAAATATTTTTGCATATACTTTTATCAGATATAATATAAGTGTCCTGAAAACAAAAATGTACTATACCCTAAAAAGCTGCCATGGTGCAGACACTCTAACAAAAATGCTACCTGACAAACCCTTGCGGGAAAGAGGGGAGGGTGGAACAGTGAATAACCCAGCTCACAATGAAGCATGCAAAACCCCAGCAAAGAAAAGCTGCCTGTCTTGCATCTGCATACGTCTATATATTTGGAGCCTAAAACCATATGTGAAAACAAGTTCTTAAACACTTACTTCAGTGCTTGTGCTCCTGGTCGCTGGGATACTTGGGTACCCAAGCCAATTATCTGGATTCTCAGGATTTCTGGAACATTCTTGTTTTCCCTTATTATGATAGAGGTGCTCACCAACTTCAGAGTCAGTATATGGGCCACATACTAAACAGGGGAATAAATGGAAACTGTCAACATGTAAACGACTCCTGGCTTTAAAGGCTCCTTCTTAAACTAAGTATGGTGACTTATCAAACGACTCAACAAAGCGTGCAGCGCCCGCAAACTCTCCATGAATGAACAAGACTTAAAACCTCAGTGGAAGCTCCTCAGACAGACAGCACACTTCTTAAGCAAACTAAGCATCTCAGACCAATCCTCTAGCCGAGGAAAAGAAAAAATACATACAAGAAATAACTACCAGATGGCTGTAGAGATTTACACACACATTAGACACATGCGTGTGCACTGCGCACACACACACACACACACACACACACACACACACAGTGTGTGCGCACATGAGCTGGGACAGACAACCACTGGGGAGATGATGTAGAGTGTTGGGATGTGTTTCCACTCGAAGAACGCAGCCTGTGAAGTGACAGGCTCAAAAGAAAATACTGAAAATCAGGACCCGGCACAAGGCAGCGGCGATGAGGAGCCGCCCTCCAGCCTGGTGGAGACCCAGGGACAATAAGGAGAATTAGAGGAAACTCTCCAAACTAAGAGAGGAAACAGAGACAGAAATGCAGAGAGCTGGAAAGGGACAGAAGACACCATGGAGGCACGGCTCACGTCGCTAGTCCCAGAGAAGAAGCCGGAAAGCGGCAGGCAGAACCGTCCACGCTGATGAGGTGAGACCTGCGACATTCCAACTGCACAGATGGAAGCAAGCACACATGTATAACACAGCGAATACTGAAAACCCGAACAGTTAAACACTTCCTCCAGCGGATGGCCCCACGTCTTACGGAAACAACACTAGTTGGACTTAGTGAGTTGTCAGAGACAGAGACGATGAGGGTGGAGGAAGGAAAGAGCGACAGTTGAGAGGGAGGCATACTGGGGACAGAGGACATGGGAGGCAGAGATAGAGGGAGGGGTTTGATCATATTTCATTGTATTCCTGTGTGAAATTCTCAGGGGTAAAGGAAAATTAGAAAAGTATACTACGAAAATGTTAGATAAAAATGCCCCTCATTGATTAAAACAATATACAAAGAAACCAAATGGACCCAGGTGTCACTACAATACAGTGCGGCTCACAGAGAGCGTGAGCCAAACAGCGACAGAATTATGGAATCAAAACTCTTTGTTTTTAAAAGAGGGAATCAATAACCTACAATTCTAAACTCGAGGTGTGGGGGGGTGGGGGTGGGGTGTCTTTACGACACATGGGAAAATCCTACAAGCAGATCTTCATCAGAGGGAGGAAAACAAGGAGCATCACTCAAGAGACAGGAAGTAAGAGCAATGGTCAGAGACAGCACTGAGGAAAAAGAAGATGTGACTCTCCGACGCTCCCTATCTCCCCAAAATCATCTCCAGAGTCAACGTACCCTCTAGCAGCACTACAGCAGCATGTCTTTCTGAAAGCACGAGACAATCGTGCAAGCTGTACACGAACGCAAAAGATACAACATGACCTGTAAGGAGGTTCACTAAGACCCGCCTGGACAGCAATGGGGAAGACAAACCACCTGCCTTAAAAGTGGGCATTTACAAACAAACACACAGAACCGCCAGCAAGCTGCGGAGACGTGCTCGGCATCATCAAGCTGCGGAGATGCGCTTGGCATCATCAAGCTGTGGAGATGCGCTTGGCATCACCGTCGGGACAATACAGATTAAAACCGAGGTGGGCAGCGCGCCGTGTCCTTAGAGCGGCTAACAAGAAGCGTAAAGAACGCCATGACAATGAGTGGGGTCTGGGGAACTGTTTTCTAAGTTACACATACATCCACCCTATGGCCCAACAGTTTTACTCCTAGATATTTTACTCGGTGGAAATGAAAACACACAGTTAAGAAAGAGAGACAGAAATAAAAAGACCCCAAATGCTCTTCAACAGAAGCACTATCAAGTGAGTGCTGGTGTTTCCGAATGACAGACTCCTCGAGGCAATGAAATTGAGCAAAATAGACTAGGTACAACAGCACAGACGACCCGACAACAAAGCCAGACACAAGGACACGCGCTCTGTGCCTCCATTTACAGAAAGACAAAAATAGGCAGCATGAAAGCACGGCGCCTACAGCAAGTCTCACAGGGGAGGGAAAGAAGCGGCTGTGGTATTAACCGTCAGGACACTGGTTATCTCTGGAGCAGAGATGAGGGGAGCGTAGGGGGGTCCAGGACCTCGCAGGACTCTAAGCCTTGGCGCTGCGAGTCCCCGCAGCCAGTGACTTCTTAGCCTAACGAACAAGCAGACCGCCTTTGATTTGTTCACTCTTGCTGTGAGTTAAATTTCACAACAACAAAATGTTTTGAAGATTCAACTGCACACTCTAACAAGACCCTTCCAGGAACGCTGGCCAGGCTCTCTCTCCCACTCACTCAGTCAAGCAGTCCCAGCCATGGAGGAGTTTTGACTGCTGAGGCCCCAGAACAGCATTAGGCAACCAAACTGAGGAAAACACACTTCAGTAGCTACTGAGAAGATCGCTAATTTAACCCAACTCAAGAGAATCCAGCAAGTGAGTCAACACATAACTGAAGGCACCCGACACCTACCTGCTTGGGCAAAGCGTAGTTGTAGGTGTTCTCGCTGTAGCCGATGGCGGTCAGGAGTTTGTCTTTTTCCTCTGGAGTCATAAGGTCATCAATGGCTGTGAGACAGGACCATCATTTAGGAAATGAAGGCCTTTGGTTTACAGATTTTTTTTTTTTAATCCACAGACACAAATGTTAAAGCAAAACCAGCCACCTGATTCCCTCTAACACACCACTCTGGCTTAATTAAAACAAACACCCTGTATTTGCCTATTTGCATTAAGAAACTGCAAAAAAGACACTAGCTGTTAAGGAAATTCAGCTCTCAGATATATGCATTTTTTAATTCCCTAAAATTTTCAAAAATTAACTTGTCATTAAAAATCCTTCTACAGCTTAACAATAAGGAATACTGAATGGCCTAAGGACGAACATACTAAATTTCTCACAAATCATTTTTCAAGAAATTTAAGTTTCACTCCAAGTAGATAAATAAGGCGATTGGGTAGCTTGTCACATGTGCTCACGTGCTCTGTCACATGTGCTCACGTGCTCTGTCACATGTGCTCATGTGCTCTGTCATATGTGCTCATGTGCTCCTCTACTGGGTATGTGAGACAGAATCTGTGTGGCTTTTTCTTGTCTGCCTTGAGACTTACTCTCAGGGATTAATGATTCTTCTTCATCTTTCTTCTTAGACTCTTTCTTTCCCCAAAACCCACTAAACCAGCCACGTTTCTCTCCTGCCTCAGTAGACTTTTTCCTTAACTTTTGCCCAGAATGAATGACCTGAAAAATACAAACTGAAGATTAATCCAAAAGAAACACTGTCAAGTATAACCATGGGAGACTTTGTTCAACGCTTCAGTGCACGAGAGGAGAGGAGGCCAGCCACTGCTCACAGTACGCCGCGGAAGCATGGCCTCCGGATGACCCACTCCCTGCGCAGACTGATAGAAGTGGAGGACGGCACACTGTATAGCTAAACTTGGTAAACTCTCGTGTACTGTAATGGGCACACTAGGAGACATTAGATCACAGGTTTATAAAATGAAAATGCATAAAAGGAAGATGCTTCTGCACCTGAAATGAATTACTAAAAGACACATCTCAGAATTTACACACATTCCTGGTTTGCTGACTAGTGTGTGGTGGGAAGGAGAGGCAGTGACAGAATGGAGGAGGGACAGTGACAGAATGGTCCTCAAACCCTGTCTCACCTCTCGCTTCAAATAAAGCCTAACGCGCTTGCTACTGCTTCTTCTCTTAGCCCGTTTCTCAAAAGCCAGAAAATAAGTATTTAAAAAAGAAAAAAAGTAAATTATTTAGACTCTATCACCATTCCATGATCTTCAACAATCTTCAAATTCACTTTTAAGAGAATTTTATTGGGTAGTAAATCATCAACATATTTAAGTATCACATAATAAAAAGTAAACGAATCAAGCCAGGGTTGGTGGCGCATGCCTTTAATCCCAGCACTTGAGAGGCAAAGGAAAGCAGATGGTTGTGAGTTCAAGGCCAGCCTGGTCTACAAAGTGAGTCCGGGATAGCCAGGATTGTTACACAGAGAAACAATGTCTCAGAAAAAAAAAAAAAGTAAACTAATCAAAAAGAGAAGTTAAAAGGAAAAATTAAGTTCTATACTGAAAAAGGAGGTTTAATGACCAGATATAAGGCCAAGCCTAGGAAAACTGTCTGTCCTAAGTGACCCAGGAGTATAAGCATTCAAGAATGAAGAGATATGAAATAGGCAGGAAAAGGTATCAAGATATATTAAACATTCTAGCATCAACACATATGTGCACATATATACTGTTTATGTTATATGCATTTTATATAGATGCTTCATGTATGTGTTTGTGTATACACAGAGTGAGCAAGAAAGACAATCAGTCATCCAAAAAGAAAAGAAGAAAGAGAAATTATTTAAAAGCATACCACAGGTGTACACCTCGGGTCTGAGTCAGCCCAGCGGCCACTCAGGTGCATGTACCTCAGGCAGCCATAGGTGAGCGGGCTGCTATCCTCCTAGGAGCCCTTTTCTGCCTGAATATGGAGCTGTGTTAAGTTAACACAGCTTTCCTCCTTCAACTCGGCAACACCACAGTCACCGGTGTTGCCACCCATCTCTCTGAGCATGGCATCAGAAGACTCCTGGTCTCTGCAGCTCTCCTCCTCCCTAATTCCTCAGGTGACTTTATCCAGTCTCACACGTCTAACCAACCCTGAACTACAGCGCAGCACAGACTTCTGCACCGAGCTCACCTCCCTCTGTCTAACGTGAACCCCGGATCTCCTCACACCGCGCCCAGGCTCTTCTAGTCTTCCCCATCTTATTTGATGGCAGATCTACACTTTCAATGGTCTATACCAAAATAACCCAAGGCTTTTTAACTCTCTTATATCTACCCTGTATCAGTAATATAAAATTTGCCTTTGAATATCTTGACTCTGGCACATTCTATCCCCTCCCCTGACACCAATCTCCAACAGGCTCAGCAGTTAGTCCAACAGCAACTGGCCTCCCTAGTTGTACCCTCACACCCTGTCTGACAGCTGTCTGCAAAGCAGCCAGCCTGAGTTCTAAAGCATGCCCAATTACAACAGCTGAATTCAGACTTGCCGATCCACACTGCTTCTGTAAGAGCCAGCACACCATGGCGACCGCCCCAGTTCCCAGCAGGACCACCTCCACTTTACTCCAGCACTTCCTGTATATCACACTGGCTGCTGCCCTCCCCTCCCAGAGCTGTGAATGAACCAGCAGAGCTCCCAGGCTAAAAGCTTTGAACAGGCCCAGCGCATTCTTCGCTCCTGGCTCAGCTCCCTCTGCACAGCACCCTCCTTGGGTCCTCAGTCCAACCACCCGTTCTGAGTAAGGCATTCTCTGACCTCCTGTTTAAAACTGCAATCCCAATCATCATTACTGCCCAGCCCTGGCACTCTATATCCCTGCCTATTTGTGTTTAATTGTGTAATTATTGTCCTTCTCTCCCACTGGAAGGGATGTCTTTGTTTTGATCACTTCCATGTGCTAATTAATACAAAGGGGAAGACTGGGGCGTGGGGGTCACTTACTTAGTCCTTCCTAAGGGCCAGGCCCATAACAGTCCAACTGCTTTAAATGAACAATCACAAGTTACCCCACAGTAAGCACAGGACACAGGTTCTCTTATAAATGAGAAAACAAAGCACAAAGAGATTAAATAGCCAGCCCCAGCCACTGCAAACCCGGGACCACTGCCCCAGCCACTGCAAACCCGGGACCATCCGCCCCAGCCACTGCAAACCCGGGACCATCGCCCCAGCCACTGCAAACCCAGGACCACCCGCCCCAGCCACTGCAAACCAGGGACCACCCGCCCCAGCCACTGCAAACCAGGGACCATCTGGCCTTCTCAGTCCACACACTTAACCATAATCTAGGATGAGAGAAATTCATTGACTTTTTGCTAGATAAGTGAGTAAATGCACATGCTCTAGTCGCATTTTTAAATGAGTTACGGACTGGAAGGATAGCTGGGCGATGCAGCAATATGCTCAGTCCCCACATCACAGGACAGGGTGTGGCATGCCCATGAGATCTCTAGAAATGACTTAACGCAAGTGCACACAGCTCTGGCAGCAGCTGAGCATCCGAGACGGCACAGGAGGCAATGGGAGTTTCTCCTTCCTGCTGCTGACCGGCGTGCTCTACTGATTTTAGAAGCTTTCTTTAAGAAGCTGTTCATTTTTAATCACTGAGAAGCAATAGACACAGAAAGGACAGCATACACAAAGTCCTGGTGGACAGGCAGGAAAGACTCATAGACAAACTGGTTCTGATTTTGGAAAATTAGAATTTCTGGGTTTAAAGAAGTACCAATTAATTAATAAAGAATAAAGTCAGTTAGCCAAAATGATTACCTCAACTTGTGCTTGTTGTCTCACTAAAATTATGTTTAAAACATCTAGGCTCTTCTCCAAGTCCTGCAAAATGAGAGAAAGGGGGTCAGAAAAAAGCATGCTCCGTGACTGAAGCCCTCACCCAGGCATTCCCCACCCTGACAGTGCTCTAATGAAAGCACAAGCTAACATGGCGTTTAATCACTTGCTTTTACAGTGAGGAAAGTGTCTCATAAAAAGTTAAATGGTTATTAAACATTTTGAAAATAAAGCTTCTTTAAGGAAAAATACTCTATTTTCTCATGTCATTCTTCACAAAGCAATGAGTCTATTTCTTGTCAAATTATATTCCAAACCAAACTGGATACATAAGAATATGAAAGGAGCTGGGTGTGGTGGCGCACACCTTTAATCCCAGCACTTGGGAAGCAGAGGCAGGCGGATCTCTGTGAGTTCAAGGCCGGCCTGGCCTGCATAGTGAGTTCCAGGACAGCCAGGGCTACAGAGCGAGACCCTGTCTCATTAAACAAACAGAATACTAAAGACTAATTAGACCTACAGCAATACTAACATATGCAAAATATACCTGAATTTGTTTCTGTATTTCTTCTGAGACTTTGGTTTGTGTTAACTTGTTTTTGTAGGCAATTTTGTAATTCTTGAGTAGCTGCCTGTGTTTTTTTATGTTACTCCACGACCACATCTGGGTATATCTCCTTATGTGGACTTCAAGAACAGAATCAATTGCATATTTCCACCTGAAGTCAAATTGTGTTAATGCACATATGAACATAAAGGTACAAGAAAAGGCTTAGACTTTTCAGAGGCACTACGCTGTTGATTTAGCTACTGCTGCTCCTCACCACCTCCCAGGATTCCAACAGTATCTCGTGAGCCCCCAGTGCAGCTCTCTGCAAGGAAACTCTCCAGGAAGAGGGCATGCCAGAGACAAGCCACACATGCACAAAAAGATGCATGTGGGAAACAGTGCAGCCGTGTGCTCCACAGCAGTGTCTTGCTGAACGGCAGACCACACACAACACAACGGCTGCATGAGCTGAATTGTCTGGTGATGACACCGCTACGTTAGTTCACGCTGCATGCACGACGCCCACACAGCCATGAAGTGCATTTCACACCGTCCATCTCCGCGGCTCCGTGAAACACGGCCGCAGGCTGTGCCACTGGCATACCCTTGAGTGCATGTGGATACCTGGCAAGGCTTCTTAAAACATGTTCGAAGTTATAAGATAAAGCTGTAGGCGTCCAGGAGCAGAATATAAAATGAGGCATTCGTGAGAGAATGCACACACAGAGAATAAATCTTAAATAGAAAGGACAAGTTGTGACTTACCATTGCCGACAGTTGGTGTGAAGCGGTAAGCAAGGTTTGTATTTCCTGTACGGTGCGTTTCTAACCATATAATCCAGTGACTCCAAAAAGTCAATCATACTTAAGTACTACGGAGATAAGAACAAAATTAGGTTTGTTACAGCGACCGTTTAAATAAAAATTGGATTTGATTTTCTTTTTCTAGGACTCCAAAATCTGATAATTCAATAATATACTAACTATACCTCATTGAACATGACATTATCAATTAGAAATTAAAGCAAGCATTTTAAGTTCTCCTATTTAAAAAAAAAACTGCACTACAACTTAAACAGTCACACAACCAATAATATACATCCTTTTTTTAGCTATTCTAAAATGGAAATTATATATATCTTAGCAACAATGAAATGGTATGTCTCAATTTTATGGTATTTATGTTTCCAAACGTGCCTGCTTTTTTTTGCCACAGCCACAGTAGCTAACTCCCAAACTGATCCAGAAAATCTATGCATAACTAAGCAATCTGATGTTGTGCTGGGATTTAAGCACTCACTTTACTACCAACACAACTTTGTGTTGTGTAGGCTTGAGAAACACACGAGGTGAGTGAGAAAGATCACAGGTTCAAGAGAGAGAGACCCAGCTTCCTTGACACTCTCCTCAGAACAGCCCCGCCTTAAGGTCACTTGAGAAATGTGTCTAGCCTAAACCTCAACAGTAAACTATATCAGATTTCAAAGACGTGTAAGGCAGAAGGGATACAAAATACCTAGTTACAACTTATATTCACAGTGTTATAAAATAAAATTGTAGAAGCATTATGTTAAGTAAAATAGATTATTAACGTTTGTTTTAAGCTAGGCATGGAGGGACACATCTACAGTTCTAGAGTGCAGAAAGCTGAGATAGGAGGATTGCTGCAAGTTCAAAGCCATCCTGGGCTACATAATGAGCTCCAGACCAGGCCAGACCAAACAGAAACAAAGCAGTTATTTTCCCTTTTGGTAATGAGGCTACTAGAAAATCTGACATGGCAAAGGCCATTTTTGTTCTATATTAGACAACACTAAACTAGCAGCGAGTTAGAGGCTCTTCCCTTCCTCTCAGCTCAGGTCTCGGGGTCTGCTACCCAAAGCCTCTGGGCATACAACGACACTTGGAAAACAAGCAGAGGAAAAACAGTTGCTCTAAAAATTAAATAAATGGTACTTGAGTGTCTGCTGTTAAAAACTGAGGTGATGGGGCTGGAGAGACAGCTCAGTAGAGACACTCAGTAGTTAGGAGCAGGGGCTGCTCATGCAGAGGGCCTGGGCTTAATTCCAACACCCACGTGGCAGCTCACAACGCCCAGTAACTCCAGTTCAGTCTCCAAAGCCTACAGGATAGAGGGAGATAACTGACTCCTTCAGGTTAAACACACACACACACACACACACACACACACACACAGAGTCACACACACACACAGAGTCACACACACACACAGAGTCACACACACACATAGAGTCACACACACACACAACACACAGTCACACACACAACACACACAGTCACACACACACACACCACATAGTCACACACACAACACACACACACTCACACACACACAACACACACACACTCACACACACATTCACGTCTAAAGGATTAGAAAATAATGAAGGCAAAAAGCACACTGAAACTCTCCTACAACTACGAAGTAAAAGTAAACAACACCATTCACTACAGATCAAGCTTTGTTTGTGAGAAAGATCAGATTAATGGAAATTATGTCTAAGATCTCCCTTATTTTTATTTTATTTTCATCAAATGTCAACAGAATAAAACAAAGGTACCACCAGACCATAGAGCACGATGACTGACAAGGGTGAGAGCGACAGGACCATAGAGGATGACGACTGACAAGGGCAAGAGCGACAGGACCACAGAGGATGACGACTGACAAGGACGAGAGCGACAGGATCATAGAGGACGACGACTGACAAGGGCAAGAGCGACAGGACCATGGAGGATGACGATTGACAAGGGCGAGAATGACAGGACCACAGAGGATGACGATTGACAAGGGCGAGAGCGACAGGACCACAGAGGATGACGACTGACAAGGGCAAGAGCGACAGGACCATAGAGGATGACGACTGACAAGGGCAAGAGCGACAGGACCACAGAGGATGACGACTGACAAGGGCAAGAGCGACAGGACCACAGAGGATGACGACTGACAAGGGCAAGAGCGACAGGACCATAGAGGATGACGACTGACAAGGGCAAGAGCGACAGGACCACGGAGGATGACGACTGACAAGGACAAGAGCGACAGGACCATGGAGGATGACGATTGACAAGGGCGAGAGCGACAGGACCACAGAGGATGACGATTGACAAGGGCGAGAGCGACAGGACCACAGAGGATGACGACTGACAAGGACGAGAGCGACAGGACCATAGAGGATGACGACTGACAAGGGCAAGAGCGACAGGACCACAGAGGATGACGACTGACAAGGACAAGAGCGACAGGATCATAGAGGACGATGACTGACAATGGCAAGAGCGACAGGACCATAGAGGATGCCAAGGACAAGAGCGACAGGACCACAGAGGATGACGATTGACAAGGAGAAGAGCGACAGGATCATAGTGGATGACGACTGACAAGGACAAGAGCGACAGGACCATGGAGGATGACGATTGACAAGGGCGAGAGCGACAGGACCACAGAGGATGACGACTGACAAGGACGAGAGCGACAGGACCACAGAGGATGACGACTGACAAGGGCAAGAGCGACAGGACCACAGAGGATGACGACTGACAAGGACAAGAGCGACAGGATCATAGAGGACGATGACTGACAATGGCAAGAGCGACAGGACCATAGAGGATGCCAAGGACAAGAGCGACAGGACCACAGAGGATGACGATTGACAAGGAGAAGAGCGACAGGATCATAGTGGATGACGACTGACAAGGACGAGAGGGACAGGACCACAGAGGATGACGACTGACAAGGGCAAGAGCGACAGGACCATAGAGGATGCCAAGGACGAGAGTGACAGGACCATAGAGGACGACAACTGACAAGGACGAGAGCGACAGGACCACAGAGGACGACAACTGACAAGGACGAGAGCAACAAGACCACAGAGGATGCCGAGGACGAAAGCGACAGGACCACAAAGGATGACAACTGAGGAAGATGAGAGCGCCAGGGTTGAGGCTGCCCACGGGAGCTCACCTGAGGCTTCGTCAGCTCCAGGGCGATACTCTGCACCTCGACGTTGCCATCAAGTTTGGGCGTTCTGAGCTCTGACTCTGCACCGGGATTCATGTAGAGTTTTGCAGAGGCCGATATTGGCTGGAAAACTGACATCACACAGAAAGACATAAGATAGCTTCACATTGCTCTTAACTATGAATAACTATAAATAATTATAAGAATATTTGCACTTTGAAAGAAAAAATAGTAAATGATGGTGTGTATGTGTAACAAAATCAGTGTCAGGAAATGTGCAAGGCAGAAGTCAGAGAAAGGGGCAGCATACGCAGAGTCTGCAGAGGTCCAAGCTAGACAGGGTCCCAGAGCCGAGCAGGGGATGTGGACATGAGCTCCCATCCCTAACCAAGATGCTGTCGCCACCTGACTGCAAACCACACCTAAGGGCAGGCCCCATGGCCAGCAATAGATGGCCAACACAAAGCTAACTCTATGGGATTTTGGGAAGATTATTTTTTGTCTCACTGGTCTTTTGTTTATATATTATTTATGTACTGTGGTTTCCAGTTTTCTGTTTGTATGTCTTTGTTATGTGTGCCTGTGTCTCTGTATGTGTACTGTGTGTGCATGTCTTTGCCGTGTGCGCCTGTGTCTCTGCATGTGTATTGTGGGCGCATGTCTTTGCCGTGTGTGCCTGTGTCTCTGTATGTACTTCCCGTGCTTTTCCTTTGTTTTTCTCTGTTTTGTCCTATTCTGGCTGTTTGCTGTTGCATTTGCCTGCTTGCTAAAGTGAGAGGAAGAAGCCACGGAGGTGGATGGACGGGGATACAGGGAGGACCTGGGAAGGGAGGAAGAAGGGTAAACAGTAATCAGAATATATTATATATAAGGAAAAAAACTGGAGCAGGGCGTGGTGGCGCACACCTTTAACCCCAGCACTTGGAAGGCAGAGACAGACGGATCCCTGTGAGTTCGAGGCCAGCCATATATATATGTACAAACAACCTTAACAAAACTGAAAACCATCCTGAGGCTGGGTGACAGTAGAAACAAAAGGTCTGGTAGGGATGGTGACAGTGGTACATTTTATCTATAAATAGTATCAAAGCCACATAGATATATTATTACATTATGATGATTACAATTTGCATTAAATTGTAGAGCATTTTGACTGACTTTTGTTATTCATAAATGCCTGAGAATTAAGTTGTATATTTTCTGAACTAGTTGTTTTATCAATGAAACTAAAAACTTTTACAAACTGGGAACACTTGAAAATCTTGTCATTATTCAAGTGTCTGAACGCAACAGAAAATGCCATCATCCAATGCAAAGAGCTACAAAGGACAGGAAGCCACAGAGAACCAGGACACTTTGGAATACAGAAAGAATCGGGCCTGAAAGCTAAGGATAATTATAAAGAAGCTCACCAAATAAAAACAAACTAATAGCTTCTCAGAATGACAGTGAAATGGGAAAGCACATGCAGTAAATAAATAAGCGGGCAATTCTATCAGAGAAATAAAGAAGAAGCTGCCAAAAAAAAAAAAGTCCAGGCGTGGTGGTGCACACCTCCCAGAACTCAGGAGGCAGAGGCAGGTGGATCACTCTGAGTTCAAGGCTAGCCTGTCCTACAAATCGAGTTCCAGGACAGCCAAGGCTCCACAGAGAAAACCAAAAAGAAAAAAAAATTTCACTTAAAAAATATATCCACCGTGACTGGCTTACACTGCCAGTGGTGACATGAATGCCAGAGTCCCAGAGATTCTAAAAGGGAGGGAGGAAAAGGAAAAAAAGAAAAAGGAGAAAGTGAGGGAGGGGAGACTGAAGGAAGAGAAGGAAGAGGGAATAAACTGCAGAACAAAGACCCTGGTAACAAGAGAGGAGAAGGCGCAGGCTGCAGCAGGGACCCGAGGCCGCAGCAGGGACCCGAGGCCGCAGCAGGGACCCGAGGCCGCAGCAGGGACCCGAGGCCGCAGCAGGGACCCGAGGCCGCAGCAGGGACCCGAGGCCGCAGCAGGGACCCGAGGCCGCAGCAGGGACCCGAGGCCGCAGCAGGGACCCGAGGCCGCAGCAGGGACCCGAGGCCGCAGCAGGGACCCGAGGCCGCAGCAGGGACCCGAGGCCGCAGCAGGGACCCGCGGCCGCAGCAGGGACCCGAGGCCGCAGCAGGGACCCGAGGCCGCAGCAGGGACCCGAGGCCGCAGCAGGGACCCGAGGCCGCAGCAGGGACCCGAGGCCGCAGCAGGGACCCGAGGCCGCAGCAGGGACCCGAGGCCGCAGCAGGGACCCGAGGCCGCAGCAGGGACCCGAGGCCGCAGCAGGGACCCGAGGCCGCAGCAGGGACCCGAGGCCGCAGCAGGGACCCGAGGCCGCAGCAGGGACCCGAGGCCGCAGCGGGACCAGCAGCCGCTCTGCTGGCCCCATCACTCCCCAGCACTGTAGGGCTACACTCTAGTCCTAAAGAGCTACAGTCTAAACAAACACGCTGTGCAGCCAAATACCGTAAGACAAAACACATTCTGTTTGTTAAGGCAACTTCATTTAGAAACCTTTGTGAAAACATTGACTCTCCCTGGTACTCACTGTACTGGTGGTTTTGGGGGACGTTTGTACTTGTAAGAATTTCCCGTTTCAGTTGATCCTAAAGAGATTTAAATTGAGAATGAAAGGGAAATACACACTTAGCCATGCACACAAATTTAAAAAAAAAATGGTTCTCACATCAGTTCTTTCATTGATCTTTCTGTAACGACTAGTCCACAAGAAAAACATAAAACATAAATGTACAGGCATTCTTCTTTACAATAAAGATACAAAGACCTAAATGCCTAGGGACATAATATTACGTTCCTCTCTAAAAAAGCTGCCTACAGACAGATAAATATGGGCAGTGTCCCAGTCACCGGCTGAGCCTCTGTGAGAGCGCTTGTGGAGTCTTACGGCTTATCTAACTGTAAGACACTTGCTCAGGACACTGAACACCGGAGCTCGTCACATAGCTATCTGAACACTCGTGAGACACACGTGTTCCAGCTCTGACAATGGCATAATAAGAACACTACCAAAACATGTATGAAGGACCACAGCCGACACGGTAATGGGCTCCCCTGTCACTGCCGAGAGAACGGCTTCAAAAACATTGTCAGAATCAGAGTGCTTTTCCGAAGAGACAGAATGAAGTTCTAAAGTTTTTTCCATCTTTTTGATGTAGTGAACACACCAGCTAAACAATGGCTGACAGCCCGTCCTCGTCAAGGACCTCCCCTTTAAAACACACGTGACATGCGCAGTGCACCCTTTGAGGCAGAAACTGCAATTACCAGGATGTGCTCCCTTGCTCCGCGGTAAGACATGCAGCAGCCGACATTCCAGTAGGCGCTCAGGCTGTCAACCTTCACAAGCTACGCAAGAAAAACAGAAGTGGTCAAGCAAAGCAACCCTCAAAGTGGACATCAGCGCTCAACAGCTGCCCTCCTGGCCACTGACGTCCTGAACTTTTTAAAAGAAAGAAAATATGCACAAATGGAGGAGGTTATATACATAAGGCTTCTTAAGTTTAGCATCTTTTAATGTTTGATTATAAATCTTAGTGAATCAGGATTCTGGGTGGGCCACATATGACTACTCTTTTTTTGTTTGTTTTGGTTTTGGTTTTGGTTTTTCAAGACAGGGTTTCTCTGTGTAGCCTTGACTGTCCTGGAATTCACTTTGTAGACCAGATTGGCCTTGAACTCATAGTGATCCACCTGCCTCTGCCTCCCTGAGTGCTGGGATTAAAGGCGTGCGCCACCACGCCTGGCCATAGGACCACTCTTGAATTGAGAAGAACAGATGCTATGTTTTAAATTGATTGTCTTAATCACTTTGTTAAATGGCCTATTTCTGAATTTAAAACAACACTCCCTGCCTTTGACAGACTGAAGTATTTCATATCTATTGAAAGTGCTGATGTGACAACCATCTCTTTTTAATGTGTTTCTGAGAACACATTTTCAGGAGATTCATCTTCATCCAGTTACCAATAGTGAAAAATTAGGCATCTAACGGACTGTTTGCTAGATAAGAAAATACAAGCTCCCTCCAGAAGTCATCACTGGCTGCCCCGGGGGGTCTGTGGGGAAGGAGCCTATGGGCAATAAGGCAGGGAAAGCTGCAGGCTGGCACCACTGCAGGGCAGCCACCATGCTTGTGAACGTGTACAGCATGGAGGCGCTCTGCCGCGAAGCACACGGTTACACGTGGCACGCAGGTTAACCAGCTCTCTTGCCTGGCCACAAATTATCCGGTCTACACCTAAGACCTCAATTGCCCCCCATCTTTCATAAAATACCCCTTGGGGTTGTGCCCAGGCCCTTCACTGACCCGCCGTGCAGATAAATGACCACAGAAAGTCATGTGGTAAAAAGCTAAATCCAAACCAGATCCCAGATTTTCCACCCCTGACTCATCTTTATTGGCAAACTACAAAGACAATGTCCTTGACGTCCGAGGCACTTTAGGCTCACGTAGGCACTCATGCTAAACACAGTTTCCCTTTAATGACCTAACCTTCCCAAGGAGCGTGTCGACCCTGTTAAACACTGAGTTTAATTAAATACCTCAGTCTGTCAAAGGCAGTGAGTGTTACTTTAAAATTCAGGAATAGGTTATTTCACAAACTGACTAAGACAGCCAATCTAAAACAACATTTATTCTTCTAAACTCAAGAGGGGCCGTATGTGGGTTACCCAGGATGTTGTTTGGCTAAAATTTAGAATAAAACAATACTGACTCCATATATGCATTTTTATGTCTGTAAGGTTAAAAATAAGCATATTACTACACTGAGAGCTCATGTCAGGGATGCCTATGGCTGCACACACAATATTGCCTGGCATGCCACTTGCTAGTTTTATCACAAGTACAAAGGTGTCCTAAATACCAGCACTTTATGTGGCCAGAAGCAGCTACCAAGAATTGGCTCATTCACTATAAACCAAATGCGCTTGTGTTTACTCACGCTTCTTCCCAAAGCTTCTGAGGGCTCAGATGTGTTACTTTTGATCTATCCTTAAAATGCACTTAAGGACATTTTTGCAGAGTTTGCATTAAAGCAACTAAATGATCACATAACGGGGCAAAGTGGACTAAGACCCCTGTCCACGCTGGCTCCGGTGGCCGGAGTCCAGTGCTGCTTCTCTGCCTACCGTCTGGGTGAACAGATCTTACCCACATAAGCGTAAAAACCGGCCCCCACTAAGAAATTCCAGAATCTTATATATGAAAAATATAATACCTTATATATGATTTTTTCTGCTTCGTTTAAAATGCATGGAGTCCAGTGTTCATTTGTAGTCTAAAAAGAAAAGAAGGTCAGCACTTATGAGGCCGCACATGTCACACAGCGCTCTAGTGTCTGTAAGCAATAACCAAGAAATTCGGAAAGAAAAGCAGCCAGCCAGATGGCTCAGTGGGTAAAACCACTGGCCACCCAGCCTACAACCTGAATTCAACCCCAGGGCCCACATGGTAAAAGGGGAAGCAGAAGATGAAACAAGTGGTCCTCTGGCTTCCACACACGTGCTATGGTACACATGTGCGCACGTGCGCGCACACACACACACACTTACACAATCATATTTTTTAAAGCTACATAGCTAATGTCTGGGAATGCTAGCTGTTTCTTTATATATTTATATGACAAAAGCAAAGAAGCAATGAAAACTAAAATTGAAGGAGCTCTAATTCAACTAGGCTCCTCTAATTAGAAAATTATTATTGGGCTACTATATGTCTGAAGTCATAGACATGAATAAAAACACAGTGTTTGTATGTACCCTGTGACAATGGTATACAGTCTTAAAAAATAATAACTGCAGTAAGGTAGGATGGAAAACACCTGAGTGTTGAAGTCACAGCACTAATGACCACTAGGGGCACTACGGAGCACAGCCTAAGAAGGACTGCCCAAGCAGAAGAGCAGCGGCTCTGAGTGGGAGTCAGACACAGAAAGCAGACAGCTCTCAACAGGCTGAGAAGCGGGTGGGGAGGGGAGGTTAAGCAGAGCCTTTTTGATTTTCGTTCTGAGGAAAAGACAAGAACGTTTAAGACTGGCATGATAGACAGGGTTCGCCTTTAACCCCAGCACTCAGGAGGCAGACGCAGGAGTTCAAGGCCAGCCTGGTCTACCTACTGAGTTCCAAGCTAGCCAGAGCTACATAATGAGACTCTGCAAAAAAAAAAAAAAGTGTTTAATTGTTTATAGGAAGATACAGAGGAAGAAAAGAAAGCTGACCTGAGGGAGAGAGAGAGAGACAGAAGCAGAAAGGAGGGAGACTCCTAGGACACAGGCTGTTCCCGGGAGGATGAGAGAAAGAAAGGTGTGCATGCAGAAGAGGCCGCAGGCTTTCCAACAGCGTCTAGACCAGTGGCTGAGGCACGACATCACTGAGACAGACAATGAGCCACACACCATAGATAGACCCAATCTCACAAAACACAGCCAGGAAGGCCACTGAGTCAGCCAGTGGGTGTGGCTCAGCCAGAGGCCTAGCTCGGTACCTGGGATAATAATACGTTACGGGGAACGAGAGGGCTGATAAACTCTAAGAAGAAAAACAAGTGACAAAGGCAAGACACTCACTCATAGGAGTTCTAAAACCGGAGATGAATTACCAGGCTGCCAAAGGGAAGCTGCACAGGCAATAAAACAGCCCAAACTCTGAGCACAACGAGCAAAGCCTGGGGGAACCACACCAGCCCAGGTAGGAGACTGCCTGCCCCAGAGCAGGTAGGAGACCGCCTGCCCCAGCTCAGCTAAGGAGACCGCCTGCCCCAGCCCAGCTAAGGAGACCACCTGCCCCAGCCCAGCTAAGTAGACCGCCTGCCCCAGCCCAGCTAAGGAGACTGCCTACCCCAGCCCAGCTAAGGAGACTGCCTGACCCAGAGCAGGTAGGAGACCGCCTACCCCAGCCAAGCTAAGGAGACCACCTGCCCCAGCCCAGCCCCAGCTAAGGAGACCACCTGCCCCAGCCCAGCCCCAGCTAAGGAGACCGCCTGCCCCAGCCCAGCTAAGGAGACTGCCTGACCCAGAGCAGATAGGAGACCGCCTACCCCAGCCAAGCTAAGGAGACCACCTGCCCCAGCCCAGCCCCAGCTAAGGAGACCGCCTGCCCCAGCCCAGCTAAGGAGACCACCTGCCCCAGCCCAGCCCCAGCTAAGGAGACCACCTGCCCCAGCCCAGCCCCAGCTAAGGAGACCGCCTGCCCCAGGGCACCCTTACGAGGAGGCTGCTAGTTCCCAGTTTTTGTTTTGCTTGTTAGACCCTCAGTTAAGTAGGATGCTGTTTATGGAGACTACTGTTAGGCTAAGTTTTCTGGACCAACGATCCCTCTGCCCTTGAGAACTCAGATTCTGGTCTTTCAGATGGTATTCTGTTTTATCAAAAGCAACATCATGCCCCCAAGCATGCTTCTTACCACTTACTTAAAACAGTTAAAAAAAAAAACACCCATTCTTCCTCCGCACACTCAGATTGTTTAAGAGATTAAAGAGAAAACAACTGGTATTATAAATATGTAATCAAAATGAGTAACTTAACATATCCCACTTACACACACTCATGCACGCACACACACTATGTCTACTCTTTGGAGATCCTACAAAGTAATACCAGGTAGGAGCTCGGCATACTACAGCCATCTGCTCCTTCCCCACATGTGCAAGGTACAGCATTCGTTTCTTCTAAATGGCTTAACATTTATTATGTGGAAACATTTTTGAAAATCAAAATAATTACTAAATATGAAAGCATCACTGAAAACGGTGAACTTGTAGAAAATGTACAGCAAGAGAATTCTTCAGAAACATAAAAGCGATTTAAAACAGCAGATTCCACAGAAAATTCAAGTAAGCCAACATTACCAGCAGACTAAATTCTCCCAACGTGACACCAAATGAAAGTGGCCTTTCTGGATCAGTGACCTACCAAAGAAGAAAGGGGGCATTAAAATACAAGGCAGTGGAAGCTTTAAAACAGACCACATTCCCCATAAGGCGTGAGCCCAGAGCACGTGGACATACAAACAACAGCAAATGGGTTCAGAGGTTGGTTTTGGTTTTGTATAACTAAAAATGATGATTTACAAAGAAGAGGCCACAAATTTGAGACAAAATTGGGGAAGACAGAAGCAACGTGTCGGAAGGGGGTGGGAGGTGGCGTGGAAACTATATGAATACAATATTTGTGTGCATAATTCTAAAAAATTTTTTTAATTTAAAATAAAATATAAACTTAATAATAAAAATAACTAATAGTCAGCAGGTAGATGCATGTCTAGGAGGAAGTCACACAGCCCACAGAACCTGCGAGGACAGGAGGGGGCCCTGACATGGACGTGTGTCCATGGGAGCACTGACAGCTCCTATGCCACTAATGCAGCTTTTCCCCAGAACTCATGTTTTCCTGCAACTAAGAAGCTCCGTAACTGTGGCCGGCAGACTCTGCCTTACATGCTTAGTAACAGGCCGCCTGTGCATGCATCACAGTGATCTACACAGAGGATGACGTCACCACTAAATAACTGCTGCAACACTTAAGATTTCCACCTTAGAAAACGTGAATGGCCTTCATAATGTTACTTCCCTGGACACTTTAAAATGCCTGGTAAGGAAAGTCTAGGTCTTGTGTTTCACTGGGGCTGTTTTGGTTTCTTGAGACAAAATCTCACTTTGTAGTCCAACCTGGTCTTGAACTTTCAATGCTCCTTTTGCAGCCAGGCTTTAGAATCTTAATAACTTAATTTCCCACATCTATTTACCCCCCAAGTCTACCCACGATAAACTGCTTCTCTACCTCTGAACTTCGGTGTGTGATGTTTACAAACGGTGTTTAGCTTGTGTCACACTGTGCATGGTGCTGTTGTCTACAACCACCGGAAGATGCTCAAAAGCCACAGACAACTGTTTGCTTGCGATGGAGGCATGAACTACTGAAAGGAACTGTAAGTGTTGTTCTACGTCATCCAGTGAAACTCCATGGTCTTGTCACACGGATACCTACCAAACAGGAAATATGTGTGCGTGCTCTGCGGTAGCTTCATGGACTTTATTTGTAATTAATACATATAAATAGTCAGTTTATATAAACATATAGTGGAGTCAGGAATGGTGGTTTGGGCCTATCATCCCTGTACAAAGACAGACAGACAGATAGATAGACAGAAAGACAGACAGACGATAGATAGATAGATAGATAGATAGATGGATAGATAGATAGACAGACAGAAAGACAGACAGATGATAGATAGATAGATAGATAGATAGATAGACAGACAGAAAGACAGACAGATGATAGATAGATAGATAGACAGACAGACAATGGATAGACAGGTGTGTATGTGATACCATGAAGAATTTTTCTCTGCGTAACTAATTTATTTCCACTTATGAGGATCACCAGCCCCAGCCATGTTGCTGGGAATGGCAGACGCCCTGTCTTCAGGCCTAACAGTGTTTCACAGAGGAAATGTTCAGTACTTTTGTTTTCCATGCACCTGCCCACTGCGTTCCAGCTGCTTCTGTACCTAGGCCAGTGTGAACAACGCTACAGGTGTCTCCTCAAGATGCTTTAGTCAGTTTGTTCGACTCTGTATCCAGAAATCAGCTGCTGGGTCTTCTGATTCGCTAATCTTACATGTTGGGGGAAAGTACTCAGCTTTCAAAGCTACTTATAATCAGCTTTAATAATAACTTATTTCCATAGTACACTTCATACATTTCTTCCTGATTTACTATAGACAAGAGCATCTGAGTTATCAAAGTTTAAGACCTCCAGGAAGCCAAAAGATGAAGTGAGCAGTAGAGGGCTCTCTTCCCCCAAACTACAAACACATCTTATTGAATGTTGTTACACAGAGAACAAGGGACGGGAACTAAAGCGTTGTCTGACAGTATTCTTCCACTACTCAAACAAGGCAAATCAACAGGAGAATCCAGGCTGACTTGCATCAAGACGGGTCTAACCCCACTGCGGGTGCTCCTGAGCGGTGCACTCCAGGCGCTAGCGAGAGGCCGTAAGTCACTGAGCACAGGCCCTGCTGCTGACTGCGGTTCCCATCAGTCACCTTTCACAACTAATTATTTTGGCAATACAAAAACAAAATTAGTTTCTTAAAGTTACATCATAACATATGCAACAAAATCCAACTAAACCACAGAGAAGAGTCAATCCATGCAGTGGTTTTACACTGTATTTATGTACACATAGCCCAGCTAACACAGCCTGGTGGAAAAGCCAAACACTGGCATATTTACAGGGGTGGCTATCTTACATTTAAATTAGGTTCAGATAATCTACAGATAGAATATCATAAGACACAGAATATCATAACACATTTAATAACCAACTTAAAATACTGAAACTACTTACGTCATCTTCATATTTAATGTGAATGTCTGTAACTTTCACTTGAACATTTTTTATTACTTGAGTTGCCAATTTTTCCAAAAATGTATCTTTTTTGGCTTCTTTGGGCTTATCTATGAAAAAGAGAAAAGCAGGAGTTCAAGTCTCACGGCCCTCACGCAGCCCGGGACCGATGGCCAGAGAGCACGAAAGGCACTACGCAGTGGAAACTACAACGGCTGCCAGGGCCCTTTCCTAGACTTAGTTTAGAGTCTGATATGCGGTTCCAACTTAAAATTCACTTTTATATTTAAACTGCACACTAATGTTCATTTTACCTCCCAAGACAGAAATCAGGGAGTATAAACAGCAGAGGTAGAGAACTGCTTGTACCTACCTTTGGAGCGATCAAGACCTTTAAAACGTTTCTTAAAATGTTTTTTGTGCTTTTTACGCTTACGTCCTTCTCAGTGGAAGCATTTTAGTGAGAAAAGGATAAAAGTCAAGTTAGCAGACAAGAGGACAGAAAAGAAAATAAGAGAATTCTTCCTGATATCAAAGCTCAGCGCAACTTACCTCCGTCTACACTGAGTGACTACTACCTCAACATCAGCACAAACTCACAAGCTTTCGTCACTAGATTAGCATTCTGCAGTAAAGAACAGCCTTTAAACTAGAGAAACGCTTGGCAGGCACAATTATATAAAATATGGATAATATATATCCATTCCCAGTGCTGCTTTAATATTTATAACAACCTATTACAGCGTCACATTACAGCTCAATGTCACCAAAATATTGGAAATGTAACAATGATGATACAAAACCTTCAGGGGCAGGTTTTGAGTGATACGTGGCATGGGAACACAGGCGGGACGGGAGGCGGGGACATGGGAACACAGGCGGGACGGGTGGCGGGGACATGGGAACACAGGCGGGACGGGTGGCGGGGACATGGGAACACAGGCGGGACGGGTGGCGGGGACATGGGAACACAGGCGGGACGGGTGGAGGGGACATGGGAACACAGGCGGGACATGTGGAGGGGACATGGGAACACAGGCGGGACATGTGGAGGGGACATGGGAACACAGGCTGGACATGTGGTGGGGACATGGGAACACAAGCGGGACGGGTGGAGGGGACATGGGAACACAGGCTGGACATGTGGAGGGGACATGGGAACACAGGCTGGACATGTGGCGGGGACATGGGAACACAGGCGGGACGGGTGGTGGGGACATGGGAACACAGGCTGGACATGTGGAGGGGACATGGGAACACAGGCTGGACATGTGGAGGGGACATGGGAACACAGGCTGGACATGTGGAGGGGACATGGGAACACAGGCTGGACATGTGGAGGGGACATGGGAACACAGGCTGGACATGTGGTGGGGACATGGGAACACAGGCGGGACGGGTGGCGGGGACATGGGAACACAGGCTGGACATGTGGAGGGGACATGGGAACACAGGCGGGATGGGTGGCGGGGACATGGGAACACAGGCGGGACATGTGGAGGGGACATGGGAACACAGGCGGGATGGGTGGCGGGGACATGGGAACACAGGTGGGACATGTGGAGGGGACATGGGAACACAGGCGGGACGGGTGGTGGGGACATGGGAACAGGGGCGGGACGGGTGGTGGGGACATGGGAACAGGGGCAGGACGGGTGGCGGGGACATGGGAACAGGGGCGGGATGGGTGGCGGGGACATGGGAACAGGGGCAGGACGGGTGGTGGGGACATGGGAACAGGGGCGGGACGGGTGGCGGGGACATGGGAACAGGGGCAGGACGGGTGGCGGGGACATGGGAACAGGGGCAGGACGGGTGGTGGGGACATGGGAACAGGGGCAGGACGGGTGGCGGGGACATGGGAACAGGGGCAGGACGGGTGGCGGGGACATGGGAACAGGGGCAGGACGGGTGGTGGGGACATGGGAACAGGGGCAGGATGGGTGGAGGGGACATGGGAACACGGGCAGGACGGGTGGCGGGGACATGGGAACAGGGGCATGACGGGTGGTGGGGACATGGGAACAGGGGCAGGACGGGTGGTGGGGACATGGGAACAGGGGCAGGACGGGTGGCGGGGACATGGGAACAGGGGCAGGACGGGTGGCGGGGACATGGGAACACGGGCAGGACGGGTGGCGGGGACATGGGAACAGGGGCATGACGGGTGGTGGGGACATGGGAACAGGGGCAGGACGGGTGGTGGGGACATGGGAACAGGGGCAGGACGGGTGGCGGGGACATGGGAACAGGGGCAGGACGGGTGGCGGGGACATGGGAACAGGGGCAGGACGGGTGGTGGGGACATGGGAACAGGGGCAGGACGGGTGGAGGGGACATGGGAACACGGGCAGGACGGGTGGCGGGGACATGGGAACAGGGGCATGACGGGTGGCGGGGACATGGGAACAGGGGCAGGACGGGTGGCGGGGACATGGGAACAGGGGCAGGATGGGTGGTGGGGACATGGGAACACGGGCGGGATGCATGGCTGGAGTGCTGATGGCCTCCCCAGACGATGATCTTCACAAACAAATCTGCTTACACATGTTGTGCAGCTCACAAAGGATCAGGGCATAAGACGTACACTACGCAGGACCCTCAGCTAGCACTAATTCCCTTAAGCTGCACCCTTCTTTTGTTTGGCATTTTCACATTAGCTCACATTCTACAAGGCTACTGCATCTAAAATACTCCTGCTCCAAATCACTTAAAGGTTCTCTGCAGCCTGGCAAATAAAGTCAAATGTGTCTGCATGGCAGAGGTCCGGCCTTTGCTGCTCCTGCCAGCCACCCATGTGTGGGAAACCGCAGAGCTGTTGTTTGGAATTCGCAAACCACACTAACGCCAGTGCCCACTGCCTCCCTGCCCACCATGCAGTAAGCGGGCCCAGGCCAACTTCTAGCTGTCTCTGTGCCATGTCCAACGCTGCTGCTGTACGACTCACCACAGCTCTGTGCAGCCCCAAGGTCTGCACCTTCACAAAATTCTAATAAACAACAAGGGCGCTGTATCTGAAGTGTTGGCCTGACTCCCAAAGACAGAGACTCATATCTAAGCAAAATACATCACATTTGTCTGTTCAAATGAATTGAAACATCTACTCATAAACACTATAACAAAATACATAAGTAAGCTGGAAATATATGTCTATGTAGTTGCAAATTCTATTTCATTTTGTTGATAATCGCAAATTGTTCTACCATGAAACTAAGACACGAACTGGGATTACAAGAATATAAACTCAGAGATCCCGGAAGAAAGCAGTTAAACACGTAACAGAAGCCAGACGGCAGCACAGACACCAGCGCTTCCTAAGGCGACGACAGTTCCTGACTCCACTCCATAAATCAAACATAGAGAAAGACTGAGGTTTCGAAGACACACCACTTGGGGCAAAGTAGGAAAACCAGCACTGTCTAGAAACCATTCCGCGCAGCTGAGTCTCCTGACCTGAACCATTAGCCCACCAGCTTCATGGGCAGGCTAGACCTGAGCCATTAGCCTACCAGCTTCACGGGCAGTCTAGACCTGAGCCATTAGCCCACCAGCTTCACGGGCAGTCTAGACCTGAGTCATTAGCCCACCAGCTTCACGGGCAGGCTAGACCTGAGCCATTAGCCCACCAGCTTCACGGGCAGTCTAGACCTGAGCCATTAGCCCACCAGCTTCACGGGCAGTCTAGACCTGAGCCATTAGCCCACCAGCTTCACGGGCAGTCTAGACCTGAACCATTAGCCTACCAGCTTCACAGGCAGGCTAGACCTGAGCCATTAGCCCGCCAGCTTCAAGGGCAGTCTAGACCTGAGCCATTAGCCCACCAGCTTCATGGGCAGTCTACACCTGAGCCATTAGCCCGCCAGCTTCAAGGGCAGTCTAGACCTGAACCATTAGCCCGCCAGCTTCATGGGCAGTCTACACCTGAGCCATTAGCCCGCCAGCTTCACGGGCAGTCTACACCTGAGCCATTAGCCCGCCAGCTTCACGGGCAGTCTAGACCTGAACCATTAGCCCGCCAGCTTCACACGGACAGTCTAGACCTGAACCATTAGCCCGCCAGCTTCACGGGCAGTCTAAACCTGAACCATTAGCCCGCCAGCTTCACGGGCAGTCTAGACCTGAACCATTAGCCCACCAGCTTCATGGGCAGTCTGGCCCCTGTTCCAACTTTAACATCAACAAGATGGGCACCATGTCAACCTTCTAAAACTGTTTTAAACCTACATGAGTGCTACACACTTATGAGATCAGTTCCTAACTAATGTAATGAAGAATAAATTTCTGACTCTTAAATACTCTAAAACAGTTATCGAAACTTTGGTTTTGGGACCCTTTAACTCACATTTAAAGCATGAACAATTTGAAGAGATTTTAAGTAACAGGCTATTATCATTCATATTTATCATGCTAGAAATATAACAGAAACTACTTCTTAATCCATCTAAAATAATATTATACCATCACTTAATTACTTATAGTTATGATATATATATATATCATATATATATCATATATATATATGAAGTCACAGTGAGAGGAATCACATGATTTTACATTTTTATAAACCCCTTTAGTATCTAGCTTAGAAGAAGATGGGTAGATTCACATGTCTGCTTCTGCCTTCAATCTGCTGGGATACGTTGTCCTGATTGAAGTACATGATGAAAATATGATTTCAAAACAGACAGGCAACTGGAAAAGGGAAGAGTGTTTTCATGGTCTTTTTGTGGGATTATGGGGAATGCACTCAAGTTTAGTAAGTAGGGCCTCTTAGTTAGATCTTTAGATCACACATAAGATATATAATCTAATTACATAGCCAAATTAAAATCAGTTGGCATCTCACACATTCCATGGCCTTCCACACACCCATAACTAACTGGTTATGTGGAAGTCATGCTGCAGTGAGCTGGGCAAAGCTTCTTCATGTTCAGTCTTGTCAATGTTTAACACAAGAGGCACATTTGCTGGAATCACCGACAGCCTCGTGGGAAAGTCCCATACTAGGCAGCTGTCAAGCCAGGGTGGCAAATGGGGGAGGAGGGCGTGTCTTAAAACTGTAATGTTTCCTGGCAGGGCGTAGTGGCGCATGCCTTTAGTCCCAGCACTCGGGAGGCGGAGGTAGGCGAATTGCTGAGTTCGAGGCCAGCCTGGTCTACAAAGTAAGTCTAGGACAGCAAAGACTACACAGAGAAAGCCTGTCTCAAAAAACAAAACAAAACAAACAAAAAAACTGTAATGTTTCCTTAAAAGCACAAAGTGTTCCTCTGTTTTGTATTGTAGCTACAGACTCAAACTTGAATGATGACAATTTGTCAATCAAGTAAAAATGGCCTGTGTCTGTAAGAGGCAACTTCAGGTGACACTCACACACCTGTACGAATACGCATCCTTGAGAGTCACCCACCTCAGCATCCTGAAATGCTTCACTCACACTTTCTCTTGGGCCTCACAAAACTCTAGAGACCTGCTCAAGAGTTAGTTTGTTAAAATTATAATTCTATTTTGTCAAGAAAAAACTTTTAGGAAATACCGGCACACTCTTTGGGGGGTGAGGACTTTGTAATGAGTGCACAGGAGCAAAGAACACATGGCTTGTGTACAGTAAGGCGTCCCTCCTTGAAGCAGGCCATGGCAGCCACCGCATTTACAAGCTATCACTTGAACACCAGCACATGAATTTCAACTCAGTGAAGAATTAAATGCTTTAATATTGTTATAAAAACAGCTCTGCCAGGGGCTGGAGAGAAGGCTCAGAGGTTAAGAGTACTTGCTGCTCTTCCAGAGGTCATGAGTTCAATTCCCAGCAACCACATGGTAGCTCACAACCATCTATAATGAGATCTGATGCCCTCTTCTGACATGCAGGTGAAACACTGTATACATAATAACAAATCAGTAAATCTTTTAAAAAGAAAAAAAATCAGCTCTGCCTTTCTGAGACTCGCTGCTCTAAAGTTTAAACAACAAAGTGAACATGAATTCAAGGAAGAGTATGCACTCGGAAACTGAAAGGGCGGCTGTTGTAAGGGACACATTAGCTCTTAGCTAAGGGAGTGAAGATGACGCCATCATCAAATGACCTCCTCTCTCTGCTCCGTGAGCCTCACTCTAGCCAGGATTACTTTAAAATCGAAAAGAAGAAAGGTACTAAATCAGCCAGGGCTTCCTTCATTGTGACTCTGCTGGCTTTTAACAGGGCCCGGTGACTGTGTACAGTACGGGGATGGGTCACCGGCATTCACCTATAACCTCCCAGGCAGATTCTTCCTAGAAGGACCAGAAAACACTGGCACCAGTGACAACAGAGAGCGGGTTCACTACAGCCTGTAAAATGGCACCCTGAGCCCTCAGATCCCCCATGCTATCCTCTGTGCTGATCAGAGAAACAAATTAGCAGTTAGCCATGCTTGCTGCCCAGTAGATTTGTAAAATGAGAAACTGTTCTCAAGGCAATTCCACCTCATGCTGTGACTCTGCCATGCAAATTCCCCCCACGGGCAGAGTGACCACATCATTAAAGAAGTTTTACTTCGTAAGAATTCTAACATGGCGCTCGCTGTTGGAGATCTGGGGTGCAGACCCACTTACCACTCCGTCACAGCGAATCTAAAGTGTGATTAAATTAACACTAAAAATTCCTGGAGAGTTCTAACACCATAACAATTTGCTTAAAATATGTACACGTCCAAGTGCACAAAGGATTGCCACTCTAGCCCGTGCGTGTGTGTTTGTGCAGCTTCAGGTCCCGACACACGGCACAGGACAGCGTGCTAGAGAAGATACCACAGTCGGGAGGGCAGGAGAGGCGTGCAGAGGTCCCTCCCTGGGGCTCTGAATGAAGTATACACATAGATTCCATCTCACTGCTTCTTACAAATTTGCAACTCTCTGCTGTAAGCCAGAGAAGGCACTCAGTCAGGAAGCACTAATACTGTCTTAAAAAAAAGAAAGTAAGGCCAAGGGAGGATGGATTCCAGCCATCTGCAGATATGAGAGCTCCACAGGGGCAGTGAACTATGCTTGCTCGCTCATGAACACCTAGCTCCCAGCATACAGTTTGCCAGAAGACACTCACAGAGTCGGTGACTGATTGAATGGCTGCAGGGGAGGGAAAAGCAAGGGGTGGTGAGGGTGTGAGCATGAATTAAATACATGTCGGTGACTGACTGAAAGGCTGCAGGGGAGGGAAAAGGCGAGGGTGGTGAGGGTGTGAGCATGAATTACATTTCCATATTTCTCAGAGGATGGCACAACACTGAATGGACTCCCCTTGAAGCTCAGGCACAGATAGGAGCATCACTTTCCTGACGTTAGGTATAATTAACCATGCATACGCACCAGGCTTGACGTCCTTGTAAAGCAAGCTTTCCAAGCCATACATGAACTCCCCCGAGTGTGCTCCTGCATCCCACGGCAGCAGTAACCGAAAGGCAAAGCGCCGTCAGACACCGTTAGTTTTGCATGGGAAACGCACCCAAACTTAACTCAGAAACCCCGTGACAGGACTAGGGGAGAGTCAGTGATGGTAAAACCGCCCACTCCTAAGGAAACACCCCCAGTGAGACCAGGATCACGCTTTCAACATACAAACCATATTTTCACGTCAAGATAAAAATTCTTCATCATGAAAGTCATAACAATCAAATTGGGCAAAGCAGGTAAAGAGCACTGGCTGCTCAGGTCTCACTGTAACCTTTCACTTTTCAAATGCAACACAATCTGCACTCAGGTTCTCTCCCTACCTGCCATTTTGCCCGTTTTCATTAAGTGGAATGGCTAGACAGCGCCCTCTCCCACTTACCTCCCATATGAAGTACAGCTCAGACTGCAAGAAAAAAAATTATCAACTCCCCACTCCTCCGCTGGCTAGAGAATAAAGTTAATTTTTTGCATTGGGTAACTATTAAGAGAGTTCATTCACAGAAAACTCTTTGATGAGCATCTGGTACATAATAAATACTCAATAAATGCCATTCACTGTCTTAGTAGTAGTTGTCCTCATCAGCACCATCCTGTCACTTAAATCTCTTTCAATTGATCTCAACTTAGTTTCCCACATTTACATGCAACTCCAATCTCTCAAACCCCTCAAGTGCCCGCCGTTCCCAAGGTGCTCCGTGGTTTCCTACCCGGTCTCCCCACCTGCAGTGCGCTCCCCACCCCTTCCACATTCACAGAACCAACTAAGGCACACACTTAACACTGTCACCTCATTCTGAACTCTGAAACACTTTGCTGAGCCTCTTTGGTGGGACTTAACACTTTGTCCTGTTGGTCATTAAACAAATGCCTCAACTGTCCAACTCAAATGAAATGCTTGATCAGAGTTCCATTTTCAACAACATTTAAGGACACAGCAGTTCAAAATTACCCAGAAGCTAGCACATCCAGCCTGCAAAATCATAATCCTGAACCTTCTTAATACTGCACTTTGAGTTTTTATTGTTTGTCTGGTTGGTAGTTTTGGGAGGCTGCAGATTTCGGGGGGCAGGGAGGGGAGGAGGACTTTGTTCGTGTGTGGGGGTGAGTGGGGGGGGTGCGTATTTGGTTTTTGAGACAGGTCTATAGGCCAGGAGGCTGGCCTCAAACTCGCCTGCCTCATCCTCCTGCGTGCTAGGATTGCAGGTGTGAACTGCTACTTCCAGATCTGGAATACGTTATTCTAAACCTAGACATTTCTAGCATTCAGCCTTGGGAGAATTTTCAGTCACACTGAAAGCTGCTAGCTGTGTCCAGCAAACACAGCAGGGAGCGGAAGAACAGGCAAGGAAGCCATGAAGGAGTCAACTCAACAGAGGAATAAGAGACAGGCTCAGCAAAACTACATGTGCAGACCCCAAACCCAAGTACAATTCAGACCATGTGGGCACTGGGGGTGAGGCTCAGTAGCAGGGCTCCTGTCTCCTGTGTGGCAGGCTGGGCTCGCTTATGCAGCACTAAAAACATAAAGCAGGAAATAGAAACAATTCAGAAAGAAAACAAAATAATAATAATAAGAAGAAGAAGAAGAAGAAGAAGAAGAAGAAGAAGAATAACTATTATTATTAATAATAATAATAATATTATTATTAATAGTAACAACAAGGCATACATAGTGAGGACAGGAACAGGAATTAAAGCAGCTGGAAAAGACCTGAAAACCCACCAATTCCACCGTGGAAAACTTACACTCAAGTGTGCAGCCTACATTTACACAACAGATTAAACAAAGAACGAAAAGAAGTTTCTGCAAGTCAAGAAAAGCAAGTGATGAGGTGGCAAGGAAATCATTCTGTCGTTAGGGGTCAGCACAGCATGAGGAGCTGCTAAGGGCGCAGCAGTAGGGAGGATGAGAACCGATGACTTAGGGGATATATTCAGCGTACACAAAAAGCCTTACAAGAAGATGATGTGCATCCACAGAAACTAGGAAAGAACATCTACGGTGCAGTCAAGACGATGAAACAGGAAAATAATCTCTCAGCACATTTCTCAATTTCCAAATTCATCTACCTTACAGAACCAGTAATGAGAAGACAGAATTTCACTTTCTGAATTTTAAATACATTCCAACAAATCCTAAGGTTTATCACCCAAAAACTGGCCGTGTTTGCACAGACCTAACAGATGCGATGCAGGACTAGCTCCCCAGGTGTTCACCCTCCACAGAGAAACCACGAGTCTCCACCAGACCCAAGAGAGTGGGCTAAAGTATCATTATACCAATGTACCCATCAACCACCAGAACACCTTTCTTACAGAGGATTGAAAGTGCCAGATTACTTTTTAAGCAATTACAGTAGTCCTGCCAAAAAGAGGACTTTGGAGATTTCACAAAGGGTAACATATTAATTACATATGTGAGTATAAATGTATATTATATGTCACAGTACCTACAGATGCCACTATGCCTAGATGAATATATGCATGGGGGTATATGCACACATGCATGTGTGTGTGCCTGTGTGCACATGTGTGCATGTGTGTGTATGCTAACATATGTAAATTAAGAAAATAAACTTCTTCTGGAAATTATATGGGAAGAAATGCAATTCTCCTACTTCCAAGTGTCACATCTCACTCTTACTGAACTATTTCTATACAGTCCAATAGGACAAAACTGACTTTTAAACACCCTGCTGGACAGCCATCAGGAAGCCCCATTATGTTCTACCTTGCACACAGAAGCAACACAAAGAAAACTCTCCCTAAAGGTGCAGATACTTAAGTTCCAGTAGAAAGATTAAACATAAAGTGTTAGAGAAAAAAGGAAGAAAAAAAAAGTTTTCTTCCATTATGGTGGCCTCTGTATTATGACTAGCATTAGGAACTCCTAGTAAAGAGGCAGCATTTCTGCATAAGAAAAACATACTTGGGACAAGAAAGGGGCTGGGGAGAGTGATCAGGAACCTCAGGGCTGGAGAGAGTGATCAGGAACCTCGGGGCTGGGCAGAGTGATCGGGAACCTCGGGGCTGGGCAGAGTGATCAGGAACCTCGGGGCTGGGCAGAGTGATCAGGAACCTCGGGGCTGGGCAGAGTGATCGGGAACCTCGGGGCTGGGCAGAGTGATCGGGAACCTCGGGGCTGGGCAGAGTGATCAGGAACCTCGGGGCTGGGGAGAGTGATCGGGAACCTCGGGGCTGGAGAGAGTGATCGGGAACCTCGGGGCTGGGCAGAGTGATCAGGAACCTCGGGGCTGGGCAGAGTGATCAGGAACCTCGGGGCTGGAGAGAGTGATCAGGAACCTCGGGGCTGGAGAGAGTGATCAGGAACCTCGGGGCTGGAGAGAGTGATCAGGAACCTCGGGGCTGGGCAGAGTGATCAGGAACCTCGGGGCTGGAGAGAGTGATCGGGAACCTCGGGGCTGGGCAGAGTGATCAGGAACCTCGGGGCTGGAGAGAGTGATCGGGAACCTCGGGGCTGGAGAGAGTGATCAGGAACCTCGGGGCTGGAGAGAGTGATCGGGAACCTCGGGGCTGGGCAGAGTGATCGGGAACCTCAGGGCTGGGCAGAGTGATCAGGAACCTCGGGGCTGGAGAGAGTGATCGGGAACCTCGGGGCTGGAGAGAGTGATCGGGAACCTCGGGGCTGGGCAGAGTGATCAGGAACCTCGGGGCTGGGGAGAGTGATCGGGAACCTCGGGGCTGGAGAGAGTGATCGGGAACCTCGGGGCTGGGCAGAGTGATCAGGAACCTCGGGGCTGGGGAGAGTGATCGGGAACCTCGGGGCTGGAGAGAGTGATCAGGAACCTCGGGGCTGGGGAGAGTGATCGGGAACCTCGGGGCTGGGCAGAGTGATCAGGAACCTCGGGGCTGGAGAGAGTGATCGGGAACCTCGGGGCTGGAGAGAGTGATCAGGAACCTCGGGGCTGGGCAGAGTGATCAGGAACCTCGGGGCTGGGGAGAGTGATCGGGAACCTCGGGGCTGGGCAGAGTGATCAGGAACCTCGGGGCTGGAGAGAGTGATCGGGAACCTCGGGGCTGGAGAGAGTGATCAGGAACCTCGGGGCTGGGCAGAGTGATCAGGAACCTCGGGGCTGGAGAGAGTGATCGGGAACCTCGGGGCTGGAGAGAGTGATCAGGAACCTCGGGGCTGGGCAGAGTGATCAGGAACCTCGGGGCTGGGGAGAGTGATCGGGAACCTCGGGGCTGGAGAGAGTGATCAGGAACCTCGGGGCTGGGGAGAGTGATCGGGAACCTCGGGGCTGGAGAGAGTGATCAGGAACCTCGGGGCTGGAGAGAGTGATCGGGAACCTCGGGGCTGGGGAGAGTGATCAGGAACCTCGGGGCTGGGCAGAGTGATCAGGGACCTCGGGGCTGGGGAGAGTGATCGGGAACCTCGGGGCTGGAGAGAGTGATCAGGAACCTGGGGGCTGGGCAGAGTGATCAGGAACCTCGGGGCTGGGCAGAGTGATCAGGAACCTCGGGGCTGGGGAGAGTGATCAGGAACCTCAGGGCTGGGCAGAGTGATCAGGAACCTCGGGGCTGGGGAGAGTGATCAGGAACCTCGGGGCTGGGGAGAGTGATCGGGAACCTCGGGGCTGGGGAGAGTGATCGGGAACCTCAGGGCTGGGGAGAGTGATCGGGAACCTCAGGGCTGGGGAGAGTGATCGGGAACCTCGGGGCTGGGGAGAGTGATCAGGAACCTCGGGGCTGGGGAGAGTGATCAGGAACCTCGGGGCTGGACAGAGTGATCGGGAACCTCGGGGCTGGGGAGAGTGATCGGGAACCTGGGGCCTGGAGAGAGTGATCAGGAACCTCGGGGCTGGAGAGAGTGATCGGGAACCTCGGGGCTGGGGAGAGTGATCGGGAACCTCGGGGCTGGGGAGAGTGATCGGGAACCTGGGGCCTGGGGAGAGTGATCGGGAACCTCGGGGCTGGGCAGAGTGATCGGGAACCTCGGGGCTGGGGAGAGTGATCGGGAACCTCGGGGCTGGAGAGAGTGATCAGGAACCTCGGGGCTGGGGAGAGTGATCGGGAACCTGGGGCCTGGGGAGAGTGATCGGGAACCTCGGGGCTGGGGAGAGTGATCGGGAACCTCGGGGCTGGAGAGAGTGATCGGGAACCTCGGGGCTGGGGAGAGTGATCGGGAACCTGGGGCCTGGGGAGAGTGATCGGGAACCTCGGGGCTGGGCAGAGTGATCGGGAACCTCGGGGCTGGGGAGAGTGATCGGGAACCTGGGGCCTGGAGAGAGTGATCAGGAACCTCGGGGCTGGGGAGAGTGATCGGGAACCTCGGGGCTGGAGAGAGTGATCGGGAACCTCGGGGCTGGGGAGAGTGATCGGGAACCTGGGGCCTGGGGAGAGTGATCGGGAACCTCGGGGCTGGGCAGAGTGATCGGGAACCTCGGGGCTGGGGAGAGTGATCGGGAACCTCGGGGCTGGGCAGAGTGATCGGGAACCTTGGGGCTGGAGAGAGTGATCGGGAACCTCGGGGCTGGGCAGAGTGATCGGGAACCTCGGGGCTGGGGAGAGTGATCGGGAACCTCGGGGCTGGGGAGAGTGATCGGGAACCTCGGGGCTGGGCAGAGTGATCGGGAACCTCGGGGCTGGGCAGAGTGATCGGGAACCTCGGGGCTAGAGAGAGTGATCAGGAACCTCGGGGCTGGGCAGAGTGATCGGGAACCTCGGGGCTGGGGAGAGTGATCAGGAACCTCGGGGCTGGGGAGAGTGATCGGGAACCTCGGGGCTGGGGAGAGTGATCAGGAACCTCGGGGCTGGGCAGAGTGATCGGGAACCTCGGGGCTGGGGAGAGTGATCGGGAACCTCGGGGCTGGGGAGAGTGATCGGGAACCTCGGGGCTGGGGAGAGTGATCGGGAACCTCGGGGCTGGGGAGAGTGATCGGGAACCTCGGGGCTGGGGAGAGTGATCGGGAACCTGGGGGCCGGTGCTGCTTCCCAACTCCTCCATGGAGGTGTCCTATGTGGCCCACACGCCTACACTGCTGGTCATGGCGTCTACCACCTCAACAGCAGCAGCCAGATCTGAACAACCACACTCAGCTCAAGGAGGCATTTTAAAATAGCGTCTCACTGCTGCAGGTTGGCAGGGCCACGGAAAGAGGCCTCCCTCGGGTGGGACTGCAACTCAAGTCATTTCTCCGCTAACATTTGCCCTGTCTTTTTCTGTTTTGTTTGCAGGGGAAAAAGGGGGGGGGGGAGAAGAAGTTGCATACACAGCGTGAAACAATAAAAATTCACACATATCCGCTTATTTGTAAGAGACTCTCTATCTGGCGTCATCATCAAGATCCCTACACACACCACCCAATGACTCAAAAACAGGGCAAAACACCAATAAACTGTACCTCGGTCAGAAACCAAAGTACCACTCGACTGTAAAGTGGTGAACAGGTTGGAATCGGGAAGCGCTGCCTGTCAATCATCACACTACAGACTAATAACGTTTCCATCTACTTCATTCTGTCCTGGCTCTAGAAATCAACGCCAAAATCACAATGTCACATAACTAATGTCTCAGATCAAAACAGAAATTACTGAGGATGTTGAAACCTGAAGAAAAAGCTTGTTTTGAAATTGTTTTCAAAATTGAAAATTAACTCATGAAGAGATGGGGAAATAGTATCACAGCAGTGAGTAGCGCCTGGCCACATCTGTACTGTGACAGACAACCCTTGCCATCTTACAAACACCCAGGGAAAATGAATTCACACAAAACACATACACCTCAATGTTATTCAAAACAGAATAAGATAATCACCAGACAAAAGCAATCGATCCTCAATGTTAATCACTGAAATACTTCTAATCAGTATTCTCAGATTTGAAAAAAGGGTTTAGTCTTTGGAACTGGGCTTAAGAAAGTCTATGAAAGCTGGTGTAGTGGCACACTTTTACTCCCAACACTCAGGAGGCAGAGACAGGAGGAACTCTGTGAGTTCAAGACCAGCCTGGTCTACAGAGAGAGTTTCAGGACAGCCAGGGTGACACAGAGAAACAAATAAATAAATACATAGTCTATGAAATGGCACTAAATATGTCTAGATACTTAAAATAAGCCTATCGTACCTTTCTCTGCTGCTTTTTGAAGGGCTTCTTCAATTCGGGAAAGTTCCCTCTGTTTAATATCCTGCAAGGATTTCTCTTCTTTCTCAGGATCATACTTAATACCTAAAAACATACAGTTAATTCTCACAAAAAGAAATGAAATCAGCAGACAAATGGGGAACTTTAACCTTGTTACAATCATATGTTAACACTGTTCTTTATAAGTCAAAAACCACTTCTGCGAAGATTAACCTTACAAAGGCTTTACACATAGACAATTCCTATTTGTGTGTAAAGCCTCACAAAGGAAAAAAGAAAGGAACTAGGAGGAGGAAGGTGGCTAAAACAGTGAAGCCGGAAAAGCTGGATAGGTACCTGAGAGAAAAGCAGAAGACAGAAAGTATGTCGGAGTACTGACGGCCACTGCCTGAGTGGGGAAACGTTATTATCTATAAAAATGACGGAAAGGTGCTAGAGATCAGTGGTTCAGAGCGGCTGCTGTTCCTGCAGAGGACCCAAGTTCAGTTCCCAGCACCCACGTCCGGCAGCTCACAACTCCAGTTCCAGAAGACATGATACGCTCTTCCTGCCTCCAGGGGCACCTGCACACGTACGGTGAGTCTCACTACACATAAATAAAAAATAAATCTTTAAAAGAAAGAAAAGTGTGGGGGGTAGTGGCGCACACCTTTAATCCCAGCACTCGGGAGGCTGGTGGGTCTCAAAGTTCAAGGCCACATTTATCTACGGCGTGAGTTCAGAAGAGCCAGGGCTACACTACCTCAAAGACAGACAGACAGAAAGAAAGAAGGAAGGAAGGAAGGAAGGAAGGAAGGAAGGAAGGAAGGAAGGAAGGAAAGAAAGAGAGAGAAAGAAAGAAGAAGTCAAGCCAATGCTGTGGATTTACTGTGGTAACTGCTAAGAACTCTAGAAAAAACAAACTCTCTCTCTGCATTATGGTTGAGAAACCGGGAGTAATTGTTCCCAAAGCATTTAAATTTTGTCATGTTGTCCATTTTAGCAGAAAACAGTAATAACTAAAGATATTAAGCTTCAGTATTTCAAAATATTATAGCTAAAATATTGTGGTTTCTAAGGAAAAAACTACCTGTTACATATGCTTGAAATAACAGTTGTTTAAGATCAAAAGCCGCAAGATGCAGGAAAAGTTTCCAGTCTTGAAGTATGTAAATTAACATATTGGTACACTTTAAATTGCTTCAATTCATCTGTCAAGTGCATCTCAACTTTTAAACAGCTTCAGATACAAAGTAATTACTCACGGGAAATAAGCTTAAAATAGACTGACTTTACTGTCTTCATCAACAGGAAAGCATTCTGCACACAAACAGCATGCATGGTAAGTGCACATGCACTACCCTGTGCACGTATGGTCGGCCTCCTGCATACGCTCTATCGTGCACGTATGGTCAGCCTCCTGCATGCGCTCTACTGTGCACGTATGGTCAGCCTCCTGCATGCGCTCTACCGTGCACGTATGGTCAGCCTCCTGCATGCGCTCTACCGTGCACGTATGGTCAGCCTCCTGCATACGCTCTACCATGCACGTATGGTCGGCCTCCTGCATGCACTCTACCGTGCACGTATGGTCGGCCTCCAGCTTCCTCGCTGTATTAGAACACTCCACAGGAGCAGTTTCACTGCACTGTGACGTCACTGAATGATTACAACAGAGGACACTTACTTGCTCCAGGGACCACGAGCAGGTACAGTCCTTCAAGTGTGGCAACCACTGCTTCTCCATAAAGGTTTTTCCAAGGAATCTTCAAAGTTAGTTTATCTAAAGAAACATAATTTCCATCTTAAAGCCATCTACAACTGCTAAAGAAGATACAAAGAAGTTTCTCATTTCCCACAAAAAGTACAAAACTTGCCAGGCATTTAGTATGTTTGTCACTCAGGGGAAAAAAGGGGGGTAGGGGAATCAATATTTAAAATGTGTATGTTATATCCCCCAAGCTTTACAATAATTACATTAGCTTTCTCAAAGCCCTGAAATAAATCAAACGGTGATCATTGCAGTTTGGAAAAGGAAAAGGCAGCTCAGTGTCACTGATCATCTACGCCCAGCCACGTCATCAATGAAGATGCTGGACCCAGAGCTCCATGCTGGACAGAGCAGGAGACTGCACAGCTCTTCCGGCCTCACTAACAAGCAAATCAACCAGAGCCTCTGTACACTCTGTCAGTGGCATCTACACAGCCTCTGTAAACACTGTCTGTGGCATCCACACAGCCTCTGTAAACACTGTCTGTGGCATCCACACAGCCTCTGTAAACACTGCCTGTCTGTGCAAACAGGAACCAAAGCAGGAGAGAAGTCCCATCTCTTCTTCATGAATGTGGGCAACAGGTCGAACAGCTATGAAGGAAGAGGCCGGATCTGAAGGCGAGGCACGCCGCTTCCAGCTCAGCGTTAGCTACCTTATGTTGCCGATGCCACAGGACTCAGGTCTGTTACCTTCCGAATGTGTACTTACAAACCACTCAGAAGCAGAACACACTTTGTCTCCTACAAACAACGGTTTTAAGCCGAGCGTGGTGGTGCACGCCTGTAATGCCAGCAGCTGGGAGAGGGAGGCAGGAGGAGCAGGAGTGCAAAGCCAACCTCACCGTGCAAAAAGCGCAAGGTCAACCTAAGGACGTTCAGAAACAAGCCCGTAAAAACGCTCACTCTTCACAACGAACTATGGCTCTAATATTAGTAGCGCACTGGGTGTTATATGAGGAGAAGGCCGTGCGGGGCAGAAGAGAGAGCAAATCTGAATTCTGAGACAGGCAAAGCCATTTGGGGCACCTTTTCGTTTCTCTTTATGCTTTTCCTACTCTGCAGGACGGCTCTTCCCGAGGCCACAGACAGCTAATGTCCCACTCAGTTGCCATATAATTCTGTCCTAATGCTTTTTACTCCTGAAGTAAAGTTTCCCATGTTCCAAAAATAAAATATCAATATCCTTCTCCATTATAATTTTTACTTATTTATTTTATGGGTGTGGTTTTTTGGGCAAACGTATGTCTGCGCACCACATGCATGACTGGTGCCGGTGGCGGCCAGAAGAGGATATTGGAGCCCTGGAGTAAAGGAGATGCGAGCTGGGGTTGCACCCAGGTCCTCTGCAAGAGCAATCGGTGCTCTTAACTGCAGAACCATCTCTCTAGTGCCCGTTATTACAATCTTAAAAAATAATGATATTAGGTCAGTGCTGCTAGCAACACTTACTAGAAAAGAATCACTAAGTCATATGATCAGAACCACTGGCGTGTTTAAAGAAAGGTGCTCAACATTCAAATAATTTGATAAAGAATACCACAAACTTAAAGGAAATAAAATAATGTTCTACAACAGAGAATATTCTAGTCAACTGGATAGCTATATAACCAAGTCAGTTTTACGTGGGAATATACTCCAGGATAAATGTCAAATTATCTCTGCACTAAAAATTTCCTTTCTCATGTGCCAAAGAGATGGCTCAGTGGTTAAGCTAACTATGCTTTCAGGGGATCCAAGTTCAAGTCCCAGCACCCACATCAGGTGGGTGACAAACACATGTAACTCCAACTCCAAGAGCACCTGACCTCTGTGGCTTCCCTGGCCTCTGTGGGCACCTGCACTCATGTGTACACACACACACACACACACACACACACACACACACACACACACACGTAATTTCAAATAATAATTTTTTAAATTTCATCTCTCTTCAGCTTCCGAAGCTGTTGAGTTTCTTACATGGCTTCCAGGTGCGAAGGGCCTATGAGCACATCAGTACACTTCTGGGTCACTTGTAACCCTTAGGATTTTATGGTGAGTGCCACCAATATTCACAATGGGTAATAGCTACAACGTAACCTCATGACCTCCTAACAAGGCAACTGTCTTCTTACTGAGTATGAGATCAAAACCGCAGGCAGCGCCCCTGCAATATACCAGAAAGGGACACCTGCTCCTGTTCCTTCCTTCCATTTACCCTAACTTATCAAGTCATCCTCCCCGCAAAAAAAGGTCCTGAAACAATTCGGTTAGTCACAGGACAGTCTCATTTTCTGAGTATATGAGGTATTAGAGACTGAACCTAGGAGCCCTCACGTGCCAGGCAACTGCTATCCATGGAACTGTCTCTCAACCTCATGTCTTACTTTTTGTTTAGAGGCAGAGTCTAAGCTGCCCTGGTTGGCCTTGACCTGGCTCTGTAGCTCAAGCTCAAATACATAAAGAACTCAAAAACAAATAGATATCAAGAAAACAAGCATCCCAATCTTAAAACAGGGTACAGATCTAAACAGAATTCTCAAAAGAGAAAATCCAAAAATCTGAGAAACACTTAAGCGCTCATCCTTGGTCAGCAAGGAAGGTAAATCAGAGCTACTTTGAGCCTTCATCTTTCGCCATCAGAACAGCCGAGATCAATGAAATCAGTGACGGCTCACGCTGAGTAAGAGCTACACGCACCACTGCTGATGGGAGTGCAAACATGTACGGCCACTCAGGAAACCAGGGTGGCGGTGCCTCGGCTGTGCCGCCCTTGGGCATATAACAAAGGGATGCTCCGGCCTACCACGTGCTCAACCATGTTCTTTGCTGCTCTATTCATAACAGCCAGAAACTGGAAACAACCTAGATACCCCACAACAAAAGAATGGATAAAGAAAATGTGGTACATTTACAAAACAGACGATTACTCTGCCACTTTAAAAAAAGAAGAAGAAAAGAAAATCCCAGGTAACTGGATGGAACTAGAAAAAATTCGTCCTGAGTGAGGTATCCAGAAAGACAAATATGGCATGTATCCACTTATATGCAGACATCAGTTGCTAAGTCATTGACAACCAAGCTAAAATATGTAGAACCACAGAGGTTAGGTGCAGAGTGAGGGGACAGGGGGCAAAACAGACCTTGTTAGGAAAGAGAAATAGAATAGATAGTTAGAGATGGATGGAGAGTTCTGGAATGAGAAGATCAAGTAGGGAGGGGAAAGGGAGAGGGAGATGAGATGGAAACACAGGGAGAGACAGCTAAAACTAAGGGCCACTAGATGGGCATTACAGAAACCTACAACAGTACAAGCTTCCATAGATAGATAGATAGATAGACAGACAGACAGACGGATGGATGAAGGCTATCTAAATAAATATGACAAGTAATGGAGGAGACAGAGGTTCAACTCACCATCTCTTGATCTCTTGTCACCAAATGAAGCTCTAGTCCCAGCCTGGGTTACATGTAACTGAGTTGTTAGCCAAAGGGCTCCCATGGGAATCCCAAACAACCTAGGCTATTGCCAAAACCACAGGTTGTTCTCCACAAACTGATGGCAAGTCCCCCTTGCTAAAGTGTTGGGGCAATCTTTTTACACACTGTGTAAAGCTCATCTTATGCTGATTTCTGTACTGGCAGAGATCTGAGTACAGGCTGGACTTTGGTATTGTTATTCATTCCCCGACTTTGGTATTGTTGTTCATGTGGCTGCATCATATTTTGTAAACACTCCCTTTTTCTCACCTTTTGATTGGTTTAAAACAGAGCTGGCTGGCCAATAGCTGAGGCAGGAGAAGAGAGGCAGTCCTTCCAGCAGAGATGGGAACTCAGGGAAGGAATCTGGGCAGAGGCGGGTGTGCCAGTGGACACGGAGGAAGAAATAAGTGCCAGGACTAAGACTGAGAGATACATAAGCCAGACCAGTACTGCCAGATTAGAAGAGCTGAGTCTGCCCAGCTATGGCGACTAAGCTAATGAGTATAATAAGTCCCTGCATCATTATTCAATCCACTGGGGGTCTCAAACAAAGCCCCATTTCACTAACAGCACCACCTACACAATGGAGAAGTCAAGTTGGTCCCCACATAGAGCCCTCTCCCCTCTATTCTAGAGTCTTTGGTATAAGAAGACACTCTGCACACTCCCAAAGGAAGAACACACACACAGACCCTTTCATCTACAATGCTCTCCTGTCTGCAAGATACGCTAGGGCCATGGCGGCACAAAGACTGTGGGAGTAGCCAAACAACGTCTTATTTGATGCACAACGCACTTCACAAGATGGAAAACATACCCACACTGCTTGGGGGAGCAAGAACTTAAACTACATATCCCAGGAGCCTAGGGGAAAACCAAATGCTACTGTTCTAAAAGATAACAATTATAAGCGTAGTGATAAGTTGACTCCTAATGACATTCTGCTACACTCATAGGTCAGCACTTGCTTGGCCATCATCAGAAAAGCTTCCTCCTGCAGCAGATAGGAACAAATACAGAGACTCTCAGCCAGGCATTGTTCAGAGAGTCCAAAACCATGGAAAACTCAGCCCTAAGTGGGATGTTTCTTTCAAATCCCTCCCCTCAGGGCTCAGAAGCCTGAGGAAGAGGGGGCCAGAGAGAGCGTAAGAGCAGAAGGAAAGGGAGGCACCAAGGAAACAAGATCTTCTAAGTCAACATGATCAAAGTTCACATGACTTCACAGAGACTTAGTCAGCACGCAGGGGGCCTGCACCAGGTCCTCGGTGTAGAGATATCACGGCTTCCAGTCTAGCGCTGCCATGGGGTTCCTGAGCATACAGTGAGTGGGTCTCCGGCACTTGTGCCTTCTCTTGTGTTCTTCTCATCGGTTGGTTTTGTCCAATTCTGATGTGATAATTTTCTGTTATAATGTCATATTATATTATAGTATTACATTCCTTTAGAAGCCTGTTGGGTTTCTAATGAGAGAATGGATCCAGATGGGAAGGGAGATGGGAAAGAACCGGCAGGATTAGACAGAGGAGCCATAGTCAGGATATATTACATTAAAAAATCTATTTTCAATAAAAGAGGGGGAAGTATGCTAAAACAGTAAAGCATAAAACCCTAAAACTCATCAGAATAGTGACTGAAGAAGGGAAATAATGTAATCTGGCAGTAGATTGTAGGGTGAGGAGTGGACAAATACGTCATTAAGTAAAATTCTAAAGTAATAAGAGCCCATCTAGAGCTGCAGTTTGGATAGATAGATAGATGATTGACAGATGATAGATGATAGATAGATAGATGATTGACAGATGATAGATAGATAGATAGATAGATAGATAGATGATAAGTGGACAGTAGGCAGCTGATAGGCAGAACAAACAGACATTCGTCGTGTGGACTATCTGGAAGAGCTTTGTAGATTAAATTTCCTATTGAAATCCTTCTTCAGCAGACACATATCATGAGTTATGGATAAGAGTTCAGCTGCCGAGAAGGAGACGCTGTACTTACCAGAGCACATCCCCCATACCACACTGCTGCACGGCACAGCCGGCGACGATGTGTTAGCAAACATGAGGGAAATGGGCTTCACATAAGGTCTATTAACAGAGTTTTAAAACTGCATGCCTTTCACGAATATAAAGGAAACACACAGGAAAGTGGGTTATCAGCTGTGAAAATGGAGGTGTTTTACGTAGTAAGACCAAAGCCTAGAGGGAGGCCATGACCACAGTTTAAATGTCCTTCCATTTTAGAGACAAATCCTCTATCCTTTTGTTCATTTTTTTAAGTACATAGGTATTATATATCATGTGCGTTAGACTGAGAACTGTGAAACTAATATAAGCCATAAACGTCCCACACTTTCAAGGAAGCCAAGACTTCTCGGGTTAAACAACACAGGTGAAATAAAAACCAGAAGGGGTCAAGCGAGTCAACGCAGAGGGAAGTACTTACCTATCTGTCCAGCCTTGACTTTGAAAGGAACAGCCAGTTCACTCTTCAGAAGGAAGACAAAAATTAAAGGACATCTTTCAGCACCCCGAAATCACTTCTGTACCTCAGTGATAGAGCTGAGTGCCTCGTGGCTATGACTGCTTCACTAAATGGTGGTTTTGCATAAAGAAGTTACACACAAGCAACATTATAAACAGGAAAAACAGAAGGGGGATCATAGGGAAAGTAAGTACATGAACTAGTTATTAGTAAGCGAAACCTATGGACACTTTTACCTGAAATGCAAGAAGAAAAGACCACAGTCTGTGCACGTCAGTCAGCTGAAAGCAATCACTGAGTAATTCTCTCAGATAATTCATTTAGCAAATGAGTAAATAAAACCCTAGCATACCATTTACCAAACTATCATTTCTTAGATAAATTATACATCACAATAAATAATAATAAATGTGGCCTTCTCTGGACTCTTGGGTGCTGACCCACAACTCTCCTTCATAGCAATCACAAATCTTCAGAATTACTCAATTGAGCCAGCCAGCAGATTTTCTGTTAGGCATCCCTTACCATCCGGACTTTCTGTGTGTTAACATGTATAAATCCTGTGGCCGCCTGAACACTGAACTACCACGCTGTAGGTTACAGTGCACGGAGAAGCCATCCTCATGACCAACAATTCTGCAAGCGCTTGAGGCACAGAGGAACTGAACACAGCACTTAACAAAGGAATCTGCATAAGCAGTGACTCTGTCCCCAGGGGTCAGGAAAGGCCAATCAACTTGAGCCACCTAATAAGTGCTGCCCTGGGCTCACTTTTATTCTCTTGGAATAATTTTAACAATGAATAAAGTTCCCATTTCCAAGTAAAATGTCAGGCTAGGGACACGGTACAGTGTGAAAGCAATCACCTGACACACAGAAGACACAAGGATACACAGAACCATTTAAAAAAAAAAAAGTAAATAAAATCTCACTGACAGCTGGGTGCAGTGGCACAGGCCTGTAATCCCAGCAGGGGGAAGGGGCAGGAGGATCTCTGTGAGTTCCAGGCCAGCCTGGTCTACAAATCAAGTCCAGGACAGCCAGGGCAACACAGAGAAACCCTGTCTCAAAACAAACAAACAAAACAAAGCAAAAACCCTCACTGTTTCGGTTAAATTGTGAAGGGGCTAGTTTTAACTAATGAAGTCTATAAATTACGAAGTAATTCATTACCTCTAATTTCAACTGTTCAATCTGCGTTCTGGGAATGTTAATGAATACTGTCCCCACAGTTCTATTTATACTTATTTTCTTACAAAATCTTCTCATAAATCGGAAAATAAAATAAACCGCTACTCTAACCTCTAGCAACAGAGTCGATAGGTTCTAAATTCTTAAATAAGCTTAAATAAGCAGAAACTGGCATGCCACATGGAGCCGGGGAAGGACAGTTAAGCACCGTGAGTGTCCCCTCCAGTGCGCCAGGCTCTCTTCCCTCCTGTCTCAGCCGGGTCACCAAGCCAAGCCTGGCTCTGCCACTGAACCTCAAGCATGTGAAGGAACTGAAAGTGACAACTAAGGAGATCTAGCACATGCGTGCAATCTCAGTGTCTGAGAAATGGAGGCAGGAGACCTGGAACTCACATGAGCCTTAGCCACATAGTGAACTCGAAGCTAAACTTTAGATACATGAGACCCTGTCTTAAAGAAAGAAAAAGGAAAGCAGGTATGATGTGTGATGTGTGATGTGATGAATAAATATTCTTAAGTGACACCACAGACTTCAGTTTTGCACACCGGGCTAGAGGTAGCCTCACTGTGTGGGGAACGCTGCCTTGCTTTAGCTCAACAGCAAACGATGCAAGCGCCCCACTGCAGCTAAAGCGCCTACCTTTCCCTGACAACCACCTCAGCGCTCTCTGGCAATGCACAAATCTGCATAAGCAGTGACTCTGTCCCCAGGGGTCAGGAAAGGCCAATCAACTTGAGCCACCTAATAAGTGCTGCCCTGTGCTCACTTTTATTCTCTGCACTGTTCCATAGCATCTAGATCACTGCTTAGCGCAAGCACTAACTTGTCTGGGAAATGTGTAAGGATAATTTTGAAGAAAAATGTTTCTGAAAGACAAACAGAGACAGCAAAGCTATACAATCAAATTAGGTTATGGAATGAGCTGCATTTTGAAAAAAAATATACTACTTTGATCATGGGGCATGGGGAGGACTGTAAATCTTTAATCCCATAATTTCCAATGGCCGATAGTTAAATAAAGAAGCATGTTTGGAGTGACTCAGGCACTTTATCTGGTACCTGGTACAGAAGCCTAGTAACCAAACGTTTCTAAGAGCTTGCCAAACTGACTGAGTTATTAAGCATAATTTAAAAAATAATAACCCTTACCAGAGCATTTTCTTTTATCTGCAGATTATCTAAAGCCACATTACCTGTAAAACAAAAAGAAAAAACAAGAAACATACCATTAATACAGCCATGAGTATAATATGTCACATCTCTCAAACACCAAGGACGCAGTGCTAGAGCTCAGAACACCAATGCAAGACTGTGAACACTCGGGGTCCAGCAGGAGGCAGAGGCCAGAACATGCCTGCATCATGGAACAAAACAATGCAGGACATGGAAAAAACGTTTACCGACTGGTGTTTTCTCAGAGCCTACACACCATCCAGACTGATATAACTTTTTAAAACTATATCTGCACATGTATACGCCAAACACCACCGATCAGAAACCGAACATACATGAGCTGTGGGGCCACAGGGCCACTTCCACATGTAATATCCACATGTAATATATGTTCTCTGTGTACATGGAATGTTTCCAGTTTTCTAAAGCGCATTGTTGAATGTTACAAGAGCGGCAGAGAAGCAGGTAGGAAGCCCCCAGGGATGGGCAGGAAATGCTACAGCTTTGCTCTTAGGAAGGAGGAAAAGAGCACGGCTGTTAGGCAGCCTCCACAGACCAGCTGGAAAGAGACTGAAATCTGAAACCGCCCAGTATGGCAGTGTATGCCTGCAACCACAGCACTTGGGAGATAAAGTCTGAGGGACAGCTGTTAGTCTGAGGCCAGCACGGGCTAGACAGTGCATTCCAAGCCACCCTGAACACATATACATACACACACATACACACATACATGCACGAATCTAAAGCAAAGCTATAACCCCAGCGTCAAACAGGGGCCATGACAATAAATAAAGACGAATTTTGGAGCCAGAATTAAAAGGATAGCACCACTACCAAGCACAAAGGTCATAGAGTAACCCTAAAGACTGACATTCATTCAGCATTTAGAGGAAAAGTGTGTGTGTGTATGTATGTGTGAGTGTGTGTGTGTTTGTGTGTGTGTATGTGTGTGTGTGAGTGTGTGTGAGTGTGTGTGTGTGTGTGTGTGTGTGTGTGTGTGTTTGCATGCATTACAGCGTTTATGCAGGCCATAAGAGGGTGCTAAAACCCCAAAATTGGACAGTTGTGAGCAGTCGTGTAAGATGCTGGGAATTGAACCCAGGTCCTTTGCGAGAGCAGCCAGAGTGCTCTTAACCCCTGCACCGTCTCTCTAGCCGACAGAAGTCATTCTTAAGGAGCATGCTCTCTAAAGTTACAGAAGGCCACAGACAGCTCTGTGCTTAACTGTAGTCCCCAATGTCTTACGCAGGTTATAGTCGAGGCCCCCGTTCGAGGCAACACCTATTTTCAGCCATTCAGAGCAGTCTAATGAGCTCGAAGGCCAACACAGACCCAACCCTGCTCATGAGTCCTGACTGATCCACGCAAAGACCCCACAGTCACCAGGCGTGCTCAGATCATGCACACTGAACACGGCATTTCACAACTGGCAAGCCAGTGACAAGCTCGACACATTCAGATGTGAATCTATATAAACATGTGCGTCTCGATAAAACCGTGGCTGTTTCCACCGCAGTGAGCTGTGGGTGTACAATGAAGTAACAGGCGTCGATCACTGCCGACGTCGCCAACCAAGTTTAAAGAAGTATATTTTAAAAACTGACAGAATATTGACAGTGATGATCACTGTTGGTGGGACAAAGGAGGGCTTCTTTTATTAAAGGCTTTCAGTATTTTCTAGTTTTTACAACTCCAGGTATTACTTTTAAGTAAAATCATGACACAAATTAAAATAAGGAAAAGAGGAAATAAAAAATAAAACAAAGGTATATTCTAAGTTTAATTTGGCTCAACATTTGTATATGAATTCTTCCAATACCTAACATCTCCTTTCCTTTCAGACACATAAAACTAACAAAGAACCAGCTGGGTCTGTTCACACATCCTGGATAAACGGCACAAAGGGCAGCCATAGCAATATCATCCTGCAGCTGTTTGCACTAAAGGAGGAGCCAGGAGCCCAGTAAAAAGAGAGGTAAGAAAGTCAGCAGCTTGCAGATTAGCAGCGAGCCGGGGAGTGGGGAGTGCATTCATCTCTCGGCCAGTGGCCAGTGGCCAGGCCAGGCGAGGCAGCAGCCAGGTGGCCAACACAGCCTGCGCTGTTCCGTCAGGTGCTAGTGCACCTGTTCCACTCCATGGCCCAGGAACGCAGAAGCTTCCATTGAAATCCTTTGTGCAATGGGCACATATCCTACCTAAAAGTCACCATCTCAGACAGAAATGAGCACCAGGAAAACTATCCAAAAAAGATGGTGTTTTCCTTCCAGAAACAGTAATTCCAACCCCACCAAAGCAACCTTCCGGTTTAGCTAGCTCGCCCAAGATAAGAACACTCAGAGGCCACAGGAAGTTTCTGGTGGGAAAAAAAAACAATGAATAAATAATCGTGTCTTATCTTAAAAAATAAAGAAAAGAAGCAAGGTCAGGAGAGCAAAGAATGAGAGGTTGACACGCTACACTCTACCAGCAAGGAAACACGAAGGCCAGGCACGCCATGAGGGGGCGCTTAGCCTCAAGTCCTTAGCCGCCCAGCAGAGGCCGGTAAGGAGCCCGGAACGGCCTGGGGCAGACTGACAGCACTGAGCAGCCTCGGGGCAGACTGACAGGACTGAAGGACCTGGGGAAGGAGTGCAGCCCAGGAGCCCCGTTCTAAAGGAGGCCCGCGCGCTGCTCACTAAGACACTACAGGCCTGCGCGCTGCTCACTAGGACACTACAGGCCACCCGTGCTCACTAGGACACTACAGGCATTCTGTATGAGCTCACACTGCTGAAAGTTCCCCAGGAAGCTTCAGAGCCAGTGCTGAAGGGTATTTTAACAACATACAGCTGAATCAGAATGAACGAAATAATCCTTGCTAATGAATTAAAGACAGAAATAAACACAGCCCATTCCACTAGCAGCTTACACCATCGCTACACAGGAGATAGTTGTGAAACTGGAAGCAACAACCAAGTTAAAGAGCAGAGGGGTGGAGGGATGGCCCAGTGGTTAGGAACATTTGCTGCTCTTGGTGAGGACCCAAGGTCAGGTCCCAGCACCCATGCTAAGCCGCTCACAGCCACCTATGATTCCAGCCCCAATGGACTCCAACACCCTCTTCTGGCCTCCCGGCCTCGGCAAGGGTTAGACACATACATAGGGCACATACATACATGCAGATGCTCAAATTGGTTTTGGGTTTTTTTTTTTTTTTAACCAAATGGAATTATCATACTAAGCTCTAAGTCCAAGAATAGTTTTATACACGTACTCATCTACACAGTAAACATAGGAAACCCAGTGTTCCTCTGGGTTTGGTGGCACACGCCCGTCCACCCAGCACTCACTCAACAGTGGCGGTCGACACTAAAGCTAGCCTGTGCTGCACCGCGAGCTCAAGGCCAGCTGCATTACACGGCTATGAAACAAAAAGGACGAAGGGTGTAGCTCAATAAACGGAGTGCTGGCCTAGCACGCAAGAAGTTCTGGCTCTGTCTTTAGCAAGCACAGACCTGGTGTGCGGTGGCACAGCTGTAACCTCGATGCTGAACAAAGGCAGGGGCACCCTAGGCTACATAGGGAATTCAAGGCTGGCCTGAGCTACACAAGACTGTCTCAAAAAAAGAAAAAGAAAAAAAAAGGAAGAAAGAAAAATAGTGTCGATATTACATACTATCAACTGGAAATAATCTCTGTGATTTCAGAGGCTTAAGCTGCATCCCCTACAGTATTTAACCCCTTAATTTACATAAATCCCCAATGCAATCATGAGCTAACTCCTCACCAGTGTCCCTCATCACTGCACTCCATAAACACTAACTACAGGGCAGAAACAACTACAGTGAGCCCGTCAGTTGACATTTCAAAAAACATGTTCAGATGTGTTCTATTACCAGACGGACCCTCACAGCCTCCTGGCCAGGGGGCAGAGGGCACAGACACATCAAGAAAGAGAAACTGGTGCCGGGCCTGGTGGTGCATCCCTTTAATCCCAGCACTCAGGGAGGCAGAGGCAGGTGGATCTCTGTGAGATCGAGGCCAGCCTGATCTACAAAAGAGTCCAGGACAGCCAGGATAACACAGAGAAACCCTGTCTCAAAAAAAAAAAAACAAAAAGAAGGAGGAGGAGGAGGAAAAGGAGGAGGAGGAAGAGGAGGAGGAAGAAGAGGAAGAGGAGGAACAGAAGAGAGGTTTACAAATGGCCTAGGGAGACCATGGCAACCTACACTCGGAAGAGGCACCAGCCAGTCCTCTGACACTCAGTACCATGTCCAGCACTGTAGAGGGTTCAGTCCCACCAGAATAAAGCTGCTTCCGTTACCACACAGTAGCCAGACTCTGCCCTGAGGGGCTGTTGGTGCCACTCTGGGCCTTTACATTTTAAAGGCTATATAAAAATCCACAAATGAGTGGAAAGGGTAGAGTCACAGCAGCCGGCCATGCTAGACCTTCGCTCTAAAAGCAGTCCCTATGCTCGCTACATTCCAGAACTATTCCAGGAGCACACGGACCTCACTCCCACCTCTGTGTTATCACCCGAAGGAGCCGATGTTTAAGCAAAAGGGGTGCTTTCCCCAAGGTTGCACCAGTGCTGGGCCACTGTACTAAGAGCAGACCCTCTGTCTCCTTTTCTCTCCTTCTTTCTTTCTTTCTTTCTTTCCTTTTTTTTTTTTTTTTTGAGATGGGGTTTCTTTATGTAGCCTTGGCTGTCCTAGAAGTCACAGAAATCCACCTGCCTCTGCCTCCTAGATGCTGCACCACCACTTTCCAATTGTTGGTCAGTTCTTAATATAAAGCATAAAGATTAATCCAAACTATGATACAATTTTAAAAAATTAATGATCATAAAATAAAAACATGAGGCCCTAGTTGAGCCACGTGGCCTAAAACAGCGACAAACACCTATGCAGTGCTGTGTGGCCGCGCTGGGTTTCTCCGGCCTGTCTACAGCATGCGTACCCAGCTTTTCCTTCACGTACATCAAATGGTCCCCAGCCGACGCTCATCTCCCACGGAAATGAGCTCAGCCACCGAAGCAGTCTGCAAAAGCATGGGCCAATTTGTTTCAATGACTCATGTTTTCACAAATACCGAAGAAAATATTGTACTAATACCTCTCAAATGAGTTGAACTATCTGACCCCAAACCGAATCAATCCAGATGGTTTCAGTTGGGAGTTTGCTGTGCAGCGCAAAGGAAGTAACTGAATCTTACTTTCCAGTTTTCTGTTGAAACAAGAAGTCTTGGCAGAGAAAAACAGCACTGTGATGTCACCAAGACTTTCTCCTCTCAAGCACCACAGAGCCTAAAACCCAAGATACTCCTTCGCTCGGTAAGGCTTCCTAGCAAATAGTTTCAAAGCACCAGCCTCTGGCTCTATTTTAAAAAAGGAGTGAATTTTTAATTAATGGTGGTCCTATTTAAATAAACAGAAAGGTGTATCCTTTGCTTTGATATATTATCCTAGCTTTTTTTTTTTTTTTTTTTTTTTTTTTTTGGTTTTTTGAGGCAGGGTTTCTCTTGTATAGCCTTCTCTGTCCTGAGCTCACTTTGTGGACCAGGCTGGCCTCGAACTCCCAGAGATCAGCCTGCCTCTGCCACACTGAGCACTGGGATTGCAGGCATGCGCCACCACACCCAGCTCCTAATGAATTTGTGTTGCTCATCTTATGTGCTACAAACAAGCTAATGTTGCTTCCACTACATCAAGTGTTGACTAAGAAAAGGGCTTTAAAAAAAAAAGGCCTCCTGGGGCTGGGGACTTGATCTCAGTGCTCAGTAGTTAAGGGGACCCGAGTTAGTCCCCAGCTCCCCTCTCTTCCCCCCCCCCCCACCACCATGGTGGCTCACAACCATTCCTAACTCCAATTCCAGAAAATCAGATACCCTCTTCTGGCCTCAACCGGCACTGCCAAAAACATGGTGCTCACACATGCATACTTATAAAACACTTACATAAAATAAAACCCTTTAAAACAACGACAACAACAATCAGTAGTTTAGAAGTACTTAGAGATTACAGTGTTTTCTATAATGAGGCTAAAGAAAGTAAAAACAAATCAAACAATTGTTTTTTTCTGTCTTGCTGGCCCCTCGCATAGTAAATGTGATTTTTGCCTTGTATTCTGTGACTGGCTCTTCACCATGAGCAGGGATGGGAGAAGGCAGGCCAGAGCTGAGCGCTGGGCCAGCAGCCTCACACTGGCTGCAGGCAATGCAGCACCGCTCACCTGAGGAAGGGCTCAAGGCTGCTCCAACCTTGCTCAGACCACAGATGCCCTCAGCCAGAGAGGACACAGGACACGCGCACCTCGCTTCCCATCAGCGACCCGCCAAACGCCCTACACCTGGTCGAGGATAACTTCCTGTCCAGTTTCCTCGTCCTCGCTCTCCTTTCTCCTGCTGCTTTCTGCTAGCAAGACAAGCAGCTAGCTGCGAATCTACAATCTGAAACAGTCCAAATCCAAAACCTGTGGGTGCTGACAAGTCGCCACAAACAGGAAACCTACACTCCCAGCCTTACATACTGCACTGCTGTCAAAATGCAGCACAGAGAAAATAATGATTGGCTACAGGCACGATATGGCATATGAAATAATAACTGCAGGCTATATGCACTCTATGAATATGAACCCTGAATGTTATGTGAATGTGGATGCCATCCTCAAGAAGTCACACTATACACTTACAAATATTCCAAATTCTAGAAAACAAAGCACAGAATCTACAGCAATCCTGGTCCTCAGCATCTGGAATAGGAACTCTACCCAAAACTGTGGGCCGACAGGGAAGGGCTCGCAGGGTGGAGGACAGGACCCGAAACCATGCAGCAGAGACTGGCTCACAGGGCTGTGAACTCTGTGTGCACTACACGCCGGTTTCTGTTCCTGGCACCACAGCCACCCCTGGCATCCTCCACACCACCCCGAGGGCTTAGTCCACTGGGTTAAGGGAAGTGAAAACCACAGAGTCCTGAACGGGGGCTGCTCCAGCTCCTCCACAGTAAGCAGCTTTAAAAAATCAAATTGGCAGAGTCTACATTGTAACAACACTACTTAGCCCAAATTGCAAAAGATCTGGCATTTCGACACACTGTTTTAGAAACAAGTTGCTCTTAAAAACAATTAAGTCCTGGATACCTCTCAAACAGCTAAGGGCTGTGTAATTTATCTGCTGGTACCAGTTTGTGGGGATCAAAAGTCTAGATAAGCATCGTCGGCTGTCAACACCTGCGGACCAGCCACACGTCACAGCCTTTGAAAGCTGTCCTTCGCTGCTACAGAAAGCAGGAGCACTGTCAAGTATAAACTCAGTTTGGGGGCAGGCCGTGGGAGGGGATAAAAGACACTGGCACTCACATGTGATGCTAGCAGATGCCTGGTGTCAGAGGAAACACGCTTTAGAGCAAGCAACAGGAGGCTGTCCACCTACCACTACCACCTGCCACTAACATCTGCAAAAGCCTTCCGCCACAGACGCTACGTATGCTCTTTACAGAGCAGGAAACTGAGAGAATTAAGACATTTTCCTCTGGGGCCTGTTTCTACTACACCAAGGTTTTGTTGTTGTTGTTGTTGTTGTTGTTGTTGTTGTTGTTGTTTAATGTATTTTTGCCTAAACCACTTTCAAAAATATTTAAGAACTCTTTGGCATTAAATAATCTTTCAAGAATAAAATCCAAGGCATGAGGTGGTGGCACACACCATTTATTACAGCGCTCAGAAGGCAGAGGCAGGAGGATCTCTGTTAGTTTGAGGCCAGCCAGGTCTACAGAGCAGGGTCCAGGGCAGCCGGCCAAGGCTCCACAGCAAAACTATGTCTCAAAAAGCCAAAAGAATAAATTCCAAAAGCCAGCCACAAAGTTTAACAGCCTTTATGTCCCTCTGAAGTTTGTCTTCGGTGTTGTTGCCTCTGCTTCTTCAGCTCAAATAATTATTGCTTTTGTATATATTGTAGCTGCACGTGGAGCTCCGAGGACAACTTGTAGGAGCCAGGTCTCTCCTTCTGCCAAGTGCATCCTGGAAGCTGAACTCGGGTAGCCAGGCTTAGAAACAAGTACCTTCACCCACTGAGCCAGCTCTCTTGCTGGCCTTGTTTGTTCTCTATTTAAAAATCAACGTCCAGGGGCTAGAGAGATGGCTCAGAGGTTAAGAGCACTGACTGCTCTTCCCGAGGTCCTGAGTTCAATTCCCAGCAACCACGTGGTGGCTCACAACCATCTATAATGAGATCTGATGCCCTCTTTGGTGTGCAGGTGTACATGCAGGCAAAGTACTGTATACATAATAATAAATCTTTTTTAAAAAATCAATATCCAGAATATATAATCTGATTCTAAGCATTGTAATAATTTTTCTCTTCTTTTCCATGCTACAAATTTCTTCTGTGGGTTTCATTATTTGGCTGTCTCATAGGCCCAACACAATGTTTTTCAAATTATAGCAACACTATATTTTGACTCTGGAACCTCGGTGGGCACGTCAAAACAAAGGCCACGCATTCTTACAGACATGCTACATGTCAGTCATTTAAGATACCTGTTTCTCTTGCTAGACATATCTTAAAGAGTAACATGTTTTCTCTAGATCCTCTTTTACTCCTTACTAAAATCTGTCCACCCAATGGGTCTCATTATATGCAGGAGACAATCTCTATTTTCTCCTTAGACCAGCTCCTCAGTCACTATGCAGGGCTGGACAACCCTCCGTTACAGCTCTCTTACAGACTTACAAACTGCCCATCCCTCACACTGCTAGGTGGTGGTGGTGGTGGTGGTTTTTGTTTGGTGTTGTTTTGTTTGTTTGTTTGTTTGTTTTGAGACAGGGTTTCTCTGTGTAGCCCTGGCTGTCCTGGACTCGATTTGTAGATCAGGCTGGCCTTGAACTCACAGCGATCCGCCTGCCTCTGTCTCCCTGAGCGCTGGGATTACAGGCGTGCGCCACCACATCCACCTAATGCCAGATATTTTTAGCAGCATCCCTAGGATCTACCTAGCACATGCCAGCAGCACACCTCCTGGATCAAAAGCATTTTAGGCACTGCCAAACACATCCTGACAGTGAAAACAACTGCTACGGGCTAATCTAATATGCCAGTTAAGATTTGCCAACTTATTCTCCAAATAACAAAAATAAATAAATAAATGTGTGACATTTCTACAGGAAGAATCCTCTTATTCTAAAGTTTCAAACATGGAAAAGTTGAAGGGGCAAGGAAAAAAAGCAATGACACATAAACACTATCTGTTAACACACATACAGTTTTTATAAAGGGCTACACATAAATTTCAAATTTTCTTGAAAAGTTTTGTCAGCACTTTGGATGTCTTATCAACAATTTCATTAATATCCCATTTGTTTATCACCAACCCCCTCCACACCAAATAAAAGCTAGCGTCAGTTTCTCTTAGCAGTACTGCCTGAGCAACAGTCAACTCAGACTTGTCCTTCTATTTTCAGGAGGATTTGGATTAGAAGACAGCGAGTTGAGCAATAACTACAAAGCACATGACATCCAGAAACCATTCGTCAAACTTTGCAAGAGCTGAGCTGGGAGCTGACAAAGCACAGTCAATGACTGTTCCCAGGCCGGCTGCTCGGGCACCCTGCACAGTTATTGCAGACTTCCGGCAGAGTATCATATCCTTAAAAAAATGAAATAAAATGGAGCTGGGGTTACAGCTCATCAGCTGGGCAACCGACAAGGTCTGGAGTTGGGTCCCCAGCACCATGAAATGAATTAAAGCAGAAAACAGAATAAAGAAAAGTCGTCTTCCTAGGTCTCACTGACGACAGCGAGGCGGGAGGCGTGGCAGAGCGCTGCAATGCTTAAATTCGGTGTGAGTGAGCTCGAAACCTTCATGCTAGCTTCACTGCCAAAACTGTTTACAGACGAAACTACACAACACTGATGCTAGCATGCCCAACTCCTAACTCTAAAAAGTAAAAGTGAGTAGGTTTGATTGTGAGGGAATCTTCAACCCAGATATTTTATTTCATTTTTAAATGAACCTAGACACGGGACAGTACAAACACCGTGGTCAGTGGTGAGTGGTGGTCAGCGGGAATACTATCAAGTCAGGTATGATTTAACCCCTTCGGGCCATACAAGCGCCTTCTCCCTGGAAGCTGAAATAAAGAAACAAAGGGCCTTACAGTAAATGGCTTGTCCAACTCAGCAGCAGGCCTGGGACCATAGGGGTAAAAATGACCTGAAGCACTGTCTTCAAATGTTTTACAAAGAATAACCACACTACTGCAAGAATTCTGAAGAAACACTAGACTCCCTTCCCACCCCCCTGCAGAAGGATATTGACACATAACTCCTTTTAAAAACTTTTCCTTTTGCATTATGAAGCAGAGATGGGCACACGAAGTATGCCTTTATGGGAGATCATGAACAGGAACCTATTTTAAAATACAACATGTACCGGGCAGTGGCTGCGCACGCCTTTAAGCCCAGCCCTCGGGGAGGCAGAGGCAAGCAGATCGCTGTGAGTTCGAAGCCAACCTGGTCTACAAAGTGAGTCTAGAACAGCCAAGGCTACACATATAAACCCTGTCTCAAAAACCCAAAATAAATAAATAAATAAATAAAATACAACAGGCTCCTACGTAGCTCAGGGTACAAGTCAAACAAGTTGTAATCCAATGACAGCACTGTCTGCTAAAAGTCAGGTGCCTCTCTCTAATCATTAGTTGTAGGAGCCCGGATTTGTGACAGACATGTGAAAATCCTTAACCTACTAATGGGAGGTAGTAGCAATACACAAGCCTAGCAGATGGGAACAGTCCATACATTTTTGCTTTGTGACTGTGTTTCTCCTAACCTCATTATAAACTGACTTCGTAGCTGATGATGGACCTGAATTTTAAAAACACATCTATTCAAAACCATCTCAACAAGTTAGCCAACATAAAATGTATTGAGATGCACTTTTGTTTTATTTTTATTTTATTTTATTTTGTACTCCATTAGAAGAAGAGCTCATCTCCAAACCAATGCATTTATACGCAGAGCATGTCACCACGTTTCAAGTACCAAACAGCTGGCTTCCCCATTGGCCAGTGCCAACCAGACAGGGCAAGCCTGTTCTTAAATAGCCAACAAACGCAGCTCCATCCATTTAAGCTGCCTGCTGATGTTTAATTTCCTCCCAAAGCTGACAAAATTCTCAAGCCTTATAGTAACTTAGGAAATATTTTTTTAAAAAAAATACTCCCCATATCCCCCAGACACCCAGTATGTGCTGGTATTTTGTGGGGCTGAAGAAGCTAGAAGCAGGCATTCTGCCTCTGAGCTACACTCCCAAATCCAAGTTTACTGAAGGATGCAGAAGCAGGCTGTTTATCACAAGACTTTTCTCCTCCTAATCTCCAGGATAATAACCTTGGCAGGTCTTGCAGCACTTGCACCCAAGCAGACAACCTTACTTAAAGATGCCTCCCGCCAGCAGCTTAAACATCTATCTCAAAACAGAAAAAAACAAAAAAAACAAAAACAAAAACAAAACTGCACGGCCCTCTGACTAACGAGGAAGTGGCCCAAAACAGTGACTCATGGTAGGAATCCCTAAATTAAGAGTCCTTGGGGACAAGGCACACCTTTCTTCTCACTGTCACCTCTGCCCATCCCACAAAGCCAGGTCTGGGACCCAAAGGAGAAGGGAAGCTCGGTCCCGGGGCCATGAGATGCAAGGGGAGACAGGCTGGCACCGTACGGAGCATGAGCCGTGCTCTGACGTCCTCTGCTGAGGTAAATAATTACATATCCCCTACCCCCCTGTTTTATGCCGAGGGGTTAGGGAGAACCTCTGAGCAGCGCGCTGCCCCTGCGCGGGGACGTCGAGCGCAGGGACATGCCCAGCGGGGTCCCCGGGGTCCCCAGGCTCCCCGACGCTCTCATGCCGGCCGGCCCGCCGTGGCATCGCGCTTACCGCCCCAGATCCCCAGCTTTAGCTGGGACTTGTTCAGGTTCTCCACGTAGTCCCCTAGGAAGCGGTTCAGCAAGTCGGCGACCACCGACTCCAGCACCATGGCGGGGACGAGGAGGCGGGAGAGGGAGGAGCCGGAACGCAGCGCGCCGCGGTGGGCGGTGGCCCGCGCAGAGACTGACAGCCAAGGCCCGCCCCGCGCCGCGCGTGCGCGACGCCGCCAGTGCGCAGGCGTGTCCCGACCCACCCACCCTGCGTTAGACAGGGGGCCGACATAAGAGAGAGGGAGGCCTGAGGCAAGTCACTGTGGGTTCGAGTCCCGAACATCTCGTAATCCGGGCATAGCAATGCACTCCTCTTAACCCCAACACTGGGGAGATTAGACGTAAATTCAAGGTCATCCTTGGCTACATAGCCACTTCAGGGCCAGAGTAAGCAATTGAGGCCCTGTATTAGATTTTTTTTTTTAAAGTAATAAAATAGACTGGTGAGATGGCCCCGAGGGTAAAGGTGCAAAACCTGAAGATGTGAGTTCAATTCCTGAAACTCGATGGTGGAAGAAAACAGCCGACACCCTCAAGTTGTTCTGACCTTCTCACTTCATTATGCCTTGCATGCACAGAAGCACACAAAGCCAAAGCCAAGGCCACAGAGTAAGATAACGTCTAAAAAATAAACAAAGCAGGGCATGGCGGTGCTGTGAATTCCAGACCAGCCTGGTCTACAAAGCGAGTCCAGGATAGCTAAGGCTACACAGAGAAAGCCTTGTCTCAAAAAACCAAAAAATAAATAAATACATACATAAACAAGCAAGTAAATGTAATTTAAAAATAAAGGCTGAGTGTGGCAGCACTCAAAGGCAGGTGGATCTATTTGAGTTCAAGGACAGCTTAGTCTACATAATGAATTCCAGACCATCCAGAGCTACACAGTAAGACTCTGTCTCAGATAGATAGATGCTGGATACATAGATAGATGAGAAAAAATTTAAAGGAAAAAAAAGAAGGAAGGAAGGGGGAAAACAGTGCAATCCTTAACCATTTTTTTCCCTTGCTGTCAGACTAAGCCTAGACCCTCTCAGCTTTCCTGTGTATGACCAATGAACAGCAAATCTGCCTGGTATGTAGTGTTTGTGTGCCCTGGATTTTTCTGTCTCCCTTGGACAGGCTCACTGGTGTCTACAAACTGGCCCCCTACCCTCCAGCTTTTTTTGTTTTCTTTATTCTTCAAAGTGACACAGAGGTCATTTTCGAGAGCACAGATGAGTCTGTTAGGTGCCTAGTAAAAACTAATAACCTGATACTTACAACGCCCTCTTCACTCCTGTCCAACAGCTCCCAGCATTTAGAACACTCTCTTCGGCCTGCCCTAAAGTTCTTTCTAATCATCCCCGTGGGGTGATTAATCACCTGACACCACATAGAGTCGCCCGGAGGATAGGCCCTGGGCAATGCCAGTCGCGGATTACCTTGATTTGGACAAGCAAGATGGGAAGGCCTGCCCACTGAGCGTGGCACCATTCCCCAGGGAGGAGCCTGACCTGCATAAAGAGGAGAGAGTGCAGCACTAGATTCTCTGTCTCTGACTGTGTCTGTCTGTCTGTCTGTCTGTCTGTCTGTCTGTCTCTCTCTCTCTCTCTCTCTCTTTCTGTCTCTGTCTCTCTCTCTCTCTGTCTCTCTCTCTGTTTCTGTCTCTGTCTCTCTCCGTCTGTCTGTCTGTCTGTCTATCTATCTATCTATCTTCCTCCTTTCTTTATCATGAGTGCTATGTGACTGCTTGCTTCAAGTTCCTAATGCCTGGACTGCCACATCATGATGAGTTGCTGTACCTAAAACTGTGAGCCAAAATAAGCCCTCCCTTCCTTAAGAAGCTTCTGTCAGGTGTGTTATCACAGCCACAGACAAGCACCTAACCCACCTCCTAAGCCTCTCGCTGTCCATCCTCGTCCCCTCAGCCTAGCCTCCTGCTGACTCTTCCCTGAGCGGGGTTTAAGGGAACGACATCGGTTGCTGTTGATACGGGGCATGCAATAAAAAGCAACAGAAGAGTGCAAGGCTGTTCAGAAGACAGTGGGCGGGGAAAGAGGACACAGGGCATGGTGTGGTCAAACCAGTATAAAAGAAAGTACAGCCTTGTGAGGGGTGTGAGCAATCCTGGCCCTCCAGTGTGGAAAATATTCCCTTATGAGCTTAATTCTGTTTTATCACGGTTTTTTGTTGTTTTGTTGTTTTTGGTTTTTGTTTTTTACCCATATCCCATGAGTTCTGTCATTAACAGTCACCTTCCTGTCTCACTAACAGTTTGGTTTGCTTTTTGTTTTGGTTTGGTTTGGTTGGTCAGTTGGTTGGTTGGTTGGTTGGTTTTTCGGGACAGGGTTTCCTTGTGTAGCCTTGGCTGTCCTAGTGAGGTAATTAATTTTAATAGGAAAGTGCTAGATAAAAATGTAGCAGTAATTGAACTTCACAAACGCTAACTGACTCCCTCCAAACCACGCAGGCGTTGCTAATTTCCGTCTCTCCACACCCACCCTTCCCTCTGCCAATGGTCACTCAGTTTAATCACTACCAGGCTATCAGCCATTCTCAGATCTCTTTTAAAGGTCACTAACAGAATTTAAAAACAAAAAACAAAAAACAAAAAAACAACTTGCCGGGTGTGGTAGCACAGGCCTTTAATCCCAGCAGGCAAGTGGATTGCTGTGAAGTTAAGGCCAGCCTGGTCTACAAAGCAAGCCCAGGACAGCCAAGGCTACACAGAGAGACCCTGTCTCGAAAAACCAAAAGACAAACAAACAAACTTGGAGTAGAATATTCAAATATTTTAGTGCAAATAATGTAATCTGTACTAATAAGAGCTTTGAAAACTCCCCCAGTTTCCACTGTCAGCCTGTGTGGAGATGCTGATGCTGGTTATGTTCCTCTGGTAACAGCCCAAATCCTCCACATTTCTTCAGAAATCAAACATGTACATCCCACCAGGCGTGGTGGCGCACGCCTTTAATCCCAGCACTGGGGAGGCAGAGGCAGGCGGATCGCTGTGAGTTCGAGGCCAGCCTGGTCTACAAAGTGAGTCCAGGACAGCCAAGTCTACACAGAGAAACCTTGTTTCAAAAAAACAAAAACAAACCAAAACAAACATGTACATCCCATTTTACTGCTTAAAGAATTTCTGAGCCAGGCAGTAGTGGCGCGCGCCTTTGATCCCACCACTAGGGAGGCAGAGGGAGATGGATCTCTGTGAGTTCAAGGCCAGCTTGGTCTACAGAGTGAGTTCCAGGACAGCCAGGGCTACACAGAGAAACCTTGGCGGGGGGGGGGGGGGGCGGCAAATTTCTGACACTAAACTGGACAAGGAAATCCCATAAGGCCTCAACACTAGACAAAGAAGCATAGACAACTGCAAAGGCTGATAGAAGGAGAGGTGGCCCTCCCCAGGGAAGAGCACAGCATTGGCTGCCCAGGGACAAACAGTCAATCCTGAAACATGTGTACACACAACATTACAAGGACTGACAGGTTATATAAATTAATATATATGTATATATATATCATATTTGTGTGCAACAACAACTGATGAAAAAGGCTGTGAGTTTGAAGGAGAATAAAGAGCGTACATAGGAGGGTTTAGAGAGAGGAAAGTAGACAGATAAATATTGTTATTATAATCTCAAAAATAAACAAATAAAAGGAAAAAATTTAAGAACTTCATACATGATACTACAGCCACACCATTTCAGTCCCACCCTATCCCTCCTCGTCCCTTTCTTCCCCCAAAGATTTGTTTGTTATTTGCACAGTATTCTGTCCACATGCCAGGAGAGGGCACCAGATCACATGAGCCACCATGTGGTTGCTGGGAATTGAACTCTGGACCTTTGGAAAGAGCAGCCAGTGCTCTTAACCTCTGAGCCATCTCTCCAGCACACCCCATCCCATTTTTTAAAAGGCATAACTAATATTTAAAAAACACCATTAGGTGCTAAACTCAGTGGTTAAAAGAAATGGTTGCTCTTCCAGCGGATCCCAATTCCATTTCCAGCACCCACATAGCTGTCCCCAGCCATCTGCACTTCCAGGGGATCCAGTGATCTCTTCTGACCTCTGTGGGCACTGTACACGTGATGCACAGATGTACATACATTCAGACGCTTGCACATAAAACAAAATAATCATTTTAAATATTAAAGCACTGTCAGAGCCAGACAGTGGTGGCGCACGCCTTTAATCTCAGTACTCGAGAGTCAGAGGCAGGCAGATCTCTGAGTTAGAAGCCAGCCTGGTCTACAGAGTAAGTTCCAGGACAGGCAAGGCTACACAGAGAATCCCTGTCTCACGGGGAGGAGGTGAGGAATCAGCACCCAAAGTACAGCCTTATTAGGGAAATAAATTGGAATCATAGGCTAAGTAAAGAGAATGAAAACCATAGTGATTGCAGCTATTACTTGCTTTTTAAACCAGAATTAATGAAGGTTAGAACACCTTAGGTTGTCTCGTGACTTTTTCCTGTGTATACCTGCACAGAGAGAGAGAGAGAGAGAGAGAGAGAGAGAGAGAGAGAGAGAGATTGAGGGGGAGGTCTAAGAGGATGAAAGACTGTATGACAAGGAAGCTTTGAGAACATCTGGTTAGTCTAACCACCTACGTCAGTGGTTCTCTTCCTAATGCTGAGACCCTTTAAAACTGTTCCTCTGTGTTGTGGTGACCCCCCCCCCCAACCATAAAATTATAGTGTTGGTATTTCATAACAGCAAAGTTGCAAGTGTTATGAACTACAATGTAAATACCTGATATGTGACCCCCAAAAGGGTTTATGCACCTGGCAGAAGACACTGAAGACCAGAGAGAATTCAGGGGCTCACCCAGTGTTCCACCAGTTAGTGACCATAAAGCCCCAGGTCCTGCACTCCATACTTTGTAGGGCGGAAAGAGATGTGTGAATCAGAGCACCAGCTGATCATCTCTCTTGCTTTCTAGACACCTAACCTCCTGTGTGCTGTTTTGTAAATCTGGTGGGTTGTGGTTGTTGTTTTTATTGACACGGAAAAGTTGTTTATTTTAATAGGTATGACACAATGTGATTTAGGGTTCATCTATATATATCAAGACATTTTCTGACGAGGATAATTAACATAGACATCACTTTAAGCCTGTATTTGCCTGTATGGTGAATGCATTCAAAGTCTTTTCGAGCCGTTTTCAGATATACGCAATGCACTATGTTGGCTATCTTCACCCTCCTGTGCCACAGGACACATGTCTCCCCTCCAACTGTCCTGTTATCCAGCCTCTCCCAACCCACGCTCAGTAAATCTGTTTTTAAACGTTCAGTTCCTATTTACTCCGAGGGTCCACCCAGCCACAGTGGGTGGTGTGTTCACAGACCCATCCCTGGATATCCCCACGGCTACAGGCACGAGCGCAGAATGATCTTGCCCTTCTGGTGTGTTCTGGACACCTGGCTGGGCCACATCACACCAACCTCCCAAGTACTGGGTGGCTCTTGCTTCCGTTGTTAAGTAAAACATGAGACTTATGTGGTCACAGAGGAGCGGCCTATGAGGACACTTCTCGGTTGTTTTCAAGAAATGTTATACAGGAAATGTTTCCAAGGTGTTACTAAAGAAGCCGCACCGTTAGTAAAAAAACAAAACAAGCCCGCCTTGCTTGGCTGGGCAGAGAGATGTTTTTCAAGAATTGCAGTGTGAATCAGCTAATTCCTGGCTAAGCGAGTGCGTGCGTGATGACAGTAACAACAGCTGTTTAGCCAGCACGTGCTGCCCAGGGAGTTCTCAAGGATACCTCTACCCTGACCACAGTCTAGGTGGTAGATATGACCTCTACCATCTACGTGCTGGGTTCAACAAGTCAGTGACCTTGAGTCACAATTTCTCAGGCTGAGTTCCCCCATAGTCCTTGTCATTTTAACCAACATCAGGGACAGCATGGACTGGACAGCACTTTCCCTCTGGGAGGAAACGAGTTTGAACATATATATGTACATGGCCTTTAGGTATAACTTAGCAATTACTCTCTCACAGACTGAACCTTGGTCCAAGAATTTGAGCCAGGGCTAGAGGTGATAATATAAAAGAGAAGCTAGTCACAGCCATGGTAAACCCAGCGACCCTCTCCGACCCTCCCTATCAGACTAAACATTAAATACAGTCCAAAGTCCCTTGACCTGGAAGAGATGGTTTCACACCTAAAAGCACTTGCTCTTGTAAGGGACCCGAGTCTGGTTTCCAGCACCCACAAGGGGCAGCACACAGCTACCTGTAACTTCAGCTCCAGGGAATCCATCGCCCCCTTGTGGCCTCGGTGGGTATCTGCATGAAGGTGCATGAGTGTGCTGTGTATGCAAAATAAAATATTTTTACACTTTTCCTTTTCACTACTGCCTTGGCTAGATGGAATTCAATTTTTTCTACTTTGCTGTTTCCTTCCTCTTCTACGAGTTGAAGATAAGCGGATGGGGTGTCTGGGCCAGCATGGATTCATGTGTCTACCATGGCGGTTAAAACCCAGGAAGGATCAGTAACTTCTGCTTTAAACACATGAATGAACTAAGGAATGTTTAGCGTAATAACAATGGACATAACAGCCAGTATCGTGCATGTCAGGTCCTGTTCGTTCGCATTACCTGTCTTATCCAAGGGCAAACCTATGAGCTGTGTATTATCGTGGTCTTTACACTGGACGCCAAGGCTGGGAAACATTCAGTAACTTGCTCAGAGTGAGATGCTGCTCTTCGGTCATGATTTCCAAGCCAACTTGCTTACCTGCTGTCAGTGTCCCCACCACCATCGTAAATAACCGTACTGATATTCACTGCTCCTGTGTCTTTAGCGTTTGCTATGTCCCATGCACACTGCATAACAATATGCATTAATCCCCTAATAACTCATTTACTATTCACTAGTAGGCATTCCTTCCATTTCCTTTCTTTAATGACAATGGGCAACTTACTAAACCTCTGAAACGCTGGGGGTCTCGTTTGTTTGTTTGTTTATAAATCATGGATAATTGGAATTCCTAAGGTTCCTGTGACAACCTAGAGATGAAGCCATCTAGTGCATTGTATGTCCCGGAAGCAATGCACACAGGTCTTGCCCCAAGCTGAAGCCCCCTTTTGCCTAAGTTCCCCTTAATTCACCCAACGCTGCTTGGAGGGGCCATTCTCTTGCATCTTAGATATACCCCATGTCCAAACACTAACCAAAATAGCTCAGGATCTCTGTCAGCTCAAGCTGCCAACAACTCTTAAAGGATAAACACTGAACTGTCAGAAGAAAAGATGGGGGTCTCAGATAGGCACAGTCCCCAAAGGCCAAACATGGTCGGTGGTATCGCCAATGGATATACCAATGGCTGCATGTATGGAGTATATTGCCCTAATTAAAAATTATCATCTAGGTTTTAAAAGGCGGTGTACACTAGGTGATTTCTTTACATAGGAATACACCCCTGTGACCCCACCCAAGACAAATATGGAACGTTTCCGGAACCCCATATGCCCCCACCCACCCACCCACCCAGACTGATTTAAAATCAACAGAGAAAGAACCTCTAAAATCAGAACTGAATGCAGAAAGGAAAGAACTTTCAACGCTAGGCAGCAAGAAAGTTGGATATGAGAAAGATCACTGGGTAAGACAAACTGACTCCGGGCTTCTGACTGGTGCATGCAGAGTGCTTCTGTGCAGTCACGCTTGTTTTGTCCATCCGTCCTTACAGGCTGCGACACGGTCCAGACTTAATCCTGTTTTCCATATGAGGAAACAAACTTGTCCAGGGTTTTGAGAACAGCAGAACTGGCTGCAGGATCAGCTCAGCAAATCCAGCCACGTGGCAGAGGGACCTGGGAGGGCGAGCATCAGGTTACCAGGCAGCACAGTGACAGCTGTATAAAAGCCCGGACCAGCTGTCCTGAAACATTAGCGGTCCACCCTACCGCGGGCGCGCGCGCTTTGAATTTCTCAGCGTTTCTCTCGGGTTCGAAAACCATCTGACTCCAAGCACCAAGGTATATGAATGGGGAACCCAGTTACCTCCTGGGTGTGAGACTCGGGTGACCCGAAGCTCTCTGGAAGGAGCCACCGTTTCTGGTGTGCGTGTGCGTGTGCGTGTGTGTGTTAGCGCTGAGGACTGGACCTTTAAGGTTTCAGGAAACGGATGCACAGGTGCTCAAAGCAAAGCGCCTCTTGGCACCAGGAGCAGAGGCGAAAGTTAGAAGACAAAGGTGGCAGGGCCAATGAGGGAGGGTGGGAAAGACTGCAGCAAGCTACGAATCTACCTGACAGCCTACTGGAGACAGGGTGGAGAGGATAAACGATTGTTTGACAATCTCTAAAACCAGTTTGAAACGAGAGTGAGGGATGCATTTTGTCTTGTAAGAATCAAGATAGGACGAAATCGAAGAAAAGAGACAGAAAATCCTGTTTTCCTCCAAGTTGCCTCTGACAGGTGTGCGTTTATGTGTTGCAGACTGCCTCGAACAGAAGATATTCCAGTTCCGACACTGGGACCAGATGTGGCGTCTGGAGAGGCTTCTGCGGAACCGAGATAGCTTTCTCCCAGGGCGCGCCCGCCGCACCAAAGCTGGCTCCTCCGCTGCGTGTGCAAACGTGCTCACTCCTGACCGCATCCCAGAGTTCTGCATCCCGCCGAGGCTGGAATCCAGCACTGCTTGGGCTGCGCTGCAGGACGCCTGCTGGGCTGCGGACGCGGAGAGCGACCAGGGCGCGGGCCACACCGACTGGGACCCGCGCTCACAGGCTGCGCTCTCGCTGCCGCACCTGCCCCGCGCGCGCACCGCCTACGGCTTCTGCGCGCTGCTGGAGTGCCCGCACACCCGCCGGAAAGAGTCGCTCTTACTCGGCCGCCCTGGCACCCTCTTCCCGCGGCCCGGGCTTCGCCAACGCGGGCACGCCCACGGGAGCCCGTCCCGAGTTCCGGACACCCCGCGCCCCGCGCCGCGCGACCCAGACGCCGCCTCAGTCCTGCCGCCTACTCCTGCGCCCCGCAGACGCCGCCTCCTGCGCGCCCCAGATGGGCTGCTGAGCCGCGCGCTGCGAGCACCTCGACGTCGGACCGGCGCGCGCCCCTCGTCCCGCGGCGACGAGCACCAGCGCGCCGCCTCTTGCGCGTCCCCGGCCGCCACCGACCCAGATCCCCAGCGCCTGCAAGCCGAGGCCAACGTGCCTCTGGGCCGCGGGGCTTGCACGCTGCGCCTGGCCGCCGAATACTGTCGGCGCAGCGCCTGCCTCCGCCTCCGCCTGCTGCGCGCTGAGGGCCCCGCCGTCGCGCTCGAGCCCCGCAACGTGGGCTGTCGCCTCAGCCTGGTGCTGCGGCCGTCGTCGGGCCAGCAGCGCGCCAGTGTAGTCCGCCGCAGCCGCAAGGCCGCCCTGGACCAGGACTGCTGCTTCGACGGGCTCTCGGAGGAGCAGCTGCGCCGCCTGGCCGTGCGCATCAAGGCGGAGAGCAAGGGCCGCGGGCTGGAGCGCGGGCGACCTCTAGGCCAGGGCGAGCTGCTGCTGGGCTCTCTGCTACTGCTCTGAGCCTGGCTTCCCTGCCTCACTTAAGATCGCTTGGCCCTGAGATGCACAGACTCATGGCCCAGAGACACTTGCAGACTCTTGGCCCTGGGACACTCACAGCCTCTTGGCTCTTGGACACTGACAGCCATTTGTACAAAGTAGACGTGTTCACTTTTCTAATCGAGGCTTCGTTTCAATCCATTCCTGGCAGAGATGATTGTGGATTAGCACAGTAACACGTGTACCTTCTTTGTGTGTGGGCAGACGCCTTGAGATTTCCTTAGTTAAGCAGTGGCTCCCCACTGTAGACAGCAATTGCATTTAATATGTATCGCACATTACAACTGGAAAACAGTTCATGCCATGCAATGTCAGACCAGCCTCGTTTTAAAAGTCCGTTCGTTCCATGGCTCATTTAAGGCTGGTAATGTCAGCTACCTACGAAGCACTAAGACAGGCCAGGGTCTAGTAAGACTGCTGAGTGGGTAACGGTGCTTTCTGCCAAGCCTCATGACCCTAACTGGAATCTAGTGAGGATTGTGGGACCTACCTACGTGATGGGAGGAGGGAAAATATTCCTGCAAGCTCTCATCTGGCGTGACCTCACCCCAATACATATAAATAATGCAATTAAATCATTTTTAATAAAAGGCCTGGAAGTAATGACTTCAAGTGGGGACTCCAATTGTATCCTAAGCTCCATCCTGCTGGAAATACACTAAAGAGGTGGAAATCATTTTAATGTTTAATATTTAAGTAACAGTTATAATAGCATTCTAACTTATTTCATTTGGAGAGCAGCCTCAGATGGTAGACACGACTATCCTCATCTTGCAGATGAGGAAACTGAGGCACAAAATACAGAGAAGTCGGGGTTTAACTGTAGAGTATCCGTATTAAATGCTTGTCTGGGGATTGGTGTGTACAATTTAATTGGTACAGCGCTTGCCTAGCATATACAAAATCTTGGGCTCCATCCCCGCCAGAACTGCATAAACCCCAGGTCCTGTTAACACATACCTGTATTCAAAATACTGGGAGGTGAAAGCCGATGGGTCAAAAGTTCAAGGCCATCCTCAGCTATGTAGGGAGTTAAAAGATAGCATAAGACCATGCCTGAAAAAAATAAATAAAATACTCACCCTCTGAAAGTAATGTGGTTTTGCATCTTGGCTAAAATGGCTCTGAGTTTGAAATCATAGTCCTCATTTTCACCAAGGAAAGCAAATTGGTAACATAGGGACAAACACTTAGGACATCAGTCTGAGACTGAGGCGAAAGCTAACCTGCCTCAGACCCCCAGGGCCCAGAACCCTAATCTCACTAGCTCCAGTAGAGCTAAGCTGCCAGGGCCTGCAGCCTGGGAGCACACAGAATGCTGTTCTCCTTCCGGCTTCTGATCAGCTCCTCTGTGTTTTCAGGATGATTTTCCTTCATCCCTCATCCACCACTAACAAGCTGGTTTACTCCTTCCTTTCTTGGGTGTGTAAGTAGAAATCATATTCTAAGCTATGGTAAAAGACAGCAAAATATAGGATCAGACTGGACTTAGAAACGGTTCCCAGTGCTGCTCAATTGGGCGGTATTACCCATGGGAGCTCCCGAAGAATGCTACCAGGAAAAAGTTTCCGTTTCTGGTCCATCTCAAACTGAAGACTGCGGTGAGGCTTCGCAACAGTGACCATTGGGAATACCAACACCGCCTAAGTCATCTGTTTCCAGAAACTTGCAGCTGCTGGCCACACAAACAGCGCGTCACCATAGTCCTTGCCTCTCTCCTGCCCTTTTCCCTATTTACTATGTCCCTGCCCCTCAAGCCAATTGTTTTTCTCTTTAAACCTTTTCATGATCTTGAAGTGAAAACAACCTAGCTGTGTGACATGCCACTGTTGGCTTTCTGCTTTCCTTGCACTAGTAGGTGAGCTATAACCAAGTCCTTGTTCTAGAAAGCTGCAGTCTCTGCCCTCACTAGATTATAAGCATGGCATTTTATTATATAAATGTCCCCAAGAAGTGAAGGAATTTATTTTAAGGTCCTAGATTCTCCACAAAGGTGTGATGGGTACTTCTAACCAGAGGCCGCATCAGTTACAGTTACAGTTGACCTGAAGTCTAAGACTACAGTCAGAAGAATTTCTAAAAGACTAAAATATAATGAAAGAGTAAATAACTGAACCATGGAATTATCAGTTTGAAAAGAACTTTAAGTATCATTTTATGCAACTCTGTAATGCCTTAAGAGTGGATCAAAATGGCAAATAACAGATTGCTTTACATCACATAATTTGTAAGAGCTAAGACCAGAACTAATTCTTTTGTCTTTAAATCTAGTGAACTTCCAAACCAATGATCCCTCCAAAAAAAGAACTGTTTTGCATATATTTATTTCACTCATTGAGTTAATTTGAATACAAGTCATATTTGTAATCTTTTTTTTTTTTTTTTTTTTTTTTTTTTTTTTTTTTTTTGGTTTTTTGAGACAGGGTTTCTCTGTGTAGCCTTGGCTGTCCTGGACTCGCTTTGTAGACCAGGCTGGCCTCGAACTCACAGCGATCCACCTGCCTCTGCCTCCCGAGTGCTGGGATTAAAGGCGTGCGCCACCACGCCCGGCTTAATATTTGTAATCTTTATTTGCCATATCATTGGTCTTCTGGGGGAGCAGAGTTGAATTTGGCTTGCAGTTGCTGCCCTCTAGTGGACTGCTCCAGGGCTTGTTCCTGGGGCTCACCTTGTTAGACCTTCTCATGTAATTGAAGTTCTGTTTCTGTTGTTGTTTTGGTTAGTTTATCTGTCTGTCTGTTTCACACAGTTCTCTGTGATAACCTTAGCCATCCTGAACTTGCTTTGTAGACCAGGCTGCCCTCAAACTAACAGAGGTCCTCCTGCCTCTGCCTCCCTGAGTGCTGGGATTGAAGGAGTGCACCACCCCACGGGGCTCTTTTTTACTTTCTTTCTTTCTTTATACGTGTTAAGTAGTACATGTATTGCGTATGGAATTGTAACAAGCAAAAAAATCTACTCATACTGGAACAGAAGCAATTAAAACAGTATTTTGAGCCATAGTTGGTTGCATGCATTAGTCAACTATTTAGAATAAAGGTGACAGTGGCTTGTTGGTTTCAGAAGCCTTCTGTAACCATGCTCTGGGACTGGAGAGATGGTGCAGTGGTTAAGAGCACTTGCCACTGTTGCAGAGGACCCGGGTCCAGTTCCCAGCACCTACACCAAGCGGCTCATAACCACCTGCAACTCCAACTCCTGGGGATCCAATGTGCTCTGTGGGCACCGTCATACATGCGGTACACATACAGACATGCAGGCACGCACACATACAAGCTACAAGAATGGCCAGCCCAAACAGTGTTTGTGATGCGAGAAGCTCACAAAGAATATATTTGCCATTAAAAAAAAAAGTAAAATGAAGTAAAAAACAAGAAAGGAAAGAACAGCCATTGTGTCACTTACACACCATGACAGTTTCCATTGATTGTCAGCTTGACAGAAGCAAGACTCGCGCCTACAGGACCACGGTGTGGGCAAGTCTCTGAGACAGTGTCTAGATTAGGTGAGTTAAGGTGGTGAGGCTGCGGGCAGCAACCTCCCCAGGGCTGTGGGCCAAATGAAAAGTGAAGAATGAGCTGAACACAGGATTCATCTCTCTTTACTTCCTTACTGGAGACACAGTGTGTGTGTGAGCCGCCTGCTCCAACCTCCTGCCGCCATGGTTGCCACCCTGACAGACCGCACCATGCTCCAACCTCCTGCCGCCATGGTTGGCACCCGGACAGACCATACCATGCTCCAACCTCCTGCCGCCATGGTTGCCACCCTGACAGACCGCACCATGCTCCAACCTTCTGCCGCCATGGTTGCCACCCTGACAGACCGCACCATGCTCCAACCTTCTGCCGCCATGGTTGGCACCCGGACAGACCGCACCATGCTCCAACCTCCTGCCGCCATGGTTGGCACCCGGACAGACCGCACCATGCTCCAACCTCCTGCCGCCATGGTTGGCACCCTGACAGACCGCACCATGCTCCAACCTCCTGCCGCCATGGTTGGCACCCGGACAGACCGCACCATGCTCCAACCTCCTGCTGCCATGGTTGGCACCCGGACAGACCGCACCATGCTCCAACCTCCTGCCGCCATGGTTGCCACCCTGACAGACCGCACCATGCTCCAACCTTCTGCCGCCATGGTTGGCACCCGGACAGACCGCACCATGCTCCAACCTCCTGCTGCCATGGTTGGCACCCGGACAGACCGCACCATGCTCCAACCTCCTGCCGCCATGGTTGGCACCCGGACAGACCATACCATGCTCCAACCTCCTGCCACCATGGTTGGCACCCGGACAGACCGCACCATGCTCCAACCTCCTGCCGCCATGGTTGGCACCCGGACAGACCGCACCATGCTCCAACCTCCTGCCGCCATGGTTGCCACCCTGACAGACCGCACCATGCTCCAACCTCCTGCCGCCATGGTTGGCACCCGGACAGACCGCACCATGCTCCAACCTCCTGCTGCCATGGTTGCCACCCTGACAGACCGCACCATGCTCCAACCTCCTGCCGCCATGGTTGCCACCCTGACAGACCGCACCATGCTCCAACCTCCTGCCGCCATGGTTGCCACCCTGACAGACCGCACCATGCTCCAACCTCCTGCCGCCATGGTTGCCACCCTGACAGACCGCACCATGCTCCAACCTTCTGCCGCCATGGTTGCCACCCTGACAGACCGCACCATGCTCCAACCTCCTGCCGCCATGGTTGGCACCCGGACAGACCGCACCATGCTCCAACCTCCTGCTGCCATGGTTGGCACCCGGACAGACCGCACCATGCTCCAACCTCCTGCCGCCATGGTTGGCACCCGGACAGACCATACCATGCTCCAACCTCCTGCCGCCATGGTTGGCACCCGGACAGACCGCACCATGCTCCAACCTTCTGCCGCCATGGTTGGCACCCGGACAGACCATACCATGCTCCAACCTCCTGCCGCCATGGTTGGCACCCGGACAGACCGCACCATGCTCCAACCTCCTGCCACCATGGTTGCCACCCTGACAGACCATACCATGCTCCAACCTCCTGCCACCATGGTTGCCACCCTGACAGACCGCACCATGCTCCAACCTCCTGCCACCATGGTTGCCACCCTGACAGACCGCACCATGCTCCAACCTTCTGCCGCCATGGTTGCCACCCTGACAGACCATACCATGCTCCAACCTCCTGCCGCCATGGTTGGCACCCGGACAGACCGCACCATGCTCCAACCTCCTGCCACCATGGTTGCCACCCTGACAGACCATACCATGCTCCAACCTCCTGCCACCATGGTTGCCACCCTGACAGACCGCACCATGCTCCAACCTCCTGCCGCCATGGTTGGCACCCGGACAGACCATACCATGCTCCAACCTCCTGCCGCCATGGTTGCCACCCTGACAGACCGCACCATGCTCCAACCTCCTGCCGCCATGGTTGCCACCCTGACAGACCATACCATGCTCCAACCTCCTGCCGCCATGGTTGCCACCCTGACAGACCGCACCATGCTCCAACCTCCTGCCGCCATGGTTGGCACCCGGACAGACCATACCATGCTCCAACCTCCTGCCGCCATGGTTGGCACCCGGACAGACCATACCATGCTCCAACCTCCTGCTGCCATGGTTGGCACCCGGACAGACCATACCATGCTCCAACCTTCTGCCGCCATGGTTGGCACCCGGACAGACCATACCATGCTCCAACCTCCTGCTGCCATGGTTGGCACCCGGACAGACCATACCATGCTCCAACCTCCTGCCGCCATGGTTGGCACCCGGACAGACCATACCATGCTCCAACCTCCTGCTGCCATGGTTGGCACCCGGACAGACCATACCATGCTCCAACCTCCTGCCGCCATGGTTGGCACCCGGACAGACCATACCATGCTCCAACCTCCTGCCACCACGATTGGCACCCGGACAGACCGTATCACACAGCTAGAAGCCCAAACCAGCCCTTCTTTTCTTCAGCTGTTTTGTCAGATGTTCAGTAACAGCAGTGAGAAACGTAACTAAGACAGCCATTAATGTCCCCAAAAGCCAGTTTGAGCAGTGTGTGGTCTTCTTTAAAACTGATGTCATGGCTGTTATAGGCCAGTAATAAAATTCAGAGCTAATCAGAGTTTGCTGTATATATATATATATATATATATATATATATATATATATATATATATATCTGAGTTTATAAGCACAGTGGGAAATTTCCAATTAACTTCCTGTTTGTTTTAGCTGACCTTACAAGACTGGGGGCAGAAGGCCTCTTGATGGACCAGGATTCATGCAGAAATGCTTCCAACTAGTGACAAGGTATTAGCAGATTGCCAGGGAAAGTAGTGCCTTCAAATGGATGACCTAACAAATGTGTAGACATTGCAAAACGGCATTACCTTCTCCAGCACTCACACTCAAGGAGTGGACAGTCAAGTTCTCAGAACGAACCAGTAAGTTTACTCTCTCACGCTTGGCTGCATTTGCAGCTGTTCCTGGTAGAATGTGGCTGTGGGGACCCCACGGACTCCAGGCTGCACATGACTGAACGAGCTCTGTATTCCTGTTCATCGCCTCTACTTCTTTTGCTTTAATATCACAGCGATCACCGAGAGGCCACTTTTTTTTTTCTGGTATTTCAAGTGGTTTTGCCCAAATCTAGTGTTCTACAGAGAGACAGGTTTTCTCTGTGTAGCCTTTGCTGTCCTAAACTCACTTTGTAGACCAGGCTGACCTCGAACTCACAGAGATCCACCTGCCTCTGCCTCCCGAGTGCTGGGGTTAAAGGCGTGCGCCACCACGGCCCGGCTCCCACTACTCTTAACAACTTGTTGATGCTCCATAAAAATCCTTGTCGCCTTCCTCTTCTTAGTGTTTACCTCCCACTGGAGGAAACTGCTCATCTGCTTCCTGTTACTGTAAATGACTCCCATGTAGGGGATTTTATGAGAGGAAAAGCAGAGTATTCTTTCTGTTAGGTGCGGCTCCGGCCGCACAGTTTACTACACGAGCCGCATCCGTGCCATTTCCCACATCAATGGTCTTGGTCTGCCCCTTCATACTGCTAAGGACGATCGCTGGCTGGGAGTGCTGAGATTCTTTCCTGCGAGCCCCTTTTTGAACTGTTTCCTCTTTCTTATGTTCGTCATCTCTTTCCTCTCTGCTTTAGTCTCTTTCCCTCTAATCTCTAGTTCTAATTAAGAACATTACATGACTAGTTTTCTCTTCTCTCTAGTCATAGCAACTTATTTATTTTTTACAGTTCCTCTAGGAGTTACCCTAGTCTCTGTGTGTAGGTAGCACGAATTATAATGAAATATAAACCCACTTTTTTTTCTGAGACAGAGTCTTGTGGTCTTGTGTAGGCAAGGCTGGCTTCAAACTTACTCTATAGCCAAGGATGCCCTTGAACTCCTAGGACTAACGCCGTGTGTCATGACAACCTACTCAACTCATCTACTAGAATTCACTCGACTCTAGTAACCCCACCCTGCTCCATCCTATCAAGCCAGAGTAACAAAGAAGAGGGTCACAAAGGGACAATATTTATTTGCAGATAGCAGAGCAATGGCCAGGCACGTGCCATAGTAAATAAGCCATGGGCAAATACAAGCAGGTTGAGGCAAGAGGAAGTGTTTAAAGGTGAACTGGGAGCTATCACTCGAGGTGTTTCCAAACAATAATCCTTGGCTACAAGGATCAGTAGCAAGAGTGGCAGCAGCTCAGGTTTAGGCAGTTAGTTTCTGGGAAATGTCTCCACAGGAAGTCTGGTGACCCACATATAAGGTCACGGTTCTGCCCGTCTTCTGTGGGTTCATTATTGCCTTCACAGGAGCGGTCTGGTGACCCTCGTCCAAGGCCATGCCTGGTTCTGCCACTCCTCCGTGAATTCATCATCATCATTATTATCAGGGAGATCCAAGAAGATTTCTTCCTTCACAGACTTCCTGCCTCCTATCTCCTTATTTTCCTTTATGCGATTATTTTTAGAGCTTCACACAGCTACCTTGATGACCTCGGCAACAGGCAGAGCAGGGGGAGAAGTCAAGGCATAGTATTTTCCTCTTACCCTTGACACCATTGTCTTCAGTCGTTTCACCTGTCTCTGGTCTTTGGTATCTGTCACCCCTTTTAGAAAACATTTACCTGTTTCCCCCAAATATCCCATTTGGGCCACGTCTTCCCATTTCTCCTAGCATGGCAGTCACTCACAGGGTACCTTCCGGAGCTGTCACGTGGATTTTGGATCTTCTGCTCTGGGTTTTTGTTTTTTTTTTTTTTCCTTCACTGTTTTCTTTCCTTTGCATTTCAGCATTCCTTAGTCTTGCTGTTTGTCAAGGAAGCCACCAAAAACCTCCCCTTCACTTGGGTTGCAGGGCTTTAAATTCCTGATGTTCCCTTTAGACATTTGAGCAGTTTCCATGGTTGTGTTTGTGTTGCTCTGTCTCTGCCTTGAGTGTTGTTTACTTTTCCCACTACAAACCTTATCACCGAAAGCAGAATTACTTAAAACTCCAGATCTGATCACGAAAAATTTACCACGTATCGCAATCTGGACCTTCTGTTTTCTGTGTCTGTTTAGACTGCGTCCTTCTTGTCCTTAGTGTGCCTTGTCATTTCTATTGAAAGATGAACGTACTGTAGTAGAGACAAAGAAAATGAGCCACTAGGCCCCTGTGTTTATCTGAGGGGTCCTGGCATGCTTACCTTCTGTGGTAGCTGTGGGGCTGGAGGCTTCAGTTTGCTTTGGTTTCCTTCTTTTTAATTTCCTTTGTCATGTTTTGTTTTCCCTGAGAGCACCTTCTTAGAGCTGCTGCTGCTGCTGCTGCTGCCTTGCAGCTCTCTCAGCTGTTCGCCTGCTGGTGCCATGGCACACGTCAAAGAGGGGAAGCTGCAGACAATCTCATGGTCAGTTCTCGGTCTTTTAGCAACAGCGAGATGACTCAGTGGGTAAAGCAAGCCTAGCAACCCGAGACCAAGCCCAGGAATGCACACAGAACACAGAAGCAAGCACCCAGGTGGGTTGACAGAGGTCCCTTTGTCAGGAAGCCGACAATCCCACCCTCCCTTCCTGTATCACCAGCAGCTGGTGGAGCAGAAATATGAGCTGTCTGTTGACATCAGAGCCACAGCACCCAGCCAGTTTCTAACAGGCACCAGTCAAAAGCACTGCTCCATCCACAAATGCAGACTGGATGTTAGGCCTGGTCTCTCCACAACCACTCTGCTAAGTGTTGGCTATTAATAACACTATATTTTTTCCCCTCTCTGGAATTCAAGATGACTGAAAAACCTTTTCCAAAGAAGAACTTAAATTTTAAAATGAGAAGAATGTGAGTTTATTTAATGCATCCAGCTGTCAGCGATCGCTTAGCACCTGTCTTTTCACCAGCTAGCCTCTCTAAATACCATTTCTTTATGAGTCAAGAAAAGCATAGTACCAACCACTTGGAGGTTGTTGTTGTTGTTGTTGCTGTGGGTTTTTTTTTTTTTTTTTTTTTTTTTTTTTTTGAGACAAGGTCTCACTATAAAGTCAAAGCTGCCCTGGAACTTGCTGCATGGACCAGGCCACCCTAGAACTCACTGAGACCTGCCTGGTCTGCCTCCTAGGTGCTGTAATTAACAGTGTGTGCCACCATACTTGGCCCCACATGTGATTTTCAAAGGATAGAAGGAAATGATGCTACTTCAAGTCCTGAGCACAGTGGCTTCATGCTCTCAGAGCCACTCAATAAACACTCTGCAGTTTGTTTCCTTTTCCACAACAAACTAGACTTTCTTGTCAAACCTGCAGCGTGTTAGGCCGACGCTATCTTACAGCTGGGACCCTACAGTAGGAAAATTGGACCTTTGTAAGTCATTTGAGAAAGAAGACAAAGGTAACAAACAATAGTAATGCAAAGATTCTTTTTCTTCTCTCTGAGACAAGGTCTCGTGTGACCCTGGCTGACCCCCCCCCCCACGCTGCCCAGACTTGCTACCTAGCTAAGGTGTGACCCCTGCTGACCCTCCCAGGACTCACTACCCAGCTGAGGTGTGACCCCTGTTGACCCTCCCAGGACTCACTACCCAGCTGAGGTGTGACCCCTGCTGACCCTCCCAGGACTCACTACCCAGCTGAGGTGTGACCCCTGCTGACCCTCCCAGGACTCACTACCCAGCTGAGGTGTGACCCCTGCTGACCCTCCCCAGGACTCACTACCCAGCTGAGGTGTGACCCCTGCTGACCCTCCCAGGACTCACTACCCAGCTGAGGTGTGACCCCTGCTGACCCTCCCAGGACTCACTACCCAGCTGAGGTGTGACCCCTGCTGACCCTCCCAGGACTCACTACCCAGCTGAGGTGTGACCCCTGCTGACCCTCCCCAGGACTCACTACCCAGCTGAGGTGTGACCCCTGCTGACCCTCCCAGGACTCACTACCCAGCTGAGGTGTGACCCCTGCTGACCCTCCCAGGACTCACTACCCAGCTGAGGTGTGACCCCTGCTGACCCTCCCAGGACTCACACCCAGCTGAGGTGTGACCCCTGCTGACCCTCCCAGGACTCACACCCAGCTGAGGTGTGACCCCTGCTGACCCTCCCAGGACTCACTACCCAGCTGAGGTGTGACCCCTGCTGACCCTCCCCAGGACTCACTACCCAGCTGAGGTGTGACCCCTGCTGACCCTCCCAGGACTCACTACCCAGCTGAGGTGTGACCCCTGCTGACCCTCCCAGGACTCACACCCAGCTGAGGTGTGACCCCTGCTGACCCTCCCAGGACTCACACCCAGCTGAGGTGTGACCCCTGCTGACCCTCCCAGGACTCACTACCCAGCTGAGGTGTGACCCCTGCTGACCCTCCCCAGGACTCACTACCCAGCTGAGGTGTGACCCCTGCTGACCCTCCCAGGACTCACACCCAGCTGAGGTGTGACCCCTGCTGACCCTCCCAGGACTCACACCCAGCTGAGGTGTGCCCTGAGCTTCTGATCTTCATACCCCAACACCACAAGTGCTACCAGCTGCTACCACACCTGCTTTCCAAGGATTCTTAAAATCTGGGAACTGAGAAATGTGCGAACACCCATTTAAAATCAAATCCCAGACACCAAATAAGCACACCAAGCCTTAGATTCCCTTATGTCCCAGTCACAACCACAGGAGGATGCTACGAGTAAGTAACATATGCCATGTGACCACAAGTCCTCTGCTAGACCTTGGGTAGCTGGGTGGGGTGGACTCCTGTCCACAGAAGAAGGGGACTAAAAGGTAGCCTTACAAAAGGGGCAAGTTCGGGAGCCCAAACAGTGCTGCAGAAACACCCCGAGTCCTCGGAGACTCCCGAGGTGATCACGTTGCTGCCGGGAATGTATGCTCCCAACTCCTCATCACAGAGACTTAGAATATCAATCACCTTTTTACAATTAGAAGACAGCAGCCAAACTTCCGTTCATTCACTCATTATGTTTGGTCGTCCTTGGCCAAGCCCCGTTCCTCCATCTTTGGAAAGCATTTGGCTGCACAGAATGGTAACAGCAACAGTAATTACAAGAACTAGCTGTCCTGAACCGTAGGTCAATAAAAGCTTTTGTGCTAAAAATACACATGTGAGCCAAGATGGGTTTTATTTTATTTTTAAAGATTTATTTATTTATTATGTATACAGTACTCTGCCTGCAGGCCAGAGCCAGAAGAGGACATCAGATCTCACTATAGATGGTTGCGAGCCACCATGTGGTTGCTGGGAATTGCACTCAGGACCTTTGGAAGAGCAGCCAATGCTCTTAACCTCTGAGCCATCTCTCCAGCCCCTATTTTATTTTATTTAACCCATTTTTCTGAGTTCTAAATTAAGACCTGACAGTTTCTGTGGTGGACTAAGGCCCTGAAATTTGTTAGACATTTACTGTCCTAAAACATTTCCAAACTTAAGAAAAAATGACAGAACTTAAATAAACCTGTCAACTTAACAATGGCATGCTTGGCATATTCACTTTGTAGACAGAGAAGGAGAGATTGGAAAGCCATGGGTTCCCTCGGACTTGAATTGCTAGCCAATGGCGCTTCCAGACTCCTAAACCACGTTTTCCTGTGACATGGTTCTAGCTGCACTGGTGCGTTGCTGATTTTCAGACTTGCAAATGATTTCACTGAAGCGTTTGCTATGTAAACCCGAGGAACTGAGGTCAGAGCACCCATATAAAAAGTCTGTGTGTGCATGTGACCTCATCCCTGGGGAGGAGAGACAGGAGGCTCTGGAGGCTGGCTGGCCTGCTGGTCCAGCCACTCTGTGAGGTTCAGCGGCTGACCTTGTCTAAGAAAAGAAGGTGAAGAGCCCCCAGAGGAAGGCAATGCATGACTGCCTCTCATATACACACATGCATCACATATGTGTACATCACACATATACATTTTTAAATAATATCAATTAATAAGTATATGTACTATTACAGAACATATGAAAACTGACCATCACCAAAATATAATCATTTTCCTTCTAAAATTTAAAGTATTTCTTTGTCTACCCCTCCCAGTCTTTGTTCCTAAGTGAGAATAAATGCATATTCTGATAATAAATGCACATTGCTATGGTGATAATTCAAAAATCGTTCATGTTGCCATTAAGTATTTATTAGCATAGTCTTTGAAGAAGATATGTAATAATTAATATATTCCTCTATTGTTGAACTTTTTTACTCTCCCTATTTTAATTTTCCTTTTAAATTTTTTCATAAAATTTATTGACAAAAGACGCAAACATTGTGTTGGCTCACAGCATGCACTCATAAATGGACTCTTCCAGGTTGGCTGTGTTTTCTATGGCGAAGTGATGTAGACAGACAGGATTGCCAGGGATGTAATAAGCACATGACTGAAGAGCTGAGCCTGTCTGTGGGAAGCACAGGACTTACTCTGTTCCCGCAATTAAGGCAGAACAGAAAGGAAGGGGGCGGCGTGACTACGTGATGGCTTCTGTGACTGTCTTGTACTGATGGCTGTGACGGTCTCCTGAGCAGATGTGATAGTCTGGGCTCCAGACAGCAAGAAGCCCTTCGGTCTCCAATCTCAGTTCCACATCTACATCATGACAACAAGATTCAAACAGCAAAGATGCAATTTCTATTGGGACTATTTTAAAAAATAGGGGAAACAACTATCGCCTCTCTTGGTGTGTTAATTGCCTACACAGGTGCCTGGGAGAGACGCGAGGAGTGATGAGTTCATTGCTTCTAAGTCAGTCTTAAGTTACTGAGAGAACAAACTGATACCATGCAAATACTTCTTTAGATTTGTACTTTCAAAATTAAAGTTTCATCATGAGTGTGAGCAATGTATCATTAGTTAATTAACATACATAGCAAGAAAGGTCTTCTGAGATTAGAATTCCATGTGTAGGTTTGATCTGCACTGTGGGAAACGTGAAGGGAGGGTGTGGGCATGTGCTGGGAAGATTCTGAATATCCTTTGTGAACTTCACTATAGACAAATGCGAACTTGGGGCTGGAGAGATGGTTCAGTGTGCAAGAGCAGGAGAAGGAGCCAGGTTCGGTTCCAAGCACCCAGCAATCCATAACTGCACTTCCAGAAGATCCACTCTCTCCTCTGGCCTCTGCAGGCACCAAGCACCCATGTGGTGCACAGGCATACATGCAGACTAAACACAATACACATAAAATAAAAATTAACAAATGTAAATAATTGAAAATATTTATCAAAAAGAATGACTTCTTCCCCAGTTTCTCTTCTTCTTTTTCCTTTTTTTTTTTTTTTTTTTTTTTTCCCCTAAGACAGGGTTTGGGCTGGAGAGATGGCTCAGTGGTTAGGAGCACTGGCTGCTCTTTCAATGGTCCTGAGTTCAATTCCCAGCAACCACATGGTGGCTCAAGATAGGGTCTCTCTGTGTATCCTTGGCTGTCCTAGACTCACTTTGTAGACCAGGCTGGCCTCAAACTCATATCAATCCACCTGCCTCTGCCTCCTGAGTGCTGGGATCAAAGGTGTGCGCCACCATGCCCCGCCCCACTTTCTCTTCTAATAGATTTAGTGTTATCAACATACCATAGTGGTTATGTTGAGGTCTTTGATCCTCTTGGACTTGAGTTTTGTCCAGGGCAATAAATATGGATCTATTTGCATTTTCCTGCATGTAGACATCCAGTTAGACCAGCACCATTTGTGGAAAATGCTTTCTCTTTTACATTGTATGATTTTGGCTCCTTTGTCAAAAATCAAGTGCCAGTAGGTGTGTGGGTTTATTTCTGGGTCTATGATTTGATTCCAATCCCCTGAGAGGCTCCCCACAGCAGCAGGTGGAAACAGATGCTAAGACTCACAGCCAAACACTGGGCAAAGCATAGGGAGAGAGTATGGCAGAAAAATGGGAGGAAAGATGGAAGGGCCTGGAAGGGACAGGAGCCCCACAAGAAGAGCAACAGAGCCAACTAACCAGGGCCCGAGGGGCTTGGGGAGACTGAGGCACCCACCAAGGACCATGCATAGACATGGGCTCTGTTGCCTGCTTTTTGATCATGTCCCCCTGGTGAGGCTGCCTCGGCAGGCCATAGGGGAAGAGGATTGAACCAATTTTTGGTACTGCTTGAGGAGCTGAAGAGGGTGGGGGCTGAGGAACAGAGGAGGGGGAGGGGAAGAGACAGAGAGGGGAGAATGGGGAGGAGAGGAGGGGACTGTGATCAGCGTGTAAAGTGAATAAATTAATTAGTTAAGAAGACCAGGACAGGACCACTTCTACTAAAATGAGGACAGCTAATAGGTGCTGGTGAAGACATAGGGAAGAGGAACCTGCAAGCTGTGAGTTCATAAGGAAAACAGTAGGAATGTGCCTCAAAAAATTAACACTAGACCTCGCCTATAAACCAGAAATGCCACCACCAGGTCTATAGGGGAGTTATATCGATATCTCAAAGAGTGTTTACACTCTCACATTTATGGGAACACTATTCATGATTACCAAGAAGCGGACCTAACCTAGCTGCCCATGGACTGATGAACAGATAAAGAAAAATGTAATATATATGCATCATAGAATATTATTTGCCCATAAGAAGAAGAAAATCTTCATTTGCAGCAAAATGAATAAAAATGGGAGTGATTAAGTGAAATAAACCAGGTAAAGAACGACACATACAACATAGTCTCACAATTAGATGTGAGAAAGAAGCCCTCATTCAACTGCACCAGGGTGACTACAGTGACAATGTCCTGTGTTGTTTTGCCTCCAAGAAATGGCACATGTCTGAGGAGACACATACGTATACCCTGGCTTGAACAGTGCACAGTGTCTGCACGTACTCTAATTTATGTACCAGATTATGTGCCTGTTGAACACTTCAAAGTGCAAACAAACAGACAAGAGGATAGTGTATCTGTCACACACACAGTATCGCCTCCTCGCCTCTGTCAGGAACATCGGCCACACAGCATGTTTAATGATGCAGAAAAGTGAACCAGGGAGGTAAAAACAAGTAGGAAGCCACCCAGAGTGGTGCATGGCTGCAGCGTCAGCACCCTAGAGACTGAGCCAGGATGACTGCAAGGCCAAGGATAGCCTGGGCTATGAGTGAGACTCTATCAAAAAGAAATGAGAAAGGAAGGAAGGAAGAAGGGAGGGAGGGAGGGAGAGAGAGAGGGAGGGAGGGAGGGAGGGAGGAAGACAGCGAGGGAGGGAGGGAAGAAAAAAGAGAGGGAGGGAGGGAGAAAGAAACAGGAAGGGAAGCTAAAGAAGTTAAAAGAAAGGAACAGGAAGGTAGGGGAAAGGAAGGAACCAAGGAAAGAAAGAAGAAAAGAAGGGAGGGAGGGAAGAAGAAGGAAGAAACCAACAGTGAGGGAAAAGGTGGGGGAGGGAATAGGAGACACAGGGTCTAGTTCTGAGTTGTAAGTCATGGGCAAGGCTCCTCCCTTTGGGCCTTAATATCCCTCTATAGCCCTCAGACAAGTAACACAAGCATCCACCTATCAGAGGAGACAGACTTAAAATAGTAGGGTTACAAAGAGGAAAATAGGGGGGGGAGGGGGAGGGGGAAGAGGGAGGGGGAAGGGGCAAGAGGAGAAGGAGGAGGAAGAGGAGATATACATAATCCAGACCCCTCCAAAGACACTTAAGGGCTGAGGAGATGGCTCAGTTAGAAGTGTTTGCCTGGTAAGCGTGAGGACCTCAGTTCAGTACACAGAACGCTAGAAGCCTGAGGCCAGTGAGAGGCCAGGTCTAAAAAAAGGATGGAGAATGAAGACTGAACTCCCGAGGTTGTCCTCTGGTTTTCACACTCACATATGAATGCACACCGGCAAGCGTATATACATGTATACATATATAAAAACACAAAGAAAAAAATTGAAAATAAAAGAGACTATAAAGTAGAATTGAGTATTTGACTATACTATAAAAAATATGAGACCAATAAAAACAAAAGAAGAATATAAGGACAAATAATACATCAACTGGTATCTGGGGATCATAACCAGAAAAATTCACCTTAAGACAGTGTGATATAATGTTGCACACTTAATAAAAGGGATCTGCTCCCAGAAAAACAAAACAAAGCACTGCAGCTCATATACACGACCAAAGCAAAGCCGTCTAGATGGAAGTATCTTAAAAACAGGAAGTTAATGTCTTGAAATTATTTGAACAATCCCTATGGTCAACAACTTATCAGAGGAAGGGGACACAGCTGTCTATAGTGACACTACTTGTGCTCTTATTTTCTTCATAAACATTGTTGGTCTTCCTCCTTGAGTGGGAAGGCGTCAAGGAAACCCACAACTCTGAGGCCAGGGAAGATATCCCAGCTCTGAGGTGAGGCAGCATCCCAAGGGAAGGGGACCCTGAGTCGTGGGTGCCCAGGAACCTCAAAGCCCTGAGAGGAAGCCTGCTCAGCAGAGACACTGCAGCAGCTCTGAGGGGAGGGTTTCCCCAATCCTAGCAGAGCTGAGGAGCTTAGGAGACACTCCTTCTCTTCTGGGCTTCTTGGCTTCTTCAGATGAGAAAGTCATGCCAGGCAGCAAATCTCCTAAAAGAGATTTATTGGAGAGACAAATCCAGGCATGGCTGCCTCTGCTTCCAGGAGAAGACAGCAGAGAACTGGGCAAAACTGGGCCTTCATTTTAGGGTGTGGGGGTGGCACAGAGCTTTCTAGGGCAGAGATTTCCAGAGTAAGGATTGGTGAGATTTCTTTTTCTTTTTCTTTTTCTTTTTTTTTTTTTTTCTTTCTTTCTTTCTTTTTTTTTTTTTTTTTTTTTTTTTTTTGGTTTTTTGAGACAGTTTCTCTGTGTAGCCTTGGCTGTCCTGGACTACTTTGTAGACCAGGCTGGCCTCGAACTCACAGTGATACACCTGCCTCTGCCTCCCAAGTGCTGGGATTATAGGCATGCGCCACCACACCCGGCTGGATTGGTGGGATTTCAAGTCCTGAGTTTGGGGCAAGTTTAGGGATTGATGGGATTTTGTTCAGACTTTTCACCTAAAATTAGCATAAATCTGGGAGGGGTCCCACTGAGGGGCTGCAGATGGCCTTTGTGACAGTTAGAGCCTGGAACTGCCGATTTGACAGTTAGAGAGCTGTGGGGGAGGGGCCTATTAACTCATGCCCTGAGGGGTTTACATAGGCTTGACCTCTTAAACTAAACAAAACAACTTTCCTTCACTAAACTATGCACTTATACTAGGGGGTCAGATTCCTAATCCTAGTCCCTGGCTGGCAGCAACAGACCATGTAAAGCTCCCTGCCTGGAAAGAATGGCTAGTCTATACACTGCTGCCACAAAAATGGCCCAGCCAGAGCTCACAGATGACACACCTCCCTCCCCCTGAGTTCCCTGTCAGCCGCCATAACTGAGGCCCCAGGGGCTGCTGCTTTCTCTGTGCCTTCAACTTCCAGGCATGGATTTAGCATTCCAAAGTATTTAGTTTTATAAATTATTGTCATTTTTCATAAGGATGGCTTTGAGCATATTATTTATTGGAGGTTGTTGGCTTTGAACTTCTGATCTGCCAGTGCCTGCAGGAAGAGTGTGTTAACTCATGAACAGCCTTCTCCCAGGCCCTGGAAAGCCTTGCTCCCAGGAGCAAGATGCCATTGGATACAGACAGTAGCGACCTTAAAGACAGATCACAAGGTAAGTGCAGATTACAACCAGTAGCAGAGTGAAGAGACAGAAGCTCGCAGCAAGGGCGGCATGTGGGCAGACGGAGATCATCTGAGGTAGGTCAAGCCAACCCTGCCACGCCTGGGGATACAGCACCCTGGACAGTGAGTCTAGGCTGCAACTGCCCATCCCGGAAGGAAGGTTTGTGCTCCAGCAGGGTGTCACATGACATATCGCTAAACTCCAAAACTTCAGGGAGATGTGCAGTAGCTGCACTGTTGTGCACTCATGCTTTCTTTTTATTACACAGATCTGGAGGTGTGTCTATGGCTGGCCAGATGTATGTTCTAGTAAGACACGATGAAGGGAAGAGGAGAAAGCGCCTGCCAGGGAAGAAAACAGGGACCAGATGGTGCTGTTTACCACCTCCCTCACCTTTGCATGTGTGAGGAATGCTTGCGAAATTTCTAGGAACCCAGCAGATTAAAAAAAAAAATTATGTATGAAAGTTAATTACTAGTACTAACGACACCAATGTGCCTAATCATACCTGGGCTAGAAATAGAAAACCCAGCTTATCACACCCTTCCAAGCCTGTCACTGGCAGTCATCAGAGCTTAGGAGAGTTGGGGAGGGGTATCTTTGGGGAGGCCGGTTCCTGTTAGCATTTCTCAGCAAGGAAATTAGTCACTGTGAAGCAGAGCGTCTCTAAGGCAGTAGGCAGGACCCTCTGAGGAGCTGTGAACGCGAGGCATTCTGAAGAGGTGGGGGGTGGGGGTGGGGGAGGGATGGGTTGTCTTGTGCTGCTGTCCCCGGCCAGGTGTGGGCCTCCTCTAGACTTGCCCTCTGCAGGAAATGAAGGATCTGCCCACAGTGTGGTTTCCCAGTGCACATTCTCAGCATGCACCCTCTGCAAATGGTATCTTAGACAGAGCTCAAGGTCAAAGGTAACTGTCAAGGTACAGTCTCTGGCTAAGGAAGGGGTAGTGGACCTGGAGTCCTATTCATTCATTCATTCATTCATTCATTCATTTCTCAATTCCAGAGTTTCTTTTTGAAATATATATTTTTGTTTATTTCTTTTTTCATATGTATATATGAGTGCATGCATGTGTGAGGTACATGTGCATGTGTGTAGCAGCCAGGGGTCAGTCTCAGCTGCTATTCTTCGAGACCTATCTACCTTTTATATATGAGAATAAGATAATGATAGAAAAAAGGTACCAGATATTATGTTATATGAGGCTTATTAAATGAGCATGAGGGAGAAGGAAAAGGGGGAAGGGGTACCCCAGAGAGAGAGAGAGAGAGAGAGAGAGAGAGAGATAGAGAGAGAAAGAGAGTAGAGAGAGTAGGAGGAATAGAGAGAGGGGGCCACATGGATGGTTTGTCCTTTTATATGGCCCTAGGCAGGGCCACGCCCCTGTGGCAAGTAAGCAATGACATCACAGGTAGGCGGACTGAAGCACCAACACTACCTATTTTATTTTGTTCATTTAGAGATTTACTTATTTTTATGTGTATTCGTGGTGTGCCTACATGCACGCATGTGCACCACATGGGCGCCCGGTACCTGTGGATCCAGAATAGGATACTGCATTCCCTTAGAACTGGGGTTACAAGTGGTTCTGGACCACAATGTGGTTGCTGGAACCAAATCCAGGGTCCTCTGGAAGGGCAGCCAGTATCCTTAACTGCTGTGCCGTTTCTCTAGCCCCTTGTTTACATTGCTGCTGTTGTAGTAGTTTTTGTTTGTTACTGGGTTTTTTGTTTTTTGTTTTTTTTTTTGAGAGTCAGGAGCCTGCCAAGTAGGCTGGGCCAGCTGGCCCGTGAGGCCTAGGGGGAAACAGCAGGATGGTCTGTCTCTGCCTCCTCTGCACGGGGATCCCAAGTATGAGCCCTGGTGCCAGTTTTTCACACTGATACTGGAGATTAAACTCGGGTCCTTATGAATGACAGCAATCACTCTACTGGCTGAGCTTGACCTTGGAGGCCTCTCTGGTCTTGTTTCTGTTTTGTGCCATGCTCTGTTCTTCCTGTCCCCAAGACACATCGGTGAGCCAAACAGACACACATCTCAGCTCTCATGAGACTTATCACCTAGCAAAAGGGGGCAGGATAAGAAAACATGGTAGGTCAGCAAAGTATATAGTGTGTCAACAGGTGACAGCTGTACCAGAGGGGAAAATAGAGAGATGCTGGAGGAGGGGGGAGGGGGGAGGAGGTTTTCTCAACAGCGCAGGGGATGAGAGGAAGCTTGTGACTGAGGAAGCTGTAGGGAGGAGCTCAGGGAAAAAGCTAGTCCACACGCAGGCTTGAGGAGGCAGCGAGCGAACCACCAAACTGGCACCTGGAAGGAGAGCATGGTGGAGCAGGAACAGGCCTGGAGGAACAGCAGGGCAGCCACGGTGGCAGAGCAGTGGACTAACTTTATAGACCAGGCTGGCCTCGAACTCACAGGGATCCACCTGCCTCTGCCTCCCGAGTGCTGGGATTAAAGGCGTGCGCCACCACCGCCCAGCTTGGTGTGTGTGTTCCTGACCCTTCTCCTCCAGATGACAGAAAGGGCCCAGCATTCAGAACACAGATCCTGGCGTGGAGAGATGGCTTAAAGTGCTCGCCATGTGAACTGAGAACTTGAGCTCTGCCCCCACATGTAGTGCATATAAACATGTTTCTGTTTTTATCCCAAGTGTGGGATGTGAGACAGACTTGTGTGAGGATGTATGGTGTTTGTCCACTGGAAACAGACTTTTGAGAGAACACCTGGTGTTTGTTCACTTGAAGAGGAACTGCCTCTTGCCAGGGCATGGTCTTTGCCAACTGATAAACATCCTAGTACAGACTCTGAGAGGATATGTGTATATATGAGCCCAGAACAAGAGGCTGGGCTTTTTGCTCTGGGAATCGTTTTGCTGCTTGCCACTCGCCTTCGAGACGCAGGAGAACTGCTCCAGAGAACACTGCCAAGTTCTGGGTTCCAGCTGCCGCAGCTGCAGTCACCTTTGCTGAATTGCTGGTTTGCTGATTATCTGGTCGGCTGAAATCCTGCCAACTACACCAGTGGAATCGAGCCAAGGAACTGAGTCTAAAAAGGTCTACATCTCCTGTTCCCATCAACCTGTTTTCTATCTAGGGTAGGTGGGTTGGAAGGGAGGCATAAGCATTAAAGAACCCCAAATAAAGTTGAAAAAGTTCAAAGCCTACACCAGAACCCACATAAAAAAGCCAAGCATATCTGTATGCACCTGTAATCCTAATGCTGGGGAAGGGGAGACAATTCCTGGGCCCCCTGGCTGACAGCCTGTCCTAATCGGGGTGCTCCAGGCTCAGTGAGTACATTGTCTCAAAATACAAGGTGGAGAATGATTAATCGGATGTGTAACCTTGGCTTCTGGCCACTATGCCCATATGCGTGCGTTAGGATTACATACTAAGTAAACGTAAATCAATATTTTAAACGTTGGCAACTGGAAACAGCTCAGGAGGTAAAGTGCTTCCTGTAAAAGCATGGGTACCTAGATTGAAACCCCGAAAACTCGTCTTTAAAATGATGTAGTACAGAGCTTGCTGGCCAGCTGGCCTAGTCTAATGGTGAAGAAGTTCCAGGCCAGGGAGAGACTCTATCACAAAATAACAGCAAGGCGGATAACACCTGAGGAAGACACAGATGCACCCATGTGCACACACACACACCTGCACGCGCGCGCACACACACACACACACACACACACACACACACACACACACACAGAGCCATACACATGAACAGGCACAGGTGTGTGCACAGAAGTTTGGAGCCAGCCATGCTTGCTTCTGCATCTGCTCTTACAGAGAAGATTTAGCTATGAAAGTCACCCAGGGACTGCCAAGCCTGGTGGGGTTTGTGGCTTTGCCAAGTAAAACCCAGAAGGTTATTAACACGACTCAACAGAGCCTGAAGCCCTCGCCCAGGCACTTGCTTGCCTCTCTTCCGTAAAATGGAAGCATCCGCTGGATGTGATGCTGCCTCTTTCTGCCAGTGATATTTTGAAAGAGCTCACATTCCCCTTGGCCTCCTACTTCCTGGCTGCTCCTCCCCCCTCACCCCACCCCAGCCACCTCAGCTAAAACCAATTCTGGGAAAGGCCAGCCAGGAGTCAGGTTTCCAAATGCCTGGCCAGAAGGGAAGTTCCCCAGAAGTGTCCGCAAGCCAAGTCTGCTCTGTAGAGGCCAGAAACATTGTCAGGCAGGCTTCTACTGACGCTTGAGCTTTTTTGAATTAAGGGTGCTAAGAAGGAACTTTTTCAGACAAGGGTAGCTTGGCCTTCTGTATTCAAAAAGGAAATACCAAAGGAGCTGGGGGATGTCAGAACAGTAGCAGCGAATGCGCTCGTGGCCGCTTCTGAGGCTCTGACAGGGATATAGGCCTTAGCATCCGTGCCACTCGACACTTCAGGCCCGAGGTTCTATTTATGACCTTCCTCTGGATGAGGGTACGGAGGCTGAGGTCGCACTGCTAACTGGAGGCTATGCCAGAATTGGAGTCTAAGGTGTGTGCTGCCTCTTCGAACCACGTGACAGTCCCAAGAGCAAGCAAAGCTGGGTACAAGGAGGCCAGTGTGGCCTGTGGCGTGAAGGAGGGCTTCACGGAGGAGGCATGGGTCCCTGAGTGTTGTGTGACAAGACTTTTCCTGGGGCTATGCCACACAAATGTCTATTCACTCCAGAGAGGGGACCCACAACAGGCCAACGTATGAATACCACCAAAGGCAGCTTGGTGACCAATGAGTTTTATTGGGGTTACTTACAGGAGTATGGATAAGGGGTTATTTATAGGAGCAGAAATGACTCAGAGACAGCTGCATCACCAAGGCCTACCCCAGCATGGTTAATAGCTCACAAAAGCCAGAGTGCCTGAAGCGCCCTGCACATCCTGTAGGTAGCTCACCAAGGTGGAGAGTGTCCTTTCCAAGTATCTCTGGTCTAAACTTCTTAAGCATTCTTTTTTTTTTTTTTTTTTTTTTTTTTTTTTTTTTTTTTTTTGGTTTTTCGAGACAGGGTTTCTCTGTGTAGCCTTGACTGTCCTGGACTCACTTTGTAGTCCAGGCTGGCCTCGAACTCACAGCGATCCGCCTGCCTCTGCCTCCCGAGTGCTGGGCCAGACAGCATGGTAACTTATCTAGTCCCTTCTTGACAACTTGGCTTGTCTAAGCCTTTTTTGCAACTTAACTCCACTCTTCTGACAGGGGCTTGGCCTTTTATTGCTCACTCCCGGGGTGGGGGGTGGGTGGGGGGGAAGGGGGGACAGGAGGGGAATGGGATGGGACTAGTGAATCTGGTCAGTTTCAGGGACTTCCTATGTTGAGTTGTTTACCTTCCTGTTTTTTGCGTGGGGGGTGGGGTGGGGTGTTTGGGTTTGGTTTTTTTTTTTTTGGTTGGTTGGTTGGTTGTTTTTTTTTGTTTTTGTTTTTTCGAGACAGGGATTCTCTGTGTAGCCTTGACTGTCCTGGACTCACTTTGTAGACCAGGCTGGCCTCAAATTCACAGCGATCTGCCTGTCTCTGCCTCCCAAGTGCTGGAATTAAAGAAGTGTGCCACCACTGCCCGGCCTTACCTTCCTGTGTAAGGGGCCTCCCTGTAGACTGGAATGTCTCAGTCTCGGAAGAAACTGTTACATGACACTGGGGTTATTTCTGTCTCCTATTGGAAGCTTGAAATGAGCCTCTGAGAAATGAGGCTGAAGAGATGACGTCACAGCTAAGCGCTCATGCTGCTCTTTGAGAGTCTTGTTGTTTCCAGCATCCACACCAAGGGGTTCACACGGCCCTATAGCTCCAGCTCCTGGGGATCTGACACCCTCTTCTGGCACCTGTAAGAACTTGCACTCACACGCACATACTTCCTCACAGACACATGCATGTACACAGAATTTAAAATACAATACTTTTTTTTTTTTTAAGAGAAGAAACCTTGACTGAAGCTCTGGGGTAGTTCTCTGCCTCTCATTGGTTGTGGCTTTAGACACACTTCTTGACTTTGTTGTGTCTCACTTTCCTCCACTCTATGGTGAGGATTTAAATTGGGCCTATAAAAAATTGCGGTGTGGTCATGAGAACAAAATATGACCTTAGAGCTAGCATAAGTCCTCAGCGTATCTTAACATACGTGCAAGCTCAGGGAGCGTCCCTTGTTAGCACAGACACTGGCTACAAACAGGGACACGGATGGCTAGTGAGCAGCATGGCTAGCCAGAGAAGGATTGTGTCCATCTATCAGGGTGGTGTGTTGGGTCTTTAAGAGATGCTTGATTGAGCTGGGAGTGGTGGTACACGCCTTTAATCCCAGCACTCAGGAGGCAGAGGCAGGCAGATCGCTGTGAGTTCGAGGCCAGCCTGGTCTACAAAGCGAGTCCAGGATAGCCAAGGCTAACGTGGAGAAACCCTGTCTTGAAAAAAAAAAACGAAGAAGAGAGAGAGAGAGATGCTTGCTTGTGCCTATAATCTCAGATACAAGGGAGGCAGAAGCAAAAGACCTGCAAATTCAAGGTCAGCTTGGGCAGCCTAGCAAGACCTTGCCTCAAAATAAAAGGTAAAACCCATGGGTGGGGCTACAGCTCAGTGGTAGATGCTTGCCTACGGTGAGCGAGGTCCTGGGTCAGACCGCAGCACGGCTGTCATCAGGCTTCTTCCCAGGAGTGGAGGAAATGAAACGTGGGGCTAAGCTGACAGCACTGTGTTCTCTATGTTCACAAGTATGTGCATGTGCGTGTAGATACCTATGTATGTACTTGCACACGGAGCCCAGAGGTTGGTGGCTTTCCACCTTTTCTTTCCTTCTTTTTCTTTTTTTCTTTTTCTTTTTTTTTTTTTTTTTTTTTTTTTTTTTGGTTACTGGGTCTCTCATGGACCTGGAGCTCACTGATACTGAAGGAGAGTTGACCAGCCAGCTCCAGGGACCCATCTGTCACTACCACCCTGGTGCTGGCATTATGAATGTACATCCCACATTCAGCTTTTAAAAATGTGGGTGCTAGTGATCTGAACGTAGGACATCTCTCTGGTTTCTCACTCAGAGCTTATTACCAGACTAATACCCTCCTAAGAAAACACAAGGTCTCTACTAAAGCCTCTGACTGGCCAAGCCTGGGCCATGTGACCTTCCTAGGCTACACCCAGAGTGACCAAGGAAAAGAAGGATTTCTGCCAGATGTCTAATACAGCCTCAGGGAGATGGGAGTGCTGTTCTAGAAGACAGGTCAGGGACAGTGACAAGGCAAAAAAACACAACAGATGTTCCTGCAACACCCACCTACGGTTTGTAAAACCAAGGTGACTTCACCACACGTGGGGACATGACTGTAGTCATAACCAACAGCATTCTCTGTAATAAAACAAAAATTAGTATGTGGACTAAGCAAGGAAAACAAAGAAAAAATCTGCAAAAATAAATTACATTGTTAGCTTTGTAACTTGACCCTTTTAGCTGCTTAGATTACTGTTCAAAATGTGTTTTGCTGGGGTTACGCAGAGAAACCTTGTCTCAAAAAAGAAAAGCAAAACTTCTCCTACAGGGACCCTTCAACAGCATTTGTTATGTTGTTTCAGAAATGGGAGAAATGTTCTGGGGTAAATGTACCAAGACTTGTCAAAAATAAAACATTCAAAGAATGTTGTTCTGGGCATGGCTCCTTGGTGAGGAGCGCTGGCTGTTCTCGCAGAGGACCTGGTTTCCACTCCCAGCGCCCACATGGCCACCCAGAACCATCTGTAACTCCAGTGCCAGGGAACAGACATCCTGTTCTGGCATCTGTGGGCACTGTATGGATGTGGTGCACAGAGATACGGGTAGACAAAACACCCAGGCTGAGGAAACACCAGCGTCCTCTTGGTTATAATTCATCGCCACAAGTCTTTGTCTTCGCTGACTGTGACAGGACATTCTGAAGTCTCTGCCTAGGAGACTGGCCAACATCAAAGTTTCTCCTAGAAAATCACCAGACTGGTGGTGAAACTGATACAGGGCTTGGAGTGCTCTAAGAACCCGGGGCGCTCTGCACTGGCCCCAGGGCTCAGAGCACAACTGATCAGCAGCAGCAACCCCAGCATTTGTCAGAGAAGAGGGACTCTGAACAATATAGCTAGCACAGGGATCTGTGTCCACATTAATTTTTAATTAGTGCTGTCTAAGGTCCAATGACGCTTAGCCAATTAGGAATTAAGAAAGGAAGACTTAGATTACCAGGTGTCTAGCAGGATAATTTATCACTTCCAGCCTTTGCAGTAGACCTAGGCATATCCAGTCTTTTGATATTACAATGCAGTGTTGTAACCTACAAAGTTTACACTCAAGAACTGCACAATCTAGTTACCTTCCTCCAAATGCCCCCCAGAATCTCATAATGTTATGATTTTACATTTACACATACACAGCTGTATGTGACTCATGGGGCACAGACAGACAGGCCACTGACATGCCTTGGTGTCTGATATTTTCCCTTTCCATTTTCTTTTTTGTTTTGTTTTTTTGTTTTGTTTGTTTTTTGAGACAGGGTTTCTCTGTGTAGCCCTGGCTGTCCTAGACTCACTTTGTAGACCAGGCTGGCCTCGAACTCACAGCAATCCTCCTGCCTCTGCCTCCTGAGTGCTAGGATTAAAGGCGTCCTCCACCATGTCCGGCTTCCCTTTCCACTTTCATAAAAGGATGATGCCAATCAATTCTTGTAGCACAGGGCCATAATGCCACAGCCAGATATCTTTAAAAAAAAATATCTAGGACTAAGGAGATAGCTCAGTGGGTAAAACACTTGATGATGATGATGATGAGGAGGAGGAGGAGGAGAAGAAGAAGAAGAAGAAGAAGAAGAAGAAGAAGAAGAAGAAGAAGAAGAAGAAGAAGAAGAAGAAGAAGAAGAAGAAAAAGAAGGACCTAAGCTCAGGTTTCCAGAGTGCGGAGCCAGGCATGGTAACACACATGTTTGTAATCTCAGCACTCCTATAGTGAGATAAGAGGTGGAGACAAGAATCCCTGGGGGCTGCAGAGATGGCTCAGCGGTTAAGAGCACTGGCTGCTCCTCCAGAGGTCATGAGTTCAATTCCCAGCACCCACATGGTGGCTCACAAGCATTCATAGCTCCAGTCCACAGAGATCTGATGCCTTCCCTGGCCTCGGTGGGCACCAGACACAAACACAACGCACATGCATACAGGCAGGCACATACTCACACACATAAAATAAAAGTAAATTTCTAAAAGAAGAAAGAGTATCGCTACAGTTGGCATGTACTGAAGTACAAGTGTGCTTCAAGACTAACAGGATGCAAGCCACCATCAGTCATTTTGAAATGCTAGCTCACGATTCACGCTCCAGACACACCTGGCCCCTGCTGTGGAGGCCTTTCTGTGGGGCCTCACAGAGGGAAGCTCCTGGAAACTTGTAGGAAGGAGTCAGCTATTCCTTATATAAGGCAAAGAGGCACACAGGGAAGTGTCCATTTCTCACAGGACAGGTGACCTGTGAGGACTGACTGAGGCAATGAAAGGAACAGAGATTCATGTAAGCTTCTAGTGGGGATAAGAAAGCAATAGAGACACAGGGGAACCATAGGAAATCCTATGCTGTGTGCACCATCCGCTTCCCAAGCAAGGAAAAATGTCTGTCTGTTTGTTTGTGTCTTTCTTTCTTTCTTTCCTTCTTTCTTTCTTTTCCAAACAAAGAAACCCAGTTGTTGGAGAGACAGCAACGATGCTACTTTGACTTTTATTTTCCTTTTCCTTTCCTTTTCCCTTTCCCTTTCCTTCCTTCCTTCCTTCCTTCCTTCGTCTTTTCCTTCTCCTCCTTCTTTTTTTTTTCAGAAAAGGGAATGAAGATTGGAAACATGATATATCATTTGAGAAAAATGTAACATACCTGTATCTTGTGTTCCCCTTAGTCATCCCATGAGATACATACTTATTTGCTTAAACACTGTGATGGTTAGTTTTCATTTTCGCTGTCAACTTGACACAGTCTAGAAAAAGAATCTTAAATGAGGATCAGGCTGGCCTGAGGTCATATGAGGTGGGGTGTGTCTTGATTGCTGATTGGTGTGGGAAGACTCACCCACTTTGGGCAGAGCCATTCTCTAGGCATGTGGTCCTACTGAACAGCATAGGAGAAATAGCTGCGCATCAGCTTGCCATCAGCAAGCAGCACGCTCCCTGGCTCCTGCCATACCTCTTCGCTGTGAGGTGAGCTCCGTGGTCCGAGGTAATGTATGGAATAGCAGGTTCCGGGCTTGACTTCCCTCAGGGATAGGCTGCGTCCTGAAGCTCTAAGCTACAGCAACATAAACTTCCTAGCATCTAAATAATATGAGTTCCCTCAAACCTGCTCCTTAACAGGGCTTGAGACTGGCTAGCACCAGAGGCTGAAAAGGCTGCAGTCATTCCCTTATCTTTCCCTGTCACTACAACAGGTCCTTGGCATGGCCAAGCAGACATCCTTAGGTATGGCTCCCAAGAAGCAGGGCCAGGTCCGCACAGCATCGTATCAGCATTCACAGCAGCGGCATCACCTGAATCTCTGTACACCGGATGAGACCTGGGCACACTGCTGTCACTCATGCTGGCTATGTAGGCTCCCTGTGTCTCCCCCTGCAGTTCTTCTCTTCCCTGGGGCTGCCAAACACAAAATAAGCATCCTTAAAGTGCCTGCCAATTACAAGTGCCTATCCTGGATGCTTATTTTGCATTTGACAGCACACTCCTATCATAGGAATGGGAACACAGTACCCAGTTACCCTATAGGCGCAGGGAGGGGAGAGCTAGCAGGGAGCTGTGTCAAGGGCCATATATCAAATGTGGTTAGGGGCGTCTATGTCTAAAAACATTCTCCAGATGGAGTCAGGCAGAGAGCCTGGGGCCCTGCTGGGGGAGGGAGTCCTGCACCTAAAGCCGAGCTCAGAGTGGCTATCCGGACCAGGAGGACTGCAACCCCAAACAGCAGGGTCCTTCCAACATCCCCCATTTTTGAAGCCTGATCTTTTAGCCTTCTTGAGACCCCACGAGACAACAAATGCATGTTCTTCTTTAATGACTAGAATCCATCGCTGCTTCTTACACTCCAGACTCTTGACTGACACAGTGGCTCATCCCACCAGCCTTCCTAGGGCTGTCTTTATTGCGCATCTCTTTCTGGTGGGGACAACTTTATCAGCTCACTGTAATCATGAAAGCGGTGTGCAAGAGCTCGTCAGGGGAAAATGGATGATTGCATTCATGTCAAAGAACTAATTAAAGTCATTAATTATATCTTATTATGAGTTCACAGCCTTCCCCTGAGAAGGGTGCATCCTGTATGCATTGTCAGCTGGAAAATGAAAGCAACTACCCAGGAAGTCACTGGAATAAACATGCTCAGGAGATATTTTGGAACGTGATATATTTCCCACCTGGTCTTGGGGTAAAACTCGAAGGCAAGAAGTTGCAATTTCCCAAGAAAATTCAGACTCTAAAAAGCTGTTAGCTTGTATGTAAGCCTGCCTTTTTGAAGTGCCTAACTTGATGGGGCTGAGGAGATGGCTGAGTGGGTAAAGTGCTTGCTGCAAAAGCCTGAGGACCTGGGTTCGGATCCCCAGTGCCCATATAGAAGCCCAGGCTTGGCCGCACACACCTGTAAGCTCAGCACTGGGGCAGCGGGGATAGCAGCGTCCCTGTGCCTCACAAGCCAGTCATTTAGTCAATTGTCAGGCACCAGGTTCAGTGGGAAACACTGTCTCCAAAAATAAGGTAGCAGGCCAGGCAGTGGTGGTGCACGCCTTTAATCTCACCCCTCGGGAGTCAGAGGCAGGAGGATCGCTGTGAGTTCTAAGCCAGCCTAGTTTACTAGGGTGAGTTCCAGGACAGCCAGGGCTACACAGGGAAACCCTGTCTCGAAAAAAACCTAAACAAACAAATGAAGAAACACTTAAGTCAGAACTCTGGCCTCCACATGTGCATATGCAGACTCCCCCCCCCCATTACAAGGTGGACACACACACACACACACACACAACACCCCTAACACACGCAGAATCTAGCTTCCATATACCCGTCTTCAAAGCCTTCTATCTGATCCTCTTGCTGTGACAGTGAAGCATCACTCGGATCCCTCCCTCAGGCCACCTACGACAAGGTTAAAGGACTTAGCAGCCCACCTCAAGTTCTACCACCCTGAAAATAGCAGGCAGGGCCATATGCTTATCGCACACTTGAACGATAAGCTTGTCAGGGACCATTCTTAATGCCTTTTACATTACTCTCTGAGTGCTGAGTGCAGAGCTTTGCGTCCTCCACCTGGCTAATGAGCACTTGTTAATTTAATCCAGACGTAAAATGCGCAGAGGCAGCAGTCTAGAGGCAGCGGCGGCCTGAAGTGTATCACGCACACAGACGCGGTCCTGGCCACGTGGACAGCCGCAGATGCTGCACTGGGGAGACTAGAGTTCAGGGAGGACCGTTCACAGTATAGACAGCACAGCCATGTGGGTTGACCGTGACAGTATCAGCACACTGGGGGATTTTCCTGCAGAAATGTTTAGAATGGTTGTTTTGGAATAATTCTAATGATAACACTGTCACGATCAGTGCTAGGGACAGGACAGCCAGAGGAATCCTGCAGTGCGAACACTTGCTTTATTCACTCTGTACCTGTGGCAAAAATTATAGGAGCCAATGTGTTGCATCATTTCAAAGGGAAGAAGAAGAAGAAGAAGAAGAAGAAGAAGAAGAAGAAGAAGAAGAAGAAGAAGAAGAAGAAGAAGAAGAATCTGTGTTCCTCATTTCTCCCTAGTTCATACCCTCATCAGAGACTTCAGGCTGCCTGCTGCCAGATGGAACGGGTAGGTGAGAAGTAGGCTGTTAGTGACCTGCAGCACCACAGCAGCTAGGTCACGTCCCAGGCAAGCCACACGTGCCAGGAGCAAGGCAACAGACATTAGCTTGGTCACTGGGGTTTCTCCAACCATTAAAGCGTATGGGGGAGGGGGCTCTCCCTGCAGCAACTGGGCAACAGGCAGATTAGATAAGTCCATTGCTTAGGGTAATGGCTCTCAATGAGCTGAGAGCACATCTGAAGGGGCCAGTTGGCAACTTGGGTGGGGGGGAGGGCAGTGTAGCAAGGACAAATGAGGTTGGGAATACGATGCACATTTGTCTGGTAGACTGGGGCTGCTAAACAACCTGTAATAGGCAAACTAGAAATTTGCTCAAATTGGAATATAGAAGGAAGCCTCCCCCTTTTTTTTTATCGTTTTGTGAACCTAGAATCTATCTATCTGTGCCAATTTCCCAAGAACATAGTGTTAATGGCAAACCCTCGAGCTGCACCCCACTCCTGCAGTTCTCTTGGAGACTGGGTTGGTAAAGCAAGCTGACTCAGCATGCAACACCACCATCTGCAGCTGCAGGCGACTTTGAGACAACATAGAATCATAACTTCACTTTTATGTAGTACCTCTCTGCTGTCATCTTGTGACTTTTATCTTGTGACTCTTGGCACGTAAGCCAGGCCATGTGCTACAGCTCACCTAACTCCTCCTCCAAAGCCTTTTAAGTGTCAGAAATCCACTTTGGCCTCTAGCACTGAAAGTCATATCATGGCTGCCTATGGTCCAAAGCCATCTTTCCTACTGTTCTCTGATTCCAAAGTGCAGCCATGCTGCCCACAGCTGGATCTTTTTTTTTTTTTTTTTTTTTTTTTGTCTACTAGTTAAGTTCATATGAAGGGTATTTTTATCTCAAGATTCCTTTCCTACAAACCAAGCAGTCTTTCCAACAGTAACTTCTATGAATTGGAGAAAGTTTGCCTTTTTTTTTTCTTGTTTATGACAACTGTTTAGATCAGTTAAAAACCAGGCCACGGGACATGGGCTACACACAATCATGTCAGCCTGCATTTGGAATTGGAGCATGTAAAAGTACAATGAAGACTTAAGAGTCTGCTTAGCAAATAAGGCATTTTTGGCATATGTAAATCTAAACACTATTAAAATGAGAATGAGCAGTAAATATAAGAATCACACTGCATTTCGCTGTATTTTTAATATTTAAAGTTCTGTCATCACTGATTTCCGTTCTTTAAGTTAGTGAGGAGATGGGGGGGAAACCTAAGTTAGCTGCCATTCAAGCACAGGGGCTGAGCCTCCTCCTCAGAACCTGTGCAAACAGAAAGCTGTGCTCGACCAGATGTGGTAGCACACACCCTTAATCCCAGCACTCGGGAGGCAGAGGCAGGTGGATCCCTGTGAGTTCGAGGCCAGCCTGGCCTACAAAGCAAATCCAGGACAGCCAAGGCTACACAGAGAAACCCTGTCTCAAAACACCAAAAGAAAAAAAGAAAGAAAGAAAAAAGAAAAGAAAAGAAAGCTGTGCACAGTGAGGTGCTTTCCATCCCAGCAAGACCCCTGGGCCTCACCTGTCAGCTAGGCTAGCCTACTTGGTAAGCTCCAGACCAATAAAAGATCCTACCTCAAAAAACAAGGTAGATAGTTGAAGGAGAGAGAAACTTGTTTTCATTATGATCCCAAGTGCGGGATCGGAACGGTCTTGTGAGAGAACAGGTGATGTTAATCCACTGAAAGACCAACCACCTAGTACCAACCACCTAGTGTGAGAGCTTGATTGTTGCCAGCTGGAAAGATCCCATGAACAGACTCTGAGGGGAGATATATAAATGAGCCCAGAACTGGAGGCGGAGCTTTTTAGAGACTTCGAATAGTTTTGACTGTTCATCGCTTCACTTCGAGACACTCCTAGAGAGAACTGCTTGAGGGAAGGCTTCGGGGCTCCGGCTCTTGCTGAGGTTCCAGGTTCTGGTTACAACAGGTTCCAGCAGAAGAAATCCTGCTGACTACGTCAAGAGAATCTTTCCTCAAAACTGATATCTTTACGGTTTTGTTATTGTGTCCATTAATCCTCCCTTCCTATTGTTTTAGTTAGTTGGGTTATAAGTGACATATGCTTGATTAATAAGTTGTAATAAAAATATTGGTTAAAAAATTAAGCCTACAGATAGTCTTAAAGAACAACATCTAACACCTACTTTGACCTCCAGCATCTGCACACCCAGGAGTGTGCACCTACACAAACTTACAAACAATGTCCATACACACAAACCCCATTAGGAATTAGATAATAAGACTAGACACAGTGGAGATCAGTCCTGGACTGCTATGCAAGATGGGAGTTTTCCATGAAGTGCCGTCACTCCACAATTGATGCCACAAAGGTGTCCATGGGTTGGGTGCCTATGAGTAAACCCCAGCCCACCAGGGAGAGCAGGTCACATTTACTGTCTTCTCCTCCATGTCCCTATGTTGTTTATTTTGGTCTGTTACCCTCCTTTAGTTAAGGATGCTTCCTGCTTTATCTTATCAAGGCAAGTAACCCTGGCCAGCACCTAGACAGCCCCACATCCTCAGGCCGAGCCCTCCCTGGGTACCAGGGCTCTTCCACTTTCCTTCACATCCTGAGCATGGATTGGCTTCACGCCAGCTGTCCTTGCTTAAAGGCCAGCTCATTTACCACACATAGGTGCAGCCATCCTGCCAATTCAAAGTGAGAAATAACTTGGGGACTGAAGGATGGGACGCAATGTTCTGGCCCCTCCCACCTTGGACTTATTAGTTCTTTATGTAAACACCAATAAGCACATCCAGACATCAGAAGGCAACTTTCTTTCATCCACAGTAAATGGTGTAATTGTATATATACCATGGAACTATCTGAAATAAACTTGCTATTGTTTATTGTCAGTAAATGGCTTACACACTCACTGTGTAGACTCCTACGGCCAGGGTCATATCAAATCTTGTCAGGCAAAGCTTCTCAGAAGACAGTATGACGGATGGAAAAGCTTAGGAAGCCCTGCTCTTCCAGACACGGTTGGTGGTCCTCTCAGAGCCAAGCAGGTTGTTTCTCGTGTTATCTGCCTCCCACTACTAGGAAGCCTAGGAAGATCACATCTGTTCTGATGTCTCAGTCACTTTTAAAAATTAATGGCGTGAAAGCAAAAGATATTGGGTCTAGGGTGAGGCATAGAGACAGGCCGACTGACAGCTGTAGGTTTTAGGTGCTAATACAGGGATAGTACAGTTCACCTTGGAACAGGTTGTGTGGAGAAAAAAAAGTCTACACCAGCAGAGTGAGCTGGTATCCAATAACGTCAAGACCACTTTCCAAAGTGAGTCATGACAGCGTTTAATCTTCACTAGAAACAGTGAAGCTACCCTAACCACAGGCGTCTTCAAACCCGAGGGCTTACCATTTCGTTTATAGCGTCCCACAGTAAGGGATAAGTTTATACCATAATACGTTTCATACATGAGAGGAAAACAGGGATGAGGCCAGGGCTCAGTTGCTGAAGTGCTTGACTCCCAGGTGTGAGGCCCTGGAGGCCCTGAGCCCGGATCCCCAGAATCGCACACAAAGCTGGAGGCCCCGAGTCCAGATCCCCAGAACCGCACACAAAAATGCCTGACTATATAATATCTTAACTCCGGTGCTGGGTTGGGGAAACAGATTGTAGGACCTTCCTAGGCAGTCAGGCCAGCCAATTAGTGAGATCCAGGTTCAGTGAGAGACACTGTCACAAAAATTAAAGAATAGTCAAGGAAGACACCTGATGTTGACCCCTGGCCTCTGCACACACATGCACACACATGCAAGCATGGCACCCACACAGTAGTGACATAACATGGGCACACACAATAGAAAAAAAAACCCTAAAACTAAAGTTACCAATACTATTCCTGACCTTTAACACACAGGGAACCCTGATATTTTCTGCTCTGGGTGGTTCCATTCCAGTAGCTCCTTTGATGGAGTGTTCACCTTAACAGACAGGAAAACCTGGGTCTGACCACCAGCATCCCACACAACTGAGGGTGGGGTGCACGCCTGTAATCCCAGCATGGGGGAGGTGCAGGCAGAAGAATCAGACATTCGAGCTAATCTCCAGCTACAAGAGCAAGTTACCTGCTAGTTTAAAAAAAATATTCATTATAACTGAATAAGCTCCATATGAGTGGAAAATTCTGACTCATTAGATTTTTTTTTTCAATGTGTTTAGAAGGAAGTTATCCTCACTCACTGACGTCAGAGAAGTTAGGCAGCCACACAGAACTAAAAAAAGGAAGTGATTGCTCTCTGGGAGCTTCACATAAGTATGACCCCCAACCTCGGCTGCATTTAGTTTTACCAGCAGAAACGCCTTGGTTCTTTTTGACTGTGTGTTGATGGGAATGTCTGAGCAGTTGAGGAGGAGTCCCTCCGCCCCGGCCTTGCCTCCCGCTGAGTCATTCCAAACGCCATAGCCCGCAGCTCTATTTACAACCTTCAGGAGAGTGCTGCCGATTTTCTATTTTGAGCTGGGAAGGATGTGTCTTTGCATTTCTGGGGCTATTTCTGAGCCATCTAATCACCAATGGCTTTGGCGCGATACGTAGGCAGGCCCGTAGTGAAGTCACCTTATAAAATGAGTTGCTCAAATATTTAATCAGCTGTGCAGTGAATCTAGCCACAGGGTCCTTTCTGTGTAGAGTTCTACCCACATGGCTAGGAGTAGGCATGGATTGCAGATCTCCGGCCAAATGTGAAAGGGCCGGGGGTGAGGTGGGTTGGGGTTGGGGGTGTGTGTGGGGGGGCTGAAGGGTGGGGCCAGGGCTGGGGACATTTCCAGGAGAAGGTCCCTCCGGGTAGAAAGATCATCACTAAGGAATCTTGTCATACCTGTCCCTAACAGTGCCCTGGGATCCGGGGTCTAGGAAAGAGCAGGTACTCTGCACGTAGCATATTAAAAGATTTTATAAAAATTAATTATCTGCTGGGATTCAAGATGGCTCCTCGGGGAAAAGTATTTGTCATCCAAGCCTGCCGACCTGAGTGATCCTGGGAACCCACAGTGGAAGGAGTGAGCCAACTTGCAGACACTGTCTTCCGAATTCCATACAATTAGAGCCCCTGGCAGGTGAGGGCTGCTTGGGTAAAGGAGGGCTGTGGCCCCAATTGGTCACTTAAGCTTTAGTGGGCAGGCCAGTACCCATGTGCTGAAGGACTGCACTCATGGGACTCAGTAGGTTAGTAAAAGAAGAGGAGGAGGAGGAGAAAGGGGAAACATAAAATAACATAAAGATAGGACGGGGATTTGTTGTGGGGTGTAGAATCTGGAAGAAGGTGAAGGAGAAAAAGCAAATTCTCAAAGAATTCTCAAAGAATCACAGAGCACAGAGCTGGGACCAAATGGAGATCAAGAAAGGCACTCATTTTAGGTGCAATGTTTAAGGGAACACAAAAACCAAGCAATAAGATAAATAATAAGTTAAAGTTTAGCAATAATATGTGCCTGTAATGTGTAAAGTAAAATGGCAAATGACAGCCTGCCGATCCACTGTTTTCACTTCTGCTTCCCAAGACCTCTTTGAAGCCACAGATGATAAAATATTCTTATCTTCTGAATCAGATCCAGTTGACCTCTTGATCCTCTGAGGATTGGAGGGCAAAGGATGCCTACTTCTCCTCCTCCAACAACCAAAAGTTCCCACAGTATTAAAAGGACAGAGGTTGCCGCCGGGCGTGGTGGCGCACGCCTTTAATCCCAGCACTCGGGAGGCAGAGGCAGGCGGATCACTGTGAGTTCGAGGCCAGCCTGGTCTACAAAGCGAGTCCAGGACAGTCAAGGCTACACAGAGAAACCCTGTCTCGAAAAACCAAAAAAAAAAAAAAAAAAAAAAAAAAAAAAAAAAAAAAGGACAGAGGTTGACCAGCGAAGGTTCTAGAAGAGACAGAAATGGATCAAGGACTTGCACTCAGGCTAAGCCACGTGCTTTCAGCCCCACACTCAAGCTTCAGTGCAAACCGAAGAAGGTAGATTCAGGCAGCTGCCAAGGAGGGCTCAGGGACTCCACTTAGGCCAAGTGGAGGAAGAGGCAGCCCACTTTCCCTGCTCCGTGTGTTGGCCAGCCCAAGGGTTGCTTGGGAACCCTTGCTGTCCTGGGAAGATGTGCTGTGACTTCTGGGGCTGAGCCAGGATTACCTTCTTAGGCAGCTCTCAGAAAGCCAACTCACCCATGCTATCAGGAGCTTGGACCTGCATTAGCCTCAGGCAGTGGCACATGGAAGCTACCTTTCCCTACTCATGACCAGATGGCTCACAAAGAGCCTAGAGATAACCAGTAATGTTGACTTGTCGGTCACGGTTTATCTAAACGTGTCATTCAAATAGGAACCCATTTCTCTTTCCTTTGAAGAAACGCGTCCCTGGATCTGTCCAGCTCGGCTTATCACAAGACCACAACGGGTGCTCACTGGAAGTCAAAGGAATGTGCTCCAATATCCTGAGTTAAAAATAGAGTGCAAACTGGCTACTCTTGCCTTATTTCAGTGCGAAGAGACGGCCGTTCTTTGCTCTGTGTGTGCGCGCAAGTGTGTGGAGCTGGGAGGAGGACCTTAGCAGCCCTTCTCAGAAGCACTGGCGCCTCCTTTGAGACAGGGTCTCTCATTGGCTCAGAGCTCTCCAAATAGGCAAACCCTGGCAATCTAGCTGGCCTCCCCAGAGTTGGGGTTACAAGTGTGAGCCCCCATACCTAACATTGCCCCGGGAGTTCTGGGACCTAATGCAGCTCCTTGCACTCCCAAGGCAAGCAGTTTGCTGACAGGCATCTCCTCGGCCCAAATACCTTTAGTTTTCTTTCTTTCTTTCTTTCTTTCTTTATTTATTTATTTTTTAACCTTTTTTTTAAAGTAAGAAACTATTCTTTTTATGAAATTGGATTCAAGATTTTGTATACACCCTTTGAAACATCCCTATAGGTTTTGACCACCTCCTCTGATCCTCTGAAATCCTAGCATAGCATAGATGGGGAAACCAGGGCACACAAATACAAGGATGTGTGTGTGTGTGTGTGTGTGTGTGTGTGTGTGTGTGTGTGTGTGTGTGTGTGTGTGTGTGTATGTGTGTGTTGCATGTGTAGATGTACATGTATGTATTGCAGACATGTCATGCACTGGCATGTGAGTGTTTTCACCTGCTGTGTGGACGCGTGGAGGCCAGGGACTGCCGTCAGGTGCCCTTCCTCTGTTGTTCTCCACATAAATTTTGGAGACAGGGTCTCTTACTGAATGAACCTGGAGCACACCCCATTAGACGTGAGCCCCAGGGGTCCCCATGTTCCCATCCCCTCAGCACTGGGATTATAGAAATTCCTCACCACACCCAGATTTTACATGCATTCTGGGCATCTGACCATGGGTCCTCATGCTTAAACATGTATGTATGTATGGTACGTATGTCCACTAAGCTATCTATCGCTCCAGCCCCTGACATAGGCTCTTGGCCTGTTAGTGACCGAATCATAAAGGGAAGTTCAGCCCTCAGCTCCCTGGCCAGAGCTCAGATACTAGCTCCCTAAGTGCCCAGAGTCTGGAGGCTTACAGAAAGGGGAGTGGCAGACAGCATAGGTTCAAGGTCCAGTCCCTCCTCTCCACGGCACAGAGGAGCAGGGGGGTGAGTGGTGACCTTTGTGGGGACCTGTGCTAGAGAGCTAAACAAAGAAACAAACAAACAAACCCCAAACCAAGAAACCATGGTTTGGTTTGCTCGATTTGGTTGCTGAAGAAAACATAGAGTCGAGTAACGCCTGAGTCTGAGCCGACAGAAGGCAGAGCCCAGCAGGCCCACAGCAGCGGTCTCTCCACCTGCCAGACAAGTTGCGTCAGCTATTCTCAGCGCTGGCTGGAAGCCAGCTTCTATTGATTTCAGCAACACAATTACATGTTCCAAAGCTCATCTGTTTGGAGCTATAAATAAGAGAAAACAAGCTATTACAGTCTGTTAAATGTGTCCCTGTTTGGGATGATGTCCTCTGCATTAAGACCTGTTTGGCTCTCGAAGGTGATTCATTTGGGGCAGCAGAATTTCTGCGTCACAGGCAGGATGATCCACTCACAGGTCTCTCATCACTGCCCTGGGTTCGTGACTGGGAGCGAGCAAGCACCAGGCATTGTTCACACTTCCCTCTGGCCACGTTAATGTGAATGTCACTAATGGTTGTGCTTTTACCCTGTTGCCTAGAGATGAGGTAAACAAAAGATTAAAACAAAAGGCATCTTCAGTGTTGGGAAAGTGCTGCCTTTACAGGATGACTCCACAGTTTCTTACCAGGAACCGAAAAAATAATTAATATGGTTATATTCTTTGTCTGGAAGTTCTCCCAGGTCATTTTATTGGGGGGTCATTACTATAGCGGGAAGGCATGTTGTCCTTTCTCACGTTACTTTGTTTGAATCACCTTTCTTCTTTCACTGGAGCCAGGTACAGTGTTGGGGAGAGCGGTGGGGTGTAAGAGGGCTGAGATGTGGAACTGATATTGAAGGCCAGAGGGTCTACCCTCGTCATCCTAGAGGCTGCTACTGTCCATGCTAACGGTCTCACGATCTAAGCAATAACACAGCCCCGCTGGTCCTCTCCTGTGCTGCCGTCACTATTTCCTGTCCTCACTGTATCTGGGTGTGCCACCTTGAGTCAGTAGCCGTGATGTAGAGAGCCCTACTGGACGGGGAGCCACATGGGATACCTGGCAGCTCAGGGAAGGGGAACCCTGGAGGCGCCCCGCAGTCTTCGGGCAAGAAGGAAGATTATCAAATGTGCATTGACAGAACCCATCCCAACTGCTCAAAGGGCTTTCTAGTCCTGCCTGAGTGAGGCCAGCGTCACTCTCCACCCATAGGTGCTACCTTACCTGCAGGACTCTGGCGTCAACTCTGCACCACTCTTTTTTGCTGTCACTCGTGATGCCTTTGCTGCCATTTGGTTCAGGGAATGTGAGGGTGTCTGTCAGAGAGCAAAGGACAGAAACATTCAAAATCAACTCAACAACATCCCCCCCCCCTGAACGCGCCAAAAAGTGGGGGACTCTGCTAGAAGGAAATAGTTCTATCAGAGAAGGTAAGGCAGGAAGTGGGGCTGGGCTCCAAAGAGATGGGGCCACCACTGGGATAACAGAGAGAAGGCAGCCATACCCCCGCCCAGGCCCCCTTCCTGGACAGTCATCAATAGTGAAGGAGATGTGATTGTTGTTTAGGCTGTGCCACACAGTGAGGGGGACAAGTGTCATGCAGAAGCTCGCGTATGTAACCATGACTGACACTAATGGTCACCCTTGTGGCTAAAGACGGCCAGACAATAGCACCAACCAGACATTCATGCCCTTGCCTCAGCCCAGCAAGTTCTCCGTGTGATACGAAGGGTCACAGAGGTGCTGGTGCTCCTCATGGTAGCGTCGCTGCGCCCTGCGTTCCAGGGCTAGAGTTGAAGAGACAGATGCTAGCGTGTGAACAAGACAGACGGACGACGCCCACTAGAACTGAAGTCCCCAGAACTCAGGTGCTTCTCTTGAGGGACAGGAGGTATTAGATGCAGTGACTGTGTTCCTAGAGGCTGCATTCTCTCTCTTGAACTAAAAGACATTTAGCTCAACTAACGGCCCTGGAAAGACGGCTCTAGTGGGGACGGCATCCTGCCTGCCAGCTGTGGAACCAGCAGCCATGTCAGCCTCCATGCTATCAAGTGTTGCTTTCAGGACTATTTAGTTCTGGTTAGGTTTAGAAATAGGGTACTGTGGGACTGGAGAGATGGTTCAGTGGTTAAGGGCACTTGGCTGCTGTTCCAGAGGTTCTGAGTTCAACTGCCAGCAAACACAGGGTGGCTCAACCATCTGTAATGGGATCTGATTGTCGCTCTTCTGGTGTGCATGAAAAAGACAGAGCACTCATACATAAAACACATGCATAAATAATCTTTTTTAAAGAAGAAGAAGAAGAAGAAGAAGAAGAAGAAGAAGAAGAAGAAGAAGAAGAAGAAGAAGAAGAAGAAGAAGAAGAAGAAGAATTAGGGTACTGTGGGCCAGGTGTGGTGGTGCACATCTTTAATACTAGCCCAGGACTCTGCCCTTGCTAGCCAATGACATTTAAATCAACAAGAAAAGAAAAACAGTAAAACAAGGGGAAGGAGAGGAAGGACCTCATAATTTCCTCTGAGGACACATGCCATGACAGCCATCAGTGTCTCACAGAGTACCGAAACCTGCTGTCCCTTGGTCAAGCAGGACCGTTGCCGCAGATGGCCACTGTCACCTGGCCCGTGGTCTTACTCCATCCTCCGTTCCACACACTCAGTCTATAGAGCTGAATGGCCCGGTCCACTCTCATGACCTTCCGTCCCCACCCACCTTAACTCCAGTCCTGTACCCACTGTATTCCCCACTCTCAGCTTCAGGACTCACACCATGCCTGACCTCTTCTGACCTTTGCAGGGTTAGTGCTCATAGCAGTCGCTCTGGGGTGTGTGTGTGGGGGTGTTCCATCTCTTCTCTCAGCTTGGGGTTGGCACACGCCTCTGAACCTCCACTGCTACTGCCACAGAGTCAGACCGTGTCCTGGATGCCTGGTTTACAGTTCCCTGCCCATGAGGAGGGATGATGCTCAGGAAGGGACTGCCTGCTCTGAAGTTGGTCCTCTTGTTTTGATCCCCCCACCCCCAATCCATCCCACCCACACCCCCATTGCTTCCTGGGCTCAGAGGCAATGGGTCTAAGGATAGACTGATGGTCAGAAACAAAAGCTAGGGGAGTGTGGGCTCAATTTTCTTACCCCATGTATTTTATGAACAACTTATTTACTGAGCGTACGTCACTTACAACCCGACTAACCAAAACAATAGGAAAAGAAGATTAAGGAACACACTAACAAACCTGTAAGGATATCAGTTCTGAGGAACGATTCTCCTGACATAGTCAGCAGGATTTCTTCTGCTGGAACCTGGAGTAACCAGAACCCGGAACCTCAGCAGGACCCGGAGCCCCGAAGCCTTCCCTCAAGTGGTTCTCTCTAGGAATGTTTCGAAGTGCAGCGATGAACAGCCAAAACTACGCCAAGTCTCCAAAAGCCCTGCCTCCAGTTCTGGGCTCATTTATATATCTCCTCCCTGAGTCTGTTCATGGGATCTTTTCAGCTGGCAACAATCAAGCTCCCGCACGAGGTGGTTGGTCTTCAAGTGGATTAACCTCACCTGTTCTCTCACAAGACTGTTCCGATCATGTACTTGGGATCCTAAAAGACAGGTTTATCTCTCCTACATGTAGCCTTGTTGGAAGAGGTATGAGCTTTGTGGTTTCCAAATCTCATTTCAGGCCCCGTCTTGCCTCTCTCTGTCTGCAACTTTCTGATAAGTTGTGAGTTCTCAGCTCTAGTGCCGTGCCTGCCTGTTTGCTTTCACACTCCTCACCATGACAGCAGTGCGCTAACACCCTGAAACTGTAAGCAAGACCCTAATTAAATGCTTGAAAAAAAATTTTTTTAAGGTTCTGCTACCTCAAAACCTCCACACTGGGATCCAGCTTCTAGCAACCAAACTTACCAGGAACAAACCACACATAACACCTAGCAAGAGGGTCGCGTTCTTGGCACATACGGGAAAAGAGAAGAGCTCACTAAGGAAGGACACAGAACAGCCAGGGCCATCTCTGATGAGCCTCTGCCATCCCAGCAAGGACCCTGAGCTTTCTCCAGAATTCAGCTTGTGAGTTGGGTAGGCTTGTTATTTCAGAAGACAAGGTAGCAGACGCTTGCAGCCTGGGCCGTCTGGAGAGTGTGTCTGGGAGCCCCCAGTTCGGCTTGGCTTTGTGTCTCTCTTTTGTACGTGTCATTAAGAACCTTTGGAGTGGGCCAGGTCTCCAAACTGGAATACATTGATCTCCAACCTCTAAGAAGCCAGGCACTGCTTTTTTTTTTCCTGGCTGCGGTATCTCTTCCCTTGTTGACAATACCTTCCTGATCATCAGTCAGCCAAGAAGAGCTGGCAGAGTTGAGCCGTCTCACTGTGGGGTCAGCCAGGGTGCCCACGCAAACAGGTCATTAATCCTTATTGGTAACTTTACTGGGAATGAACAGTTAACATGGAAAAGCAAGCTCAGGGAGGGGGTGTGACTCTTCTTAGGTTTACAGATATAGGGTGCGGCTGGAGGTGCCTCTGCTGAATTCCCAGTCATCCTTGAGGGGGATCCAGAACCCACCCCCCTCACCCCATTCCTACAGCTGTAGAAGGAGCAGAGAACTCTTTTGTTTTCCCCTCTGCTAAGCAGCTGGAGCCAGCTGAGTGCCTGTGAAATATGGGTGCCAGCTGCAATGGCTGCTCCTCCTGGACCTCCTCAGTTAGGGAACAGGAGCTGTGTGGCTCCCGGCAGCACTGTAACCCCATCTGACCCCTTGCTTACTGTACCAGTGACTCAGAAACCTGTGGTTCTGAAAATTCTACAGACTTTGGGCCTGACTTCCTGTTTGTGTGCTGTTCTTATTTTTGCCTGCACAGGGATTAAGTGACTGGGTTTACAGCAAAGGTAGATCTAGGAGTCCCTGGAATTGGCCAACTGGTTTTGCTAGTATGATGTTTTCCTTTGATAACGGCAACAGGATAGTAAAATCATACCATGATTGGGAAGCTGATAAGAGTGAAAGTCTGGAGAGCAGCTTCCTGCTTCCTTCTGACAATTCAGGATCCTGCCGGAGGTTGATATAGAACCCTCACAGTGTAAACCCTTCCGGAAAGGGTGCTGTCCAGTGGCTTTTAGCATGCTCACAAAGTGGCCCAGCTGTAGCCTTATCTCATTCCAGAACATTTTAATCATCCCATAAAGCTGTGCTGTCCCCAAGGGCAGCCCTTCCCTGTGCCTTTTCCTGGATGTTGACACCATCTGGACTTGTTTGTTTCTCCTTAACCCCTCTCCCTTCCCCCCAAGTCACCCAGCTGTCACTAGAAGGTCACCAGAGATGAGGTGGCTAAGCCCAAGGCCAGGGTCACGGTTATCTTACTAACCATGATGGCGCCCCAAGGTCTTACCGCTGACACTGGAGAAGCCACATACCCACACTGAACAGGGATATGAACTGTTAGAAGAGATCAGAAAGCCCCAAGTGCAACCCTTCCCCATAGCGGTCACAGTCTCCAGGACTGGTCATACAAGCAAATGGCGTCACTAGAAAACCTAAGTCAGATTGAGTCATTAGGGACACAAGCACTGTTTGTGGCTTGTCCCCATGTCTGCTGCCTCTGTGTGGCCTGCTGAAGGGATATGCAGTCCCTAACTGCAGATTGTCAGGGAAAAGACAGATTTTATACACTCAGCCCCAAAAGGCATAGTGTAAAAGGCACCTCACCGCGGTCCGTCGCTCCCTCCTCCCCAAGGAAGGACATTTAGCACTCTCGTTTTGTTGATGATTGTTCTTTTAAAACACTTTATTACATTTATTTATTGCATTTATATTGTGTGGACGTGTGGATGTGCGTGTGTATGCACCTGGGTGCAGGCATACATGCATATGCGTGCCACAGCAAATGTGTGGAAGTCAGAGGCAAACTTGTGGGAACTGGTCTTTCCTTTCACCATGCAGATGTCAGGGTCACACTCAGGTCATCAGGTTTGGTGCCAAATGCCTTTACACACTGGCCGACCTCACTGGGGCCCACTTAGCACTCTTCATTCCTTCATTACTGCCTGTCCCTCCACTAGAATGTGGTGTGACAGAGGCAGAGAGGTGGTCTAAACTTGTCACCGAAGCTCCTGTCACCTCCAGGCCTGTAACTGTGCCTTAGATCGAGCAGGTGCTGTGAAAACAGGTGGAGGGGACAGGGTTCATGGATGAGTTGGCTGCCACTCTCCTGGACTCACGAGTCCATCTTCAGCCCTCCCCCGACTTCCATCCCCCACTGCCAGCCTGGTCCTCCTCTGGAGGCTGTGCTGACTTCACCAGGCCCAAGTGTGTTAGACTCCTTTACAGCAGTTCCTCCTCTCAGCATGACTGTCACGGCAGCCAGGGGTGGCCTCAGCCTCAGATAGGGGCCCTGAGGACCCACTAGAAAGTTCTCAGGGCGATGCCTCCTGTAAGCACTGTTTGACATAGGGGATACATTTACAACCTCGGGGGAGGCCCTTGAGGCTTTGCTGTGTAGGGTAGACAATGTCTACAGTGTTATGTCAGTGGCAGAGAGAGAGAGAGAGAGAAAGACAGAGAGAGAGAGAGAGAGAGAGAGAGAGAGAGAGAGAGAGAGAGATTTGACGCATTTCTTATACTATGATCCCATCGCTAAGCCACACGCAGCTGGTTTTGTAACCAGAGGTGAGTTACCCAAACCAGAGAAGAAAGGCTCTGAGGTGTTACACATGACCTTGCTGCTCTATGCTCTGGGAGGCTGTTTCTTAAAGAAATGTCACTAATGAAGCTGAAGAGATGGCTCAGCGGTTAAGAGCGCTGTTCCCAGAGAACCCTGGTTCAATCCTCAGCACCCACATGGTGGCTCATAACTGCCCCTAACTCAGGCTTCAGGAGATCCGGCTCCTCCTCCTGGCCTCTGCGGGCACCAGGCATGCATGTAACACACTTATACACACATGCAGGCAGAAACCACTTGAACATGTGAAATAAAATACAAATGAAAATTTAGGGAGGAGAGATGGCTCACCTATTAAGACCACTCTTTACTCTTCCAGAGGCCCCGGGTTTGATTCCCAGCACCCACTTGGTGCCTCACAACGGCCTGTGACTCCAGTTCCTGGGGATCTGCTGCCCTCTTCTGGCCTCTGTGGCCACTGCATGCACATTGTACACAGACACACACGCAGGCACAACACACATTCAAATAAAACGAATCTTTAAAAACAACAACAACAACGTATACATTTTTATTTGGAAAATAAGGAACGGGGCCCTAACTGCTTATTCAAAACAGAGAAGTCAGCCCTGAAATCATACACACAGGAGCGACACAGAACAGACTTAGCAAGCTGTATTTACATATCTATATACATATATGTGTGCATAACAATAGTAATCAAAGAAAAAGAGACCATAAGTTTAAAAGGGAATGGGGGTGACATTGGAGGGGCTGGAGGGAGGGGAAATGGGAGGGGCTGGAGGGAGGAAAGGGAAGGCAAGAAGTAATATAATTACAGGTTGGTGAAAAAGAAAAAAAAAGATAAAGGACTGTCCTACCTCTCTCCTAAGGGCTTCTAAACTGATATCCTGCTCAGGGTATCAGTGAACCTCAGCCCACTCTCCATTAACACCACACTGTACCTGATGATGTTTCAGCTTTGTGAATCTACATTGGTAACAAGTCTCACTCACCCCTATGATACTATAAGTTGTAGCCCCGGGCACTCACAGCTACCACTATGACCTTCAGCCACACGGGCTCAAAATAAAAAGAATGCTGCAGAGAATCCTGGACTCAGTCCTGAATTTCCTTTCAGTGGCTCCTGATGGAGAATCAAGGCAATTTATAACAGCTCTCATAGCTGACGGGAACCCCTGTCTCTTAGCATCTGTTATCACCAAGGTGATCCAAAGTCACAATGAGAAAGTGAGGGCTGTGTACAAAACTAGGTCAGGATCTCTTAATGATGTTGATTCAGCAGATAATCTAGGTCAGTTTTATTTCGTTGTGACCTACATTGAGGCAACACCTTTCATTACACATGGAGCTTGGGGCATAGGTGATTTTCCTGGCTTAGGCATGAGTGCTTTCTCCCACATCCCTGCCAAAGGACAGAAATGCACCTTTATAATTAGTTCTACCAACTTTAAGCATAACAGGTTGGATGACCTACTTGGCCCTGGGTTCCACTGGCCGCTGCTTGCTGGAGCACGCCTGGGTCATTGGTTGCTTCACAGCCTGGGCTTTCCAAGATAGCGGCTCTTTATTTTCCTAAACAAAGAACAATCATCAAAGTGTGTTTAGCACCTGAAGAATGACGCTCAGCAAACTTGACTTAGCAGCTGTGACGTCAAACAAGGTCAGGCATCGAATTAGCCTCGTAGGTGGTTCCACACGCACCAGCACTGGCAGATTCCTAAATCTCTTGAGCGTTAGCCTTACAGATACACAAGGAATCCTGCAATCCCAGAAAGTAGTATATATCCACTCCTCAGGCAAACTTGCAAAAAAAAAAAATGATCTCTGCATGAAAATATAAGCATTCCAAAGAGTGCTTTGTACCTTCAATCTTTTTTTTTTAAAACAGTATTCTGCCTGCATGTGAGCCAGCAGGCCAGAAGAGGGCATGAGCTCTCATTATAGATGGCTGTGAGCCACCATGTGGTTGCTGGGTATTGATCTTGGGATCTTTGGAAGAACAGCCAGTGCTCTTAACCTCTGAGCCATCTCTCCAGCCCTGCACTATCAGTCTTACGGTGTTGATTGGAGTGACTGGCAAAAAATGGGACAGAGATTTGCCCTCTTGGTAAAAAATGCTTTCAAGGGTCCCTTCAAGCTCCAAAATTCTGTTTTGTTTGTTACCAACTCACACAGACTTCTCAGTCATCTGAAAGTTACAGCACGCACACAGCATGCGGGCAGGCCGGTCAGCAGGTCCCGCGGTGCCAAGTCTGTTGCAAAGTTTGCCTCATTATCTCCTCACTGCCACGCCAGGGACTCCTGCTGTCACGTTATACAGGAAGCCAATGCTTAAGAAAGTGGAATAGCTATCAAGGTCACCGGGCTTTAAGGGTGAAGTCAGGACACACGGCCGCCAAGTCTTGCAGCTGCTCTCGAGCACTGTGCGGCAGTAGCTGGTGTGAATTTCCCTCGTCGCTCAACAAAAAGATGAAGATAATCGTTGCAAAGAGGAAAAAGAAACAGGCATGGTTCCGGAGGCAGGAAACTGCTTGTATCTTACTCTGATGGACAATGATTTGCAACCTTAAATAAGAGAGGGCAGTACAAATATTGACTTTTCCTGAATCACTGATAGCATAGACAACCTGTTTAAAACACACATCTCCCTGGGAAAATTAAGATATGGTCTCCTCCCACCCCAGCGGTGGAAGGGAGTTGGTGAAGCTGGGGCCTAGAAAGGTGACATCTTTGCCATTGCTTTTCTTCTGTGCCCCCAGCACCTATCAGCCTCAGTCCCCTCTGGTCCACACGCCTCCTCCTCTTCTCTCTCATTGGTCCATCCTTTTCCTAGTCCCTCAGGCCTGTTCGACTTGCCTCTGCCGGTCCGTAGAAGAAAGCCTCCCCTGTGAGCCACTCTTCTAGGCTCAGATTGGAAGAGCATTTGAAGTCACGCAATCCAGCACACTGAGTTAACGGCAACGGCTTCTTGCTTTTGTGCATCCCGACCAACAGGCAGAGCGTGGGACTTGGACACACTTCCTTCCCCTGAAACCTGAGGCAGCTCCCACTAGGGCATGAAAGGGCATTCCAAGACTGGCCTCAAACTCATGGTTCTCCTGCCCTCTCTTTCCCCTCACCCCTAAGAGAGACACCATTGCCCCCCCCCCAAGGCTCAGGGATCATAAAGGAAGAGCCAATCAGAAAGAATGTGAGAGCTGGAGGATGGGAGGGGTGCCATGAAATGCTGTCTTCTAGACGTGATTAGGGAATTTCAATTCCGAATTGACAGGAGCTGTGGCTACCTGCACAAGATCAGGCCAGCCAAGATTCCAGCAAAGATTAGGGTGGGGAGCTCACAGGGCCTCACCCCCACTGAGGTGCTGTTGGCATTTAAGGGCTCCCAGGAGATGGGGAACCAGTCTTCTTTGAGGCTGTGGCCAGTGGTAGGTTGTCCATGCACCAGGGGATGGTCCCACACCCATGTGCATGTGAGCATCACTAATTGGACTAAGTGAGTTACTTAAAAAAAAAAAAGATAATAAGGAAATCCAAAGTTGGAAGGGAGATACACTGGAGTAGACTCGGGGCAAGATGGAAGGGAGAAATAGGAGGTGGATACAATCATATTTCATTATATGCATGCATAAAACTCTCAATAAATTAATTAATTAAATACGAGAAAAGGGCGACCCTGCTGATACCCGGAAGGGGAGGAGTAGGCATTTGATTCACAGAGAAAGGTGTTACATCGTGTGTTCCCCTGCATCAGCATCACCCTCTCTCCAATGCCCCCTCTTTACCAGGCCCCGCCCTTCATCCTTTAGCTTCGCCTCCTATGGGGCGGGGGAGTTAATTATTTCCAAGAACTCATTACCAATTCCTAATGAATTCTCCTTCTGAGAACTTAAGGCCTTACAGATAAGCAAATGGCTCTAGCGGTAACTGTTCATCGGAATCATGAAGCAAGGTGCAGGAGGAGTTGCTGGAAAGTGTGGCCACCCCTAGGGATGTGCTTGGAACTATCTCCTCTCTTCAGCCCTTCAAAGTGTGTTTTCTTGCCCTTGGTGTGCATCGCCCAAGGCTCTCTCGTCTTCAGGAACAACACTGACAAAATTCCAAGGCTTCTTCGTTTTTACCTGAATCTCCCCCTGGTTACCACCCGTCTCTTTCTCTCGTCTCCCTCCCTCTTTGCACACCGCCAAAGTTTTTCTCCGTACCCCCTCCCCCCCCCCCAGTTTCTGAAGCTGCATTACAATACATCTGGCTTTTCTGTGCGCTGGTGTGATGCTGAATTTTGTGTCAACTTGATGCAAGGTAGAGTCATTTGGGAAAAGGAAACCTCAGTTTAGGAAACGCCCCCTACCAGATTGGTCTGTAGGCAAATCCGTGGGTCATTTTCTTGATTGGCGACTGACGTATGGGAGGGTCAACATCACTATGGATGGTGCCCACCCACAGACTGGTGAGTCTGGATAGTATAAGAAAGCAGGCTGAGCAAACCATGGGGAACAAGCCAGTTAGCAGCATCCTCCATGGCCTCTACATCAGCTCCTGCCTCCAGGTTCCTGTCCTATGGGAGTCTGCCCTGGCTCTCCCCGCCCCCCCAGCACCCCACCTCCCCATGAGGGCTGGTTCTAGTGACAAGGAGCATATCCCTGGGGCTGGAGAGGTGACTAAATAGTTAAAGTTCAGTTCCCTGCACTCACTTTAGGCAGCTAGCAGCCACGTGGAACTCAGCACCAGGGGCATCCATTGCCCTTAGCCTCCCTTACACCTGCATTCACACACACATAGCCACACAGAGATATGCACACCTAAACACAATTAAAAATCAGTTCATTTAGCCTGCAAGGGGTGCTGCATGATTTTGTCCCTGCAGTCAGGAGGCAGAGGCAGGCAGATCTTTGTAAGTTCAAGTCCAGCCTGGTCTACAGAGCTAGTTCCAAGTCAGCCAAGGCCACACACACACACACACACACACACACACACACACAGAGAGAGAGAGAGAGAGAGAGAGAGAGAGAGAGAGAGAGGGAGGGAGAGAGAATCCTGTCTTGAAAAAAAGAAACAACAACAAGAAAACAATACATTTGAAAAAGAGCTCACACTTAAGAGTTTTAAGAAAGAAAGCAAATCAGCAAAGCATGGTGGCCATATAATGTTAGCAAGAAGATTAAGGCCAACCTGGGCTACACAGTAAGTTCCGAGACACCCTGTTATACAGAGTAAGACTTTGTCTCAAAGATGATAGATAAATAGATAGATGATAGATAGAAAGATAGATAGATAGATAGATAGATAGATAGATAGATAGATATAACCCCCACATTTGCCTTGTTACCCCTAGGACTACAGTGCTGGGAATTAAGGGTGAAAAGCCAGAAGGCCCATCACAATTGTGCCCTTTAGCTGTGTGCTCAGCCAGCCAGACTGAAGGCCCTGAAGGGGAGGGGCAAGGCTTCCAGGCAGGAGCCTTAGCGTTTGCACCCGGGTTCCCAGCGCTGGCAATGCTCCAGGGGCACTTAGCACAGCTGGAAGGCAGAGCATCATTAAGCCAAGCTCTTCCTCTGTCAAGAGTATATATGGGTGGAACTGGTTATTACCAGAAGCACAGGGCAGGCTCACGTCGCTGCTCCACCCAGGTCAATTAATCATGGTTAATGGTCTCTCTTACATCATTGTCTAACATCATAATAACGTTGTTTGTCATGGTAAAGCCTGAGATCCGTCTCGTTCACTACTCACTCTGGCGATCCTACAAAAGGAGTCTGACCGTATGAGCTATTAATCCAATAAGTCTCCAGAATAGGAAGAGGAAGGCCTGAATTTCTTCTCTATGGAGACTTTAGCACGTAGTATCCATCCTTCTCCAGAGAGATAAACTGTCACGTTTGCCATAATCCTCACTGTACACGGCCATGGTTTTGTTATTGATTTTTTACTTTGGTACGTAGCTTTAGTCCAGTGTTAATACTACATGGTTTTTACCCGCTTTGCTTTTTATTGTGCTTTGATATTTAATAGAATGCGTGTCCCTTTATTGTTACTTTTTCATTAAAAAATATTTTGGCAACACCTTTTTATCTTCCATGTGAATTTTATGTTTCTTTCTTTATCAGAGTACCTTTAAAATATTTGTTTGTATTTAATGTGTAAGACTATCTGCCTGCATGTCTGTATGTGAATACATGTGTGCATGCAGTGCCTAGTGCCTGCTAAGACCAAAAGAGGGCGTTGGACTCCCCGGAACTGGAGTTACAGGCAGTTGTGAGCTACCTCGTTGAGTGCTGGAAACCAAACCTGTGAGCAGCCTGTGCTATTGACCACTGCACCTAGATCACTTTTTAGAATCAGCTTTTAAAAAAATATCAAATCAGTGAAAATAAGCAAGATGTTATGACATTCCAATATTGGAAATAACTGAATAGCCATACCGCAAAAGAAAAAGAAAAAACAAACCCCACAAAGTTAGATCTGCTAGACTCACAACTTGTTGAGGTAGTTTCAGTGTAGCCGAGCAAAATGACAGACAAACCATACAGATACTTACAGAAAGCTCTTCAGTGATGATTCCTTTATAAACACTGAGTGAGACTTCCCCTCAACTTGACAGCCAGACACTGAAAAGGCTGACTATATGGGGAAGACTCAACCTCCCCACCCCACCACACTCTCCCTCCCTCCTTCCCTCCCCTCTTCATCTCTGTATGTTGGGAATCTAGGGTCTCTCACAGAGCAATGGTTTCTTGAGGCCAGAGTTGCTCTTGCTGACCTGTGTCACCTTTTTGAACCAAGAAGGACCCTAGAGAAAGGCTGACCTTCGAGGGGCCTCTCGGCTGAACCACCTCGAGTCTGGCAGCTAGAAGCATTGTCCATTCATCACTTAGTGCACGCTCTACAAATGTCTTTAGAAACGCTGCCTGTGCCATTCAGAGTTGAACATGAGAACAAATGAGCGATAAGGGATCTCTGTGCGATTTTTAGAGGCAAAAAAACCAAAAACACAAAACAAACAAACAAAAAAACAAATCAAAACAAAAAAACAATGTAGACTTGTACAAACAGCTGTGGTTAGCACAGGAGAAAGTATCTGCCTCACCCAGAAGCACAGAGGCTCCACAGCAGTCTCGGGTTACAAAACCAGAGGTGCAGCAGATGCAGGAGAGGGAAGAGAATGTGCCAGAAAAGACACAAAAGTATAGAAACATAAAAAGGTGCCCACAAAACAGGAGAACGAGAGGATGAAAGCCTGTGGCAGAGGCATGTGAGTTTGGCAGAAGGTCAGACAGGGTACCACATACACAGCTTCGACTATGAGCCAAAGAGCTAATCAGCAAGGGCCCTGGGAAAGCTGCATCCATCAGTCTACCCCAGCCCCACCCCAAAAGGCTCAGGACACTAGGGGGCACCTCCCACTGCCCTGATTAGCTCATACAGTTAGCTTGCAACAGACTTGTGAAGAGCAGGCCTACGTGTCGTGTATATGTGTGTGTGTGTGTGTGTGTGTGTGTGTGTGTGTGTGTGTGTGTGTGTGTCCTTCATTTTGTCTTAGCAGAAGCCAAACATCAGTGGCCACACCTCTACATGGCCCCTTGTGACGTGGCAAATGGCCTGTTCTGGGCTGGGTGTTTGTTCCCCCTGCAGACTTGAGCCCTGTGGCAATCACTGGGAGACTTTGGGGATTTTTCCTCTGAGCTGAAAACACTTGAGTACTGCCTGGTTGCAGCTCCAGCCAGATCTCAAAGTCTGGATCCACCTGTAAACAATGTCCACCCAGAGAGCTGCAATGAGCTCCTGCTCTCCTAAGCTAACAAAAAACTGCGCTTATCTCCCAGCCAAAAAGTAAAGGGGAAAGTCCCTATTACCATCCAACTGTGCCACTTCCTATTTTCCCCCCTTCCCGCACGCTACCGTGTCCTTCTGGTTCCCCGGCAGCTGAGCTGTCAACATCCTCTGCAGCTTGAGCAGCAGGGCTGAGCAGGTGCTGCCCGGTTGTATGCCAAAATCAAAGCACGGAGGGCACAGGAAGAGGGTACAGCAAGACTCCACTGCTGCCCAAGAGCCAGAGGCACTTACATGGCTGGCCGCAGGAGCTAGCTTGTGGCTGTCTCTGCACTTCAGCCCTTGGATGGGGTCCTTGCAAACCCACACTTTGCAAAGGAAGCTACGTGGTGTAAGCAACTGTGCTTCATAACCTGCTAGGTGAGATCCCATCTCTCTTTCAAGATGAGGAAACCAAGGTTCAAAACCGTTGAGTGGCCTTTACGACACCCAGCAAAGTCTCAGACTTCTGCCTAGATCCTATGTGCTGGCCCTAGACCTCACATCACATAAAATAGAAGTAGTGTTGAGAAGCCTCAGAGAGTGTGCATGGGAGAGTACGTGTCCACTTGTGTGTGCCTACACACTACCATTGTGGTACGACAGTGCTAGAGACTGCCTTAAACTCATCACGGACTTTGTGTTTGTCTGTGTGTGTGCATATATGTGCATGTACACGTCTATGCCAGTGTGCCTGCAGAGGTCAGAGGTTGATTTTAGATGCCTTCTTCAGTTGCTCCTCATCTTATATTTTTGAGGCAGGGTCTCTCACTAACCCTGGAGCTCACCAATTTGCCTAGAGTGGCTAGCCAGTGAGGACCAGCTGTCTGTCTGTCTCTACCTCCCCAGCACTAGGATGACAGATGACCATCCCCTTGCTTGTTTTTGTTTGTTTTGGTTTGGTTGTTTGTTTGTTTTTTGCGACAGGGTTTCTCTGTGTATTGGCTGTCCTGGACTTGCTTTGTAGACCAGGCTGGCCTTGAACTTACAGCAATCCACCTGTCTCTGCCTCCCGAGTGCTGGGTGCTGGGGTTAAAGACATGTGCCACCATGCCTTGCTCCTTGTCTGTTTTGCATATAAATATATATATATATCTCCAAATTCAAGCCCTGGAATGGACTTGTTAAGTGTTGGAGAGGAATCTGATGTCTCATATATGGAAAGTACATGTTCTACCACTGAGCTGTATCCCAGCCCACTACTCCCTTTTATGAATGAATTTGCCAGCATTTGTCACACAGAGCAGCTGTGACTTGTGCTGGGAACTCTTCGAAGAGCTCCTGCCACCATTGACTCTATACACATCTTTTGTTTGCTTTTAATAACGAGCAGGAGAGACGCGAAGATAAACTGCCATTTCTGTCACCCAGGTCATTGTATTATGTTGCTATCAATCATTTCACAATTCCCTGGGTCAGCTCTAATAGGATCAGTGAGCATGGAGCTGGTTAGCCAGAGGCACAGTGGGGTCTGGCAGTGCCACAAGGGGTTCGTGTGCTAAGATACGATGTGAAGGCCATCTTAAGGGATACGGGCCGGACACTGTCCTGGAATGAGGAGGGAAAGGAGGCTCAAACTAACACAAAGGTAGGGCTATGGCCAATGCCAAGCAGATAGTGCTGTGACAATCCTGGCCTGGAAGACACTGTGCTGGGTGTCCTGCCCCCACTCATCACGTTCCAATGAGGAGAGCAGATTCTTCTTTTGGCCCCTCTACCTGGGACAGGCGTGCTGTGCTTCTGCCCGCTACAGCTTTAAGAGCAGTGCGACTGTGCTCTGCCTCTCTCTCTCTCTCTCTCTCTCTCTCTCTCTCTCTCTCTCTCTCTACACACACACACACACACACACACACACACACACACCTTGCGTATCCCAAGCTGGTATTGAACTCACTATGTAAACAAAGGTGACTTTGAACTTTGGGCCTTTCTAACTTAGGCTTATGTGGAGTACATGTGTGTCCCACAATGCCTGGTGAGGGGCTGGAGCCCACGTCTGCATGTGTACAAGCATTCTACCCTACACCTGGTCCTCTTCACCTGCTCTTTAGTCAGCATTTGTGTGGGAATGTTTCCAATCCGTTCATTACAACTGTGGCAGCAGCCGACGAGTGAACCATGAGACTGCTTTTAAAAAAAAGTGCATAAAGGTGTTGTATGTGTATAAGTGTGTGTTTGTTTATTTTTATTTTTTGTTTTATTTTATTTTATTTTATTTTATTTTATTTTATTTTATTTTATTTTATTTTATTTTATTGAGACAGGGTTTCTCTGTGTGTACCCCTGGCTGTCCTAGAATCACTCTGTAGACCAGGCTGGCCTCGAACTCACAGAGATCCACCTGGCTCTGCCTCCCAAGTGCTGGGATTAAAGGAGTGTGCCACCACCGTCTGGCTAAGTGTGTAAGTGCTGTATAAGTGCTGTGTGTGTTTGTGTGTAGAAGTGTGTGTTGTGGGACGTGTTTTAGGCCAGAAGTCAACATCAGCTTTCTTCTTCAGTTGTTCGCCACCTTAGTTGTTGAGTCTCTCTCAGAACCTGGAGCTCACCCCCTGATTTGTCTAGACTGGCTGCTCAGCCATCCCCAGGGAGGCTGTGTCCAGCTTTCAAGCTCTGGGACAACAGAGCTGGGAATTTAGCTCAGGTCTTTTTTTGGTTTGGTTTGGTTTTTTTGTTTGTTTGTTTTTGGTTTTGTTGGTTTGGTTTGGTTTGGTTTGGTTTTTTGAGACAGGGTCTCTCTGTGTAGCCTTGGCTGTCCTGGACTCACTTTGTAGACCAGGCTGGTCTCGAACTCACAAAGATCCACCTGCCTCTGCCTCTCAGGGCTGGGATTAAAGGCGTGTGCCACCACGCCTGGCTTTTAACTCAGGTCTTAATGCATGCATAACAAGCACACCTATAACATCACTGACCAAATCATAATCGTAGCCAGCTCTGGCTAGAGAGTCTAACTTAATCCATGGACTCCAGGTCCCAGTGAGAGACTCTGTCTCAAAGACTAGGGTACAGAGGGGCTGAAGAGATGGTTCAGGGTTTCTTCTAGAGATGGTTCAGTTCTCAGCACCCACGTGACAGATTACTACTCTCCTTAACCCCAGTGCAGCACCTTTTTCTGCCTTCTGCAGGCTTTCCACTCACACAGTACACACACATACATACAGGCAAAACACTCAAACATATAAAATAAGAATGGGCGAATTAGAAATAAGTTAGAAAATAACCAACATTAACGTCTATACTCATGTCCCCACACGCGTGTACCTGCAGGCACAGGGCCACACCCGCCCCATGCATACACACAAAGACACTGTTGTCAAAATACTAAGAAGAGGCAGAATCGTGATAGGACTATCAAAGTTCTTGTAAAATAAAAAAAAATCAATACCAACCTGTAGCAACAGAGGCCTTTTTCTCTGAACACGGAGAAACACGGCTTAAGGTACCTGCTATCGGGCTTTGGCCCGCCTTTTTCCTGTTAGACCCTGGCCTTCCAGGATCCAGACCAACACTACTGTTGGTTCTCAGCACCAACTGTAAGTGGAAATATAAATATAAATATCTTATCAGGAGCCAGCTCTGCCCCGTCTCTCAGACACTGCACCCTTGACTCTCCTTAGCTTTTTAAAACTCGGCCTCGGATGTCTCTAGTATTATCCGACACGAAAGAGAACGGCTAAACAACACGCAAAATGAATTTAAAACAGCAGTGTTCTATCCCAGGTGGAGGTGAGAGGATCTGAAATTCAGCCACTGGGTCAGCTGGGTAGTGAGTTTGAGGTCAACCCGAAACACATGTGACTCTGTCGTAAGTAGCAACAACACAGCATATCGTGTCAGTGCATAGCAGGCCCTCCTGTCATTAGGGAGATCAGTAACTATAACACTTTATTTTTAATGATTTTTTTTTTTTGTCCTTGGCTCTCTCTAAAAATGCTAAATTCTTTAGCACGGTAGTGCACACCTGTAATCCAAGCATGGAGGAGGTGGGGGCTTGGGCAACATGAAAAAATAAAACTAAATAGCTTTAAAAACACTATTTTTATGCACTTTTCACAAGGACATCTCCGTGTGGTTACTGTTCGGCTTTACAAACAAACAAACATGGGCTCTGAGGGTTCAGTGACCTCTTAGTGCCCAGCCGACGCCCTTGAGTCCTAGCTAGGACCCTTTCCACAATGGCACGCCAAGCGTAGATAGGGATTATTCCCGTGAAAGCACAGAGACTCCAGAGAAAAAGAACCGTGGGACTTCAAAACGAGGCTACTGCCAGGGAACACGGGCGCCCTCCACTTAGCTGCTTCCTTCAAATAAGCTGTCAGCTTCTTGCACGTCTGTGTCTCTCTGGACCTTAGGCCTTGACACTGGGCCAACGCACACTCCTTTCTGCCTGTGTTGTTTGAATAAGGATGGTCCTCAGTGGCTCGTATGTTTGAGTGTTTGGTCCTCAGTTGGAGGAACTGTTTGGGAAGATGAGGAAATGTGTGTGACCTTGTCAGAGAAAGTATGTCACTGGGGTGAGAGAGACTGAGATTTCAAAAGCTCACAGCATTCCCAGAATGCCTCTCTCTTTGCCTCTTGTCTGTGGGTGTCTGAAACCGTAAACCAATGAAATGCTTTGTTTTATAAGTTGCCTTGGTCATGGTGTTTTTTGTCATGGCAATAGAAAAGAAACTGTCTTTCTTTACCCCAGTTCTGACCTGACATCAGGCTTTCCCTAAAACTCACAGCCAGTTTCTGCTTCCCTCTGCACTTATGGCTTGAGAGCCCCCCACTTCCTCTGCATCCCCTCCTCCCCTAGTGGAGCTTCAGACAGGAGGCCAACCCCACCTTCTCTGGCCTTCCCAGGAACAAAGAGAGACTCTCTGGTTCCCTCGGATCTCTGAAACTTTGCTGACTCAGATGAAAACATACCCTCTACGGTGACAGAGGAGACCTTAGGCCTCGCCTTAGACACTTAAAGTGGAAGAACTCAGGAGGTGACAAGATGGACGGAGGGAGCGGCCTGTGTCCTTGAGTTTCCAGCCACAGAAGAAAGCAGTCACTGAGGACGAATGGCACCGTGCCTGTAACCGTCAGTGGGCAGAGCTTGGAGAACAACCCTGTCTTTCTATCTTGTCATGAGGGTCCATGGCGGAGAACAGAACAGCTCTGACGTTTTCTTAATGCCTCACTGACTTAGCCAGGTATCCCACACTGGGCACTTCCCCTCCCGAGGGAGGTCCAGACCCTATTCAGGCTCCCTGATGAGTGTCCTTACGTTTGCCACACAGGAGACTGGAGTAACCTCTTATGGAGAGAACTGAAAATTTCTAACCCTTTCTTTGTAAGTTGAGGGAAACGATCCATGGCGTACTAAAGATTGTGTGTGGGCGTGCTGGAGAGTGTTGGATTGCATGGTCTTTGCCCTTCCATCTCATAGGGTCGCAGCATCAGGAGCGCTAAGAGTCAACATCCCAGAAGCATCTTCTCTGATAGAAAAATGAGCCTCGTGGCTGGTTGTGAGTTGCGGTCGTCTCCTTTGTGGAATGTAGCCTGACCTCTTGTCAACCCCATTGAACAAACGTTTACATCTTAGCATCCTAACTCTGCTTGTCTCTAACCAGCCTGGTTAGCAGATTACTTGTCTTGGGGGTGTTTTGGAGGCAGCACTGCTCTAGCCACGTTCTGCTTCGCATGACTGGATGTCTCCTAGGCAGACCTATTGGTAAGTCTTTTATAACGTCAATTCTATTCCTTCAAGTTTCTTCCACCTCACATGGACCAGGGACGGTTTTATGTTGTTATTTCTAGTTAAAAATAAATGGAAACTTTAAAAGCAAAGCTACCCATCAGATCTGTGTGTGTAGATGCGTTTCCCTGCCTCCTGAAAGGATCTGATTACACAGGTCTTCACGAGGAAGCATTTGCTAGTTGAGCATGCACCAGGCATGATGCAACAGTGCACCAGGTATGATGCAACAGTCCACCAGGCATGATGTAACAATGCACTAGGTATGATGCAACAGTGTACCAGTATGATGTAACAGTGCACCAGGTATGATGTAACAATGCACCAGGTATGATGTAACAATGCACTAGGTATGATGCAACAGTGCGCCAGGCACTATTCCAAGTACTAGGCGTGCAGTAACCACCAGACAAGGCATGGAAATTGGGCTCAAGTGGGTCCAAGCAGATAACCCAGTGGGCTGCATTTCACAATGAAAACTAAGATACCCTTCATATCCTTCAAAGTTAAACTTTCCCTCCAAACAGACCACACGGGAAGGCCAATGAGTTTTAAGGCGATTCTCACCACGTAAGAGCTAACAAGCTCCTGGGGTTACGATCAGGATGCCTTTCAGGGTGTCCTAAAGTATAGATAGCCATGGCCTCCTCTGACTCCAGGTCAGGAGAGAAAAAATATAGATGAGCTACCATGTCCTGCGTTGTTCGTGAGGATTATCTCTGACTCTGAGAGGCACTCTGAGTTGGCTTTTGTTAGTAGCCCCAAGCTGAAACTTAAGGAAACTGGGTGAAGCCGTGTGGATCTTAAGTAAGCAGGGCTCAGCTGAGTTCAGATGGTCCGAGGTTACTCAGGGTGCCTGTAAGTAGTTAGGAAATCGTTAAAGAAAGCAAACAACAGGTGAGAACTTCTGGGATATTTCTTTAAGCCTTTGTATTTTTAGACTCTATGTGTGTAAGTCAGGAATTAAGGAGCATTGGCTTGGGGAAAGTAAGGAAGTTGGCAAAGTCAGTTAATGCCAAAGTTTGTGCAAACATGGATGATTGCCAAGTGAAGAGAAATGGCACAGCCAGTCAGGAAGGTGTATGAATAGGCATTTGTATATGTTCAATTCTCATATTTGCTTCTGGGAATCAATCTCTCTCTCTCTCTCTCTCTCTCTCTCTCTCTGTGTGTGTGTGTGTGTGTGTGTGTGTGTGTGTGTGTTGTGATGCCGGGGGATGAGTAAGGACGCTAGCCAGCCCAGTACGAGCGTTGTGCCAGCACCGAGTGGCCTCCGGCCTTCTGCGCGCTCTCCTCCTCACAAATCGCTCTTTCCTGACTCTGAATGGATGTGCTCTGGAACTTGGGGCCAGTGAGAGGACTCAGTGGATAAGACTGCTTGCTCCAATCCTGACAGCGGTGAGTCATACAAGGTAAACGGACAGAACTGATTTCTAGCGGTGTCTTTTGACTTCCCCACACCCACCATGGCATGTGCACATATAGCTACTCACAAATAAATATAAAAACAAATTGTAAAAAAAAAAATGTACTCTGAAACTGAATGTCTCCTCCTGTCTGGAGCAAGCCAGTCTTCCTACAAGATTGAAACTTTTTCCATATGTCCTGAGCCTTCCTTACCCATGGCTTTCAAAACAAAGCATAAGCAAGGGACCTCCACACCACTCTGTCAGTCCAGCCCATGTACTGAGCTGGTCCAGGCTCCGGGATTTCTTCCCACCCCCATGAAGATCAAGTTCACCACCTTGTATGAACTTGTGCTCTTAAAAAAATGTGTCGCAGCAAAGTATCGCTCTGGCTGAGTTAATCTCTGGGGAGAGGGGCCCCAGGAACCTACATGAGGCAAAACAGACAAGGCAGGCAGTAGAATGGATGGAGTGAGATGAAGAGGCTTGAATGTTGGCTCCAACTGCCACCATCTTTGCATCCGCCCCTGCGGCAATTGTGTGTGTATGTGTAAGTGCCAGAGGTCAATGTCAGGCATTTTTGGAATTTCTTTTCTACTAGTGATATGTGTACACACATACATAATTTTTACTAGAATTTCATTTCTACTAGTCTCACTGGCCAGTGACTTCTGTAGATCCTCCTGTCCCTACCTCCCCAGGGCTGGGATGACAGGCACATGCCATCATTTCTACCTTTTTACATGGGTGCTGGGAATCGGAACTCATGTCCTCAGGCTCGTACTGAGCCATCCTCCTGGCCTCCCATCACCCTCTCTGTCATCTGTCCACAAATATTCCTTCCCTTTCAAAAGAGGAGGAGGCAGAGGGTGACCCATCAGCCAAGGACAAGCACAGCCCCGACAGCCAGAGACTCTGAGGGAGCCCTCGTGTCCTTCTGCAGCCTCGCTGCTTTCTCTCTCTTATTCCTTTTCCTCTCTGGATCTCCCTGCTTCGGAAATGAGGTAACACTGTGACCCTGACCACAGCACAATGGGTAGAAACACAAAGACTACAGCTGATTGCACTGTGTGGGGCTTCCCGTCACAGTTTGCACAGAAATCAGCCACACACCTCATGTTCCAGTCAGAGCTCCTAAAGTCACCCCCTCTGTCAGTCCTGTCATCGGCTATCAATGTCCATCCCCTTTCTAAGCGTGCATGGCTTAGAAAACCAACAGACAACACCCATTCTGGAATACAGAGAGTTAGATTTGATTTCTTGTAGGTTACAGCACTCGTGCCTCAGGGTAACTGTTTTCCCCTTGATCTATACTTTACTACCTCAGGCCATCTGAGGAAACAGTGAGATGGGCAAAGTTCCTTATTCACCTACCACCCCACTCTTTCCTCACTACCCAGCTGCACCTGCCCTGCCTGCAGCCCACACCCCAGCCCTCACATCTGGAGGGGTTAGCCTGGGCCAGACAAGCAGTGAGGGGACTGTTCAATTCAAGCTCTCTTTAAAAGCTAGATTAGATAACAGTGATGATAAAACAGACGTGGGAAGAGTTATTACCACTTGGAAAGTCTTTGAACAGCACAGAAAGTCTTTGTGTTGTTTAACAATGCCCTGTGAGCCTGGCCGGCCTAAAAATAGAAATAAGATAAGATGGAGAGAGCTACCGGAAAGACACCAGTTGTACGCTGGCCTCCACATAGGAATGCATGCCTTTATGTATGTGTGTACACATATCACTATGTGTGCATAGACATCACACACATACACACACACAAACATACACACACACACACACACACACACACACACACACACACACACACGGAAATAAGAACGGGTGCCATCAGTGAAGAACATTGCTTGAGCTGACTGAGTAAAGGGAAGGTAAGAGGCTCTGGTCCGAGTCAGGAGATAAAGACGGAGATTTGGGGTTCCGCAAAAATAGTTCTGACAAACACAGGCACCACCTCCTGACAGACAGAACTAGGAGGCATTGGTTCTTTTTTGAGACCAGGAACTGTTACAAATCAGCAAAATAAATCCTGTTGCATCTTTGCAAAGTAAAATGTGGATTTCCTCTGCTAGTGTCTGGACCATGGAGACATGACATCAGAGCTGAGCACAAGCTCTTCACGCGGATGGTTGGACCTGAAAAGCACAGATCAGCTGAGTTGTTGTTCTGTTTCGGACATGGCAGAGGGAGAGTGGAGTGTGCTGCCCAGCGGAGTGGAAAGACGCAATTGTTCGTGTTTTCATGTCATTTAGCCCGGTCACCCAGACATGATCCCGGTGGGCTGCTCTTTGTACAGTGACTTAAGGTTAGAATCACAGAGGTGCACAAAGCTATTCTGAAAAATCAGACTCATTTGCAGGAAACAAAGAGGCGACTTCTGTGGTAGCATCTCTTCTCCTTGCTGTGAGAAAAAAACTGACAAAAGGGAGCTGAAGAAAGGAGAGGGGGAACCACGGCTTAGGAACACGGTCACTGTGGCGGGAATGGGAGGCAGCTGGCCACAGCGCATCAGCGGTCAGGAAGCCAGGAGAGGGCTCAGCTTGCCCAGCCTGAGGAATGACGTTTCTCCACAGTAAGCATGGTTCTTCTCCCCTCCACGTAACCCAGAACTTGCCTCACAGACCTGCCCAGCATTTGGTCTCCTAAGTGACTCTGGATTCTGTTTGACAGCAACATTAACCATCCTAAGTCTACCCGCTGCTGGGTGGTGGCGCGCACCTTTAACCCCAGCACTCGGGAGGCAGAGGCAGGCAGATCTCGCCGGAGGCCAGCCTGGTCCACAGAGTGAGTTCCAGGACACCCACAGCTACACAGAGAAACCCCGCCTCAACACATAAACAAAAAACAAAAACCCTAAACATATAAAATAATTCATCCCTTACCAGTTTGCCATTCAAGCACATTGCTTTCAAGGTGTGGTACACCTTTCACTCCTGGCCTCCGTAGGCTCGTGGGCGTCTCGTGCTGCGGATGCTGAGTCCCCATCATTTTCAGCTGTTCCGACACTGCGCTTCTGAGATTCAGACAATCTCTCACCATCTTATGGCATTAAAAAAAAACAAAACACCAAAGTGATCAGAGAGATGGCCCACTGCCAAGCCTGAGGACCTGAGTTCAATCCCTGGCACGCACATGATGGAAGAGAGAATGGAGTCCTGCAAGTTGCCCTCTGACCTCCACACACACGCTGCGGCATACGTGTGCCCGGACATATATACCCACGTGCAAATTTACCCACATCTTTGTACACAAAATACAAATGTTTAACTGTAAGACAATCTTTCTTTCTTTCTTTCTTTCTTTTCGAGACAAGGTCTCTCTGTGTAGCCTTGGCTGTCCTGGACCCACTTTGTAGACCAGGCTGGCCTCGAATTCACAGTGATCCACCTGCCTCTGCCTCCCGAGTGCTGGGATTATAGGCGTGCGCCACCACCACCCAGCTGAAAATCTTTCTTTTTAAACTGCATGTTTCCAAGTTGCAATGGGACAGAGCTTGTACTGTTCCCAAAGGTAGAAATGGAGGCATGGGAAGGAAAGGTCAGACTCAGTATGACAAAGCCCCAGCGGGGCAAACGTGGAGTCCCGGAGTTCCACGTCAGGCACCTGGGGCTCACCCCTCCCTTCAGCTTTGCCACCTGCAGCACGGCAGGTGCCACAAAGGTTCTTCAAGGAAGAACCCACAGGAATGCCTGTCCCGACCGTCACCCCAGCCTCTGTTTCCGTCCTCTGCTCCAACAGTGTATGAAGGATTTGCAAACGGGTCCTGTTTCTCCTCTGAGGCAATTCTTTCCTTATCAATATGTCTTTGTAATAGATGAGGACCTCTTCCCAGGTTGTATGTGTAAACTACATCACCTAACTCTGTAAAACACTGAAATGGAGGTTAATGTCTGGGAAGGATTTCGAAGGAATAATCAACCCTGTGTGCACAATTGCCTTCAGAGGGCAAGTTCAGAGGTCAAGTTACCACCCGGGGCATCGTTCTTCATTTGCTAGCCACCGTGTTCATTGGGACAGTGTCTCCACTGGCCTAAGGAGGCTAGACTGGAGGGTTAGCAAACACCAGGGATTTAACTGCCTGTCTCTGCTTCTCAGCGCTGGCCTTACAGCTGCATAGCACCAGGCTTCTTTTTTGTTGTTGTTTTTTGTTTTTTCGAGACAGGGTTTCTCTGTGTAGCCTTGGCTGTCCTGGACTCACTTTGTAGACCAGGCTGGCCTCGAACTCACAGCGATCCGAGTGCCTCTGCCTCCCGAGTGCTGGGATTAAAGGCGTGAGCCACCACGCCCAGCAGCACCAGGCTTCTTAAAAGGACGGGCTCCAGGAACGGAATTCAGGACATGGTGCCGCCTGGCAAGCACTTCACCACTGAATGAATGAGAATGAATTAATTTTGTTTTTGAAAATACGCGAACCTTTCAATGCTCACGTGAAGAAAGAGGACAGGAAGAGCGTGCACGTGGGTGTGGGTGTGTTTCTGCTTTCACCAGGGCAGCGCCAGCTTTTGTTTTGTTTTTCCTTTTGACTATTATTACAATGGTTTGAAAGAGGATCAGATGCTGTGAATAGAGTAAAGGGAGCCATTTTTTTTTTCTTTTGTTACCAAAAAGCGATAAGAAAAGTGGAAAAACATCAATACTGCAAGATCATATATAGAAAAAATAAATAACTTTTATTTTGTACAAAAGGGAAAGTGTACCAGAGCTGAGAGAGGCTGTATGTGTCCCAGGGCCAAGCGACTGCCAGAGTCTAAGAAGGCTGCAATTGTTGCAGGGCCAAAAGTCTGTATGCACCTCAAAGCCAAGCGACCTTCAGTGTCCAGGGCGCCAGGGAAGCCAGGCTCAGAGCAGTAGCAGAGAGCCCAGCAGCAGCTCGCCCTGGCCTAGAGGTCGCCCGCGCTCCAGCCCGCGGCCCTTGCTCTCCGCCTTGATGCGCACGGCCAGGCGGCGCAGCTGCTCCTCCGAGAGCCTGTCGAAGCAGCAGTCCTGGTCCAGGGCGGCCTTGCGGCTGCGGCGGACTACACTGGCGCGCTGCTGGCCCGACGACGGCCGCAGCACCAGGCTGAGGCGACAGCCCACGTTGCGGGGCTCGAGCGCGACTGCGGGGCCCTCAGCGCGCAGCAGGCGGAGGCGGAGGCAGGCGCTGCGCGGACAGTATTCGGCGGCCAGGCGCAGCGTGCAAGCCCCGCGGCCCAGAGGCACGTTGGCCTCGGCTTGCAGGCGCTGGGGATCTGGGTCGGTGGCGGCCGGGGACGCGCAAGAGGCGGCGCGCTGGTGCTCGTCGCCGCGGGACGAGGGGCGCGCGCCGGTCCGACCGCGAGGGACCCGCAGCGCGCGGCTCAGCAGCCCATCTGGGGCGCGCAGGAGACGGCGCACTCGTGGCAGAGGAGCCGGAGGTGGGGCGGTGACCTGGTCGCGCGGAGCGACGAGCACAGAGTCCGAGGCGCGGCGCGGTCCCGCGTAGGTTTGGGAGCGTTGGCGAAGCCCGGGCCGAGGGACGGGGACGCCAGGGTGGCCGTGGAAGAGCGACTCTTTCCGGCGCGTGTGCGGGCTCTCGAGCAGCGCACAGAAGCCGTAAGCGGTGCGCGCGCGGGGCAGGTGCGGCAGCGAGAGCGCAGCCTGTGAGCGCGGGTCCCAGTCGGTGCGGCCCGCGCGATCGTCAGCATCATTGTCGTAGTAGTCAGGGGCGCGCGGCCATAGGTCGGGTTCGGCCGCGCAGCGCCAAGGCAGTGTGGCAGCTGGAAGCTGTGATTCCGGAGCGTCCGGGACAGACAGCCGCGGGGGGATGCAGAACTCTGGGATGCGGCCCGGGGTGAGCACGTTGGAGAAGGCAGGCTCTGGAGTGGAAGAGCGGAGTCGACCGAGAAGCCTCATCTTCCTAGCCTGTGCCGGAACGCGACGGATAGAAGTATGCCTGTAACAGAAAAAAAAAAAAGTGTTGAATTTGGGCTCCTGGAGTCCAAGGGATCCCTTCCTGGATCCTCTGAAAGCACACGTCAAGGGCTCAGAGTCAGCACGAGCCTTTGGAACATGCTCATGCAAATCCTGCCTTCCAGTTATCAAAACTAAATACACGAGCATATAAAAAATCAGACCTTTTCTTCTTCAGCCTCGGTGGTTCTGACTGCAGAAGCACAGCTGGTGACCTCCAAATCACAGCTGGGGTTCCACCTTCAGCGCTGCAGCTGGGACAGCGGCGCTCCTGTTTTATACCCTAGCCAGGGTCCCGCCCAACTGCCAAAAGCCCAATCCGAAGAGGCAACGGACAGGCCGCCTTTTCCGCTTAGTCTCAGAGACGCCGCGTGGGTGTTGCCCGAGCTGTCCCTTAGCTTGAACGCCACTCGCAGGTCTGGGAAAGGCTGCAGGTGAGTAGAGGTCATCCTGTCACCCTGCGAAAGAGAATTCGGCAGTTTAAAGTGTTTGTGGCCTCTCAGAGAAGGCGAGGAAAGAGGAAGAAACAGAAAATTGTATTGGCGACAAAGTAAATCCGGTCCTCCACTCGACACATGACCTACCTACACTCACGTTCCACTCCTTTTTTTCTGCCGCCATTCGTCACCGCCTGCAGGTGGGTGTACACCTGTTTCCAAGCACAGACTAAACTTGGCATGGCCGTTTAGGATAAGGGTTACATGCAACTTTGCGAAGTTGAAAACGCACTAGTCAGCCTACCCTTAACATATTCAGACGACTCATGCTCAACACTGGACTAAAAGATGGGAGAGAGTAGTTCTGCGCCCTTCCCAACTCGAAAATCCCGAGTTCCAAGTCCCAGGCTCCGCACTTTAGCCTCTGACTCCCTCTGCTGGACTCTCTTTGCTATCACAGGATCTGGGCTACGAGATGCCCTAAGCATTGGTGGCCTGGATGAATTAAAAATGTGCAAATTTTTCTGAATAACTGCAAGCTCAGGCCAATTTAAAAAAAAAAAGTGGTGTGTGTGTGGGAAGCTTTTGGAAGATCCCTAAAAGTAACATTTGATTTTCCAAAGCTACCATTTTCTTTCTGCCCTAATATGGACCTATCCAGAGGTGGGAGGGGGCGGGGAGGGGAGGAACCTTACACAAAATCCAAGGACTCTCTTCACAAGGCCTAACCTTTATTTTCTGGGGTGAGAAAGATGAAATCCGAGGGGCTCTGGAAAATTCCACAAAAGCTAAAAAGCTGCAGCGCATGTGGCAGAGGTATTTCACAGTCTGACATGCCTTTCCTCTGCCCCTGTTTTGTTTCTTTGAAGGGGAGAGTATTGGAAATGTCACTCAGGACTCCCACACAGCTAACAGAGGCTGCCACTGAACCACATCCTCAGACCTTGCCCAGGCTGGCCTTAAATTCATTCTGTAGTCCAGGCAGGCTTTGAACTTGCCATCCACCTGCCTCGCAACTTCCTGGACGCCAGAGATACTGGCCTATGCCACCAGACCTATCTGACTCTGAACTTTTTGCACACGTCAGCCCACTCCCAAAGTGTTGGGACCCCCGCAAGCCTTGTGGTCTGCAGGGGACCGATCCTTGCCAGGGGGGGAAACGAAAGTTGAGTCCACACCATCTCTGCAAGAGCTGTGTCAAAACTTCCAGGATTTATTTTTCCTACACATTTAGATGCAGTAAAACTTTGGGGGAAAGGTTTCCAGGTGAGAGTTATAACAGCAAAGCTTTAGGCGTTGCTACATAGAAGAAACTCCCAAGCAAAACAGGAAAGCATCTGTGGCTTTTACAGTAAGGATGAGTTCTATTGACTGCTCTACTGTGCTCAGGGCCAGGGCCGCGGGAGGATGGGCTTGTGACAGGCAGAAGGAAGGATTCTGCTGGTGGGTGGTGCAGAGTACATGGGGCCCCTTTCATAAGGATGGGTTCTATTTACTGAGACACAAAGCCCAGGATCTGGGGGGCATTTGGGAGGCTGGCTCCATAGGCTAGCGAAGGGTCACAGGTTGTGAGACACCACGATTCCAGCCATGTGCGTGGCTGGGCACCTGCCATTTCTCTCCTTTGAAGAAGACAGGCCTGCACGTTTAACAACTCTGGTTTCCCCGATGCTTTGTGCAGCTGTGCCTTCTACAAGGAGCCTTGGCCCAACTCCTCCTCTGCAGCTCCCTCCAACCACAGTCTCTAGACCACTGCTGTGTTTCACGTGATGCTTTTGAAGCGTTGATTTGCAGCTTTCTCCAGCCAAATACTACATAAGTCACGAAGTCCCTAGAGAAACTGTGTCATGTGATAGGTGTTCTCCTATCATGGACGCAATGAGCTGATTCAAGCCAAATTAAAGCACAAAGGCGGGTTTATTGGGGGCAGGTTCACCGGCCTCACAGGGGTGGTCAGTGAAGTCGCCATGCAGAGGGAGATGGACAAGGAGGGGAGAGAGAACAAAAATGTCTGGTTGTACAGTGAAGAGCATCTGGGGGAGAGCTCAGCCCCTGGGCTGGGACGTTCAGGGTAGAGGGCGGGGCATGCCAGCCAAGCCTGTAATCGGTAGGGACTGAGGGATGCTGGCGCTTTAACCACGGGTCCTGGGTCTGAATCCCAACATCATGAAGTATAAAAACCTGAGTGAAGAGTTGGAGGACAGAGGAAGGAAAGAGAAGAAAGGGCAGCACACAGTAAAGGTTAGGGTACCTGCAGGGAACATATTTATATACAATAAAATCCCTGTGATTCAGAGCCCACAGCCGCCTTCACTCCAGTTTGCCCTGGACAGCTTACTCGGCCCCTTTCAATTCCAGCACCAGGGATACAATCCTCGGCAAATAGTAAGAGCTCAGTCAATATTTGATGAGTTATATTGCATTAAATTGATAGCAATCTACCACCCAGTTCTTATGACTGTCAGGTGCTTCTGCCACCTACCTTACTAGCTGGCTACATTATTTGATTTCTTCCTTGTAATAAACCAGTGAGGCAGATGGGAAACTCAGATGCACTTGAGAGACCTTGTCAACGGTTATTCAGACTGAGCCAGGCCACACCTGCCTCCTCCCAGCTTTCTCCCTTCCCCAGCTTTCTGGTCGTTTCCTTCCTTCCTCCCTCCCTCCCATTCACTCTGGTCTCTATAAGTAACTGAGATGTTGTGTGACTTATCTGAAACCCAGATATTTGTTTGCTTGTTTCCTTGCTTGTTGAGACAGAGATGGCCCAGGCTGGCCTTAGATTTGTGGTGATCCTCCTGCCTCAGTGCCTGAATGTTAGAATTAAAGACTTGTACCACCATGCTTTGGGAGAATGCTCTTTCTTACAGCACTCGGGCTGCTCTTGTATATTTCCTGCCGCCCTTACTTTGGAGTGACCCATTATGTCCAAATCCTTAAGTGTAAGGAAAAGTGAGCTTGCCCCTCTGTGTAAATAGCAAACCCTTTGTATTGTAATTGCATTTCCCTAGTGGATTTGGGTTTCGTGACTGAGCTAGTGTTGATCCATATGAACCCCCAGAGCCAGGGAGCAGTGACCATTCGCCTAAAGGCAAATTCAGGCAGAGATGCCCTTGGGGTCCCTGGCCATCTGGTTCTCCCATCAGGTCAGGCGTCCACAGAGTCCCTGGGGGAAGGGCCTTCTCTAAGGTGTGTGCTAGGGCGGAACAGCAGCGGGTCTATGTAATCATTGCACAGCAAGTGCCTTTTCTTCCCTGCTGAGGAGTGACAGGATTCTTCCTATCTTTTTAAAAAAGGTCTTTAAGGTTAATTATCTAGACTAATTTGTGGTTACTGTTTAGCATCATTAGACATTATCCTTTGATGTCACATGTTCGTCTCTTTCACGTTGGTACAATGTACACAGAACCCTTAATCATTTTTGCAAACATCGTGCTTACTTAATCCCTGAGATAACAGTGGAAATGGGGTACTCAGGCTACAGCTGAGGCAATGGAAACTTGTCATTCCCAACATAAGAGTGCACGGCTGAGTCATGGCCAAGGCCTGCTTGGGACTCCCAGCTGTACTTGATCTTGGGACTGGACAGATGGCTCAGTGGTCAAGAGCACTGGCTACTCTTCCAGGGGAACTGGGTTCTATTCCCAGCACTCACATGGCAGCTCATAGCCATCAGGAGATCTGACTCTCCCCGTGGGCCTCCAAGGGCACCAAGGATGCATATGGTGCACAGACAGACATGCAGATAAAACACCCATACACATAAAACAAAATTGAAATCCTTGTGTTTTTTCAGACAAGATCTCCCTCTGTTTGCATAGCGTGATGTCGCCATTAATCCCCCCACCCCACCCTGCGCTGGCAAAGAAGCATCAGGTGGCACTCCAGGAGGAGAAATGGCTCTGCGTTCCAGGCAGATGTGGAACTCTAGTCTAAAACGGTCTCAAACTCATGATCCCTCTGCTTCGGCATCCCCAAGGGTGGGGTTAAAGGGTGAGCCACCTCGTGTGCTTTCCAGCTTTGTGTTCTGTTCCCTAGTGTGACTGATAATCCCCAAAGTTCCAAGATTTGAGCCATTTCTTTTGGAGTGCTATCTGATGCTCGCTGAGGCAATCAACCACTTCACACTTGCTTCTCAGACTTCTCTCTGGGACTATGAAATTATGAGAACTTTCCACACATTTGTGAGAAGTCTACTGCATGTAGAACACACAAGTAGTGTGCTCTGAAGGCACTCTAAGACACCATCAGGCCACGGGTGGTGGAGCATGCTTTTAATCCCAGCATGCAGGAGGCAGAGACAGGTGGGTGAATCTCTGTGGATCCCAGGCTAGCCAGTGCTATTCAGTGGGGCCCGAGGAGAGAGAGAGAGAGAGAGAGAGAGAGAGAGAGAGAGAGAGAGAGAGAGAGAGAGCGCAAGCACCAGCACTAGCACTAGGTAATAGAATGTAGAGCCAGAGGGTCCAGCAAGTGGAGACAGAGACAATGTGCTCCTTGCGGCGAGGCACTGCCAGCTGCATGTTCTGCAAACATCCGTCATTTCCAAAGTCTACCAGTGCTGAAGATCTGCAGTGACATCACATCATCTGTCCCACCCCACCCCTACCACCTCACACCAGAAAAGCTTTGATTCATGAATATTGTGGCCGGCTGTTCAACCTTGCCCTAGACTCTTAACCCCCTTCGTTTATTCTATAAAATAGGCTAGTGGTTGTTCCTGAGTAGCCAATTGGCTTGCTTGCATCATCATAGTAGCTGGGTGGAAACGCCTAACATCCAGCTACATCATGAGGATGAATAAAAGCAAATAGGCTACTGCTTGGGACATTAAAAAAAAAAAAAAGACTAGTTGGGAGGGGCTTGCTATAGACGTTGGGTATGACCCAGGGGACAAGGCAACTTGTTTCTCTTCTCTCCTGACTGTGCTGAGTGATCAAGAGAAAAAAATCTCCCCTTTTTAAGAAGCACGGAGAAACATTCGTGTTGTTATATTTTTCTTGTCCTTAGTTGAAAATTGATGCCATTTGTGTGTTTTCAACTGATTTGTTTCAGTGCCTAACAGACCCAACAAAGGCTCTATGACTAGCCTGCCGTCCAGCTGGAGAGTGGCCCTCGGCCGCTGGGACTGCGGTTCTGACAGTAGCTATGATAACTTTCCACCCTGTGCTGAAACACCCTGAGAAAATAAACTGGGGGGTTTTGGCTCGTGCTTTCCAAGGTTTTCCTCCATAGCAGATTCATTCTGTCACTTTGGGCCCAATGGAGGCAGAATGTCATGGTGGGTGGGTGGGTGGGTGTATGACACAGCAAAGCTGCTTGTTTCATGGTAGCTGGAACTGGGTAGTTGGGGGGAGGGGGGAGGCAGGAAGGGACTGGAAAACTTCCCCCTCAATGCCACATTTCCAATAATCCCTCACTTCTCAAAGTTGGTATCTCCTCCCCAGTGGCCCATTAGACTATAAGGCCATGAACGTACTGTCAACATCAGAGCCCTCACGATGCCAACACCTCACAATAGTACAGCTCTAAATACTGCTGCAGGGCACACTGGAACGTGTGGTGGGACATTTAAGACCCCCAAAAGGAGGCAAAAGACACCGGCACTCTGTTTACATTTGGCACTCTTGAAGGAAGGGAAGCTATGTGCTAGGCCTACAACTACCAAGAACTCACCAAGTTGGAGTTACCGGGGAGTTGCCTGGATCTGGAGCCATGGGTCTTGGAACACCGCAGCTTCAAAGCAACTTGTGGTGGTAGATGCTTGATTCTCAGTGGAACTGTTTGGGAAGGGTTAGATGTGGGTGTGGCCTTGCTAGAGTGGGTGTGGCCTTATTGGAGATGTGTCACTAGGGGTGAACTTTGACATTTAAAAGGCCCATGCAGGCCCAGTCACGCTTCCTTTCTCTGCCTCTTTGTAGCACATCTCAACTCTCCAGTACTGTTCCTGTTCCGTGCGTGCCTGCATGCCACCATGTTCCCCATGGTGATGGTCATGGACTAGGCCTCTGAAACTATATTCAAAACCCAAATTAAATGTTTGCTTTTATAAGTTGCTTTGGTCATGGTTGTTGAGGTGATTTGTGTATGTGTGTGTGTGTGTGTGTGTGTGTGTGTGTGTGTGTGTGTGTGTGTGCATTGTGTATTCAAATGCTGATTTCTGTACCCAGAGATCTGGTTGCAGCTTGGACTTTGGCCTTGTCATTATTATGTCTCGGTGTGTTGTTAACATTGCTCTCCATCACCTTCTGATTGGTCAAATAAAGAGCTGACTGGCCAATAGCTGGGCTGGAGAATTAAGGCGGGACTTCTGATCGCAGTGAGAGGGTCTGACGTAGGGCTGAGGGAATTGCCATCAGGATGCAGATGAAGAAACAGATGCCAGAACGAAACTAAGATGGCAGGTGATGGATGGGCCATGTGGCTGGATGCCAGAACACACCAGCCTGGGGAGTGCTGCTGCTGCCCAAGCAGGCAAAATGCTGTAGCCATTATCTGTGTGGAAGGGTTCCACCTGCCACGCCAGGTACTAAGCTAAACACTGGAGGGAGGCAGAGACAGCACGCATAAAAGAATCCAAGACTCAAGCACAGATGAACCTCAGCAGGTAAGATGTTTGGGTTTATGCTTAAGTGCTAACACATAAGGATGAAATCACACAGAGCTTTTGGACCTACATAATACTATGTTTTAAAACAGAGACCAAAAATGAAAAGAGAAATGGCTTAACTGAGATTGACTTAACATCAATTATGATTATCGTCACTCTGGTATTTCATGTCTTATTCTTAATAGCCATAGTGGCTTTCAATACCTTCTTTTTTTTAAAGGCTTTATGAGGCACAGGAAAAAAAATATGAAAGGTGGAGACAAACCTTAGAAAAAATTAGTAAGACTTATAAAAATGGAAAAGATACACAGGGCTGGAGAGATGGCTCAGAGGTTAAGAGCACTGTCTGCTCTTCCAGAGGTCCTGAGTTCAAGCCCCAGCAACCACATGGTGGCTCACAACCATCTGTAATAGGATCTGGTGCCCTCTTCTGGTGTGCATGAAGACAGTGTACTCATACACATAAAAACATCTTTAGAAAAAAGGTGCACAGAGACAGGAATTAAGACAAGCGCCTACTGTGCCACCATATGATGACATTATAGAGATGTTTTCAGAAAACCAGCTTGTCCAGTTACTGCGCAAGTACCAGCAGATAGACAGACACCTCCAAGGTAGTGAAGAATTTGGGTGGCATCCCATAGATGTGCTAGGTTTTAAAAACTAAAGTATCACTTCATATGGTATTCATTCACCATTTGTGAAGCAGATATTAGACTCCTAGGTGATTCAAAATAGAATAATCCCCCAAGACTGGAAAGACAGGACAAAAGCAGTATTAGAACTTGGTCCTCAGTTACAATGGTTATTATAGTGGAGAGAAGAGGCTAAAGAGATAGAACAGAGAAACAGGGCCAGAGGTGTCAACATTTCCCAAGATCCGTTCCTTAGGTGAAGGTTGATGAGTTGAGGTACAAATGAGAGTTTAATATGAAAAGGCCTTCATGCCATTAAGTCGTATGGCAGCTCTAAGTGCTTGGCACAAGGCTGGAGAAACAGGAAAAAGGTCTGAAACATTTCCTCAGATTGAACAAAGTCCAAATGAACATTCACTGACTTTCTACAAAGATTGGCTTTGGCTGTATATAGAAGGGTATCAGATCTTTGGCTTTCAAAACTGCTAATTCTGAATGCAAAAAGGTGATCAGGCCTTTAAAGGCAAAATTAGCACCAATAGATGAATAGATTACAAACATGGCTGATATTGGATCTCATTCATATGATGTAAATTTAATAGAAGTGATCTCTAAAAGTTTTGAGAAAAATCCAAACTGTCAAATGTCTTAATAGTGGTAAGCAAGGTCATTTCAAAAGGAATTGTAGGCAATCCCAAGCTAATTCTGAAAGAAAGCCTGAGCCTTCTGGAATATGTAAAAGATATTGCAAAGGCTGGCATTGGACTAATGAATGCAGATCAGCAAGGGACAAGCAAGGTAAACCCCCCCCTGTGGGGAAACATGCAGGGGGGCCTCTCACAGCCCCCACCCCCCCCCTGTGGGGAAACATGCAGGGGGGCCTCTCACAGCCCCCACCCCCCCCCTGTGGGGAAACATGCAGGGGGGCCTCTCACAGCCCTCACATCCAATTCAAATCAGCCATCCACGGTCAGCAGCCGAGACACTCATCCACCGAACAATTTAACAATATTGCTCTGAAGTGTTAATAACCCAGATATCAAAGTTAGATCAGTTTCAGTAGATAACACAAAAAAACCAGCAGGGACCAGAAAACTAGTATTTTGGCAAATTTCTATAGATGATCAGAGGCCAAAACTAAAGATATATATATATATGTAATATTGAAATTAAAGACATGGTAGACACAGAAACAATGTAACAATAATTTCACCAAAATCTTCAGGGAGTAGGTATTCAACTTCTAGCGGTTGGAACTTTATGCCAGATAAAACAAAATGTAAAACAGCTTAAGTGTATAGGGCCAGAAGGTCAAATAGGAATATTACATAATATGTGGCTAATATAGCCATGAATTTATGGGGAAGAAATCTATTGCAACAATAGGAAACACACTTTAGCATTCCCCCAACTTTAGGGAGATGTGATGAAGATCTTGAAAAAAGTTATCAAGAACAGTCACAGACTGTCCAGGTTATGCATAAACAGGGCACAGCAGAGGTTGGCTCTTCAAATTCGTATGAGGGAGCCACTGATGACAGAACACCAATGGTCCTACCACTAAGGTAGGGTAAAACAATGGCCTATGACAAAAGAAAAACTACAGCCACAGGAGCAGCTGAGGCTCAGCATATAGAAGAGTCTACCAGCCCTTTTAATTCTCCAGTATTTGTCATTTAAAAGAAAACCTGGAAAATGCGGGAGTGTTAATAGATCTGAGAGCAGTCAATAAAATCACTCAGCCAATGGGCTTGTTACAGCCTGGAATCTCATTGCCTTGTTACCTGAGGCATGATTTATTATAGTGATTGATTTGAAAGACTGCTTCTTTAGTAAGCCTGTACAAAACAAGATACAGATTTGCTTTCATTGTGCACACATTTAATTTCTCCATGCCAACTAAGAGGTACTAATGAAAAGTCTTGTCACAAGGAATGTTAAACAGTCCTACTTTGTGCCAATATTTTGTACAACAGTCATTAGATATAACTCATAAGCAGTTTCCTCAATCTATAATTTACCATTATACAGATGACATCTTGCTGGATGATTCAGATAGAGATGCCTTAGAAAAAAAAATGTTTGACGAAGATTTTTGGGAATTTGTTGGGGATTACAAAATTGTTTCTGAAAGCCAGGCATGGTAGCGCACTTCTTTAATCCCAGTACTCGGGAGGCAGAGGCAGGTGAATCGCTGTGAGTTCGAGGCCAGCCTGGTCTAAAAGCGAGTCTACGACATACAAGGCTACACAGAGAAACCCTCTCTTAAAAAACAAAAAACAAAACAAAACTAAAAATTCCTCCTGAAAAAATACAAAGAGGGGATTCAATTAATCATCTAGGCTATAATATAGGTCTGCAAAAAATTTGGCCATAGAAAGTACAAATCAGAAGAGACCAATTAAGAACTCTTGATGATTTTTTAAATTTTCTGAGAGATATTAATTGGCTAAGGCCTACAACTGGACTAACTGCTCAAGAGCTGAGTAACTTATTTCAAACCTTACAAGGCGACAAGACCTTATTTAGCCCAAGAAAGTTATCAGCTGAGGCTGAGAGAGAATTAGATTTGGTAGAAGAGAAACCCCATGGTGAACATGCGGACCATTTAGATTTAAAGCTGGACTGTATTTTAGTTATTTTGCCTTTTTCTCATTCTCCCACAGGAATTCTTATGCATAGAAAAGATTATGTCTTAGAGTGGATATTTTTGGTGCACAAAGTAAAAAATTAAAGACTTGTGTGTAGAAAGGGTTTCTGAATTGATTCTAAAAGGGGAAAAAAAATGAGACCACCAATTAGCAGGAATACACCCAGCAGAAATTGTGGTGCCTTATACTAATGCCAAAATTGTCTCATTATGGGCAGAAAATAAAGACCGACAAAGAGCTTACAGTAATTTTGCAGAGAAATCCGCAACAAATACTCCCCAAACCAAGCGATTTCAGTTTATAAAAAGAACTAATTTGATTCTCCCTCATATAGAGAAAGGGACACCAACTTCTGGAGGCCCTGCATTCTTTCTACACTGTTGTTTTAAAGAAAGCAAACTCCAAATAGTTCAGTTTTACCAATGAAGACTCAGGAGCCAGATGCTAAGTTGAAAACTTCCTGGCTCAGAGAGGCAGAGAAAGCACCCAGCTGTCTTTCCTACTCAGACCTATGGGCAAAAGTAGACGAGAAATGAAGCACATCTCAAAGGCACTATCACCTTTCAGTGTGATGCTGTGAGGCATAAGAGGCTTAGAAAAACTAAAAAGCTACTCAGTAGTGCAAGCCGATCCTATTGCTTACAACTTATACTGGGCAAACACAAAGTTAGAAAAACATGCACTAAAATCACAGCAGCAAGCTGACTGTGTGGATGGCAGTGAGCCTATGAATTTGTCCAAGTGCAGTTGAGGGGCTAAATGTACAGATGATCTCCTGCACCGAGAAGGCGACACCTCCAGGGAGCGACAGGCCAAGCCTCGTGAATGAGTTCAAGTGAACAGTCACAGCCGGAGTGCGCAGGGAGAGAGGCTTTTAGCACTGGTACTTGGAGGAAGACATTTAGAGGCAAGGAAAGGCTATGTGTGGGGTGTGGTGTGTGTGTGTGTGTGTGTGTGTGTGTGTGTGTGTGTGTGTGTGTTTAACCTGTCTGGAATAACATTTTACCTGCGTTTTAGGACACTAACTGCTTTTATAGGTCAGTAAACTTCAAACAGGCAGCTCTCCCTCCTCCCGCCCCGCAGGCACTCTTCTTAAGCTGCTTGTCCCCAGGGACGATGATGATGTCTCCCTCATGCCTGGTACTCGGCTAGACCTGTGCACAGAGCCTCCGGTAGAAACACACCAGCTGTGGTATCCTTGCACACCTGCCAGCTTAGATCACGTAGGAGCAGGGAGGGAGTGCACGTTGTCACCGGGCTCTATACACACACACACACACACACACACACACACACACACACACACACACACACAGAGGCTATAATTGATCCAACTGATTCCTGAAGGTAACCTGAAAAAGGGTCTTTAGCTACCTATGAATATACAATTCTGTGTTGAGGTCGGATGGAAAAAAAGGCAGACTGGAAGCCTTCCTCTTTTTTCCTTTTCTTTCAGACTTTTTAAAAAGATTTTTATGTGTATGTATGGATGTTTTGTTTATATGTATACATATGTTTATATGTACCATATGCATGCCTGTTGCCCACAGAGGAACTGGAGCTCAGACAGTTGTGACTGCGTGAGTGCTGGGAACCGAACCCAGGTCCTCGGCAGGAGCAACAAGTGCCCGTAACTGCTGAGCCACTTCCCAGTCCCAAACTTTCAAACTTGTGACTTTTTTTTTTTCATAAATATACTAGGACCTCCTCATTCCAAAGTTTGGCTGCTTGAGATATTAAATTTGTATTCAAGTGAAGACTTGATAAAACACATTAAGACTGCACAGGGCTTAACAGGTGCTGTGAATTTTCTTCCATTGGAATTCCCGATAATGCCATTTGGCAGGCCTGGGCTGGGAGAATCTGTTCTGTGCACAGGCCTCCATGGGGTGGGGCTGCTTGAGCAGCCATCCTTTTCTCACCTCCTTTTCCTGAGAGCCATGCACCTTCTGTAGGAGGGGAGAGGGAACTACACTCATGGCATCTAGGAAAATCTCGAAGTTCCAGTGGAAGCTGCCCGTCCGGTCAGGCGTTGCCTGAGCACCTATTTTGGGTCTAACCAGGGAAATACATGGTCACAGCCACTTACTCTGGCTTACTCTGGTCATGAGATGTATAGAACTTCCAAATTCACTTTCAGAGGCAGAGACACAGCAAAAACCATACAACACACATGGTGACATGACATTCCAACTTTTTTTTCTGCTAAGGCTATAAATCTTGTTATTTCACACACACACACACACACACACACACACACACACACACACACGTCAAATGAAACTTTCAGTGTTGTGAAAGACAAAAAGTGTGCAAAGGGAGAAATCTGAGAAAGAATTCCATGTAATATAGTGGAAAGACAGTGTGATACAAAGGTAAGAGCCAGATTCTGTTCCCAGACTCCAATGTGGGCACAGGCAGTTCCCTGCAAGGAAGCTATGCCCGGGGCCTCTCCCATCCCCACTGTACAGCAAAGCAGACAGACCCACATTCAATCCCTTAGAACAACAGCTGAAATGTAAGCCTTCCTAAGAGTCAGTCACATATGCTGTTAGGCTTAAAGGCTTGACCACCAGCCCTTCTAGACTACAGCTTCTCTGCCTCCGAAGAGCCACACCTCAGCTAGTGACTCCCAAGCCAAGGAGCCAAACCTTCTAATGCCTGGGAAGCCACTCATTCAGTATCTATTAACATCCAGACTCACAGCTGAGAGGTGCAGGAAGAGCTACCCAGTATCTGCCTCTGCTTAATTTAGGTATGCAGTATACGAAAAATTAACATTCTCTTCAAAAATTATTTTGCAAAAATATTCTAGGACAAAGAGTTACCAAGCCTCCTGTGAAGGGTAAGACGGTGGTTAGACGTCTACTGCTGCTGCCGGACAGCAGCCATAAACACGGGAAGAACCAACCAGGCAGGTCAAAATGTCTTCATGTGAGCTAAGGACATATACTTAAAAAGTTTAACCCTAGGTTCTAAAATAAATCTAAGAAATAATAAGTGCCAGATCTTTCACATAGCCCATGGTCTCTATGGGCAATAATTGCATTCATGTTGGCACATACCCTTATAGATACACACATACACATAATTAAAACTAGAAAATGAATATTAAATGTCTAGTATAAAGAAACATATTTACTATAGTAAAAGGTTGTTCTTGACGAGTTCAAGTTTCAAGAGTCACCAGGGTGTCATTACAAGGGGGAAAAGCTAACCTCTTCTTCCATTTTCTTCAGTACACATATACCTGGTCTACTTTTCAAAAATAACAGCAGTCATTTTTCAAGGATGAAAAAAAAAATCACTGGACAAAATCCAGCATCATTTCGTAATTTTAAACATGCAGCAAACTGGTTAAAAGCGATTTCTCAACTGAATTAAAGACAATTGCCAAAGAAATATAGGAGATGGGGAAATAGAAGGACCCAGAGGGTCCTAGAAACCTACAAGAAGGACATTGTGTGCCGATGCCGCTCTTGTCCAGCAGGAAAGACACCAACACCGGGATTCTTCTTGCAGCAGTTTTTATTCAGGATCCTGGAGTGACCCCAGGAAAAGCTCCCACAGAACCTTTTATAGTGTGCCTGTCCTATCAGAAGCTGCCACGTCGCCACTTCTGGTTGGTGCATTCGGATCCCACCACCTCACGCCATGCCTTGTCAGATCACACCACCTGACGCTATGGCTTGTTTGAATCACGCCACCTCACACCATGCCTTCAGGCATGTGCATAGGGATTACTCACTGCGCATGCACAAAAAAGGGACTCACTGCGCATGCACAAAGGTTTACTCACTGCGCATGTGCAAGGCTTTCTCACTGCGCATGCTCAAAAGGGGGCGCATTGCGCCGGTAAAGCAGCAGGGGGCGCTGCTATCTGTGGCTCTCCACAATCGTGATGGGTGGATCGGGGTCCAGGGGGGTCTTCTCAAACTATTGCACTAACCAAGGACTATACAAGTAGTAAACATCCAACCCTTACTCAGATCTACCCAATGGACAGGACATTCTCCACAGTTGAGTAGAGAGCGGGGACTGACTCTGACATGAGCTCTGGTGCCCCATATTTGACCACTTCCCCTTGGGGCGGGGAGGCCTGGTGGTACTCAAAGAAAGAATAAGCAGGCTACCAAGATGAGACTTGATAGCCTATGACCATATAGTGGGGGAGGAGGTCCCCTTCGGTCTTAGACCTCGGGGAGGGGAATAGGCTGAAAGCAGGAAGGAGGAAGGAATGGGAGGATACAAGTGATAGGATAACAATTGAGTTATAATCTGAATAAATTAAAAAAATAAAGATAACTGCCAAGAGCTGACAGGTTACACGGTATTTAAAGGCAGAACATCTTCTAAAGTGCAGAAAGAAGAAAAACCACGTGCTCTCTCAACATTTCTACCTTGTAGCAGAGGTTCTAGCAATTGTAATAATGTCAAAAGCGGGTTTCCTTTGTAGACATTCTGATGGGAGCTGAGTGTGTGCTGCACACCTGTAACCCTCACCACTCATGAGCTGCAAGTCAGCCTGGACTAGGTGAGAAGCTCAAGACAAGCATGGAATGCCTTGTGAGGGACCACCTCAACCAAAGCTCCATGGAATGTTCCAAAAAGCCATCAGAATTTATAAAATTTGCAGGTAAATTTTTTTAAATTATGCTTAAAATATTCCAGGAGTGGAAATGGGGACCCCAATGTCCTTAATGTACAGTATTCCCCTAACCTTTCTCCAAGCAGGTGCCCCCTTTTCCGGTAACTTGAGTCCTGGGACATCTGCATGGCTGTTTCCCAACGAAGGCCGACCACATCACCAGCACACAGAGATGCCTCACTGTACTCGCTGTGAGAAAGTTCACTCTCTGAAAAGTCAGTCCCAAGGTGAAATGTGGAGCGTGAGTACCTGGTCTCTCAGAGTCGGAACCCTTGGCTTTGAGTACTGTCCCAAGCCTCCTTCCTGCTCCGGTCCTGCTGGTGGCTCCCCACCCACCAGGCCCGAGTGTTTCCCTGTTGGCCAGAACGGAAGTCCTGTCAACCTCTGACTCCCTCCTCACGTTGCTGCTCACTCACTTCAGCCCTGGTTGTTCATTCAAGCCTCGCTTTGGTCTCGCTCTCCTAATAAATCAAACCAAGGGTCTCTGAAGATTACCCAGGACATTCCTCTCTTTTCAGACAAGGTAACAGACGAGACAGCGAGTCATGTTGCCTTTCTGTGGGTCAAGTATTTAATAATTTGCTTTCTGCTCACCTTCTAATTAAAGACAATTGGATGATCTGATGGAAACCCACAGAGCACGTTCAGCATTTTCAGTCTCAAATGTTCTGTCATCGGGCCACAGTGAGGAGCTGGGGGTGTGGCTCAGTTATAGAGAGTTTATCTAGCATGTTTAAAACCTTGGCTTCAATCCCTGACACTGCAAAACATATAAACAAAATACTGGGACATCAGGCCACATGAGTGGACTTAGATCTGCCTCTAACATCACTGCAGTGAGCACTGTGCTCCTGTTCAGAGGAAACTTCTAGAAGTAATCACTATTTTTTAATTCAGCTTCTTCAAGTCTGAAGCACTGGCTTTCAAAGTTTGAGGGGCTGAAGCCTCCATTAGCCGATGAAAGATATAAGCCCTTTCTATGCACCCACACTGACATGTAACCAGAGACTAGCCAGGCGGCATGCAACAGCAAGGTAAGGTGGCAGAAATGTCCACATATGTGTTCTCTGTGTGCCCCGCGTGTGTTTAAAGCTGGCTTTTCAATCACAATGGTTTGCATAGTGTGAAGATCATGGAGCTTATTCAGTCTTCAAACTGAGCCAGTGAGGTAAGTATTAACATCCCAATTTTGCCCATGAGGAAACCAAAACCCAAAGAAGTCAGAGATTTTCCAAAGTATACATGGCTCACAGAGGCAGCATCAGAACAACACAGATGCCATACTCTGTTCAAGTGCAGAGTTTAGGGTAAAGATCAGCGTTTCTGTGCCTCTCAAGGGAGGACTCCGTGTCAAATCCTTTCAACTCAGGCCTGACAGTGAATGCCACTGGGGACTCTGTAAAGTTACAGGCCAGACCCATCACGTTATTTATAATCCCAAGTCTCCAAGGACCTGCCATGAGCAAGGGCACCAGAAAGCTTGCTATTTGGCATTGCTGACTGTGAACTCCAGAATTTAAACTCCATTTCAAACAAAACCCAACCTGGTATCAGCAGCAGCAAGGCAGGTGGGTTATCTCTGGGTTGAGGTTTCTCTTTTCCCCAAAGCCGAGAACCACTCAGCCATTTCATAGGCAGTTGACTTTGGGGGAGCAGAGGCAAACAAGCCTAAGGGGGGAAAATGAGCTTTCTTTATGCACGAGAAAATATGAGACCTAGAAAACACACTCCCCAACTTTTTGGAGGATGCGGATGCTGGGAAATTTGCAAAAGTCCCATAAACATAAGCAAAATGTCAGAGAAATCAAAGTGGGAACCCCTAAGCAAGCCACGTGCCAGGCCACCCTTGTGGCGTCCAGCTCTTCTTGTGACATCTGCTTGAAGATAGGGGAGGCCTTTGGCTTGATGCCATCATCACTACGCTGGTGTGCCTGGGTCGAGTCATTGGCAACCAACTGCTATCCAAGAACAGTAGAAGCATCAAAGTCTCAATGGCCCACAGCAATGAGAAAAACAGGGTGATGGATGCTGTCACGTCAGTAGCTGCCTCCCTGGAACACCATCCCTCATTACAGAACCATGAACAGCAACAAACATTCCCCAAACGCTTGTGTAAAATGAAAGTGATGCCATCAGCACCCACGGCTTTATGGCTTAAAAGCAGTGCCTGTTTGCCTCTTGGTTTCTCCCCCACCCCCAAACACACACTTATTTTGAACTTTGCCCAGGAAACCTGTGCATTGACAAGACCAATAATAAAGAAAGCTTTCCAGACCAACTAAACCTCTAGGCCAGTGCCTGTTTTACAGTCCCAAACTAGATGGGTACTGATCCTTGCCTCCCTTGGAAGATTTATAACCTGGAAGTGTTCTGTATATGTTTCCAAAGCTCATAAAATAGCACACATGTACCCCGAAAAGGCCCTAGGGGTGAAAACCAAGCAGCTTTGTCTGCCCTGTCCCCTCATCAAGGAGCGTCTGCACACCCTTCGACACTGCTGCCACCTCCTACAAGAGGTTTGTTTTATGGCACTCAGGCTCCCCAGCCTGCAGAGGTGTGCAAATTATATGTCAAAGTCTTTGCCTTTGGTTTTTCGTTCTGTTAATTTAGGGATACAAGGTGAGTCATGTCCCCCCACCCCACCCCTACCTCCTATGGGTTTTACACATTTATTTTCCCTCTTCCACTTTGCACAATGGCCACAGTAGAAGCCAAGGTGAGCTGCCGCTGGATAACCCATAGCAGCATGGAGGGCACCTGGAGAAAAGAGAGGAGGCCCAGTTATCCCCGCCAACAACCGTGAGCACCACAACCGTCACACTGGCCTCCGCCAGACTCAGCCTCTTCTGTGCCTGTAACCACCCCCAGCTGCCGCCCAAAAAGAAACAAGATGACGGTCTGAGTCCTCGGCAGCACAAGCTAGCTGCTTTCTAACCTGAGCCCAAGAACCTCCAAGACAGTGCCCCCTTCATTCTTGGGGGCCTCCAGCTATCTCTGCTGCTCGGCCAGGGAAGGCAGCCAGTGGAGACGCCCTTTTCAACCCCTGCTATATGATGCACTCTTTCCACAGTGGAGTAGGAGTCTGTTTGTCCCAATCTCTGTACCTACCTAGCACTAAGCAAGGCTTTGAGGGGAAAGAGGAGGACAGGAAGAAAGTAGAGCAAGAGGAAAAAGTTTCTGTCTCCCCTGGTTCTGTCTCTGGCTTCTTAAAGCATCCTGGCCTACCTTCCCTTTGCCCTTAAGGCTAGATTCACTTTTCAACTATTTATTTTTGCTGGCCCGACACCTCTGTTGCTGGACCCTAACTTCTCTGCCATGTTTAATGCCCATCTATATTCTTATCTGGGTTTCTGCTTTGATAACTGCCTTTTTTTTTTTCATCTTTTCTGAATAGACCTTTTCTTTATGGCAAGGATCAGACCAACTTAAGCTTATGTGAAAGGGAAGCGATAACTACCGAAGACCACCATCCAACAAATCACAGAGGCAGAACCCAATGGTCTACAAGTGACTCCCTCCTTTGAATTGATTGGCATCAAAAGCTCTGTGTTACCATCAACCTAGAAACCAACCCTTTCAAGGGTCTGTAGCTTGACCCAACAGGCACAATTGGTCACTTGTCTGTCACAGTTGCTCCAAAAAGGCCAGCCCGTGTCCTTTGAGTGGCAGCAAGAGCCACCAGACCACACTCAACAAAAGGAAAGAGTTTGGATTGGTGCCACATCCACATTTTGTGTTTCCATCCCATTTTCGCCTCGTAGCCTAACCTCCAGCGGAGCTGAGTCTCCTGCTTGGAGCTCCTTAGATCTCAGCTCAACTCAGCTCAGCTCACTTATTGGTTTCCATTGGGTCTCAGATAGAGAAGACTTAGCATGCGCTCTAGCTGGACATAAGCCCAGGTTCCCACCTGTATGGAGCACTCTGTCACTCAATGCAGAGGACAAAGTTCCAGCCTGGGCAGGGAACCATGGTGCCCACGAGCCTCAGGCATTTTGGTGGTCTTAAAATGGAGACTGGGAAAAAAAAGGGGACTCATCAGAGATGAATGAAGGCTTTCTAATTTTGGAAGGTGGATGACGGACACAAGTGTAGTTCGTGGTCAGTCATTAGAAGAGGACCCAGGCATGCCAGGGGATGGGGCTCATAGGAACTATGGACCTAACAAAGACGGTCGGGCGTCAGCTGTGCCCAACTCCTGCTGCTCAACGAAGCATCCTGCCCTGCAACCCCGCCCCCAGGGCATTCAATTCCTACAAGATTAAATCCCAATATCTTAAGGGCCCTTAGAATTACACCTACGTTTCTATTGCACCATCCTGTGGTGTTTCCTTTTCCAGGATCATTTGGAGTGGCAAGGTTGTAGCTCTTCAGAGAAGAAACGCACACCCCGCCCCTATTCCCTTACGTCAGGACACCCAACACCACAACGCGGTAAGTCATCTCTAATCAATTCCACTACATGTGTGTTGTTAACATATAGGTCTAAGCTATTTTAAAATAAGAATGACCCCACCACAGAATAAAGATATCCTTTTTTTTTTTTTAACACCCCTGCTGCCTTCTCCTGGGAACCCCATTTCGTGTCCCCAGTTAGTAGCTTCTGGAAGGACAGCTTCTCCTTTTCTACCCCACAGTGTCTGCCATCTCTGGTGTTTCCCCACCCAGACCCAAGTCTAAAAATCAGGATTTGAACTTAAGACTGTCATAACTGCTTGTCTCAAGCTTCAGAGCGCCGTGCAGCAGGTTCTGTACTGGCCCTAAAAGAACAAAACAACTTCTTCAATGACATCAGAGTGACTTAAAAGTCACTTGAATTTTTTTTTCTTCCTATCTAGAAAGAATGCCTCTCACACGTGGGGCGGGGGTGGAGGTGGGGGATGAGGTGGGATTTGATTAGGTTGTGTAGAAACAGTCTGTGAACCAGGTACCGGCGAGCTGGGTGGGGTGGGTGGGGTGGGGGCGGGCAAAGCTACAGATGTTATTTCACTGGCTCTGGGCTTCTCTGGCGTGAGACAACTCTACTCAAGGGGCAGGAGGCATGCCAGCTCTCAGCGAAGTAAATTGGCTCACCACCTCCAGCCTTGAGCTCCCAGAGAGCTTTATCTGTGGATTCTGTCAAGCCAAGTGTTTACACACAACCACGTGTTCCCAGTTTAATGTCTCTTTCCTGTGACAGGTTTGAAATGTTCCCAAAAATTGCTCCAAAAGGCCATCAGGTAAGTCAGTGACACTATTTAATTGAACTTGCATACAGTTCCTTCCTGATCTCACCCTAAGGCCACTGTCGCCACAAGAATACATATATGGCTGTGCTCAAGGTCTTGGCAACAGCTTAGGGTTTGGGATGAAGGCCCTTCTCTCACCCCACCCCACCCCGTTCCCAACTGCCTTGCAGAGCGCTGTGGAAGCCTAGCTGCTGCCAACTGAAGGGCCCTGGGCTAGGGCAGTCAACGCCTTCCAACGGCCGCTACAGGTTTTCCCGTTCCAACCACTAGGGGCGTCTGGGATTGGCTGGGACTTCTGGGGCAAAGGTGGAGCCAATCCCAGCAGGCTCCAAGCATGCGCACCCTGAGCTCGAGCCCTGGGTGTCTGTTTACCAGAGTAGTTGGTCGTTGAGCTCAGTGCAAGTTGCCGGTAGTGGCCTGCGCTCCTCCGTGCAGCCGGTAGGCTCCTCTCGAAGGCAGGCTTTTGAGATCTGTCCTGAGACTGAGCATACCGTGCCCAGGGTGTGAGGCTGGGCTGGCCCCAGTCCCTTCCTACAGCCTCGCACTCTTTAAAGGACTTGGGTCATCTGGGATGCTTCTGGATTTTGGGGTGTTGAGGAAGGGGGCAGTACCCAAGCCTCACCGCTGAGTCTTTCTTGTGGCCTGCTGTGGGGGCCCTCTTACCAGCCCGCCCTTACCTAGCTCAGAAGGCTCCGCTGAGGCATCTGCTGCCCTCCTACCACCGTGTTTCCGGGTCCCCTTCAATGCTTTCCTAGCGTGTTCTATCGCGGTTTTTTTTTTTCACCAGCCCTCTCCAAGCCTTATTTACTACTTATCTTTGACGTTGATCATTCTTTTCAACCCAAAGAGCTTTTGTGAAATGGATAGAGCTATACTCGCTGCTGTGTGCAGTTTTGTTTAATGATACTTCTTTCTTTTTTGTTTCTTTAAAAACATTTTTATTATTTGTGGGTCTCACATCGTGCACCCTGATTACACTCACTTCCCAGTCCTCCCAGGTCTTCCCCCAACCTTTGTGCCCCCGACGAAAAGAAAAAGAGAAAGAAAAAAGAATCCCAATTGGTGTTACCCAAATACTCATGGAACATGGGTCAAACTCCCTGAAAGAAGACTGAATCCTTCCCCACCTGCACCCTGCCAGAACTCTCTGGTTAACAAGCACCATGTCTCTAGCCATGTGTTTGCCTGCACGCGTCTTCAAGGCTATTATTTATTAATATTCTCCTTGTGCCTTAACTTACAAGAGTAGCATGGTTGAGTTCTTTGAATACCATGATACACATACTACAAAACTGAACCACTGTTCTACACTGTCAGACAATTGAGTTCTCTCTCTCTCTCTCTCTCTCTCTCTCTCTCTCTCTCTCTCTCTCTCTCTCTCTCTCTCTCTCTCTTGCACTTTCCTAGTCTAGAGAGGAGGGAGGGAGCAGTGGCCCACACAGTGAGAAACTGATAAGGAATGTTTTTCATTTTTTTTCTGTTTATAATTTCTATTTTCCATCGTGTAAGTGTATTAAAGATATTTTCAGTTTCAAGTGAGAAACTGCTTTGCGGTCGGGCAAGATGAGAGTCCTTTGATGACTTGGGAGAAGCCGTCCTGCCTTCCACCCTGCCCACGCTGGAGGCAGTGGCATGGAAAGGCTTAGTGGTGCTTCTGACCGTGGTTTGGGAGGCAGAGAAACCATGCAATTCCTTCTAAGTTTCCAGCCGAGGGAGCAGCCACCCCCACCTCACTCTGCTCCTGCTCCTAAGCAAAACAATAGGAAGGACTGGAAGCATGTGGCTCAATCCACAGTCTGGCTCCTGATTGCGCTTGGTCTTTAGGCTGCTTCCTCGGTTTTATTTGTAAGTCTTAGGCCTACATCCCAAGCTCACTAAAGTATAGGGAACGTTTGGAAGTGTCTAGAGCCTTTGGAATCAGGAAAGACCTGATTTCCTCCAAATCTTACCTGTTAGGCATGTAACCCTGGGCAATGCGCGGAAGAGCAGAGCCTCTGGGTTTGCACCCACCACGAAACCAGAACCACTGGGGGTTACTATCACAGCCAGGAGGATGCTACTCATCCCTGCCTCCCCACCCTGTCTAACTGTAACTGCAGCTTCTGAACCCCCCAGCTGAAGTGACTGCCCCTACGCCCTCCAGTCACAGGACTCCTTGAACCCAGCCAAAAATATCATCAAAACACAAGTAGGACAGAGAGGAGCTAGTCGGGAAGCTTACTTTGTTAGGAACCTCTGCCTGGAGTTCTGCATCCCCAGCGGAGTCCCATCCCACACCTCCAAGCCCACGTACACATTCCTTGCCCTCCTCTCCTCTGTTCCAGGCTGTGACCCCAAGTGGTACCTTTCTACTGTGACATTTCCTTTACTTTCATGAACACAGACCCCCAACATACTTTGGCACTATGGAGCTCATTATCTGCTGCAAAGGGGTCCCCATTCCTGTGAGGGTTACTCACAGTCGAAAGTCACCCCACATGATCTTCGGAACCTGCATCTCTACTCTACTTCGTCCCTGGCACTCTCAGGGACAGCTTTTTTTTTTTTAACCTTCCAAAGTTCCAGTCTGTTCCCTCATGTCCCCAAAGGTGTCTGCTGACAGTTGTGTTAAGTCTGAGAGAGGAACCTCCAGCTTTCAAAATGGGCTTTCAGCTATCAGTACCTGGGACTCCTGAGATTAAACTGTCAATGGAAAGCGGGCTCTTGGAGGCCTACTGTCAGAAACTCAATCCGTTTGCCCCAGTTGGGCATGCTGAGTAGCTGGGTGTGCTCTTCCTGTGACAAATGTGAATGCTGGTAGGAAAAAGAAGGGGTAACCAGTGGGACTGGAGACTATTTCACTGCCCCTCCCATTTTACTTACTAGTAAAACATGAAGTCAATCAGGCGTGTCAGGAACTTAGAGATCATTATGAGTGGGGGTAGAAAGAAAATACATGACTTGTAAAGGAAAGAGAACACACAGAGGGAAAGGAAAAACTTAATATGCTGGTAAAGAGGAGATATAATCAAATAAAATGCTTCTAAAATGTCAAAAATAGTGAACAAGAGGAAATATATGTGTGCCCACATAAAAGAAGATAAAGCTGTTGGAGTCGGACAAGGAGTCACCTCTACAGCTCACACTGTAAGGCAGCCTCTTGGTTACCTGAATCAGCCAAAAACTATCTTTAAATTCAAAGAGAACTTCATTGTTAAAATAGAATTCAACAAGTGACTCAAAAATACCTCCTTATAAATCTTTTTGGTGTTTCAAAATTAGACAAAAATCTAAACACATGAATGTGAAAGCCAATGTCTCACCCAGCTAAGAATATCACCGTTGACCTCAGACCTCACTATATAATGCCTAAGTCACCCCCCTGCCCCCCAGAAAGCAACATAGGACAGGGCTGGGGGCTCAGGACTATGCCTGGGGATTAAAAAAAAAAAAAAAAAAAAAAAAAAAAAAAAAAGCCAGGGCCCTGCAGTTGGCAGAAGAAGACAGGGAATTCTGGGACTTCTCAGTCCTCAGCTCATCAAAGAGCTGGTGTGTCAGACGGGCTCCAGGGCAGCTGCCTTTGCCAGGGGAGAGAGCAGGGCAAACAGCATTGCTGGAAGGTCCGGCCCATCGTGAATCCAGCAATGGAAGAAACTAGGAAGCATGGGGAGACATTTTTCTCTCGTACAGAGGGGGGGCCACACAGAGCGACGAGGCGAAGTAAACAAGTTTGGTGATGCTCACTGTTTGATAAGTAGGTGCAATTACTGGAGGCCCAGCTTCCGCTGAAAGGTGGTGCCTTTCATTTTGGTTGGTAACAGTAATTAGAGAAGCCTTCTTTTATAAGACAGTACAAATTTCAGAACTTGAATTTTAAAGCACTTAGAACAGATTGGCTGCCCCTCCCCCACTCTGAACAGAGTTTCTGTCTCAACTGTAGCTGAGGAGCCAGGGTCGGAACATTGCTCCTCACCCAGGGTCCACTTGCCACTCCTCATCTGTTGGTGTGTTATTGTTGTGTGTGTTGGTGAACCACGTCTCTATCAATACCCTGACGACAGCAGCATGAGCGTTCACGCCCACACGCCTACACCCAGACACCAAAGAAACATTTCAGCAAAGAGTATATGGACTCTTGAGAGAGTAAGTTAAATAATGAGGCACGCATGCTTCTCTTAGAGGAATGTGTGTGTTATTATGGGATAGTGAAGAGAGGCGGCTGATGTAAGACTGGCTTTACTGTCTCGTTCCTGAACTTAGAGCCACCAGAATGGTCCCTTGAAGGATGCCCTAAGCCAACTTCATGACCCTGGAAGTCCCAGACAAACACGGTCAAGGGGTGTATAGCTATTGAGGCCCACAGAGCCTTCAAGTTAGGTAGGAAGGAGCCGCATTCCGTAGGAGCGTGGAGGCCATTAGCAGGCAAAAGGTCTTGGGGGCTGTATTCCCTTGACAGGATGTGCGGAGGGACATCAACAGGCAACACAAGCCACGTGGCGGTGGCTCTGACTGTAGGAGTATGGTGTGGAGTCATGTGAGGAGAAGCTTCGGGCATCTTCCACAGGGAAGCTGTGAGAGACAATGAGCAGAAGTCAGAAAAGCTTTTGGGGGGGGGGGGTCATGTCTTCCTGTCACAGGAAGTGGCGCCTGCGGAGGAGAGGGCACAGCACTAGAGGCACAGATTTCTTATAGAGGTGGCACTGTGTCCAGGGACTAAAGCTGGAGGGAGATGTAAGAGCTTTTAAGCCATTAAAAAAAAATATTCTGAAAAGCGAATACCTCCTCACCTCCTGGACCATAAGCAAATCGTTGAGTTTGATTGCCAGCTTTGTAAGAGCTGAGGGGCAATAACACAGACACAGATTTAACATATATACAGAAAAGTTTGTAAGCTGAGAGGGAAAAAAAATCCCAAAGGTTAACATGTCGTAGAAACAGCAGAGGACATAAGTAAAGAATATTAGCACAGCAGTACAGAGATGCGGAAACATCACTCAAAAGAGAGGTGGGGGCGGGGTTGGGATCAGAGACGAGGTGAGAAGCAGAAGGTGGAACAGCACCAATAAAATGGGCTGGGGCTTCTGGAGACAGTGTGCCTACCATGGAGAGAGAGAGAGAGAGAGAGAGAGAGAGAGAGAGAGAGAGAGAGAGAGAGAGAGAGAGAGAGAAGCCACAATCCAGACTGTAATGAGAAAAGAAAGGCGGAAGACAGGTCCCAGCAGGCCACCCCCATGCCAGACCTAGGAAGGCTCTGACCTAACGACCCTTGGAGCCTTTCCGACCTAATGGCTGGCCCTCTGGCCACACTGTCCTTCCTTCCCCTTTTGGGACAGTTTCCACGACAAGCTTGTGACGTGGACGCAGGCTAAGGCCGCGTTCCAAGGGTCTTGAAGAGCCAGGTGTAGAAAAGTGACGAACATTTTGTTCCAGAAACAGCTGGGTGACATTAGGCGACATTCTTAAAAATCTTCTGTGTCCCATTTTCCTCAACTGTAAAATGAAGATGAATTAGCAATAGTGAGGCCCTGGGGGTGCCGGAAGAGTGCAGGGGTTAACGGATCCCTGGTTGTCAATGTTGGTAACGTCGTCCCTCGATCCAGACACCACCTCTCCTAGCCGCAATCCCAGAACCCATTGTGATGTCATATACTTTCAAAGACCCCATTTTGCCCTCTCTTCCTGCAGAGGAGAAGACTGGGCATAAAGAACCTAAGGACCAGTGTCCGTGGGGTTTGGAGGAGTTTGTGCTCAGGGTCAGCATCCAGACAGAGATGCCTCCTGCGGCTATGGAAGGCCACGCTGCCAGCTTGGACCTACTCTTGTTTCTCTGGGTTATAGTGTACCAGGGTGGTTGGTATCACATCTAGGGCTATCTTGGACCTTCTTTTCAAGGCTGTCCTAAGGGCCAGCTATGCAATAGGGAAGTCTATTTGGGGTGTTTTCATTACCCATTAGCTGCCCACCCCTCTTGCTTGTGGGTGGTCACTAAAGCCTGGGCCCTTCTCCTCCTTCCAGTGGTTAGAAATCTTGCAGCTCTCCTGCCTTTTCTGTAGGGTTCACATGGTTCGTGTCAAAGATACGAGAACGGCTGAGCTTGAAGCTGTCCTGGTATTTTACTTTAGTAGGGATTCCTTCATCCTCCCACTCCTTGAAGAGAGCCCTGAATGACTGAGAGTTTCATTTGTGTGCCAGAGGCCCTATGCTTGCAGGGGAAGACTTTGAAGATGGAAGGACTGGTCTGCAAGACCACTTCAGGCCCTTGTAATGAGGCATGATACAGTTTGTCTGCTGTGGCTTTGGCTGTTTGTTCCCCGCCCACCTCCCCCCAGCCCCCCTCCCCCACAAAGAAGAAATTGGAAAGCCTGGGTAGGGGGCCAGGGAGAAGGGCCTGGGTAGCCTGGTGTCCTCACTCACAGGCCTCTGTCAATTCTTGTTCTTGGAAAAACCTCCACCTTTCCTTCAGAGTGTGTCCAAAGAATTGGTAGAGGAACTGACAAGTGTCCGTGGTGGGCAACACAGAGTGTAGAACCCACTACAGGGAGACTCTTAGTCAACGTTTGAAGAGTCTGCAATGAGAGACTGTTCAACTAAGGAATGAGAGATGAAGGCGAGGAGGTCTAGTGAGAGGGACACGTGATAGGCAGTGGTGGCTGCAAGGGTTGAGACTAGGTGCTCTTCAAGGTTGGCAGCCAGTGTCTTGACTCGTGTAGCACAATGCTCGCAGGACAGAAGATTTTAAAAAAAAATGTTGACTGCATGGATGAATGTCCTAATGAATGAATGAATGAATGAATGAATGAATGAAAGGAGTGGCTAATGAAAATGTCACAAGACCTACCCAATCGAATGCCCCTCACTGAATAATCAAGTGCTCCCCCCAGGAGCCCTGCAAAGGGCACTGCAATGAGCCTCACGCCCACTCAGCTGCCATCCCCAACCTGAAATCTCTAAAGACTCCAAAGTAAGCGAGGACCTCAGCCTTCCTGTCTTGTCACCTTTGGAAACCTTAAGAAATTTTGGAAGTCTGTAGGCACACTAGACTCCGGGGTGTCTTTTTTGACCCCTAACATCTCCTGAAAGTTACCAAGTATATAATCATCCATTTCACTTGGGACAGAAGGTAGAGAGTTACCTGGTTTTTGCCATGGTGCCCTCCTTGTACCTTACACGCCTTACATGTCACTTCGGATGCTTCTGCTGTTCCAAAGGGTGGGAGGCACAAGGGGTCCAACCTGATGACAGCCCTGCTCTGCCGAGATCACTGGGACCACTGCTGATGCTACCAAGGGGCGGGCGTCCTACTTACCTCCCACAACTCCTTGTTCCATCCGCTGCTCTTCCCATTTCTCTTGCGGTTAACATTAATAACCCTTCTTTCCTGGCCACGTCTTCTTGTCGTTGTTCCTGGCTGAAAGACTGGAGGTGAAACCCTAACCTCGCGAGGAAGCTCTGACCGCCTAGTCTCATGGGAAAATGGCTACCGGACACCACTGATGCACCAATAGGCAAAGTCCTCCTGAAAGGATAAGCTGCAAGCATGATGGCTTAAAACCTACCCAAGAAAACCCTTTCCTGGCATTCTCCAACCCGAGCAGCAGATACTCAGGAGAACAGGTCAATGAGAGTCTAGTTACTGAGCCTGAAAAAGCAGCGCCTTAGTACAGTTGAAAATCATTACCACCAACTTTTGCAAATCTATTCAGTAATTCTAGTTTTATATTTTTCATATTTCAGAGAGCCCGAGTAAAATCCCTGAAAATCATCCTGGAAGGGTGGGAGGGCCATTCTGGAAGGTGGTGTGTGAGTCACCACCCTGAGGCTGAATGCTGGCTGCTGTTGTGTCCAGTGGGCCCTGGCAACTGTCACTCGAGGAAGGAAGGGGAGGGAGGTTGCTATAATTTTAGTTTACTACCTCTGGCTGTGCCTCAGTTACCAAGACACAGAGTTGCCAGGCAAACACGATGTTCCTTTGAGTCTATGATCATAATGCCAGCTCGGTAAGGGTGGCCTGCCTCTGCGGCCACATGAAATTGCTGAATAACAGAGGCCTGAGCCTGCCTTGATGTCAATAGTGACATAACCTGAGAAAGTTGTGGGCAGCAGGCTGGGGCCTGGCTATCGACAGACATCGAGACAGCCCAGATAATAATTCCTTGCCCACCTGGGACAAGCATGGCAAAAGGAGGAAGCTCTGCCCATACCCCTGGCATCAGTTGAGTCCTCTCCCTAGGCCGGCCTGGCAGGAGAGAGAGCATGGTAGAGGAAGAACACAGCACTGACATTTCAGGGTGTGCCAAGGACAAATGTAGAGACACAGCATTGACCTCGGGGCAGATAGAGGAGTCTAACCGCCCAGCAGAGGGAGAGCAAGCAAAGAAACACTTGAAAGAGGGACGGTGAAGGACCAGAGGCCAGCAAAGGCTGGGAAGTCAAGGCTGACACTGTCCAAAGAGCAGCCAGCAAGGGAGCTGCTGTCCACGCCAGCATGGGCTCCAGAGCAAGCCATGCACCCAGGCGACTCTGCTGGAGGCAGTGAGGGGCTTTGCAAAGCCTCTGCGGGAGGGATAGTGAGGCGTAAGGCATAAGAGACAACTAGTTTAGTGTCCGAATTTGGGGGGGGGTGCCGGGAGGAAAGGAAGATGGAAGGTGACAGAGTAGGTCCAATAGATAGAAACTTGTTTTTCCTCTTCCTTTGCCTGATCCTCACCCTGCGTGGTGTTCTCACATATAAAAGAGAGATAGGAGGAAGACCTGGCTGAGGTGCTGAGCTTCCCCGCAAGGCCACCACACCTTCACGAGTCTCTAGCAGGACTCTCAGGACTCAGCATGGAGTTGCAGTCACAACTGTGATTTCTCTCAGAGGATACAGAGCAAATTCAGCCAAAAGCCAAGGCTCAGGCACAAGGGCCAGATTCCATGCCAGGGGAGTCTCCAGGGTGCAGGAGCAGGCTTCTGCTCCGAACTGCAGGACCACCTGTGTGAGGACTTTCCACAGGGAGTTCACTGCAGACCTGGGCCCAGGGCTTCTGTGGGGAGCTAGTCACACAGGCACCCCATATTTCTTTGGCAATAAGGGATGCAGACACGGGGTGTGGGAGGGGCGGATGGGGGCACCAGGGGGAAGCACCTGCCGGCAATCCCATTGGCGGCCCACAGAGCAGGTGCAGGGCTGGTCTGAGTTTGCCACCCTAGAAGCGCCAACAGTACAGAGTCTGGCTTTCGAAAGTGGCCAATCTCAGGCCTGTGAAGGAACTCTTCTGAACAGGATGCTCCAGAGACTGCAGCTCACTGTGGTCCCCACAAGTCTTCCTCCAGTCAAGCTAAGGAGCGGCCCTGGCCCCTGTACCCTCAGCCCCTTCCGGGACTGATGCGCTCTTGCTGCTGAGTAGCTCTGCTGTTGGAAAAGGCTCAGGAGTGACCCCACTGAGGCCTCATCGGGAGAAAAGTCCAGGGGTCAGCTTGCAAACTGACCCCACTCCTCCATGCCCCACCCTAGCCTTGTCATGACCTGACAGGAGCAGACCTTGGGCTTGGTTGCCTTTGGGAGCACTCTCTCCTTTCAAAGCAGGTCCTGCCCTGTGTGACTCAGGCCCTCTTGCCAGGCTGACAGGAGGCCAGACGGTGAAAGGGGAGCTCCCAAAGCCCTTCTCTTTCTCACACTTGCTGAGTTGTCAGAGCCATTGCTCCCTCAACATCCCCATTGTCAGTCATCTGAGAGGATCTCCCTTCCCACGTGAGATGAGCCCAGCTGTGTGGCTGCTGGGTCAGAGGCCCGTCTCTCCAGCCCTGGCTCCCATGCTGAGCTCCACAGGTGCATGCAGGGGCCCAGTCTTCCACTTCAATTGCTCCCTGGCCATCTTAGGCAGAACTAGGCTGCCTGGGTTTCCCTGTCTCTCCCTGGAGGCAAAGGGGTTAGGCAAAGCCAAGCCTTAGCGCTGTTTATCACTGAAGCCTTCCCTGGCACAGACTGCCAGTAGCCAGGTGTCTTAGAATCAGCAAAGGGCCCCTGTGATTTAGGTGCTGATGACAAGTTAAAAGTAGGAGCATGGCCTTCTGCTGTGATGATGCCCAGCCCCGCGCCCCACCCCCCACACAGCTGCTGTCCTTTGTTGCAGAATCAGGATTTCCCCTGGTGCCAGGAGAAGGGGGGGGAACTCTCAGGAGGCAGAATTTTGTTAAGTGCCATCCTCTTGATCCTAGTGATAAACTTCCTAACCGCCAAGGCTAAGGACCCTTGTTGGATCCCCGAATCTGACATTTCGTACCAAGAGCTCTGTATCCCAGGGTTTCTCTGGAAATCCATGGTTCTTGGTAGGATCAGCATTGATTCAAATGTAGTAGGTTTCCCCAAATTGCTGTCAAGTCGTGAGAAATCAAGACCTTTTGAGAAATAACCTTAAAAGTGAAGGGCCTGCTCTTTGCTGTCCTGTGAAGCTCATCTAGGCAAACAGCATGTTCCTTTCACCATATGGACACGTAGCTCAAGGAAGAGAAGAGTATGGGTATAAGGCCAGCTGGTGTTCAGAGAGAACGCCAGAGGTACTTAAGGGAGGAAAGCACTGTCTTTTTCACATATGGTGTTGGGACAGCTTAGCTGGCGACAAAGAGGAACTGGGCTACTCAGGTTCACCACGCACAGTGCCAGGCTGCCTCAGGGCTGTGCATAAGGCACGAGGGCCACCTCCAGTGTCCTGGAAGTCATCTGAGCCTGGATTTGCCTGTGGTTTCTTAGATACAACACCAAAGTCCCAAAGGAGGGGGAAGTGAGTAACGTCAAACTTTGCACTTTTATGCCTCTGGACATGCTGAAAAGACAATGCCCACCGGTACAACTATCCTTGTCATATGCCTGATAAGGCTGGTTTCAGAAGGCCTAAAGAACTTCTAGAATTCAACAGGAGACAACACCTCAAGCACCTCTCCAAAGAAGACACAGGACCAGAAGCCACATGAAAATGTGTTGCCAGTCTTTAGTCTTTGTCTAACTGTGAATGCAAACCACGGAGGAGCAGCAGTTCACACCGATTAAGACAGCTATAACAAAAACAGAAAATGGCTGGTGTCTGTGAGAGTGTGGAGAAGCTGGGGTCCTTGCCCACTGCAAGATAAATGTAGAGCGGCAGCAAATGTAACAAAAGGCTAGGAAATATCTCAACTCAGTTGAACATAGCATTACGGTGTGATGCCCTGTGGGCTTGACCTCGGGCATTAGGCCTCTCCCTCAAAAGCTGCAAGGCGGCATTCAAACAAAGATGCGGGTGCAGGGGTACAGATGTCCAAAGCCACTGCAGTCCTGGTGCTAGTGCAAAGGCCACAGCAGCTCTGCCGGTCACCGGTGAACGAACAGGTAAATAAAATATGAGCCATCTGGAGCCTCACCAAACAGAATGGCAGGCAGGCTGACAAATGGTTATAGAACGTGGGTGAAACTCAAAAGTGTTACAGAAGCCAGGCACAAAAGGCCAGAGTGCATGGCTTGACTTTGTGAAATGTGTCACATAAGCAAATCCACGGGTACTGGAAGCAGATGGATGCCAGCAGAACAGGCTTGACTTGGAGGGGACCTGAAGGACTTCAAGGTCTTCGGAGGTTTCCCTTTGCAGTGGTGAAGCCAGCCTGGACCTCAGGGGAGGGCTTGCTATTCACTGTGAGTACAGCAAATGTCACAGTGGTAGCTTTTATGGTATGTACAGTTTCCCGCTTTAAAAAAAAATACTCAGAAGAGGCAAGATAGAGACCTGAGTTTGTTAGAGGAAGGAAAAATATTGCAGGCATTACTAACTGTGGCAGGAACAGTTACTGGAAATTTCCCAGATACCTACTGGAAGGCCCAGACTGCTGCCAACCATGACTGCAAGCCGCTCCTCCACTTGGTTCAAGTCCCATGAGGCTCTTTGGTCTCCTTTGGTCCTCTTGGCACTCAACCCAGTCCCATGAGGGCTGGGCTACATGAGAGAGAGGAGGTGGGGGGAGGCATGCTGGAGGTACTTTGATTGCAATCAGGGTTAAAATGGAAATGAACTTCCAGCCTGCCCTTGCTGTGTGGGTGGCCATACCCAGCATCACTGCCCGGGAGCCCTAAGACCCCTAGGGAACATTACAGCTTTCATCGGGAGTGTCCAAGAGCTTATAGAGCACAGATCCCCAGCCTCTGATAGTGTCTCAGACCCTGACTCAAGGAAGTGGTCTCTTCTAGGAGAGTCTGTATTGTGAATTACAGTTGGCTCAAAGGGGCTAGAACAGAAAACTAAGTTCTTAAGGGACCTCCTACCTGAAAGGGGAGCCCCATAGAAAATGGCATCCAGTTGGCAACTCCGATGCCTTGTTGGCTGAGACCTTGAACTGGGCCCACACTGTCCTATAGAGGATGTGGCTTCGAAGACATGATGACTGTAGCGTGAGTAGGACAAGAATTCTGTGAGAGGCATAAACCACAGGAAGTGGATGAGGCTTCTATTTTACCTTACAATGAGTAATGCTTCCCAAGAAAAAGTACATCGTAGGCAAAGGCGATTCCTTGTCTCTTAGGGAGCTCCTGGTCTCCAGGTTACAGGTTTCCTATTTGCCAGTGCAGGCTGGGGCCATTGAGAAGACAGCCTCATTTTCCTAGCTGCCTTTGAGACCCAGCCTGGAAGTATCTCCTGCTCTGTTCCAGCTCCTCAGTCCTCTCACTGCCCAAACATGCCCCATGGGGGAATCCTCTGTCTCGTTTCTTTTCTGTCCTCCCACCGTCGCACTGAAGTATTCAGTGCCACCGCCACATGCCTTTCCCCATTGCTCAGTCAGGGCTGGAATCACCTGATGGCTGGCTTCTGGCCCAGCAGTACAAATGACATCACTTTCGAATAGAAAAAGGGACTTTGACTTCAGAATTCAACTGTTTTAAAAACTACATGAATCTCTGAAGGATTATCTCTCAATGTCTGACATTTCCTTCATGTTGGTCCTTGGAATCATACATGTGTCCTGGAATTTGGGTGTGAGCAGAGACACTAGACTATTGACAGGGGATTGGGGGGGGGGTGTTCCTGGAACTAGAACCTTAGAGAGTGACATTGGATCTGAGAGGAGGGAGAAAGCAGCAGCTGCCAGACAGCCAGTCCTTCAGAAGTCTTGTGGTAACTGAATGCCCTTCTCTGAAGGGAAGTCAGGAATCAACCATTAAGAATGACACCTGACCATAAGTGGTGATGAGATTTGGATGAGGCCCAAAACAATGAGATGTGAGGCCAGAGTGTGTGCTTGAGCCATTTCCAGCTCAAATGGAGAGTATCTAAGAGGGGTTGTTTCCTCTCCCCTTTGGTTCTTAGAGAAGAAAGAGGGGTAGGTGAGATGCATGCTGGGAAAGAGTGTCAGAAAATAAGGTTAAAACTGAAGAGAATACGAACTGGGCTGGCTGAGCCCTCAGCCCGTTTTTGCACAGTAAGAAAAATGGAATGTTCTCTTTTGTCTCCGGCTCTTCACTTTTTCTCTCTCCCAACATCAGCCCAGTCCTAGCCACCCATCGATTCTCTTTCTGCATTAAACTCAAGGATGAACACTTACTCTCGGGCGGGGGGGGGGGGGAGGAGGGGGTTGAGATGAAGATGACGTTTGCAGTAACAGCTTGCTGGTGTTAGGAGCCACACTTCATTTTGCTGATAGCCAGTTATTGAGGTGCACTCTCTCCTTATTCCACCCCCAAAATGAACAGGCTCTGATTAGCCCAAGTCTGAGACAAGGTCTGAAGAGGTGTTAGACTTTGCAGACTTGAGAAAAATCAGTGACTAAGAAACATTTCCGGGGGGTCCGGATGCAGAAAGTCTTCTGACGGGGATCCAGGGTGACACCAGGAGATTATCAACACACACAGAATGACGGAGACACACGTGCTACCTAAATGCCAACAGCAGTGACAGGGCTCAGCCGCAAGGGCCAGAGTGTTGGAGCTGTAGAGAAAGCTACTGAACTCCTTTCTACACCTAGGGGGCCCTGGAGATCACACAAAAACAGTTCCAAGAGAACTTAGGAATCAGTTCACCACCCCAGGATGTAAAAGTACAAAATAACAATGCAATACAAACAACCATGTATTAGTGCTGTTGCTGTGATAAAATACCATAAACCAGGCAATGGATGGGAGGAAAAAGAGGTTTTTGGGGGCTTTGAGTTCCAGAGGGATACGAGTCCATCACGGTAGGGAGGCCTACAGCAGGTGGCAGCCATGACGGCAGGCTTTTTCACGTCTTCAATGGCAAGCAAGAGGCAGAGAGACAGAGGCAGACAGACAAACAGAAAGACAGACAGACAGAGACTGAACTTTGAGGGGACATGAGGCTTTAAGCTCTCAGAGCCTGGACCCAGGGATACTCCTCCTTCAGTGAGGCCACACCTCCTAGATGTAAGGCGCGGCCACACCCGATAATGGCTTGGTGGCAACTGTTACAGTTGCTACAGCTCCCGCACATAGGCAGACATAAGCCCTCTCAATGCACCCCTCCCGACAGGGGTATGCAAATGAAGTACTCCAACACAGCCTCTCATCTGCGGGCATGTTAATGCGGGAATGCTAATGCGGGCATGCTAATGAGGCAGGCTAATAAGGCATCCGAATGTAACCAATGAGACATTGACACGCCACATCCAGACAGTATTTAAGCGGCGTGCTCGCAGGCATTCGGGGTCTTTCGCTTCAGCTTCAAAGGATGCTCCCAATAAAGCGCAATTGAGTAGAATCCTGGTGTCTGCGTCGTTCCTGCCGGCAGCAGGACGCGACACCTAACCCTCCCCGAACAGTGCCACCAACTGGGAACCACATGTCCAAATGGCCAAGCCTCTGGGGGACACTTCTCGTTCAAATGACCCCCAAGAATTTCCTCTGGAGACCGAGGCCTGAAAGTTGGAAGAGGCTGGTTGTGATTCGCTGCATACATTTCCTGGAAGGAGCTAATACCTGAATGGCAGAAATGACCAGTCTAGTGACTCCAGATGACGCTCTCGCCGCCCGCTTAGAGCCTCTTCCCAGTTCAATTCGGGGTTCTGAAAAGAGGAGAGGCCTTTTTCTCCTCCTCCTCCTCCTCCCTCAGACTGCCCCCCTCCGCCTTCTCAGACCCCTCCCCACTCTCAGATGTTTTGAACATCAACCCCTCAGAGCAGAGGCCAGCCACAACCTCTGCTTGCCTGCCCTCGTTGTGCACAGACAGCACACTCTCTTTCCCCAACACTTTGCAGTGCTTTAGAAAATGAACTTATACTAGAGTGTCTTTAGGGAAATGACTGTATCCCTTTAGCAGAGCGAACTTATGGTGGCCAGGTATTTCCTGAGGCTGGGATCAAAGGTGAGGGAGGCAAGGCCCCTGCCATATGATCCTCTTTGGAGGTAAAGAAACTGCTCTTAGGGTGAGGTTGGACCTCGCGAGTTGTTTGGTAGCCTCAAAATGAAGGCTAGTCAGGGGCATTTGGCACTGTCAGCCACCAGCCTCTAGGGAAAAGACTGCAGATGGGCATCTCTTGAAGGTGGCCTGGAGCAGGAGGGGACAGGAGGTCAGGTGGACCTCCAAGCTTAGATTGCCTTCCAGTAGCTGGTAGATCTGAAGAACAAAGAGAAAGTTCCGGGGGCGGTGGGGGAATGAGGGAAGTCACATGACCAATCATGTGGGGGTGCACGTGTGCATGTGTGCATGTGCAAATCAGAGGTTGACACCGGGTGCCTCTAATTGTTTGCCCATATTATTTTCTGAGACAGAGCCTGGAGCTCACCCACTGGCTATGATGGTCGGCCAGCAAACTCCAGAGAGTTTTCTTTCTCTGCTTCACAACGCTGAGGCTGCAGGCACGCACTGTAGCACCCAGACTTTTATGTGGGTGCTGCGGATGGGCACTCAGGTCCCTAATGCTGACACCACAAGCACTTGGCCAGCTGAGCTATGTCTTCACCCCCACATATGATCACTTCTGATCCACTGGAGAGCAGTGTACGGGGAAGGAGGAGACAGCTTGCCCCATGACAAATAGTGGGGATGTGTTTATCTTAGGCAGTCTTTCACCCACCTGTCGTCACCCCCCCCCACTAGGTCCTGCTCCTTTTACTAAAAAGAAAACAAAACAAAATACAAAATGACTAAGCCAGAAAACATCAGTGAAATACATGAGATACGCAAATAACAAGAGACAGATACAAGGGGACAGCCAGCACATAGGAGCAAAAAATACACGGAAAGGAAAAGGAAAAAACCAAAACTCCAGGATGAGATAAAGTGACACTAAAATTGAAGAGTGAAGTAGTCCCTGAAAGAAGGGCAAAAGCAAGAATAAGGAGAAAGTAATGGTGGGTCAGGAAAAGCCCTTCAGCAGGGGAACAGGCTTCTGTCTGTCTTTCCACTCCCTGCCCCCTCCCTCTGCTCCCTTCCGCTTTAATTCTCAATCAGCAAACATTGAGAGCCTGACTGCAGGAAGTGAGACCAGAAACAAAGGGGGACAGAGCAGTGAGCCTGACAACCCCTACCCCACTTCTGACTATTTCAGAGTTGTGTATTTGAGGGCACCCTGCGTGTGGTGGGGATCACACAGAGTGCCTGCAGTTGTGCTGTCCTTTGGTGAGCATGCTGTCCCAGCTGCACTCACACCAGTGGGACTGATGCCAGGCATCCAGCACTGGGGGCCATGGCTGCCTGCTGCTGATTGGGACTATTCTAGAGACTATTTAGGAATCTGGAGAGGCAGGTAGGTAACAGCTAAAGATTCAGACCCTTGGCAAGTCTCTGGCTTGACTAAAAGTATAAGCCAGATGATTTTGGAGTGCTGGGCCAGAGGCCATGTCTTCATACATGGCCTGTGTCACAGGAAGAGGGATGGGCTCATTAACAAAAGACATTTTACCACCAAATCACAGGTCCTGGTCCCATCTTCTGTGGAACTTGTCCCCTTTGCTGTTGGTGGCATCACCTGTCTTCCCTTGACAGATTTTCTAACATGTCCTAGGAGCTGTATGCCAGCGGCATCTCATGATGTCAGCAGTTTCCAGAGCAGGTTTCTTTGGGGGACCCTGCCACACTAGTTGGCCTGACATCACCCCTCCTGACCTAACAGGCTCCCAGTCTCCTTGGCAAGAGGCTTCCCTGCTAGAAAACAGGCAAAAAGAAAGCATCGCACGCTTGCCTTCCCTGGCTGCGGCTTGAGGGAGGAGTGGGGTCCACGCTTGTGCTGCTGCCACGGGGGGCATGTCTGAAATGACTCCAGAATCTTGGAGAGGGGGTCTCACCCTGCCTCCTTCCCTACCCATCCTCCCCTCCCTCCCACTGTTGGCGTCGTCAGGCCTTAGACGAGGGGCTCTTTTTCTATGGAGTGTGGTTTATTCCCTCCTTGCTCCGTGCCTCTCACCGATGCGCATGGCACTTCCCGCTTCCCCAGCGAGTGCCTCCATGCTTTGCCTTGGCTTCCTTTGCCAAAGGCCTGGAGAGGTGCCAAGGAGAACACACCAAGGTAGAAAAGACCCCCCCGCCCCCCCACCCCGTCTCTCATTTTGCCATTCAGCCTTCTGCCCAAGGTGGGCCTCTAGGGATTTATGCATTGTCCTTTTCCAGGAAGAGGGGAGCCACGGATAGATGCACTACAGATAATCTCCCACCCACCCCCCACCCTCCACCCACCCACCCCTACAGCCACGCCCTGAACTGCTCTACATTAAATGTGTAATAAGGCTGTCTTGCTCTTTTACCTCCTCTTTGCTCAGCTGCGGTGTCTGCTCCTCCTTCTCCTAAAATCTACTTGACACTTTCTTGGGAAGAGACCAGATACTTGGTCCTAGGGTCAGAAAGCCCTTTGGTTTCGAGCTTGCTCTGCGATCTGCATGCTGGGATGGGGTGGGTTGCTCAAGGTTGCTGGGGGCCCTCACGTCCTCCTTTCTTAGAGAAAAAGAGCTGGTGTCTCCTTTGAAGTCCCCATCTCATGGTTAGGTTTTGAGTCTCATCTCTTCTGCTTTGGGACATGGCAGCTTCTTTGGTAGGTGACATCTTTAGCCGCCTAGCCTTGCAGCGTGTCTGCTATACACTTCTCTGGAGTTGGCGTGTCTCTGCTAGTGATCTCTTTGAGATAGCCGTCTCGAATCCTAGTGTTTTGTCTCTTCTCCAGAAACAATCTTTGGTTATTCTTTAGGAGAGTACTCTACAGGGCTCACGATCGGGCCATGAGTACTCTACATGGATTTAGCTGCTGGTTTTCTCTTTCTGTTTTTGTTTTTGTTTCATTTTGTTTGTTTTCCTAAACTATTTCCCAAAGAAGGCTACAGTGACCGTGAATGTAGCCTGACTTTTTCTATTGGAGAAAAGGCTTAATGTCTGACATCTGGGTAGCTTTTGATTTGTGTGAGAGTAAGACTCTGTCACGAAGGGTACATCAAGATTGTGTGTGTGTGTGTGTGTGTGTGTGTGTGAAGGAGGTAGCCTAGTGAGGATGTGTACTTTAAATGATGTGTACTTTCCAATTGTATCTTTCCAGGCCTGTAGTCCAGTGACACATGTGCCAACTGCCATGTCTGACAACCCCGGCAGAGGTCAGGGTCACTTTGGCCTATGTAAAGCAGGGACAGAATTGCAAACATCTCATGCTTTCACACCCCCTTATTAAAAGATACACTAGGGACAGGAGTTCAAATTCTCAATTCTTCTACCTTATTCTGTCCCCTGCCTGCTCTGCGCACCACAGGGTTGGGCCTTTCTTCTCAACTCTTCTCCTTGGGTCATTCTAGTTCTTCCTAAACGGAAGTCAGTGGGGGCGGGGGCAAATATTGATAAGGTTCTCAAGTCCTCCCCACCAAAAAGGAAGAAATAAAAATCAGAAAATGATCTATTTTAACCTAGTGCAGCAGAAAAATCCAGAAAGAAAAATATGTGTCTTTGGAGTCGTTCCCAGACCTCTAGCGCTCCGTAGGATATAGATGGAGCCCTGGACACCGGGCTTTGTCACTGGGGTTCCAGCATAGAGACAGGTGCGTTCTGTTAGAGGCCAGCTTGTGGTACGAAGTAACTAGCTTTCCAGGCTTTATCTTCTGTGCGGAGAGCCTGCATGCAAGGCCTGAGGGAAGGGTCAGACTTCTGCAAGGGCTGAGGCTTGCGTTGCATCTTGTAGACATGCGTATGGTGCCCATATGGTCGGACTGGGGAGTGCCCAAAGGAAAGCCTCGGAAAATGCAGATAATACGGCTACATAAGTGGATCCGTAGGGCTTGTTGTCTCTTGATGACTCATGTTCCTGTGAAGAGACTTGAAGATGTCTGCACAACCACAGCTTGGCTTGAGTTTCCCAAAACAGCTAGAGCAGATGAGTCCCTGGATGGGGAGGTGCAAGAGAGGGCAAAATGGGTTTCTCCTCAAGTAGGTCAACAAACTGCCACTTAAGGGCTTCTTTCTTTGAGACCTTAGCTGAATCTCTATAGTGCCCCCTAGTGCTTGTAAATAGACAATGACTCACCAAACAACATCTGGATGAAAAACCAGGAAGTGGGGGGGGGGGGCTTTTTAGGGTGGCATCTAGAAACAAGGAGAGAAAGGGTTATCTGTGGCAGCAGGCTGGGAGGGGCATGGTTTTTGGAAGAGATTGTCTGTGCTTGGGATCTAAAGGCCTGGTTGCACTAGAAGGTTCTCAAACCAATCCTCTGCACAGAAAACCCATCAGCTACAGAAAGGGTGACTAAAGGCCCAGACATCAGAGTAAAAGAGATTGCCAAGAGTCCACCGCTGCTCCTCTGACTTGTCACACTGAGAGCCAGCCTGGTTAGTCCCAGACTAGACTTCATGGACAAATGAAAATTAAAACAACAACAACAACAAAAAAAACCTGATGCATCATGGGTACCACAGGGAGCTCAATAGCTCATTTTATTGTTTTAAAAAAAATCTTAGCACCAAAAAATAAAAATAAAATTGAAGACTTTTAGGATGCAGAAAAGGCCTTCAAAAGAAACGGCACCCATCACAGAACCAGCTCCAGCTCCCCAGGGGCTGTCTTGATTTCCCGAAGGCCCTGGGCCTGAGAAGGTCACAGCCTTAGGGGACTTCCACCTCCTAAGTCCCTCCTTAGCAGGTCCTTCTCCTGTCCACTGCAGAAGGTATTCTGGTGTGTCTAGAATCCCCTTCCACATCCCAACAACACACACACACACACACACACACACACACACACACACTGCCCACGGGTCTCCAGTTTCCTCCTCATTCTTTGGGGAAGGCTGTGCTTTGACTTTTGACATCATTGAATTCATAAGTACAATATCAGAACCTATCCAGCAATCTTTAAAGTTTGCCCGTGTTCTTTGAAAAGACAAATATAGGTTTCTTGGAATATCCCTAGAAGCCTGCCTGCTCAGGGCTTTCGAGGTCTGTGTCCCAGCCTCTCGCTTCCCACACTGACGCTATTTCATTCCTCACAGCCCTCTCTCCGGTGATCGGAGCCTTCACGTTAGTCTCACAACCTGGTATCAAGATTGACACTACCCATCTTTAGGGAAGGGACCAGATAACTGAAGTGAAACGCATCTCCCATTCTTGGGTGTCTGCCTCCTTAACCTCTCCTAGATCCTGCCCAAGGGAGAGGTCGGTGAGCAGAAGGCATGCCTGCTGAAGGTCACCAAAGCCCTGAGGCTGACCTCTGGGGGCAGATGAAAAGGGCCACATGCCTCAGACCCCTGATGATGAGTGCGTCTTTGGGGTCCTCGTTCTCGCTGTTCTACTGTTGGCCGCTCTGCAGAAGAGGAACTTGCTGGTTAACATGGAGACTGCACTCATGGACTACTTATGATCTTTCTTATGAAATAAATAAGCTTGTTTGTTCCTCTGGTTTCTTAGGGCCTCCAGATGAGCATAATGAGTTATTAATTTCATATCATCACTGCAGGGTTTGATTCTGCTCACTTCTCCCTGAAAAGAAAACACTCTGAGCTGTCCTCTGGGGGTGGGGGTGGGGTTTGCCCTAAAAGCTGACATTTATGTGGTGAGAGTCCGGTATCTTTTGTCCACAGTCACACTCAAATGTTCTCTCTCCATGATGGTGTGCATGTCACAAGACCCATGGTAATTGGTAGTGTGACCTTCTTGGGTTTGCTTACAAACATTCAGGAAAGAGCCACTGAGATCATATTTGATGTCTCTGCTTTATCCATGGACTCCCCATGTTGTCACTCTGTCCTTTCACAAACAAGTCCTCAGCATCACTCACTGAGATCTGGGCAAAAGTTCTGTCTTTTTAACACTTTGAAAAATGCCTCTCCTTGGCTCTTTGGAACCCAATAATAAAGGTTTGGGGTTTTTTTTTTCCTCTTTCAAAATATTTTTGGTGCCAAAGTAGGGACATTCTAATGAATGTACAATACCGTTGACTGGGAATAACTCCAGAGCTGTGCACTTATGAGTGTGGATCTAAGCCATTCACTTTGCTGACTCACCCCAGGGCAGCTGAAGATGAGAGCTTGCTTAGCCTGTCATAGCCAACATGTCTTTGGGACAACCCTAAGCTCTCCAAGGCGCCCACAAGAAAGCGACAAGCTTGGGATGTCTTGTTTTCATACTCTTCTTCTTGATTTTGCTCTTTGAAAAGTCTTCTTGAGGCTCAAAGAGGCCAGCACCAGAATGAGGCTAGCGTTTCATCGCTCTGACCACAGCAGCCAGAGAGAAGGCTGTACGTGGATTGGCGGGTAAAGTGCCGGGATTAGGACAAAGGCCTCTTCTCCTTCAGGTCTTGCCACTTTGCTGGAAGAGCGAAACAGTCTCCTAAACCTTTTGATCTTCTGTTTTGTTTCCTCACGTGTAAGCTTGGAATAGTTCACTAACTATGCAGTTCCCAAGGATAAAGCATTCCAAAGTGGAAGCACGTAGTGTTCCTTATTCCCGAGGCCCTTCCGGCCCGAGGGGCTGGCTTGCACCTGCACTTCCGGCCCGAGGGGCTGCACTCCTTGCCTACGGTGAAGTGGCCGATGCTGACATCCCTGCTGCCAATACTGATGCTTCCACTGCTTTTTTCGGTGTCTCCATAAAGTTTTATTGGAAGACAGTCCTACACATGCCTCTTCATTAGGTTGTTTGGGGACTCTGAGCAGTGGACCAAGGAATCCTCTGGCCCCTAAAAAGCAAAACATTGCTCCCTGGCCTTAGAAAGAGAAGGCTGCCTACCTGGGGTAGATGGTGGTAAGGGCTATGAAGGAAAATGAAGCAGGGAGCTGAGAATGGGCGTAGACAGAGAGCAGGAAGGCTGCATCTGCCCTAAGGCACCATGCGAGCAAATGCTACTGAAGGCTGCCTTGTCAAGCACAGCCAACTCACCACATAAGTCAGGTGACTGTTGCTAACTCTCAATTTAAATGGTGGAGCAGTTGATCTCAGGCACTGTGGGGAACCCAGAATCCCCTTGTGGGGACGATAGCCCTGTCCCTGATGCGGTTCTCTGTCTTCTCTGGATGACTTTGGGTTATATTTGCACCTCAAGGGTGACTCCTTGTGACAGGAGATGTGCTTCTGGCTTTGTAACAGTCAGGTCCGGGTCGTACCACTTCTGGTTTCCTCGTTAGAGCCACAGCACAGGGGGGTGGGGGGGGGTGGGGGAGAGTGGGGGAGGGGGGGGCAGGGGGGGAGGGTAGTGGTTATCATCTCCAACCAGTGGGGCAAAAAAGTTGCCTTCGCGGTCCAGCTCTGACCCACCAACTTTGTTGCCAGCTACCTTTAGCTCTGGGGCTATGAAGCCAGACTGTACATACTGCAGGGCTGTGTGTGTGTTGTGTAAAACCCCAGAAGCTACATGCAGACAGATGTGTGTAGGAGCTGTCTGGAGAGGCTCTTCAGAGAGCCAACAAAACTACAAGACCTGAAAAGGTTTATTTAGAACCAGAGTTTGGGAGTTGAACCTTTGATTTCATCAACAGAGATCTCATCACTGTTCTAGAGTGACTCTACAGTTCCATAAAGGACATGCGTGTCTTTTAACTATGGGATAGAACATGTGGCATTGGGTTGGCACTGAGTCCCTGAGGCATGCACCCACTGTTGTAGAGTTCAGATGCACACAGGAAGGCAGACACAGCACACTAGCTGTTGCTCAACACCCTGGTTCTGAGAAGGCCCCCCGAAAAGGGCCCTTCACCTCCCTGCCCTTCAGTGACCTCATCTGTAAAATCAGGACTTGACCTTGTGGTTTTCTTCCAGAGCCACCCCCCCCAAAAAAACCTATAAAATAAAATACAGTTTTCCCTAGGACATACCTAGACACACACACACACACACAGTAAATGAAAGAAAAGTGAGAGAAAAGTGCTTTGGGCACAAGTTGACTGGATCCTCCAGTATTTGCTTTCAAAGATGAGGCGTATTCTTTACTCAGGAAGCTCCATTGTGCAGAAGGCAGGGGACTGACCCCAGAAAGGCTGGTGGAGCAGACGCTGATCCTGTACCTTCCCCTGTACCAGCTTTAGGAGCAGAGGCCAAGGCTGGCAGCTCTGCAGGTCTGTGCCTGCCCCACTAGTTAGAAGGACCCTTGCCCTTTATACCTGTGACAGGCTGTGGCGTGTGTGCGGAAGCACAGAGGCTCTCCATGGCAACCCCTGGTGCTGGTGAACCACCAGAGAGGCAGTCTCTGGCCTTGTATTGAGCTCTAGTCTTGGTCTGTGGGCACCCCACTCCTCCACCTGGGGCGGGGGGGGGGGGGGAGGAAAGCAGGTGCCTCGGAAATGCAGTCCCACTGGGTCCTGTCAGTGATATTCTCTACCATGCTTTCTCCCCCTTCATTCTTTACAGATTAATACTGTTTTGGTTTTGGTAACTTTGATATAGCTTACTGCCTATTATCACTTAAGACCCCAAAAATCGAGGGAGGGGATGAGATTGGATAAATTCTGTGAAGAGAAAGTGTAGAGCTTGGCCATCAGGAGGAGATTTGGGGATGCCAAAGATGGTGAGGGAAAATGTGTGCAAGGTGCTGAGAGCTCACCAGAAGAGCTGGCTATGGAAGCGCCACGGTCACCCCCGCTCCATCCAAACCGGAGGAACAGAGCACTTGGGAGGTGGCAGACACTGATGACAGCAAATGTTCATGGAGTCTTGTGTAAATGTCAAGACGCAGCAGGACTTTAAAGTAAAAGATAAAATGTCACATCTGCCTGCTGCCTGTCCTGTCCAAGCGCCTTTCCTTCACCTTTGTCTTCTGTCCCTCCACACACATCAGCATACTGGGTTCTTCGCTCCATCTTAGATGTGAGCTTGTTCGGGTGTGGCTCTTGATGTTGTTCTATAATATATTAAATTGTTTGGCTATTGTTCTGCTACAGTCATGATGTGACCATGTCCCACACAAACTCTGGTTTGGTTTATCTGCACATTAAGTTACCTCTTTTTAAAGGAGTTTTAGGCTGTATGAATTGAAAACAGCTACCCCATAGGTGCTTTTCCTTTATAAAAGAATTTGAAAATATTTCACACATTTGTTTTTTTTTAATTAATAACATAGCACATTAATTTTCTTCAGTCACTAAAACCAATTCACTTTCAAATAAACTTATCTGTTCTATATATACATGGACTAGGAACACAAAGCAGGGAAATGAGTGTGAGGTGGGGGGTGGGTGGCACCATCATAATTTCTCCACAGACCTTGGAGGGAATACATCACCTCCAAACATGAAATGCTTTGTCAGCCTTTTAAAAGAGGTATTAAATAATTGATGTTTATTGTACTTGTCAGGAAATGCTGCACTTTCCAACGGCCTTTGAGCATTCACATAATTAAGCATTTTTCATGCTATGAGGAGAACTCATGGTCTGAGCTCAACTTCCCCAAGTAGACAAACCAGTCCGTTTTATGAGAATTTGTTTGTACAACGTATAAAATTAAAATGGCTTAGATACAATCTCAACTGCCAGGGGAAGCTGTGAGCTCCCTCAGCTCCTGTGTTGAAGAAGCTGTGGAGACGGGGGCCTGGCTGATGTGGGTAGATCAGCACATAGCCTGTCTGCTCCCCAGCGGCGGCCAGTGGCACGCTTCTGCCTCGTGGCTGCTGGGGGTAGCTCCGGCGTGAACGTAGGGGCTCAGATCTCTCTTTAAGACATTACTTTCAGTTTTCTAAGATATATTACCAGAAACAACGTGGGCGGTGTGTGCATGATAGCACGATTTTCCACTTCCTAATGGACTACAATGTTCATTAGTTGAACATAAACAATGTTGCCAAAAGAAAAAAAAAAGCTGTGTTTATTCATTGGCTATTGTTTGTCCTCAGTGAAATTCCGGGTTGAAATTCAATTGCCAATATAATAGCAATGAAAGAAAAGGTGTTGGGCAGCTAGACGGATGTTAGCAGGCTTGGAAGCCCTTGAGGATGGAGCTCTGACTTTGGACCCCATCTTTCATTTTCCCATATGGAAAGATGAGAGGTATCAGAGCTTTGTTGGGGCCCACTTGGGGAAGGCTGTTTTCTCCTGGTCAGAGAAGTGGGATCTGAGCTTCTACGATGGAGACATAACATTTTGATTTACCCCAAAGATTAGAATAGTGTCGTCCAGTAACAGCTAGTCCCAAGTGGGCCCGCCAACCACCTGGCCAGGAGACCACTCCTCAGGAAAGCTGATTGACGTGACAAGCTAAGGAGATGGAAGGAATCATTTTCCCCTTAACAGAACAATGCATGCATATGCTCCGGCAGCCCCGCCTTTGAGGCAGGTGCTTGCAGATCTTTTATCGACTGCTAAGCCTGCCCCCTTTTCTGAGTTGTAACTCAAAAGTGTAACTTTTCCTTTCTTTCTATTCTTCTGACACCAGCCAAAATGCCAAGTGTGCTTGCCCTGACACGTTGGCTTTCTCACTGCGTGTCTCTGCAATGCTTGAGAGGCCTCCGAGGCCCAGCCTGACAGAAGGCCTAACCTATTCCCGAGCTCTTCCATGCCCACAGCTGCTGAGATTCACAGCTTGCCTGCCCTGTTGTTGTTTTTTTTTTCTCAAACTCCAATAAGATGGCTCTCAAACTTCCTTCTGAGTCCCTTTTAAAATTATTTTATCAGTGAAACTAAGAGTCTCGAAAGGAACCCCTGATTCCTTCTGGGGTGCCACTGGGACATTTAAGAGGCATTGATGTATGCCTCGTGGGACCATTTCAGTCTCGGAATACATTAGTTCTTATGAGAGTGTAATGTTACAGAATGTCTGGCCTCCTTTGTCTCCCTGCTCTGCCACACGCTGCCACAGGATGTTCTGCCACGTCTCACAGGGGACCCTCCCCAGAGCCATCTTGTTGTTGTTGTTTTTTTGTTTTGTTTTGATTTTGTTTTTGAACAGAATGAGAGTTTTGGATCCATTTCATTCTTTCACAGGTACATATCCTAGTTTGTCAGCACTGTTTGCCAAAGAGGCTCTTTCTCTCCCAGTATGCACTGTTGACACTTTTGTCAGAGAGTGGGCAGCTGTATCTGTTCTATTCCATTGGTCTCTGTGCCTGGCTTTGTGTCCATGCCACGTTGTTTTGGTTATTGTACTGTGTGTAAGAGATAAGCTATGAGGGTCCATCTTCAAGACAGGAGTGCCTGGAAAGGCAGCTATAGGTAAATAGAAAACACTAGAATCCTGCTGATGACCTCTCGGCTAGCTACCCCCGCCCTAAGTGAAGAGTTTAGAGTGGATATTACTAAGAGCTAAGCTTGACTATTTGATTAGAAACTGATAAGTTCATGCTCCTGAGAAACTTTAAAATCAACAGAATGTAAAGTGTTCAGATGAACCCACTCATGGTCTTTGTTGAGAAAAAGGCAAACGTATGTGGGTGACAGCTGATGTGTAAGATTTTTACTGCCATCTCTTTACTCAGCCAATGAGGAAAAGAAGGAAGGGAACTTCAGGGTTATAAAAGCCATTCTATGACACCCAACCACCACCCCACCACCCACCACCCACCACCCACCACCCACCACCCCACCACCCACCACCCCACCACCCACCACCCCACCACCCACCACCCCACCACCCACCACCCACCACCCACCACCCACCACCCACCACCCCACCACCTACCACCCACCACCCACCACCCACCACCCCACCACCCCACCACCCCACCACCCCACCACCCCACCACCCACCACCCACCACCCACCACCCCACCACCCACCACCCACCACCTACCACCCACCACCCCACCAACCACCACCCCACCACCCACCACCCACCACCCACCACCCACCACCCCACCACCCACCACCCCACCACCCACCACCCACCACCCCACCACCCACCACCCCACCACCCACCACCCTACCACCCACCACCCCACCACCCACCACCTACCACCCCACCACCCCACCACCCACCACCCCACCACCCACCACCCCACCACCCACCACCCACCACCCACCACCCCACCACCCACCACCCCACCACCCACCACCCTACCACCCACCACCCCACCACCCACCACCTACCACCCCACCACCCACCACCCCACCACCCACCACCCCACCACCCACCACCCCACCACCCACCACCCCACCACCCACCACCTACCACCCCACCACCCACCACCCACCACCCACCACCCACCACCCCACCACCCACCACCTCTGTTGTTTTTGTTGTTGTTGTTTATAAGGAGGAGCACTCAGTTCTCCAGAAACTAAAACTGTGGGTCCCTAATTCCCCACAAATTGGGTGCTCTGTAGGATTTCTGTATTTGGGGAGACAGCCCCTCAGTCTCTGGAAGAGCTGGAAATAACGTCCCTCCCACATTTGAGCAGCAGTACCACCTGACTTTTGTGTCTCCACACCATCCAGAAAAGACCCACTACAATTCTAAGAGAAGAAACCAACGGCAGGGGCTGAGAGAGGTCTCCAGAAGAAGGAGACAGCACCACAGAAATCAGGCAACTTCATACACAAACCAACATAGAAAACTTAGAATATAAATGCTTCCTTGGTCGTTGACAATTTTGGAGGTTGAGTGTGTGGCTATCCAGGGAGAGTCCAAGAAATCTGCAATAAGAGAGATTAAGTAACTCTGAGAAGGGCAGAGGCACAGTCCATTGATCTCCTGAAGAGGGGCACTGCCCCAGATGGACAAACTCATCAGGGTGGAGTACAGGGCACAGGGACCAGTCAAAATAAAAATTGTAGGCTTGAGGAACCAAAGGACACATGGTTTCCTCCTCAGGTGTCTCCTTGGTAGTCCATTTGAGAGAATGCTGAGGTTTTAAGAAGCTTTCTCCTGATCCAAGGGAAGAGAAAAACAGAAAATGATTTAAAACTGTTCCATTTGGTCAAAAGAACCCAGCCCCAAGTTTAAGGTTTTTTGGGCCAAATTTAGCTCAGATAAGAATTGGCTATGTCACCTTCATGTTAACAAAAAACCTTGACTCTCTCCAAAGGAAATAAATTAAGCCCTTTGTTAGCTGAAAGAATTAATTTCCATCCATATTCTCCTTAAAAAGTGAGTCCCAGGAACACCTCATTGTGTTCCTGGAAACAGAGGGAGCTGGGACCTCAGATCACAAGGAGCCCCGAGGTGAGGCGGAGTCCCCTCCCAACAGCCTGCCCAACCCCTCCTTGACATAGAAAAGTTTCTCTTGCCTCTAAAGATCTCAAAATCATTTCCACTGGGGTCATCCTTGGGGTCTGAACAAGGAGGGGGTGGATTGTAAGCATTTTGCTCATCAATACTGAGGTTAAAACGCTCCAAGGAGGACACGGAGCCCCCTTTGGGAGATCCCCTCGGTCTTGCCTGGTTTTCACATGTGGGCTGAGATGGTGTCCATTTTGACCATTCGTTCACGGGGGCGAGAAGGATCAGAAGAGCAGCTTGGCTTATCTGGGGAAGACAACACATCTCAGAGAAGGAGTTGCTAAGTCAGAACAAAATTTCCCAACTATTGGTCTTGAATGGATTGTGATGATCCCCAAGACAGAGCTCAGACACACGACTTTTTCCACCTGAGTTCTTCGGTGCATCATCTAAGTGTCTCTGAGATGTTTGAAATCCAGCAAGGAGAAGAAGACACTCCTTCCGACCTTTTCCAAAGGCCAGGGAGACAAGTGAGAAAATGTGCTCAACTAGATCCAGAGGACCCATCACACCAAGGCCTCCGTAAGGTCCATTTATAAGAAAGGCTTGGCCTGAGGACTAAAGCATCTCCAAAGACAGATGTGTGACACAGAAGTCTGTTGAGCTAAAAGAAAGACTGAAGGAGTTTGTGAAGAGGGAAAAAGAGGAACAAAAGATTGTGATCTCGATGGTGGTAGAAGAGGTAGTCAAAAGGAAACTAGACTACAGTTCCTCCAAGGAGTGATGGGGGGGGGTCCTAGGCACCCCTCAGAGGTGTAGAAAGAAAGTAAGAACTCTAAGACTTTAGTGGATGGGAAATTGGGACACTTTAGAGTGTCTATAATAGAAAAATGAGGGACGCAGCATCTCCCTTCTGACTGTTGATGAGGATTAGGAGAGCAGGGGTCCTTTTTGTAGCAAGTACCACTGGGAACACTTGGTAAATTTGAGGGCAGGGCCAGAGCGAGAGGACATTACTTTCCAGTGGATTCCAGGTTGCGTGCTGCTCTCCGTCCTACCAATTCGGGGAGAGAGAGAAGTCTATCCCAGGGAAAACATAGGTAGTACCTGAGGTAAAAGGGGGAGGATTTCCCCAAATTCCAGTTTTTGAAAAGATGAGATTGGGAGATGAACAATTGAAGAGTCACTCTGGTCTGTCCCTAAAGCCGAAACTAAGAGGTGGGACTTGATGGTGAGGCAGAATTAGGCTTGAATGCACAGGCTGAGAATTGCTATCCTAAACTTTCACACAACAAGAGGCTGTGGGCCTCCAAAACCAAACCGCAATTTGTTGAAAGACAAACAAGGCCTCTGAGACATTTAGTTGGTGAAGGTGTTGCAGAAACCAGGCTATCAAGAAACAAGCACCACTCAGACGGTTGGAGATATCAGCCTTGACGTGGCAACAGCCTCGGTTGAGCTACAGCTGTGAGAAGCTGGGCCCAGGCCCACTGCTCTGATTATGTCATGTAAAGGCCTCAGCAACATTTCTGAGCTTTTCTGTTATTGGTGGGTTTGAATGTTAGTTCTTTTTTTTTTTTTTTTTTTTTTTTTAGCATGGCTAGGACAATCTTTTCTGGCTGTCTGCAGTCACTGGGAGCTGTTGCAGCCAGTCCTACAGAAACCAAAGTTAATATTACCATAAGTCCCAATGGAACATAATACCACTGGGACCCTAATTCCCAAGTGTCCCTCTTTGAAATCCTCAGGCTTCTGCCATGGGTAGACCAGGTGACTTCCAGGTTTGCAACTGGAGTAAGGACAAGGAAATTCCTCAAGTTTCAACCATGCAAAGATTGGTCAGTCTCTGGTGTGGCTGAAGCAATGCTGGAGATCTTGGCTGGGCCTCATTGCTTCTAGAAGGTGATGCCTCGGGGAGGCTGATTTGGGTGGACGTTCATAGCCGAGTCTCCAGCCGTTTGTGCTGGGATGCCCTTTTAACCCAAGTGTGGCGGATCCACGGAGTGTGCGACTGAACAGCAGTGGAAGTAGCCAGAATTACCACACAAGGACCTTCCCAAATGGATTGGGGAGGGTTCCTTTGTCCAATTTATTTTTACCAGGGCTATGTTTCCTGGCTGGTAGGTGTTTGGCCAATTTCATAAGAGAATCATGGTTCTTTCTAGGGTCTCCAAGGTGATGTAGAGGGGCTTTCCTAGGGCGTAGAGGTGTCAGGACCTCTCCATGCCAGCTGTGTGCCCCCAGGGGTCTCCTCCTAGTTCCTCTACCACTAAGGGGGGAGGTACATCAGGCTCAGGACAGGGCTTGGGCTAACATAACCCAAGGCACCCAGGTTTCCTAGCAAGGCTCAGCTAAAACAGTCTTGAAGGTCCAGTTCATATGCTCAACCATCCCTGAACTTTGGCGCTTATGAACAGCATGATGCTAACAGTTCACCTCCAAAGTCTTGGTCAGGACATGAACTGCCGGTCGCTGACACAAGCACAGGCCCATTGCTAGACCCGATGGTGAGGGGCAGTCTTATCCACGACTCTCTCTCTCTCTCTCTCTCTCTCTCTCTCTCTCTCTCTCTCTCTCTCTCTCTCTCAGAGCAGGTGGGAAAGACTTTAGTCTGTCCTGAAGATGTTCAGGCTGACACCAACAGCTTTCTCTCTGGAGCCTCTACAAGGCTTGAAGTCAGTGAGGCGTACCTCCGTATCTTTGAGAGGAGCCGTTTCCATTGCCTGGACTCCGGGATCAGGCCGAGTCCCTTGGCTGGTGTTGTTTTGTGTACATGTGACACACACAGCACTGATCAGGGTGCATGGGGGCAGGGGGAGATGCTTAGGTATGAAATAATATGACTCAAGAGGTTTGCTGTAGCAGTCTTCCCAAGGTGTGTCATTTCATGGCATTCGATCACCACCATGTTAGAAAACAAGAACCTTTCCACCAGGCCCTCGTTACCTTAATCACCTTCATCCATGGCCCACTGATGGTCTTCTTCGTATATTGTGAAGAAAAGGGCAATTCTGGTGCCAGTGGGACCTTGGGCTGGTTCCAGGGTTGTAAAGGCGTTTGACTTGTTGCCAGTCTCCTCTTGGCTGGTTGATCAACAGTTGGTTTCCTTTGCTGACAGGCTCAAGTCACTTTTTGATGTCCTTTGCAGTGCATTGCTGCCACGTGGAAGGCTTTCCACGTGGCCATGAAAAGCTGGGGAGCTTCTTTTTTGTTTAAAACTGTTCCTCCCTGGTGTGAACAGTCTTCCTCTTCATTGCACATGACCTCACACACATGCATGGCGGCAAAGACGTGCTTTGCGTCAGGGTAAGTCTCGGCTCACGTCCCTCCAGTGCGTCTTAGTGTTGAGTAGGGTGACCCATGAAACTGCTCAACCCTGTGGTGCTCTCTTATTTTCCTGTCTACAGTCAATGGTTGAGCAGTTGAGCAACAGAGCAGAGCCACGCCCTGACTGGTTCTGGGCTTGGTGGACTGGGGTGGTGACAGCACAGAGGACAGTGGGGACCCTAAATAAACTGAAATAAATTGCTCGTTCTTACAAAGTGTTGGCTGTCAGTCCTCGCGTGTGGTATAGTTGGAAGTTAGCCATTGTGCCATCTCCAGAATTGCTCTCAACACTTCAGAGTGCTTTGGCTACTCAGGGTCTTTCGTACTTCCGTATCATTTTAGGACGGTGGCTTTTTGGTTTGGTTTGGTGTTTTTTTCTTTTCCTAGCTCTGAAGGATGCTAGAATTTTGATAGAAGTTACAGCGAATCTGCAGTCGCTTTCAGTGTACCCATCTCTACAGCGCTCCGCCCCATCTCCACAGCACTCCGCCCCATCTCCACAGCGCTCCGCCCCATCTCCACAGCGCTCCGCCCCATCTCCACAGCGCTCCGCCCCATCTCCACAGCGCTCCGCCCCATCTCCACAGCGCTCCGCCCCATCTCCACAGCACTCCGCCCCATCTCCACAGCACTCCGCCCATCTCCACAGCACTCCGCCCCATCTCCACAGCGCTCCGCCCCATCTCCACAGCGCTCCGCCCCATCTCCACAGCGCTCCGCCCCATCTCCACAGCGCTCCGCCCCATCTCCACAGCACTCCGCCAGAGAGAGAGCTGGGGGGAGGCGGGGTGCTTCTTTTTTTCTTCAGTGTTCTAGTTTTCATTATAAATGTCATTTTCATCTTTGGTTATGTTTACTCCTCATGTTTAATTTTTGAATCTATGATGAATGCGTTTCCTCTTTTTATAAGTTGATCATTGGCATACCAAAAAAGAAAAAAACAAAGAAAAAAGAAAGAAAGAAAGGAAAAGCTATGGTCCTATATCTTATTTTGTTTGAAAGTGGCTGTGAAATCTAAGTTTTCTCATGGACTCTTTAAGATTAAGTATAACGTCATGTCATCTTCAGATGGAGAAAATCACACATCTTCCTTTCCCATCTGTATTAAATTTGTTTCTCTTACTGCTCTAGGCTGAACTTGGGGGGGGTGTACTAGGAACCAAGAGAGGGCCCACAGGAACTACTTTCTGAATTACTGTGGCCAAACGACCAGCAGGAAGCAACTTAAAGGAGGGAGTGCTAATTTTGGCTCACAGGTAGAGGGGACAGTGTGCTGTGTCAGGGAAGAAGTGGTGGAGGAAGCAGCTGTCAGCTGTAGCAGCCAGAGTGCAAGGCTGATTGCTCGCAACTGAGTGGAAAGACAGGGCCTGAATGAGGCCAGAAACAGCTCCCCCACCCCCTGCCCCCTACCCCGCCCCCCACCCCACCCCCACATCTTGCAGGCAGGCTTATTTCACTGAGGTCTCCCCCCCAGCTGCACACTTCTCTGTGGAGCTCGTGAAGGGTGCTATGTTTGCTAACTGTAACAGTACCTTGCTGTGTTCCTCACTTTAAGCTTACAGGTGTTTAGCTTGCATGTATGTTTGTGGACCACATGTATGCAATGCTCACACAGGCCAGAAAGTGTCGAGTTTGATGCCCTGGAGCTGGAATTACAAATGGTTGTGAGGCACCAGGAGGATGCTGGGAATTGAATCCAGGTCTTCTGGAAGAGGAGGCAGTGCTCTTCGCCACTGAGCCATCTCCCCAGCCTGTTGCTCCTGATTGCAGAGGAGATGCATTCATTCATCCTTTCCCTGTTAACGCCGGCTGTAAGGTTGCCATGGAAAAGCCTCTGTCTGTTGGCCTATGTTCCGTCTATAGCCCCAGCTTCTTCAGGGCTTTTATCATGAGGGGTTGTTGAACATTACCAACAGCCTTTTCTGCGTCTGTTGAGACGATGCGATGATTTCTGTCCTTAACAGTGACACTGATGGATCTGCAAATAGCCATCCTTGCACCTGGAACGAGACCAACTTGGACTGATGTGGGAATTTCTTCGTGTATTCTTGAGTTTGTTTTCTATCTGGTTGAGAATTTTTTTGTCCATATTCATCAGGAAATTGGTCTGTAGTTTTCTTTTGTTGCTGAGTCCTCATCCAGTTGGTAACATTGCTGCGATAGAAGCAGTTTGGTTCATTGAGGAGCTGGCGGAAGGAAGGCAGCCTGGGTTTCTCTCAGCTGGGAACTAGCTCACTGCTTCGTGGGGAACCTCTAACATTGTTTTTGTATGCTTGATCTCATTTTGGTAGGCCACATGTACCTCGAAAACTGTCCATTTCTTCTAGAATTTTCAGGGTCTTTCCCCCTCTCCCGGAAAGTGTGCTTCCAAAATGTTTTCCGCAGTAGTGCCCTGGATTTCACTGGAATTTGCTGTAAACTGCCTTTTAACCTATAACTTCAGTAAATCGGGTCTTTTCTTCTATGGTTAGATTGTCAGGGAAACTGTCAGTCTCCATCTTCTTTATTCTGAGGAACCAACATTTTGGGGGGGAGAAAAAAAATTGTGTTTTTTCTTAGTTTTCATTAATTTCTGCCCTGATTTTTATCGATTCTTGTCGCCTGCATTTCTTCCTTAGTAAAGAAGAGATTTGGAGACTGTCGCCCTGGGGCATTTGTTATTTTTGTCCGGATACGTTTGACTGTGGGAACTGACGTCATGAGGTTTCAGAAGAGTCATTTACCTTGCTGTGCTGGTTGGATTTTGTCAAATTGACCTTGGGAAGCAGGGGCCTTAACAGAGGCATTTCCTTAGCGGATTGGCCTGAGGACATGTCTGTAGGGCATTTTCTTAATGTGTTAGTTAATGGAGGAGGGGTGGCAGGCCACTGTGGCCAGGAAGGACCACCTCTAGGCAGGTAGCTCATTTAAAAAAAAAAGAAAGAAAGGAAAAGGTAGCTCAGCTGGGCAACGAGTGCTCTTCCCTGGCCTCTGTTTCAGTTCTTGCCCCCAGCTTCCTGCATCCAGGTGGCTGGCTGGGCTCCCCTCGGTGATGGACCGCCATGAGGGTCAGGTGGGATCCAGGCACGTAGGAAAAGCGAGGGCTGGTTCCTTTTTTGTTGTTGTTCTGTTTGTTTTCAACAGGATTTCTCTGTGTAAGCCTGCTTGCCCTGGAACTCACTCAGTAGGCCAGGCTCACCGCAAACCCAGAGGCCCACTGCCTGTGTCTGGGATTAAGGGCGTGTGCCACACCTGGCAGGCCTGGTTTCTTAAGACGGCTGCTCCTTGTTCCCGAGGGGCACTGTAGGAAAGAAATGCCTGCCCAGGGGTGGGTACCCGGGTGGGGTGGATAGGGGAAATGGAAGGACCTCCCTTATCAAACAGCCTACCCAGAGCCCGATTGTCAGACTCCCTATTAGGGGCCTTTCCCTTGCTGGTGGGAGAGGTCGGCTTGCCTCACCGCAGCTGTTACTCTCCGTTTCCCAGAACTGGACTGACAGACAGATCTCAGCCTGCCTCACGGGACAAACTCAGCTGTCACTCTGACACCCACCCCAGAATCACAGAGAGATCCTTTCCTCCCCGAATTGCTTTTGACCAGTGTTTTGTCACAATGACAAAAGGCAAATTAGGGCATTTGCCTATCATCTTATAGTCTGTGGCATAGGATAGCTGTACATTGCATTGGTGCAACTATTGGTTTGGATACCTACTGGCGTCAGGGTCAACGGCCCCAAACTCCAGTGATTCCAATTGGTGGAGTCGGCTCCCAAACATCAAGGTGGGACCACCCTTCCCTGAGCCTCCTAAGTCAGTCTCTCGCTCGGCTGTTCCAATGCTGCACTTGTTCCCTCCAGGTTGACTCTCAAGACAGCCACAGGCCACAGCCCTCTGAGCTGGGGGCACCCCCACATCCTGGGGGAGAAGCCGCAGGCGGAGGAGCTGGGTTCGGCTCACCTTTCTTCTCAGCACTACATCTTTGTGCTCGTGTAAACTTTGTGACTCTCCTATGACCCCGCCTGGGAACTTCTGAAGGCCTGCCTCTATTTATTTATTTATTTATTTATTTATTTATTTATTTATTTATTTATTTTTACTGTACTTGACATGGGGGGGGGCTCTTTATTTTATGTAGCCCTAGCTGTCCTGGAGCTCTCTATGTAGACCAGGATGACCTCCAACACAAAAGAGATCCTCCTGCTTCTGCCTCCCAAGAGCTGGGATTAAAGGTGCCCCCCACAAAGCCAGCTCACCCCCCTCTTTAGAAACGTACTCTCCAGTATCCTAACCCTTGTCTTTGACAGCTCATGTAACGGTCCCTGAGGGGATGAAGACATTCCCTTTCCTTAGCTATCAAACTATTGAAACAGTGGTCCCCAAGAAATTAGAATCTGCCTTCCCCACCCCCTCAAATCTTGAGTTGTCGTTACTAGGGGAAACAGGTTTCCTTTGGGAATTTTTAGTCTCACTATTAAAAGAACATAGAAATGGACTCAAAATGAAACTCAAGGACAATTCGTATTAGAGCTTAAAGGAAAAAGCAGTATAGTTTAGCTGAAAAACCCCAGCAGCTGCCAGGAGGAAACTGGGAAAGCCCTGCCTGCCAAGATAGCCAGGGACTACAAATAGTTTGTTAGGAAAGAGAAGAGTGAGAAGACCGGATGTGCTCTGGTAAGCTGAGGACTGGGCGCCTCCTCCTCCTTGCTGTTTTTATTTCCGGGGCTTTGCCTCATTCATGCTTTGTCCCTGTGTTGCCTGTGTGTCCTCCTCTGCAAACTGGCTACTTTTGAATGTTAATCTAGATTTAGTTTTGTGTTTGGTTTTTTTTTTTCAGTGTCTACTCCCCTGCCTCACTGAGTGAAGAAAAAGGCTGAAGTCCCATTGCCAACAAGCAGCAAGAAGTTGTCTGGAGAGGGGAGAAGACTCCACACAGTTTTGAGCGCTTTTCAGATTCCCTTGTAAGAGAGCAACTACAGTAGCGACAATGATCTTGTCAGAGATGAACAGGGTCGCACCCTGACCTGGACTGCTTAACTCGGCCTGCTTCTCGCTTCCTATTTTTGTTATGGAGTTCTCGTGGAGAGAGATGGGAAGTGGAGGCTTTCCTCCGGGAATGGCATTTATTTGTGCTGGCGCTAGCGTAGGGGGTTCACAGCCAGAGGCTGAGCGCACATGCGTGCCCTTTGTCAGCCCCTCTCTATGGTAACAGACACTCTGACTGGGAGATATGTGTTACAGGGTCCTGACGTCATGCGGGAGTCATAGATACTGATTATGGCTTGTCACCTCCCTTTTGCTCTGGAAAGGCCCTTAGCACACTTCAGCACAGACCATTGATGGGATCCCTTAAAGAAGGCTTGAGGATGGGGCCCTGGGCCGCTTTCTTTGTGTCTCTTCCCAATGTGGCTGCGTAGAATCAATCTTTTCTTGTTTTTCACTATGGCCTGTCTCTTGGATTGTTGAGACACACCAACATTGAGACATGTCCAGACACGTGCACGCCTCACTGCCTAAACATAACTGCAGCTGCCATTTTGTTTTTGCATCTCCATGTTGATCACGAGGTGAAATTAAGTTCCGGCTGTCAGGCCCTGCCTGCCTGGGAGCTTGAACAGCCTTCCACTTACAATTCAATACTTGTTGAATGTTCTGCTTGAATTAATGATATATGTTCTAATTAAACAAAACCAAGACACTCCGCTATGTTCCTTTCTCCCAGAATGGTGGGGAAATGGACAGTCTCCAAGTCTATATCCTAGCCAATCATCTTAAAATGCCTTCTCTTGCTACCTAGATACAATGTACTCAGAACAAAATCCATTGTTTAGTCAAACAATGTAATGCTGTGCCCCTCCACCCCACCCCTCCACCCCCCCATCCCCCACCCCCCACCTTGTTTCCCACTTGGATACCTGGTTGTTACCTGGTTACAGTTTTTCTTATTTAAAACAAACAAATGAAAAAACAAAACAAAACAAAACCCCGCCTTATAAACAGACTGGTGTCACGGTCTGGCTCCCAAGCCCACACTGTATCTCTGATCGGTCAGTCTTTGTTTGGTATTCACTAAAGGTCCATCAATCTGAGTCTGGTGTTGGAGTGGTCAGTGTGCAGCTATTCCTGAACCCATAACAGATTTGTTCTCTGAGGACAGGTGCTGAGCACAGCTTGTTGCAGCTGCCAGGGCCCACAGGCTGACCACAATAATTCTGGTAACAATTCTGGCAAGTGCTGGCTGTTGTTACAAAATATTCATCATCCAGTTTTACCAATAAAAGACTCAGGAGGCAGATGCTGAGGTGAACGCCTGCTAGCTCAGAGAGGTAGAGAAAGTACCCAGCTGACCTTCCTCCTTAGGAGGAGCAGGAAGCTGCCTCTCCCACTCTGTCTCAACCTCCTTCCTATTAATGGCTCTTCTTTCTACTGCCTGTGCATCAGTTCTTTTGACTTCTTCTCCTCCCTGGTTTTTTTCTTAATAATCCTACGTTCACTTCCTGTCAACTGGTTGCTTACTCCCCCTCTTGACCTATGGTGGCCTTTATTTAACCCGTTTTACACTATTCAAGCAGAAAGCTCTTTGATTAAAGGTGGGTGCTAAGGTTGAGCCACACCACAACTAAAAACAGATTTGTTGTTTTTGTTTTTAGCAAATAACACAATCTCTGGTTTCACGGTGTGATCAAATATCCTGCAACAGATGGCCAGAAGAACACACCCATTTTGGGAATCAGCCACTAGCAGGAAGTGGACCCAGGACAGAAAACAGAGACTAAGTGACCCAGAAAATTGCCAGAGTCACTTTATTCCAGAAACTTCTCCCCCTACTCCAGCAGCATCTTCCAGCTTTTGCCTGTTTGGTGACACAGAGGAGTAAGTATTTGAATTTGTAAGATATTGACTTGGGGTAAGTTTCTGCCTGATCAGTGCACCTCAGGCTGTGTCTTCCTGTCCTTGGTGTCTGTGTGTGTATGTGGGGGGGGGGGAGTTGGGGGGGGTCTTTTTAACCATTTGAATGACTTCCACGTATGACTTGGCTTTGTCTTTCAGATTTCTCTGAGCTACTGAACCTTTGAGGAACCATCTGGGCTGCTGCATCATTTCCAGGACAGGCCTTGGAAAGTTAGAAGCTGTTCTGAAGCAATTTTGAGTTCTTTTGAACTATTCAGGTGTCTGCTTTATAACAGTAGACTGTGTGGGAAGGATTGTAAACTTTGTCACAGGTGAAAGCAGTCTTGGTGGGCTTTGCCCTTGGACACGCCATGAACACTCCCTGAGATTAACCTTGAGATAGACTGGGTGGAGCCATCCTGGGCCTGGAATTCAGGAAGCATACTGGGGGACTCCACCGGGATTATTGTATTTCTAATCAACCCTTGATGGGAGGAGGAGACTGGCCCTTGCACATGAGAGACAGACAGGGAGAGAGGACGAGAGGAGGCAGCAGGTTCGGACCAAGCTTGAGCGCACATGGATCAGGAAAAGGATCAGCAAACAGGCCGGACCAACGCAGAGGCCACAGACACCTAGGGACCCATCCCGTGGAACGGATACCAGAAAGTTCACTCTTGTTTCCCTTTAACCTTTTTTCCCTCTTGTGTAAGATAGTTGGATTGTATAATAAAGTTTAATTGTTAAGAAACAGAGACAGGCGGATTGCTGTGAGTTCGAGGCCAGCCTGGTCTACAAAGTGAGTCCAGGACAGCCAAGGCTACACAGAGAAACCCTGTCTCGAAAAAAAAAAAAGAGAGAGAGAGAGAGACAACAGTAGAGTCTGAAATGTGTCAATCTTCTGGGCCTCTATGGAGCTCTATGTTCTAGCAAACCATTTGTCATCAGATCAAGGGCGCTGGGGAGCTCTGTGGTGGACCCTGCTCTGTGGTGGACTCTGCTCTCTGGTGGACTCTGCTCTGTGGTGGACCCTGCTCTGTGGTGGACCCTGCTCTGTGGTGGACTCTGCTCTGTGATGGACTCTGCTCTGTGATGGACTCTGCTCTCTGGTGGACCCTGCTCTATGGTGGACCCTGCTCTGTGGTGGACTCTGCTCTGTGGTGGACCCTGCTCTGTGGTGGACCCTGCTCTGTGGTGGACTCTGCTCTGTGGTGGACTCTGCTCTGTGGTGGACCCTGCTCTGTGGTGGACTCTGCTCTGTGGTGGACTCTGCTCTGTGGTGGACCCTGCTCTGTGGTGGACCCTGCTCTGTGGTGGACCCTGCTCTGTGGTGGACTCTGCTCTGTGGTGGACCCTGCTCTGTGGTGGACTCTGCTCTGTGGTGGACCCTGCTCTGTGGTGGACCCTGCTCTGTGGTGGACTCTGCTCTGTGGTGGACTCTGCTCTGTGGTGGACCCTGCTCTGTGGTGGACCCTGCTCTGTGGTGGACTCTTCTCTGTGGTGGACTCTGCTCTGTGGTGGACTCTGCTCTGTGGTGGACCCTGCTCTCTTTTCCCCCTTAGTTCTCACCACAGAAAACAAGCACTCCAGGCCAAATTTTATTTTAGTTGTACTATGACAAACCAACAGAGAAAGTCAGGACAGGGTCCCTCAGAAGTAAAAGCAGTTCCTCTCATGTCTTTGGGCTCAGGTGGTTTCCTCCCCTGTTAGAGGGCATGGGCTTGAGAAGAAGAGCAGGGTTAGCATCAGCCAGGGACGCCTTTGTCCCTACATGTGCAGACGAAGTCACTTTTTGTATTATTTCAACACAGTAGAGTATCGCCCCTCTCTTTGTATGAAATGTTTTGATCTGCTTGTAGGTGACCTTCTTGGTAGAAGACATTATTTTTTACGTATACAATGTTTTGCCTGCACACCAGAAGAGGGCATCAGATTTCATTACAAGTGGTTGGGAGCCACCATGTGGTTGCTGGGAATTGAACTCAAGACGTTTGGAAGAGCAGACAGTGCTCTTAACCTCTGAGCCATCTCTCCAGCCCAGAAGACATTTTTTTTTCATAGATATCCTCACTGACTTTTGGCCAAACAGTCTCCATGGTCTATGAGCCACCTTCTGCCAGTGTGCATGCAGTAATGGTTGCTTGTAAGTTAGCTAAACTCAAATCCTGCATCCTCAGGCACCAGCTGTGTCACTTCCTCACACCGCTCTTGGCCTGGAATTAGCTGTCCCCAGTCGTTGCTGTGAACGGTGTGGGTGCTGGCACGACTGTCTGTGTGGGTTTTCCTTGCCCAGAAGCAGCTTGCTTTCGGCTTGCTTGTTCCTTTGGACCCATCCTGTTCTAATGGTGATCGTTTTGTCGATCTTTTTCCCCCCTAGTGAGGGGAAGAGGAAGCATGCACAAGGAGTAGTGGCACTATTAGGAGGTGTGGCCTTAGAGGAAGTGTGTCACTGTGGAGGCGGGGCTATGAGGTATTAGGTGCTCAAGCTATGCCCAATGTGAGGCCAATCAAGGCTCTTCACGTCTGCCTTCCACTCAAGATGTAGAGCTCTCGGCTTGTCCAGCACCAGATCTGCCTGCGCACTGCCATGCTTTACTCCACAACGTTAAAAGACTAAATGTTGGCTATTCTCTCAGACTCAAGCAGCAGGGAAGTCCCTGGCACGGACTGGACTCCGGACTGGACTCCAGTTGTAAACCTTGTATATATTGTAAACTTTATAAATCCTCCAGGCAGGAGAGTGGCCAGGCCTCTGCCTGAGGCGCTTCAGCACCCAGGCTCGGCCCTCCAGGCTTTCCTAACAGCTTAGTCATTTTTTAAGGGTTGTAAACCAGCTCTGAGGTGGGAAAGGGTTTAGACCCTACCCTACAAGAAAAATCCCACCAATCACCTGGCAATGGGTGTATCTTGTGGACCCAGATACCTGAGGCCCTGCCACCTTTTCCAGCACAAATCCAAACCCTTCCTGCTCTAGGCCCAGGTCTGACAGACGGAGGTGGGGGCGGAACCTGACTTCGTTTTGTCGGTCTAGCAGCGCCACCTGGTGGCTACAGAATAAAAAGCAGGTAGCATTGTCGAGGAACCTCAGAAGAAGAGGCAATGTGGGGGTCTGTTTCATTTCCTTCCTTCCTTGCTTGCTTCCTTCCCTCCTTCTTTCCTCCCCCTCCCTCCTTCCTTCTTTCCTCCCTCTCCCTCCTTTCCTTCTCTCCTTTCTTCTTTACCCCCTCCTTCCTTCTCTCTTTTTTTTTAATTTTAGTGCCCTAGTGTCCTACTGGTAATTAAACTTAGGAGACACTGAACTAAAATTCAAAATTTTTTTCCATTTCACTTGTGGCGACAGGAAGGGTATAATGTGTCTATGAAAGAGTAATACACTTGCACATATTTGATAGGGGCCACTTTTCATGTGCTGTCTATAAAATACTGCTATACCATGACCTGCATCTGAGGAACACAGTTTACAGTCAAGTCACAGGGCAGGTGGCCTAGGAACCACACTCCTAGATCTGTGAGATAGCCCTTCAGGGTCAGAAAAAATATTATTAGAGGCAAGTAATATTCCCTGATTGCACAAGTGGCCGGAATTGGAGGTGGACTCGCTTGTTGAGCATTTCCTTTGGGCACATTTGTTCCGACACAGCGGACAGCGTTTCCTTCTGGTCCTCCACATGAGTGGCTAGTGACAGTGCCAGGGGGCGCCGACAGTCTGATGACTGCAGTCCTCTGTGTCCCTCATCCTGGTCCTCCTCCCCTTGTTTACCTTTCCCTCGCTCTCCCCCACCCCCCACCTTCTCTCTCCAACCCTAAGGCCATTTTTTTTTTCTCTCTGACTGGACAAAAGTTGCTGTCTGTACCTCACACATTGGTGTTAGCTCTGCTTTTTGGAGCTCCACAGACCAACAATTTCTCATGGCAGTCTTTATTCATAAATATGGAAAGGCTGTGATTTCATCTCGTCCCTCATGAGACAGAGACCATGCATGGCTCGTCCAGACAGCCTGAGTTTGACTCCCAGCATCTATGTCAGATGGCTCGTAACGGCCTGTAATGCCAGTTTCTGAGCATCCAACATCTTTAACCTCTTCAGGCACCCACACTTATGTGCATACCCCTAGCACCACCACACACACATGTGATGAAAAATAAAGTATTTGTTTTTTAAAAAAATTTTAAGGCAGTTCTTTAACACATATATAGGTAGTATCCACCAATAAAGTATATATTAAAAATAAAGAAAAGTCCCTGATCCTTTCCTCCACCTGGTCACCTCATAGTTTTCAGAGCCATCATTTGTCCTAAGGTCCCTCCTCCATCTCAGCCGTGACTGGAAGCTGGATTCGGTGCTCCAGGGAACATCTGGAAGCTAATAAGTGTTTATTATTGGGCTAATTGGTATTAAGGCAGTATTTTCTAACCCGCTAGCAATCAATGAAAACACAGACACCGACTGTGTTTTAGAGTAAGCCTTTACCTGGGTAAGGCAGATATTACCTCCTAAGCTGTCCTCCAATAACTCCCAGTCTCCATCCCATTCCATCTGCTTCTAAGAGTTTCTATTTGTGCTACCTCCCATCTATAATCCCAAAACGCTAATGTTCTCCATATCTTTCCATGAGGAAGCTCAGAGTCCCTCCTCTGGGACACGTGGCTCCTTTACTGTCCCATGGCATTTCTCCTCCTCTTCCTTCCTCAATCTTGCCTCTTGTTTCTCTCAGATTTTCCCTCCCAAAGCTGAGGAGCCTGCACTCTGCCCTTTCCTTCTGCCTTGCCCAGGTATATTTATTCAGCCTACCAGGGAGGCAAGGGTCAGGAAGATCCTGTGAGCCAGCAATTAGCATCAGAACACATCCAATCAATCGTCAACAAAGGTATTACTGTCCAGACACTGTGAAACATAGAACAAATGTGCAATTGAGGGAAATATTGGGTCTAGAGACATGGCTCAGTGCAGTTCTCCTGCAGAGGACCTGAGTCCAATTCTCAGCGCCCACATCAGGTAGCTCACAATCACCTGTAACTCCAGTTCGAGGGATTCCCAGGCCCTCTTCTGGTCTCCACAGGAACTAAGGTGCTACACAAAAATCCACACCAGCGTGCGCGCACACATGCACACAAATAAAATATAAAGTTTTATCAGGGGTTTGCGTTTCGGAGCAGTGATGCTCTGTCAATGAGCTCTACGTATTATTAAGCCTGGATTCCTGCATCCTCTATATTTTAGATTTGCTGTTTTGTAAGGTAACTGCCACGCGTCACTGACTCTTAGCTTAATCGGTGCTACCCCGTCATTTCATCCTGTTGAGATTTATCCCTGCATTTCCAGCTGTGCCTTCCTTCCATTCGTTCAAGACAGACTTGCTGAACACCTTCCATGAGTTGATCATTGTGTAGCCTCTGGCAACTCAGGAAAAACTGTCTCTGTTCCCAAGGAACTTATCAACTGATGGACGGCATAAGAGGACTCCACGCTGTCCGGAAACCCTCCACTTAAGTCAGGTTAACCCCCACAGCAGCAGCAGCTGGTTGGCTGCTTCCATCAGTTGAGACTTTCTCTGCTGTCACTGAGATTTGTCACGTCCTTTTTTTTTTTTAATGTGTTTTGCCTGCATGTATGTCTGTGCACCACATGTGTGCCCATGAAGGTCAGAAGAAGGAGTCACATCCCCTGGTCCTTGTGAGCCACCATGTGGGTGACAATCAAACATGGGTCCTCTGGGAAGGCAGCCCACACTTAACCTCTGAGCCATCTCTCCAGCCCTCTGGCAGTTCTTTTACTGAAAACAAGTCTAGGCTTATATTATTACATCAAGAAACGTATCTTTTGTTCAAAGAGTTAAGTTTAAAATGGCCCATACCTTAAAATTAAATGCAGAAATGGTTCCATTTAGTTTTACTCCATATTGCTAACTATGCTTGGAAAAATAATAAATCAAATAAAAATTGATAATAAAAGCAGGTAAAACACTGCATAACTATAAAATACCCCAAATGTATCGGGTTAAGCTGTTGTTAGCGAAGTGGTAGGCATGATGATTTTTAAATATTTGTACATAACTTAGGATAGGACAAGTATACAATAGGATAGGATAGTTCTGGAAAACAGGAATTTTTCCTGTGGAAGAATTTGGAGAGGGACCGTATGAAGAGCCCCACACTTTGGACTCAGACTGGAAGTACAATATGAAATCAGTATCCTTTGTTAAAGTCTGCTGATTTATTTATTCCAAGTATGGCTACCAAAGGGCTTAGAAATGATGCTCCTCGAGTGCTCAGAGGCAGCTGTAGAAATACTGTTCCTGCCGGGCGATGGTGGCACACGCCTGTAATCCCAGCACTCAGGAGGCAGAGGCAGGCGGATCGCTGTTAGTTCGAGGCCAGCCTGGTCTACAAAGTGAGTCCAGGACAGCCAAGGCTACACAGAGAAACCCTGTCTCAAAATACAAAAAACAACAACAACAACAACAACAACAAAAACAACAACAAAGAAAGACCGTTCCTCACTAAAAGAAAATGTCACTTAGAGAAACAGCTGACTCCAGGAAAGCATAAAATGGGACTCGAAACTTACTAGGCCGGGAGGCAGGCAAAACGTTTAAAGCCTCATGTGAACGGCCCAGCTTGGAGAGAAACCCATGGTCAGATCCAGGACACATCAGGCACCTAAACAAATAATGACAGTAATGGGTCCTAATGGACCACATTTTAAAAGAATCCGTTTATGTAGCTACTATAAAACCAGGGGGCAGGGGAAGAGGACCCATCATTATGAAGGAATTTCTGTTAATACATGTAGGGAAAAATGTTTTGAAAAATAATTACATTTCAGGGTCGGCGAGATGGCTCCGTGGATAAAGATACCTGCCACAGAGACTGATAACATGAGTTCAGTTCCTGGAATGCTCATGCTGAAAGCAGTGATCCCAGTCCTGCAAGCTGTCCTCAGACCCTCACTTGCTCACTGGGGCACGTTTGCCCACCGCCCCCCCACACACACACCCACATTAAAATGTAAATTTAAATTTTTAAATAATTACATTTCAATCACCAGCATAGTAATTCAAGAAAATACTATCAATAGACAGCAAAGACACTGGCTGATGTATTAGAAGCACAAGGAATGTGCCTTTTGTGACATGATGTGCAGGTGATCTCAGAACATCACCTACAAAATAGCAATGACAAGCCGCCAGGGCAGTGGTGGTGCTCACCTGTAATCCCAGCACTCGGGGAGGCAGGGGCAAGCGGGTCTCTGTGAGTTCGAGGCCAGCCTTGGCTACAAAAGGAGCTCCAGTACCAGTACAGCCAAGGCTACACAGAGAAACCAGGGAGAGAACTCTGTTTCTCTGCCAGAGCAGCAGACACTCAAGAGCTGAGCCTGCCGTGCCATCCTGTCATTCATTCTGCAGCTGTTTCCTGGTCTGTTGTTTGCTCCTAGGCACTGTGGCTCCCCCTCAAAGCCTGAGGCAGGGATGGCCACAGGAAGAGCTCCTGAGAAAAGCTCAGACAAGGCACACCTGCCTCCGCACATGTGGTCTCTCTACGTCCTGAGAAGTCAGTCAATGTTAGCCGATTTCAAGCGCTATTGGAATTGTCGATTCAGAGAACTTAGGAAAGCCAAGTGGCTCCATGTTAAAAAGAGAACCGTCCACCTTGGTGTCTACTTGTGTACGTTTAAGCCTCTGCTGTTAAACAATGCAAAGAAAGAGGGAGGGGAGGGAGAGGAGGAGGAGGAGGAGGAAGATCTCAGGCTGGTGTATGAACTGTTTGCTGCACAAACACGAGGACCTGAGCCCAGGTCTCCAGCACGCACATGAAAGCCAGGTGCACAGGATTACACACACCTGTAGTCCCCCGCTCTGCAGGAGGGGTGGTGGGGCTGGCGGGCACAGACAGGAGGAGGGCTGGATACACCCAGCCGAGCTAGCTGTGAGGTCTAGGTTCGGTGAGAGACCCTGTCTCAGAAATTACCGTAGAGAGTAAGTAGAGACAAAAACTGGAGTTGATTTCTGACTTCTGCAATATTCTTGCGCACGCGTGCACGAGTGCACCTCCCCCCCCACTCCACACACACATAATCAAGGCTCTTCCTCTTCCAACCTGATTGTCTCTCAACACCCACCCACCCATCTCAACTTTTCTGGTTCCTCCCTGTCTCTTCTTCCTACCCGGTGACCAGTTGTTGAACTCACCAGGAACACATGTGGGGCCACCTGTTCCTGCCAGACCTTTCTGCTCCGCCTCCCAAGCAGCTGCTAGCCCCTTTAAGCCAAGGGAAAGGAGCAGACAGCAGCAGACCACTCTAGAAAACCAGAGTGAGAATTGTTGACTGCATCCAAGCCACGGCTCCTGTAAAGAACCATCCAGACTCCAATTCCAAGTCGGTTTGCATCCAGGAGAGAGCGGGTATGCAGAAGCTTGTCTGCACACGAACAAGCATTTTGTTTAAACACACACACACACACACACACACACACACACACACACAAACCTTCCCCATCCTAGAATATGACTCAACTATCACATACAAAGGAAGGCTGAGAAGAAGGTTCAGTGAGTAAAAGGCTCACCGCCCACACATCAGGCCTGACTCTGCATTCTTGGGATCAGGTAAAATCCAGGTGTGGCAGCACATCTCTGGGGTGCAGGGACGGGAGTCCTGGAGGCACACTGGCCAGCCAGTCTAAGGAAAACACGGAGCTGCAGGTTGAGTGAGACCCTGTCTGGGGGGGTCGGGGGTGGAGAAACATAACGAGTGATAGAAGAAAAACAGTGTCAACCTCTGTACTTCACATGCACATGCACCGGCAAACACACCCGCGCACACACATATGTGCACACGCTCACTCACGTGCACAGCAGAGCAAGCAGTTTTTACTTGCCGTAGCGTCGGGCTTTCCGTTGGCAATGTGAAGGGTTGTGAGGTCACATGGAAGCTGGCTCCATTTTCACAGCACACTCAACAGGCTTTTGGGCGCAAAGACTGTTAGACTACTCGCTGTCACTGAGCCTCTTGTAACACAAAGCGGCTAATCTTCCTTTTGTCCCCTTTAGGACACCACTTAGTTTTATTGATTGTATTAAAATGAAGCACACTGTGGAAATCGCCAAAGAATTTTTTCACTCCTACATCTTTCTATGAGATGGCCCTAAGACATTTTAGGAAGGGAAGGGAAACAGTTTCCAGGGCAGCTCCACCGCCATGTTGTGTTGCGCACTGCTATGCGATGCGTATGGTCCGAGGAAATGTTTAGGACTGAAATGCCAGAAGAAATCAGGGGCTGGAGAGATGGCTCAGGGGTTAAGAACACTTGCTGCTCCTACAAAGGATCAGGGTTTGGTTCCAAGCACACACGTGGCAGCTCACACCTCCTGTGGCTCCATTTCCAAGGGACCTGATGCTCTCCTCTGGCCTCTGTGGGTGCTGTGCCTATAAGGTGCACATTAGTTCCTGAAGGAGCACGTATATGCATAGATAAGTAAAACCAAAAATTCCAAGAAATCAGAGTATCATATAAAATGTAAGATAGAGGCATAATATATCATGAAATATTATCGTTCACTTTTTTTTTTTTAAGACAGGGCATTATGTAGCCCAGGTTGGCTTTTAACCTGATATGTAGCCAAGGATGACCCTTCAGATTTCTGCTCCTCTCGCCTCCATCTTCTTTCTAAAATGTTAACGGCGGGGCTAGGAGTGCAGTTGTGTGATAGCTATTTAGAGAGGGGGATTGAAGTATGTATTTTGAGCCTTGGATTTAAAGAAGAAAAAAAGAAAACTTGTGAAATTTCTGGTCCATACTGAGCTCTAAAATATAGCAGCTTGCTACTGACAGGCAGAAATAAAGTCCCACGATAATTCAGCTGGGGGGATTTTGTTTAAACAAAATTAAACAGGTGGCTTAGCTGCAAGTCTGCAGAGCCATTTATAGACTCATAGGTCTCGTAAAGTAGTGGAGCTATATAATATGTTCTGAATTCCAGATTTATTTGAGTGTGGAATCCTCTCCTTTTAAGTAGACACGGGTGTTAGATTCTAGAACACATTTTGGGGAGGCCCTATTCAATCCATCCAGAAACTGCAGTTGTGGAAAAGTGGAGTCGGTAATGCATTTTGTTTTCTAAATTCATGATTATCTCTCATGACCCAGGGGGTGATGGTTAATAGTGACTGTCAAGTTGACAGGGACCACATTAATTGTGTGCTGCCGTTCCTTATGCTGGGGTCCTAGACTGAATGAAGGGGGAGAAAGCACGCTGAGAAAACGCATTCATCGCTTTTTGTTTCTTGGCTGTAGACACAAGGTAACTGGCAGCCCCGAGCACCTGCCACCGTGACGTCCCTGCCAAGAGAGACCATAACCCAGAAGTGTCAGCCAATGCAATCCCTTCATCCCTGGAGTTGCTTTGCTCAGATATTTTGTCACCGTCCCAAGACAAGTACGTTGTAGAAAACCTTAAATTATCTAATAATGTTTATTATTAAATACCTATAATTATTACGGCGGTATTATCTAATCTGCTATCAAAATCAATAAAGACACAGACATCTGTTGTATTTTATAATAGCCTCATTTTATGTGGGACTGGGCAGATATTAATGCCCTGAACCATCCTTGTCACCTCCCAGGCCCCACCCCAGGCCACCTGCTTTAATCCTTCCTGTCTGGGCTACCTCCCATCCATAATCCCAAAATACTTGCTAATGTTCTTCACCTGGGCTGTTTTCCTCCCCCTGCCGTGTGCTTCTCTCCACCCCAACCCTCCTGACCTTCTCTTCCTTTTTCCTGCCCCCCTGTACCTCTCTCCTCCTGTCTCCAATGCCCTCCAACTTTGGCCACACCTCCTCACTCGGCCCCACCCAGGTGTGTAGGCATTTATTCAGCCCTTCAAGGATAACTTGGAGGCAAGGATTACAAACTCATGTTGGGGTGTGTGAGTGTCTGATCATGTGGGCAGCAACTAGATATTGGAGGCCAGTAATTAGCACCAGAATCCATAGGACCAGACCAACCCCCCAACACAAGCAGCTGATAAATGAGATCTCCCCATGTAACCAAGGTCATTCTAAAGTTACTGTGTACCCCAGGTGGGTCTGGAACTCACAATCCTCCTGCCTCAGTCTCCTGTGTGCTGGGCTTACCACACCCAGTGGCTACTGATGGCCTTTCTATGAAATACAAATTCTCATTTCCAACCTGCTACCCTCCAGCTATTTCCACTTATTTGTTTCATTACTTTTATGATCAATTTGTGCAAATTTTTTCACAGAGAGGTTTTGTAAGTGGACACAGAAACTATTTCAAGGGCAGTCCTTATGGAATATTAATTTTATGCAGTCATACCCCAAACACTGATGTCTTAGTTAACAGTGGGCTGCAGAAAAGATGGGACCCTAATTAGAGCCATCTTAATTTGCATAGGTGAACTCCATGATAGTTGCCTGATAACCAAAAAAAAAAAAAAAAAAAAGAAGAAGAAGAAGAAGAAGAAGAAAAGGAAAAAAAAATCAAGGAAATGCAGCTCTTAGTATTTGGTCATCGCTAAGCAACATACATAATGCATGTTAAGTCCATCCATATGTATCTCATATTTACATATGGTGCTAACGCAGGTGTTTCTTCAGCGTGGATTTCACGGAGACAGGATTTCATATCTGGTTATTAAGATAGTAAAAGAGCTAAAAGAGAAAAGAAGGTGAGGTGATGCAAACACAGGTAGATGGTCCCTGACGTTGGACGGGTTACATCCTGGTAACCTCAAGGTAAGTTAAAAACACTGACCTGAAAAGCGTCCTTTATAAACCTACTCTATCTAATGCCCCTTACCAGCACATTATACTGCCAAGGAGAAGTCTCCCCTCCCCGCTCAGCACCACGAGAAGATTGTCCTGTGGCATATTGCTAGCCCAGGGAAAGACTCAGGTTTAAAACCCAGACTCCGCTCACTGTGGCTTTCACATCACCTTAAAATCAAACATTCCTAAGTCCAGCTATCATAAATCCAAAACCGCCTGTGTTAGCTAGTGATGACACAATGTCACTCTTAGAGCTGGAGACTAAAATGGAGGAGGGGTTGTCTAGTTTGACCACTCTGCTGTGCCAATGGGGTCTCTATCAGGCAGCTAACAGTGGCGTTGACTAGCTGCAACGAAACTGCATCTCCCTATGCAGAGCTTGTCTGGTTCCAGCGTACCACAGCTTATAGACAGCAGCATTTTAGAACATGCAAGTGCTTGCTTTTTTGTAACCTGACTTGCCTCGTTTATAGTAATGACCTGACTTTCCATTTGCATTGTTGAAAAGGACAGAATTACATTTCTTATAAAAGCTGTACAGAATTTCATGGTATAAGTCCACTGCATGATCGTTACCCAGTCAGCGGTGGGTGGACTCTGAGATGCTTTGTTCCTGGCTATATGAATAATGCCGCATTAACATCAGAGTGGAGATGTCTCTTTCATAGATTAGGATGTATTTTCCAGAGTGGGATTGCTGGGTCATGTGGTCGTTCTGTGAGAGTTAACATGTTCGGGTTCGGGTGATCTGCTGAAGAAAGACACCAAGGCAGTATGCAAAAACAAAGAATGTTTTTATTCTAACAGGCTAGGATCACCTCTGTCCTCTGGAGGGCAACCCCGAAATGAGCACGCAGGCTCAATTTATAGACAGTTGGAGGGATCTGTGACGGCAGAATTGAGTCAGAGTGTACGAGGGGATTCAGGACTGGCTGTTTGGTTATTGGGGACTTTTGAGTCACTGAAATTATGGCTCTTACCCAGGAGTTGGCCTTTAATTTGATTGGGCAGGGCCAGCTGTGTTCTTTACCAAGGCCATGAAGTAATAAAAACATGGTATCTATTCATTTTGTTCAATTAGCTGATGAGCTGCCCATGAGCTGTCCATAACTTGTATTTATTTTTTCAGGAATCATTAGAAACTTGGCCTAGTTAGGCAGAGTGAAAGCCCGAAGCCTGTCATGGAGTTGGTCTAGTCAAGCCACTGGGGTCACTGGGGGGGTTGGGGTTCTTGGAGTCAGGTCCCTTCAAACACAGGCAAGCTTGGGGACACTGGGAGAAGAATAAGAGGGCTTGCTGCCGCCGCATGAGATGGCCAATCAGGTTCAGGGAAAGGAGGGCTCTGGGGCAGACAACCAAACTGGTCCTGGCCGACTCGACCCCTCCATCAGAAGCTCATGCAAGACACAGGTGCAACCTAAAGAGAAAGGTTTCTCCTGGCTCACAGCCTAACAGAGCATTGTGTCACAGCAGGAAGTCAGGGCAGCAGGACCCTGAGGTGGCTGGTCACAGGCCATCCACGGTCAGAAAGCAGGCAGTGACTGGGTACGTGCTGCTGCTTAGCTCCCTATACCCACTTACACAGTCTCAGATCCCAAGTAGGGAATGGTACCACCCACAGTGGGCAGGTCTTCCCACCTCAATTAGTACGGCCAAGATACCCCACAGGTGTGCCCAGAGACCCATCTCCCGGATGTTTCTACAGTCTCTTTAGTTGAAATATAAACACTAACCATCATGCTAGTGAATCCATCTCAAGATTATGGGCACTGAGAGAAAAAGGGAGAGAACGGCAGTTTCCAGAAAGGAGATGCCACGAAATTACCCTTCAGGAAAAAAAAAATGAGCTTTACTACAAGCAACTATGGTGACTGTGAGCCAGCCTTGATGCAGGACAGCAATGAAGGGAATTATGAGAAGGCTGGAAGGGGCAATAAGAGCAGAGAAGAGATTCCCATCCTGGACAACATACTGGGGAACCCCAAAACTAGGAAGAAACCTGGCCCTTGTAAAGTTTTCAGGAACTGTGGGGAGTGCTACACAATGCTATTTAGTTTGATATAGCATGCAAGGCAAGGAGCCAGGAGCTGGGTGGGACCAAAAAATCTTTCTTGCAGCTTCAAGAGGTGGGGCTTCAAAGCACCAGCACATCACAGCTTCTTGTTTGTTTTTTTTTTTAATATTTATTTATTTATTATGTATACAGTGTCCTGTCTGCATGCACATCTGCAGGCCAGAAGAGGGTATAGATGGTTGTGAGCCACCATGTGATTGCTGGGAATTGAACTCATGAGCTCTGGAAGAGCCGTCAGTGTTCTTAACCTCTGAACCATCTTTCCAGCCCCATCACAGCTTCTTAAGTATCTGTCATAGAGAGTTCCAGGAGTCAAGGGGTGGCTTGACTTCTCTAGGCTGCAGAATTGGTCTCTTAGAGCCCCAGCACCTTAAAGTGGTCCATGATCTAACAATGGTAGTGCAGCTTGACACACATTCATGCAGCTTAGGTATCTAATTGCAACAGAATTAATTTCTTAGCTTCTAAGAAAGTCTCTGTCTATTCCAGGAAAAGAGACCTCCCCAGGGATGGGCAAGGGGATAGATGTGTCTACAGCAACACTTGCAAACCCAGATAATAAGTCTGGCTTTGCCGCGCTTCTCGGCTGGGTATCATTTTCACCTAGACAGTGGGCTCTTCTGCTCTCTGCTCCCTCCCTCTCCAAAAATAAGCACTGCCTGCTGGCCGTACTCGTGCCATGATGTGGATTCTTCTTCAGGCACAGGAGAGGCGGCTGTGGTAGCTAGGATCAGGGAGAATACGTGGGGAGGAATCTGCCCATAATGGTCCTATTTTTAATCTTTGGAGGAATCTTGTGCTGTGCTCTGCAACAACAGTACTCACATTCCTGTCTGTACTGCACAAGTCCAGCTTCGTCTCCACAGCCTTGACTGCACTTGCTGCCTTTGTCTTTCTGGTGCTAGCCGTGCTCACTGGCCTGAGGTAATGTCAGAAAGAAAATCTGATGGTTCCTTTGCAAAGGTGCCTTGAACAAGCTTAGGCCCAACTGCAAGTGAACAGAAAACGCTGGACCCTTGCTAACGCCTGAGAGTCTAGCTAGTATACACACACACACACACACACACACACACACACACACACACATATGCATACACATGCACACACATGCACACACACAGATGTACACACACATGCACACGCACATGCACACACCCGCACACATACAAACACAGATGTAAACACACACACACACACACACACACACACACACACACACACACGTGTGCCAGGCTTGCATGCATGAGATTGCATGCACAAGCATGCAGGTGAGCTTTAAACTAAGCAGAATGTAAAATGTAGAGATGAATTTGCCCGTGATTTTTGTTGAGAAAAGGACAAATGTGATGGATACAGGGAAAGATAAGACCAAAAAGAGTGTGCCCTCCTGATTGTTTTTGGAGGTTCTTGCTTATAATCCCAGTTCTCAAAAGACAGAGGAGGGTGGAACCCTGTGAGTTCAAGGTTAGCCCAATCTACATTATGAGACCAGTGTCTTTTTAAAAACCCAACCATCAGAGTTTATAAACCATTCTCCGCACTCAGTCCGCACGTCTCCCTTCTCACACAGACCTGGGCTTTGCAGACCCTAAGATGCATTGCGCAGCTCTCAGCACTCTGAAGCCTCAGTCCTCTTCCTACGAAGTGAAGGCCAATGTCACTCACAGGAACAGCTCATTACGGTTTGGATTTGAATTTTCCTGGGAATTTGTGATGCTCAGGTTTTCCTTTAATGTATTGGCCATTTGCCTTTTGCCATTGTTGTTGTTGTTTTGGGAGACAGGGTTTTTCTGTGTAGCCTTGGCTGTCCTAGACTTGCTCTATAGACCTGGCTGGCCTCGAACTCACAGAGATCTGTCTGCCTCTGCCTCCCTGAGTGCTGGGATTACAGGTGTGTGCCACTGCTCCTAGCTTTTTTTTTTTTTAAGAAGGTCTACTGCCCACTTTTTAGTTTGTCCATTTGTTGCGATTGAGATTTCTGAGTTCCTTCTTTGTATATATTTTATGTTAGAATTCGGTTGTCAGTTTGCCAACATTTCCTTTCCATCCTGTTGGCTGCCTCATCACTCTTGATTATTTCAATATAAAACCTTTTTTTTTCCATCTCACAGTCTACTCAGAAACTAGATTCTTTTAACTTAGCATATCTGAATTAATGAATATATTAAATTAGCACTGAATTAGAGTGATGTGAAGAAATAGGGCATTTTTGAAAAAGAAATCCTTTTAACTCTGATTTGAAGGAATAAGAAAAATGAAGCAGAATTCTTCATAACACACATTACATTCTTAAGTTAAAAGACAATGTGAGTATTTGATTTGGCTAAGCATGGAATTTTAATTACCGATAAGGACACTATCTCTTATCTATGCTTTTAGAAAATGTTTTCCCTTGGAGACTAAGGAGATGGCTCAGTGGGCTAAGTACTTGCCACACTGATGTGAAAGCTTGACTTAAGGTCCCAAACACCAAACTAAATGCTGGAGGGCTGTGGTGACCCCCCCCCAAGACAACCCCGAGCAGGCTGGCTAACTAAACTAGCCATATTGGTGAGCTCTGAGTCCAACTGTGAAGCCATACCTCTTAATATAGGCTGGAGAGCGATTGGAGAGGCCTGACAGCCACCTCTGGTCTTCTCATGTACACGCACACACTTGCATCCATATCTGCACACATACACGTGTACATGCACACACATACACAACACAGCACATAGGGTGTCATTCTCAGACCCAGTATCTCAGGGATCCTCAGCACAACCATGTTGCACCTCTAACTATGGAGAGCCTTGGGCGAGACAGGCAGATGGATCAATGTCTGAGCCTTTGCTGGAGAGGCTTTTAGCCAGTAAGAGGCTTGTGTCAAGGTGACTGATTCTGACACTTTCAAATTTCAAAGTCACTAAGCTTTAAAAATAATTGAAGTTGGTGATATACTGTTTTGTTTCTGTGTTTGCTTTTGTTAAGAAGACATTTTATGCTGGATATGATGGCACATGCATTTAATCCCAGCACTTGGGAGGTAGAGGCAGGCAGATCTCTGTGAGTTTGATGGCCAGCCTGGTCTACATAGTAAATTCCAGTTCAGCCACATTTATATAATTAGACTGTGCCTCAAAACAATAACAGGGAATGCAGTTTTTTTGAGCATGAAATTCCAAGCTCATAATCCCAGTACTTAGGAAATAATAGCTATATAGCCATCCCCAGCTATACAGTACATGGTGAATTCCAGGCCAGCCTGGGCTATATGAGAGTCTGTCTCAAACACACACACACACACACACACACACACACACACACACACACACACACACACGCGCACCCCAGGGGGGAGGGGGGGGGGAGGGAGGCAGGGGTTAAAACTTTGTTTCTAGAAAGAATACAAATGTAGCCAGGCTTTTTGGCTACTTTATTGGGTTCTTTTATCCTCTACCCTTCTCCACCCTTATCCCTTCCAACCCCCCAACACTAGGTAGGAGGGGAAAGGGGGCCTCATTATTGTTAGACTACTTCCTGCTGATCAGGGGTATTGAGTTCCTTGGGGCAGGGTTGATCTTCATCTTTAGGATATCTGGATTGCAACTAGCAACCAGCAACCAGCAGCAGCAGCAGCAGCAGCAGCAAACAGCAGGAGCAGCAGCAGGAGCAACAGGAGCAGCAGCAGCAGCAGGAGCAGCAGCCTCCTCCTCTTGAGGCTCCGATATTTTATAACCTCTCAGGAGTCCCCAGAATTCCAAATGTAAATTACCTTCAGCTGCAGAATCACACCCCTGCCAGGGCACGAGGCAAATCACAGTCAGCTGCTGTGGACAATCTGAAGCAGCCCCATAGCCAACACCACGGGTTAAAACAGAAATATTCACATAACATAATTGGGTTTTTAAAGAAACCAAAATTCTCACTTCATACAAATGCTACCATGAAGAGGGGATATTCTTGAAGATGACCATTTTATACAAATAAACTTAAGTCTGAAATTGATTGCACTGTGTCCTCTCCTCCACATTAACACGAAGAGATGGAAATCTCTCCATTGGCCTGTGGTATTTGATAATAACTTCCTTTTAAGCATTTTATTACATTTTTATGTGTTTTGTGTGCATGTGTTTGTGTATGTATGTATGTGTATACGTGTGCACTTTATGTGTATGGTCAAGTATGTGTGTTTGCATGTGTGTGTGCATTTGTATATATATTGGCATGTGTGTGTTTGTGTGTATATGGGCATATTGTGCACTTCCATGTGTGTGTGATATTATATACATGTGGAGATAAGAGTACAACATTCAGAAATTGGTTCTGTTCTTCCAACTCCAGGGAATTGAATTCAGGCCTTGAGGAGGCAGGAGGAGCCTTTTATCCGGGGGGCCATTTCACCAGCCCAACAACTATTTCTTAAAACTTCAGATGGCTCAGGTTCTGCCAAAATACTGTTCAAAGTTGCCAGAAAATGCTCAGGGAGGCTGATTGTGTCTGGAGCCCTATTTTCCTGATCCCTAGCCAATCACAGGGTGTTGACTGAGGAGCTTGTAACACATTGTGACACTTAAAAGTCTAGATTCTCAAAAAAAAAAAAAAAAAAAAGTCTGGACTCTCAGTCCCAAGTACTCTTTATCTACATATTGTTTTATTTGCATAAAGCAAAGCCTTCTTAGGCCTTGGCAGCCATTGGGAGGAGTTGGAAGTGGCTAACAGATGGGAAGAGAAGTGCAATTAGTTAATGCAATCATCTCATTTAATACACCTAGTGTGACAGATCTTGACTGGCTCGAAAATTAATTAGGAGACTCTGGGTGGGTCTGTAAAGTCATTTCCTAGAAGTATTAATTGAAAGGGGAAGACTTTCATATAGGGTGGGTGGCTCCTTCCAGTGCTGGTCCAGATATAAAGAGACCACAGGTAAAAGTTATTGCTTTTTGCCTGTTCAACTTCTCTCCTTGTTGATGAGAGCATCTACTCACTTGCTGCTTCTGCTTCTTCAGTTCTTCCCTGCCAACGTAACCCAGCTTGTTCAGTCTTCCATTGAGTACTGTTGGCCTTTGACTCCCCAGGAACCTTCCAGGGCTTCAGAGCCAAGGCGTACAGCTTTGTAGACTGAATGACTACAGGGCGTTCAACCTTTCCAGTACGTAAACAGCTACTGTTGGACTACTCAACAAATTCTGAAGACCCACATGATAAATCCTCTTATAATATACATTTATTCTATCAGTTCTATTCCTCTAGAGGTTCCTGATGAATACTTAGCTATATATATATATATTTAATATATAATTATAAAATAAATATGATATGTTTACTTTATATTACATAATCTTTGTTTTATATAATATTTCATATACTAAAACAGTTTCATAAATAATGTAAAATATTTGTATAATATAAAATATATTGTAATATAAAATAAATTATATATTATAAATATATAATTATATAAAATATATCACATATTTTATATAGTGTATTGTTCATATTTTATATTTTATTTATTATATAATATGTAATATATCATATATCATATGTATACTATATAAAATATATAATAATTGTATATTATTATTGTTATATGTTAAAGGACTGAAATGAACCACATCTAAACGTAGGTAGATGTCACCATGATTTCAATGGGAATTACATATTTTTTTTAATGTGCTTGAGTGTCTCAGAACTTTCCATTACCCCCCACACACACAATAGATAATTTATACCATAAGCAAAAACAGTTTAACTTGTATGGTGGCTTGAATAATAATGGCCTTTATAGGCTCATATATTTGAATTCTTGATCCACAGTTGGTAGATCTGTTTTGGGAAGAATTAGGAGGTGTAGCCTTGTTGGAAGAGGTGTGTCACTTGTGGCGAGCTTTGAGATTTCACAAGTCCATGTGAAGCCCAATCTGTTCCCCCCCCTCCTGTTCTCTCTTTGCTCTGTGAGTGTTGTCTCAGCACCTAAGCGGTCAGCACCATGGCTCCTATCTGCCTGCTGCCATGCTCCCTGCCATGATGGTTATGGACTTGCCCTCTGAAACTGTAAGCAAACCCCCAATTAAATGTTTTCTACTATAAATTGCCTTGGTTATGGTTCACAGTGAAACATAACTAAGACATCTTGAAAAAAATCAGCACACAAACATTTTTAGACTGTTGTGTTGTTCTCTGGAGTTGCACAGGGTTCCACCCAAGTAGCCAGGTTCATTGTGTGCATATGAAATGCCCACAGTGCCACTGTGTGCCCTTTTATACCTTTTGAGTTTTGTGTGATGTGTGTGTATGATCCACTCAAAAAAAATTGGTTTTAAATGCTAAAGTAAACTAGAAGCCAGGTGTGGTGACACACACCTTTAATCTCAGAACTTAGAGACAGAGACAGGTGGATCTCTGTGAGTTCGAGGCCAGCCTGGTCTACAAAGTGAGTCTAGGACAGCCGAGGCTACACAGAGAAACCCTGTGTTGAACCCTCCCCCCCCCAAAAAGAAAGAAAGAAAGAAAGAAAGAAAGAAAGAAAGAAAGAAAACTAGAAAGAAAGTGTAGCTGAGCTTTTGGCCACTTTATTGGGTTCTTTTCCCTACCTCCCTACAGCACCCCTATCTCTGTCATACCCCCAACACTAGGTAAGAGAGAAAGAAGGCTACAGGGAGAGGGTGTGTTGTTAGTATCAAGTTCCTTGGGACAAGTTTGATCTTCCTTGACAGGATATCTCCAACCAGAAAACAGCAGCAGCAGCAGGAGCAAACAGCAAACTGCAGCAGCAGCAGGAGCAAACAGCAAACAGCAACAGCATTAGGAGCAAACAGCAACAGCATCAGGAGAAAACAGCAAACTTCAGCATCATCAGGAGCAAACAGCAAACAGCAGCATCATCAGGAGCAAACAGCAGCATCATCAGGAGCAAACAGCAAACAGCAACAGCATCAGGAGAAAACAGCAAACAGCAGCAGAGGCAGCAGGATGAGCAGCAGCAGCATTGCTTCTCTTGGGGCTCTGGCATCTATAAAGCCTCTGAAGACTCCCTAGAACTCAAAATGCAAACTATCCTTAGCTGCCAAAGCAAGCCCCTGCCAGAACAAGAGACAAATCATAATTAGCTGTTGTAGTCAGCCTGAAGCAGCCCCATACCCCACACCTGGAATTAAAACAAAAACGTGTTCACATAGCATTTCTATGTTTTCAAGGAAACCAAAATTCTCACTACAAGAAAGTTCACACACAGTACAGTTTGCCTCAGTTTTGCAACTCTGCCTGTGGAACCCTACCCCATCTTTGGTCCTTGGTGGGTGGGGTTTCCTTCTGTAGCCTTCTGGCTGGTTAGCTGGAAACACATGGCAAGTTACCTCAGAAGAGATCCGTCTCATTTGACCTTGTAGTTTCACCCAGCTTGCGGGTGGAAAGGACTATAAACCACAAATCAGAGCGAAGATTACAGAGTTGGAGAGAAGGCTCAGTGGTTAATAGGACTTGCTGCTCTTGCAGAGGACCTGAGTTTGGCTCCTGATACCACAGCAGGTTGTTCACAACCATCTGTAATTCCAGTTCCTGGGGGATCTGATGTCCTCTGCTGGCTTCCAAGGGCAATGTACTCACACACACACACACACACACACACACACACACACACACACCACATAAAAATAAAAACAAGTTAGGTGTGATGGCACCCTTTAATCTGAGCACTCAGGATGCAGAAGCACTCTGCCACCCTGATCTCCATGGAAAGTTGAGGCTAGCCAGGGCTACGTGCAAGACCTTGCCTCAAAAGCTTTTTTTTTTTCTTTGAGACAGGGTTTCACTATGTAGCTCCAGCTGTCCTGGAACTCATCATGTAGATCAGGCTGGCCTTGAACTCATATCTATCCACTTTCCTCTGCCTCCAACTGCTGAGACTAACATTGTGCAACCACCACGCCTGGCTCAAAAACTTAACTTTTAAAGTAAAAAACAAAAGAATGCTTCAAAAGTCTAGCACTTGCCAAAACATGATGCTTTGTTTGAAAGCCAAGTGAAAATGAAAAACTCAAGTTGCCTGGTGAACCCAACCAACAGGTGACTCTGGCCAGACTGGAATGCTGGCATCACCTGCAGCCTGGCAGGATCTCCAGTTAAGCTGAGTGTTCCTTCTCGTTAGTAAATGTTTGAGATGAAAGCCCCTTTGCTCGCCTCCTAATTATCATCTGTTCCAAAGATTCTGCTTCTGGGGAAAGATTAATTAGTCAGCTGTTCCTAAAGGGTGGACTGAGGAGATCAAAGGCCCACAGAACTGGATGGTGAGAGACAGACACTGTGGAGATGTTCTCTTCAGAGCTGTGAAGACCGGGATCCATTTGAGGAGTGTTACAGGGAACACGGTTTCTCTGTCTTTCTTTCAAAGAATAAAATTCCTGCCGGGATATAAACACTCTTACAGCACACCTTCTCTTTGGAAGAGTTCCCTCTGTTTCTTACTAGATAATCCACGGAGAACATGGAAAATGGAGGCAAAGGGGCTGAAGGATGACTGACTCGGTGGTTAGGAGCCACTGCCGTAGGTCAATACCACATGTCTTCCTCAATCACTGTACACCATCTTTTGAGGCGAGGTCTCTCACTGAACCTGGAGGGAGCCCTCTGCCTCCCTAGTGTTGTGGTTACAAGTACATGTTGCCTCACCCAACTTGTGTGTGTGTGTGTGTGTGTGTGTGTGTGTGTGTGTGTGTGTGTGTGTACATGCATGTGTTATAAAAAAACAGGCTGAGAAAGCCATGGGAGCAATCAAGTTAGCAGCACTCCTCCATGGACTCTGCATCAGCTCTTGCCCCAGGTCCCTGCCTCCAGGCCCTCCAGCTTTCTGTCCCCCAGGGTCTTGCCTCCAGGTCCTTCAGCTTCCTGTCCCCCAGGTTCCTGTCCCCCAAGTTCCTGTCCCCAGGTTCCTGCCCTCCAGGTTCCTGCCCTCCAGATTCCTGTCCTCTAGGCTCCTGTCCTCCAGGTTCCTGTCCCCTAGGTTCCTGCCCTCCAGGTTCCTGTCCCCCAGGTTCCTGTCCCCCAGATTCCTGCCCTCCAGGTTCCTGTCCCCAGGTTCCTGCCCTCCAGGTTCCTACCCTCCAAGTTCCTGCCCTATTTGAACTCCTGCCCTGACTTCCTTTTAGGGACCTGAAAGCTATACATAAACTGAAATAAACCCTTTCCTCCCCAGCTTGTTTATAGCCATGGTGTTTTATCACGGCAATCAAAAGCTTAACTAAGACAGTGGGAAAGTAGTTCCCATAACATATGCTGATCATATTTCATCCAAACACTGATGTGTATTCACCTACATGTTTTCATACACGAGTCTGTCATAGATTCTGGCCCTGTACTTGGCCTTGGCATAGTTTGCTTGCCATCTCTTATCCCTGAGTAAAACCAAGCTGTTGTCCATCCCTTCTCTGAGCAAAGAACAGAACTCCACAGTAGACTAGGTCAGTGATCTTGTACCATGCCTGGAGAAGTTGTCCTTTTCCCAGGGCCAGGGAGATAGCTCATCAGATAAAGGTGCTAGCTGTTCAAGCCTGGCAACCCAGGCTTGACCCCTGGAGCCCATGTGAAAAGCTGGATGTGGTGGCAGCCATCTGCACTTCCAGCACTCCTACAGTGAGATGGGAGGCAGAGACAGGCAGACTGCCTAGAAGCTCACAGGCCAGCTAGGCAGGAGCATGAAGGACAGCCACAGACACCAGACAGACAGCCCCAGATAGTGACTCCTGAAAGTTGTCCTCTAAGACACACACACACACACACACACACACACACACACACAAGCATGTGCTTGCAAGCACACACATATATACACACCAGGATAACCAAATATTTTCTAGAGCATAATAGTAATAGTAAATGAACGAAGCGTTTTGCTATTGTTATTCTTTGCTTTTTGTTTTCGTTTTCCCTTTTGGTTTAGTTTTGAGACAAGGTCTCAATCTGTAGTTCCAGTTGGCCTGGGACTCGCTATGTAGGCATGGCTGGCCCTGAGCTCGCAGCGATCCACCTGCTTTTGCCTCTCAAGTTCTGGAATTGAAGGCACATGCCACCATGACCTCTGAATCGTATCATTTTTTTACGTACTTATTTTACTGCTGATTGTATGTTTATGTGTGTGAGTGTGTGCATGTGTGTGCAGATGCCCAAGGAAGCCAGAAGGGAGCACTGGTTCCCTGGAGCTAGAGTTACAGGTGCTTGTAAGCTGCCATGCGGGTGCTGGGAGCAAAACCTGGAGGCTGGGATGGGAGGGTTGCAAGTTCGATGTCAGCCTGGACAACTCAGCAAGATCCTGTCTTAAAATAAAGTCTAAAGGGATTGGAAGTGCAACACAGCGGTGCAGCACTGGCCTGGCTAGTGTGCTCAGTCCTGGGGTTCAGTCCTCATGAAGAGTAAACATGCCAGTTTAAAGCCAAATCAACCTTTCAAAAGTGTTCCTAAACTGGGTGCGGTGGTACACACACCTGTAACCCCAGCACTCAGGGAGGCAGAGGCAGGCAGATCTCTCTGAGTTCAAGGTCAGTCTAGTCTACAAATCAAGTCCAGGACTACCAAGGCTACACAGAGAAACTCTGTCTCAAAAAAAGTGTTTCTATTGTCAATAGTATCATTTTTATAATTAGAAATTATAATTATAATTTACATATCATAAAACTATTACATATTTCGGGGTATGATGACACATGCTTTTAATCCCAATACTCAGAAGGCAGAGGCAGGCAGAATCCTGTGAATTTGAGGACAGTCTGGTCTGTCTGAAAATGAATTTTTAAAATTATTAACCAGGATATAATTGTACAATATATAAAGTCTCCTTGAGCCCATCTTGCGGAATCCATGTTGGCAGGCACATGTGATCCTGAAAGATGTCCTTTGTGTCTGCACAAGTGCACCTGCACCATCAGGGGCTCTGTCGCTACCACTGTGAGAGGGACAGCTTGTTTAGTCTATTGCCACAGAGGTACAGCGAGGAAGTGAGCTCGGACAAGCATGCATGAAGTCATCGATCTGAGCAAGAAACCCATTAAACCTGAACCTGCACCCCTTTCCCTCTCTCCATCACCTGCTCCCACACACAGAGACACACAGACACACACACAGAGACACACAGACACACACACACATACACACAGAGACACACAGACACACACACACAGACACACACAGACACACAGACACACACAGACACAGACACACAGACACACAGAGAGACACACATAGACACACACACAGGCACACAAACACAGAGACATACACAGAGAGACATACACACACACACACACACACACACACACACACACACACACACACACACACCACCTCAGCAACTTTCTATGTGCCTGGATAGTGGGAGTAAAGTGATCAGTCACCAGTGTATGGCCCAGGCTTTGTCACTCTGTTCTACTAGTAAAAGCTAATACGTACTCTGTGACTGGTATTGCTGTTCTTGGCCCAGGCTTCCTCTCCCCAGGGCTCTTCTGGACCCTGTAGCCCTGCCCCTGTGGCCCCGCCCCTGTGGCCCCGCCCCTGTAGCCCTGGCCCTGCCCCTGTAGCCCCGCCCCTGTAGCCCTGCTGCTAAACATCTGGGCCAAAAGCAGATCCTCCGCCTTGGATGGCTTGGACGGCAGCTGTGCCAGTGAGGTCCAGTCAGAACAGCACCTGCTTCACACAGTTTGCACAGAGTAGGCTTTCACAGGCCTGCAAAGACGGCTCAGCTATTAAGAGTACTGGCTGCTCTTTTAGAGGACCCAAGTTCAATTCCCAACACCCACAAGGCAGCTTACAACCATCTGTAACTCCAGTCCCAGAGATCTGGCACCTTCTTCTGGTCTCCTCAAACACCAGGCTCGCAAACCATGCTCACATAGACTTGTATAAAACACTCATACACAGAAACTAAAATAAAACTAAGTAATTAAAATAATAAACTAAACTAAAAGAACTAATTAATTAAAATAAATTAAAAACAGAGTAAGGTGTCATATGGGCAATGGGTTAGGTATCGAAGGGTCAGAGGACTGTCCAGCATCTGGACACTCCTGGCGCGGCTGGAGGCTTCACTTCTCCATCCACAGCAGCTGCTATAGGCTCCTATCATGAGGCTGCTACTGCAGCCCAGGTGTGGCGGTGGCCTTTGCTAACCCTGCCTAAGGCCCCTCCAAAGGCGGGAGCAACAGAGATGGATTTCCTCTGCTTTCAGCTGTCAGCGCCGCTCACAGGCTCTTACCAGGAACAGCTGGCAGAGGAGTCTGGGAAATGCAGGGCTCTGCATTGCTCCCAACTGGAGATCCCAAGGATTCGTAGAGCAGCGACAGTGACACTGGCGTGACCTCCCACAAAGCCTACCCAGTGCCCAGCACACGGGACCAGCTGTCTGGTTGAGGAGCCTCTGCGTCGGTCCCTAGGGCTGTGCCTGTCAGCTGGCCTCTGGCCGGCAGTGGAGTGTGTAAATGTGAAGAAATCAGAGCAAAGAGCGGAGTCAGAGTGACCCTCGCCTCGTGGCCCGCGGCTCATCGGTGCTTCGCACGCAGCAGGGCTTTTGACTTGCCACTCAAGAGGGTCCTCAGCCAGAAAAGCCACAGTGCTTCACTTCTGTTTCTTTAGCCGCCGCCATTCAGGACAGCTTCCTTACATTTTTCAATTTTGACTCGACCTACATTTCCTAGGAGACATGGCAGAACAGTTGACTCCGGCGTTACACAAAACAGGAAATTGCATTTCACGGGGTTTTATTATCGCGGGTTCCCGTTTGCTCTCAGCGTGTCTGTCTAAGTCAAATGCTTGCCTTTGAACAAGCCGCAAATTTAGCAGTGATTCAGAGATATGCACCAACAGCCTGCTACGGGCCTGACCCAGAATAAAGAACAGAAGAAGAAGAAGAAGGAGAAGAAAAAGAAAGAAAAGAGAAAACCTGCCACAGTCTTTATTCTTAAGTACCTTGCAGTTTTGTCAAGGAGCACGGCCCATGTATGAGCGACCCCTGAACACGTAAGGTAAAGCCCCCTCTGCAGTGTGGCTGTCGGTGGCACAGCCCTAAGAAGTCGTTTCAGCAAGGCCATGCCGTATTTAAGGAAGGCTTTGTATTTGGAGGGCGAAAGGATGGAGAAAGGGAGGAAGGGAGGGAGGGTGGGAGGGAAGGAGAGAGGGAGAGAGGGAGGGGGAGGGGGAGGGAGGGAGGGAGGGAGGGAGGAAGGGAAAGAGGGACAGAGAGAGGGAGAGGGAGAGGGAGGGAGGGAGGGAAGAGGTAGCACAATTAGAGGAAAGGTGAGAAGTGAGCAGGTGTGGGGCCAGCTAGAGGGCTCAGCGTGCAAGGGGGCTTGCCCTATAAGCCTAGTGAGCTGAGTTTGATCCTCGAAATCTGTGTAAAGGAGGAAGAAGTGAATAGACAGCACAAAATCATCCTCTTAGGCTGGGTTCAGTCCCTAGCACCCTCATCAGGCAGCTTGCCTCTTCTGTAACCCCATTTCCAGGCACGCAAACACATTCTTGCAGCCTCTGAGGGCACCAGCAGGTACATGGTACACACACAGGCACACATACATACACATAAAATGAAATTGAAAAAAAAAATAAGCCTGAAAACACAGACTCACACCCAGATGTTCTGGCTTGTCACTCGACTCTCTTGCCGGTAAGCCATTGCTATGAATTAACTGAGAGATAACTCAGTGTGGCCAGAGAGAGGCGAAGACAGACAGTCAGCAAAGATGATAGACAGATAGACAGACAGACAGATAGGTAGGTGGATAGAGTCCACTTCCTCTTGGAGATGCAGACAAAAACTGTACTGCTAGAGTGTATTCACACTTGGGATGCCTACATATCTGGCACATTCATTTAAGTGGAAAAAATTCATTATTTTTTATTAAGACAGTTGCACAGATGGAGCCAAAAGGTGTCATATACGGCAGAAGTCTCAGGAAAATAGTTATGAAACAAAGAGCAATTACTTTTTATTTTGAGGCAGAGTCTTATTATGTAGCACTGGCTGACTTGGAACCCATCAGGTAGCCCAGGCTGGCTTTGAATCAGAGATCTGCCTGCTTTTGTCTCCTGAATGGTGGGGTTAAAGGCATTCAACATCACATCTGGGAAAAAAAAAAGGACAACTTTTACATGTCAGAGATCTGTTCGAGTACCCGAGATGTGGCTCCCTTGAGCCAATGCTCTGTGCAGGGCCTCTCCGGAGTACCTGGCCACAGTAAGCAGTGATGATAAACATTTATTGTTTAATGCATTAACTTTAGCATGATGCATTATCTGACAATAGAGGAAATAACATGGTTATATAACTACTAGAAACAAAGAAGGAGAAAATCTTTATACTGTACAAAGGAAAACACAAATACAGCAAAACTGACTCAGCAAGACAAATTTCTTTTTGCAAAGAGGACAGGCTAGAACCCTAACCAGGCTAGCAAACATACTTGCCTGACATGGCTTCAGCTTTTAGTCCCTGCTGCAGATAGTGACTGACTCACCCTGTTGGTGGAACTCAGCTTCACAAGATGCTCTTAGAAGAAAAACCTTGTAAGGAAACGCCCTGCATCCTCCCCTCAAAAAAGGATAGAGGTGTACAGTATAGAGCTGGGGCCAATGCATTGGATTATTGAGTCCCGCTGTGACACAAGAACACCCCCCCCAAAAAGGGGGGACTGGAGAGATGGCTGAGCAGTTAAGAACACTGGCTGTTCTTGTAGAGGACCAAGGTTCAATTTTCAGTACCCAAATGGGGTTCACAAGCATCTATAATGCAGTTCCAAGGGATGTGACGCCCCCCTCCAGCCTCCTTGGACACTGAACGCACATGGTGCACAGATTTACATGCAGGAAAACCACCATGCACATACATAAAAATAAATAAAATTTACAAAGTAAAAATAATAACTTCTCTCACAATTAACACCACTTGCTGTAAATATTGTCAACTGAGAAATATCATATATTCCTTTCACATGCAGATATTTTATGTTAAAATAACAACAAACCAGGTATTAGGCTTGAAAGCAAGTAACCTCAGGTAAGGTGAATCCTTTCCCTGAACACCTTGTAGATAGCTCCAATAAACCTGTTACTTTGTTGACAGTAAAGATACCCCCCACCTTCCTGCATCCCTGTGAGGAGGATAGTTAGTTTAAAGGACATTTGCAACATAGATTTTCAGCACTGGGGTGGGGTATGTGTGCGTGTCTGTTCTTGGGGATATGTGCATGTGCATCTTTCTGGGCCCTGCTCTTAAACTTCATGCTTAAATCCTTTATTTAAATATTTTATTAATTGACTTAATTAGGGTTTCTATTGCTGTGATAAAACTCTATAACCAAAAGCAGCTCGGGGAGGAAAAGGTTCTAGCTTGCAATTCTCAGGTCACCTCTATTTCTTAGGAAAGTCAGAGTAGAGACAGGACCTGAGGCAGAGGCTACGAAAGACTGCTTCTGTCTGAGGCAGAGGCCATGAAAGACTGTTTCTATCTGAGGCAGAGGCCACGAAAGACTGTTTCTATCTGAGGCAGAGGCCACGAAAGACTGTTTCTATCTGAGGCAGAGGCCACAAAAGACTGTTTCTATCTGAGGCAGAGGCCACGAAAGACCGTTTCTGTCTGGTTTCCTCTCCATGGCTTGCTCAGCTTTCTTTCTTATACCAACCGTTATGCCCTCAGCCCAGGGAAGTACCATCCACAGTCACGCCAATCACCAGCCAGGGGCCCAAGCCACACTTGGGGTGTATGCATTTAATTCTAGCATTTGGGAGGCAGAGGCAGGAGGATCTCTGTAAGTTTGAGACCAGCCTAGTATACAAAGCAGTTTCAGGCCAGTCAGGACTATAGTCAATCAATCAACCAATCAATAATCAATCCATAGGTGTGCCCACAGGCCAATCATACGGAGGGTTTTTCTCAGTTGAGATTCCCTCTTCTAAGATGACTTATGTCAAGTACACACACACATACACACACACACACACACACACACACACACACACACACACACACACACACTGGTTTGTTAGTGGTTGGGAGAATGGAGGAATTGGCCACCTATCAGTGACACACACAGTGGGGAAGAGAATCCTAGGGGCACACAGTACAGTGCTGAGCACCTCCTCAACATGGACAATCGAGTATTTCCAGGCATTGCTACAGTGACAGAATGGCAATTGGATTTGTGGAGTAGTGACCCAATTCAGTCATTCAGAGAGTTAAAAATCACATACACAAAAAATTGTCACAACATTGGCAAAAATAGACAGCAACATGAGAAATGAGTACGATGGTGAGAAAAGGGACAAACTCTAAAACTGCAGCACCCCAGTGGGTCCAGGCCACCCTAAGACTGCAGCACCCCAGTGGGTCCAGGCCACCCTAAGACTGCAGCACCCCAGTGGGTCCAGGCTACCTTAATCTTATAGATGGAAATGGAGTTGTAAACAGATTGACGCTTTTGTTGTCGCTGAAGCTGAGGCCTGTCAGCTCCCTTACCCAGTGGCCCAAGGGTTAAATAGTGCATAATGTTACGGTGGGCACTAACTTGGTCCAAGGAAAGCTGCCCCTGGTTGTCATTAGTATGTCTGGATGTTCCACAAACATCATGCGGCTTTGAGTACTTGTTTTTAAGAAAGTCATATCTGGGAGAAGGGGTCTGGAGGGCTGGCTCAGCAGTTAAGAGCACTGGCTGCTCTTCAGGAGGTCCTGGGTTCAATTCCCAGCACCCACATCGCACCTCACTGCTGTCTGTACCTCCTGTTCCAGAGGATCTAACAGAAGGCATGCAGGGAAAACACCAATGCATATAAATAAAAAAAATCATTTAAAAAGCTTTTTAAAAAATAAAGCAAGTCATATCTATCGCTGATGCTTTGAGGAAGGGTCTTATCCCAGGCTGGCCTCCAACTCATTGTATACCTGAAGATGACCTTAAATTCCTTGGCCTCTATCTCCCAAATGTAATAGTGTGTCTTGATTTAAAAAATTATTGCAGATCTGGAAACTTCGCTCAGTTTCAAGACCATTTGCCTGGCATGCATAAAGCCCTGGGTTCAATCCCCAACAACTCATATAAAGTCAGCATGGTGGAGCACATCTGTAACTCCGAAGTTAAGGGCAAGCCCAAATGTGGTGGTGAACACCTTTAATCCTAGCACCCAGGAAGCAGAGGCAGGCAGATTTTTGTGAGTTCAAGGCCAGCCTGATCTACAGATCGAGTTCCAGGACAGCCAAGGCTACACAGAGAAACTCTGTCTCAAAAACAAAAAGTGGGGGGGGGGGGGTGGAGAAAAAAAAAAGAAGAAGAGGTTAAGGACAGGAAGAGGAGAACATATGCGTGGGAAGGCAGCAGGAACAGCAGGTGCTGTCTCAAGAGAAAAACAAGACTTGGGGTTTTTTTTGTTTTTTTGTTTTTTATGATTCCATCTGCTTATAGGGTGCACTGTGAGGTTAGGATAAAGGGACACAATATGGAAAGGTTAAATTATGCTAACAAGCATTCCCACCGCTGAGAATACCACTGCTTGAGGTGATAACACTTAAAATCCACTCTCAACAGTTTTCCATTATACAATATGCTATTAGAATCTACAGTTACCACTCTACACAATCTCTTAAAAAATATATGTACTTCACAGAAATACTCTTTGTAAATAAAGCTTTTGATGATTAGAAATATCAAAACATTAAGTACATAATGATTACGTGGGTTTCTTTTGTATCTCACTTCCATTAGCAGTTGCATCGTGACTATTCCCAGAGCATCAGGTGAATGGCTCACTGCATCTTTTCCAGGGTCCTGTCACTCCCCAGCCTTCAGCACTAAGCTTGGTACCCAGCAGGACCTGATAAATACGAGTTGACTGAATTAATTAGTAAGCCCTATCACAGCTCAATGTATCTTGTCTGGTGGCACACTGAGATTGATTCTGGCTTTGTCACGATTACAGATAATGCCGCGGTAAATGTTCTTTGATGAATCTCCTTATTGTTGTATTACGATGAACTCCTTGAGGTAGAACCACAAGACCAAAGGCTTTTTAGATATACATCATCAAATCGTCCCTCAGAAAAAGACGGTTCCATCCCCCAATCTCCTTGCTAGCATTTCCTTCCATTCCTAGCTTTCACTCCTTCGTTTCCTTGAAAACAAACAAAAAACTGATAAAGACATTTTCCCTTTCGGACTGAAGCTAATACTGACAAGATATTTTAGAAGAGCGCTGTGCAGTTTGACTGAACAGAAGCAATGTTTGAGTGTTCTGTTTCTGTGTTGTATTAAAGTGTACTCACCAGTCATTTATCTAGAGGGGAAAGGTTGCTGAAGCCACTGTTAAGCCTCTTGTGTTTCTTGGGCATGCTCTGCTTTCCAAGTTTAGTAAGGGGAAGCAAATATTTGTCTTCTGTTTTTACTTGAGAGAGAGTGAGCCGAGAGTGGCGGTCACATATCCATTGTGGGACGAAGGGAGTGGAGAGCCGGCTGGTAAGGATGGAGACTGCAGCCTGAGCGTCTGGAGCAGCAGGCTAAATGCTCAACAGCAGCTCAGGACCCAGAAGTGTAGTGTTAAAGTCGGGGAACGGGAAACTTACTAAAATGAAGCGACACTTGGGAGGTGGAGGCAGGAGGGTCAGGAGTTCAGTCATCTTCTGGCTACTAAAAAGGTTATGGGCGGGGTGGGGGTGGGTGGGGCGTGGGGCTGGAGAGTTGGCTCAGTGCTTACGATCACTCTCAAAGTGGACCAGGATTCAGTTCCCATCACCCACTCTGCGATCCTCTTTAGTTCCCAACACCCACATGATGGTTCACAGTCGGCATCCTCTTCTGACCTCCATGGGTACCAGGCACGCATGTGGTACACGTACACGCATGCAGGCAAAGCACTCACAAATATAAGATGAAAATAAAGTAGAGGCTAGCCTGGAATACATCAGACCCCGTAAATAAATAAATAAATAAATAAATAAACAAATAAGTGATACCCACAGAAAACCTCGGAACACTTCCTAAACGGGAAGGAAAGTTGTGCCAGGACATAAAATGTAAGACAAAGGGGCATAAGTGATGGCTCAGTCAGTAAAGTGGCCTGGCCTCCACGCCAGCGTGAGGATCTGAACTCAGATTTCCGCACACAAGCTGTCAGGCTCTGGAAAGGCTGAGACAAGAGGACTCTTGGGGGCCTGCTGGCCAGCCAGGCAATCAGCAAGCTGCAGATTCAGTGAGCAATGCACGGTCTCAAAACATAAGGTAGAGAGGGTAATCAAAGAAGACAGCTGACAGAAGCGCACATGCCTGCATGTGTGCACAAGAGCGGTGAGGTGATCGTCCAATGATGCACATAAGGTGTCACACACTGAGCCATGCAAGTGACCTGAGTCCATAAAAAGACAAAGGAGGGAAGAGTGGGGAAGACAGGAAGGGAGGAGTGTAAGGGAGTAAACGGAGGGAAGGACAGGGGTAGAAAGAGAGGAGAGAAGGAGAGAAGGAGAGAGGGACATGGGCGGGCTGTGGCACCCTGGACTCCAATTCTGAAAGACTGGATGGTGTCCAGGCCTGTCACACAATGACCACAGGTGTCAACACCCGTGTGGCGTTTCTCCTGTAAACTCTGACACATACAGCCCGTGGAAAGCTCTGCTTTGCAAAACAGGCTTTAGGTATGAGACATTTCATATAGACTGCTATAATACGACGAGCAGATGCAAACCATTTATAAAATTTACAAACAGCAAAGTCCTAAAGTAAGGACCTCCCCAGGACGGCCGGCTCGTCTTTGGCAGAATGCCTGCTTGAAGTTTCCTGGTATGGTCTCTTCTTCTTTGGAGCCTCGCTGCCTCTGCTAGATAGAAATTGTTTTAATAGACCCCAACTCAGCAACTCATTGTGCATTTTAGCAGGTCTCAGCCTTCCTAATGCTACCACCCTTTAATACAGTTGCTCATGTTGTGGTGACCCCCAACCATCAAATTATTTCTGTTGCTACTTCATAAATGTAATCTTGCAAGTCTGAGTCCCAGGGTCTGGTTTTCTGATGGTTGTGGCTTTGTTCCTGGGTGCCTTCCTGTGTCCACCATGGGGCTGGGGTGGGGGCTGCATGATTTAGATGTGTGAATATGTGTTAAGTCCCAGGGCCGTGATTAAAAACATGGGGGGCTGTAGAGATGGCTCAGTGGCTAAGAGCACTGTCTGCTCTTCCAAAGGACCCGTGTCCAATTTCCAGCACCCACGTGGTGGCTCACAACTGTCTGTATTTTCAGTTCCAGGGATTCTGACACCTTCATACCAATGCACACTGAATATAATTAAATAAAGTATTTTTTAAAAACCTGGTGGAGGTTAAAACCAAGCTAACGAGATGGCTCAGTGGTTTAGAGCACCGGCTTCTCTACTGAAGAACTGGGGTCCAGTTTCCAGCGTCCAAGCTGGGCGGCTCTCAAGCACCTGTAACTCCAGCTCTGGAAGGTCTAATGCCCTCTTCTGGCCTCTGTGGCCCTCCCCACACACCACACTTAAAAAAACTTAAAAACAAACAAACAAACAAACAGCCCATGTCCATTAGGAGGTGTCTACAATGCAAAGAGTGACCTTTTTTTTTTAAACGTAACAAGTCTTTTGCCTTGAACTCCCCCCAAACACCTGTTTATTTATTTAGCCGTGTACTTGTGATTTACAGATGCAGCTGAGTTAGTAAAACATGTGGCTCACCTGCACTGAGCCCTGGGGTTCATTTCCAGCACCTCTTAAAAACCAGGCCTGGTGGTGCATGTTTATAATCGCAGGACTCATGAAGAGTAGGCAGGAGAATCAGAACTTCAGGGGCATGCTTGGTATTGTGCTGAGTGTGAGGCCTGCTTGGGCTAGGTGAGACCCTGTCGAGAGAGGGGACAGGAGGGAGGGAGGGAGGGAGGGAAGGAAGGAAGGCGAGGAGAGAAATATGAAGTGCTTTCCATGTCTTTGGCACAGTGATAGATATTAGAAATACATCTTATTAAATGACTTGGCAGTGTTTGGTAGGAGGCCCTTAATATTAAGGACTTTTAACTAAAACACCTGTCTATGGAGCCAAAGAGATGGCTGTCTGTCTATTATTTATGTCTGCCTATCACCTATCTATTTGCTTTATGACCAGGACACCCAAGTAGTCATTCATCATCGCACATCGTGTCACTTTGTCCCATCAGAGCTTGGCTTCTTCTTGCTCCAAGGTCCCCCTGTCCCGTTTCCGTACCTTATCTCTGCTCTGTCCTTAACTCTTCTGGATGAACACATCCTCTCATGCTTTACTATTGGAGCGTCCTGGTGTTGTTGTTGTTGTTGTCCTAGTGGTTGTATTTAGTCTTACTATGCTTCTCTGGAATCTGAGAGCAACAACAACAACAACAACAACAACATTACAGGCATCTGCTTCCTCTTCATCCTTCGTCTACAGCCTCTTCACAATTTGGACTTCATCATCCTGTCTTAAGAGAATCCAAAGTCTCAATCCTCCAGGTGTCTCTATTATTTCCTGCTGTTTGTGGAGAGCGCAGCAGTGTGTGGGTGTATGCACACACACTTTTGTCACTCTCAACTTTTCTTCTTCTTCTCCATACATTGTTTGTTATGTAGTCCACAGGCCAACTCTAGAAGAGCAATTACATAGGAAAATGGGGTAGACCAGGCTGAGACAAAGCAAGGCTGCTGTGACATCATCTGCAGGCAGCAATCTGCAGCGATGCCGGTGTTCCAGGGTCCCCTGAGGTCTAAGCCTCTCCTGGGGTCTACTTTGATCCCCCACTTTGTTGCTTTGCTCCTTCATGTCCTTCAGTCTCTGTTCACCCATTGCTCTTTCCCCTCCACTTCCTCAGTCACTTCCTGGGAGACCCTTGGCAGCCTCTGTTCCTACGCTCACCTTGGCTCTGTGTCTCTTTCCCGTGCGAGGCCCTTGGCAGCCTCTGTTCCCACGCCCACCTTGGCTCTGTGTCTCTTTCCCGTGCTTGGCTCTGCGCTATCACAGTGTATTATGTTGGTCCTGATGCAGCCACACTTCTCCAGGCTACAAAAAAGAGTGGCTGGAAGGGACCGTGGTGGAGTATAGAGCAGTCTTTTTTTTTTAATTTTTACATATACATTTATATTATTATGCATGTATACAATAAACTACCTGTAGTGAGAAGAACCATGAAACAAAGAGGAATTATATAAATGTTACAGTCATAGTGACTTGGCTATCTGTATTTGGCAGCCTTGAAGAAGCCTATCTTGCTGTGTCTAAAATTCTGAATGTAAATCAGTATCTATCATACCTCATTTCTATCAACTTAAAATATCTTTCTAGACCTAAAACACCTTAACCCCTAAACAACTAAGCTTAATTGTAAAACTAAACTATCTGCTTTTAAACCCCATCAGAGACTCGAGAAGGAATAAAATTAATCCCCTGAGTACACAGGAAGTGCAGGTTCTCATTTAGAGAGAAAACAAGGTCGGACTCAGAGCTGTCTCTCTTTTCCTTTTATCTTTCATTCTTAGGTTTGGAGATATTGGGGAATATAGAAATATATAAGGATGATAGGACAAAAAGTAGATTAGTGAATCTACTCCCCAACTTAGTGCCTTAACTGTTATTCACAAGATTATTTTTAATTCACTGGTATAGAATTTTGCATATAAATGCAAAATAGGTTTAATTTTTGATACATTGGTATAGAATCAAAATTTAAGATTATTCTTCACACACACACTATATATATGTATATGTATGTGTATATATATATATATACTCTAACATGAAGTATTGTACCCATACAACTCAATTATAACAAAAGGTTTCCTCCCAGTGCTTAGAGCAGTCCTTAAAGGGCATCTCACTCAGAACAGCAGGCAGCACACTGCTTGGCGCAGACCAGCCTCTGCCTCATGGTGAGCAGGTGCTCACGGGCTGAGCAGGCACGTTCTGACCAAACATGGAACTTGCTGTGTTGGCTTGAATGAAAGTGTTCCCCATGAGCTCATGCATTTGAACACTTGGTCTCACTGTTGGGGGAAGTTACGGAACTTTCCTGACAAGGAGGCAGATGACTGGAGAAAGTATGTCGCACATGCTGGGCGACAGGATGTGCTTTGAGAGTTTGTAGCCTCACCCCACCTCCAGCTTGCTCTTTCTGCTTTCCACACATGGTTGAAGGTACGGTCTCTCAGTTTCTTGTTCTGGCTGCCTGCTTCCATGTCATATCCACTATTATAGACACTTCCTTTAGAACCATAAGCCAAACAAACAAACAAACCCCCCCCCCCCAAAAAAAAACCCAAACTCTTTGCTAAGTTGCCTCTAGTAATAGCATTTTTATCATATTAAAACAAAAGCATGGGCTGGAGAGATGACTCAGTGGTTAAGAGCACATACTATTTTTCCTGAGGACCCGAGTTCGATTTCCAGTGCCGACATTAGGCAGCTTGTAACTGCTGCTTCTAACCCCAGCTCCAGGGGATTCTGCTGACAAAATAAGCCAATTCAAGTCAAATTAAAGTATATAAAGTCAGGTTTCCTGGGGGGAAGCTCACTGGTCCCAAAGGAACAGGGCCAGGGAAGCCATGCAAAGGCAGACAGAAAAAGGGGGGATACAGAGAGAGAGAAAGCAGGCTCATGCAGAGAGAAAGGAGAGAGGAAATGGGGGGGGGGGGAGAGGGAGAGGCTGGGAAGTTCAGGTAGGGACTGAGGGAAGCTAGTATACTTTGGTATGTTAAATCCGCACCTCAGCGGTTTGTCCAGGGTCTAAATTCCAACACTGACACCTCTGACCTCTCTGGGTACCTGCATTCATGTGCATACTCCACCCCAACAACAACAACAACAACAACAACAACAACAACAACAACAAAAAGTGCCCTTGCCTTCAGAGTACAGAAAAATGCAGACATATTCACAGGGTAATAGGCTATGCTTTGTAGTTTTACATTTTTTATTACATTTATTTATTGTGGGGAAAGAGGTGTGGAGGTCAGAGGACAGCTTTCAGGAGTTGATTTTCTCCTTACACCATGTGGGTCTCTGGGATGATGCGCTGGTCATCAGCCTTGCCCACGGGGCCATCCTTCCAGGTCATTCCCAGGATGCTTCAGGTGATACTTGAGACCTGCAGGGTTGTAAGGAGCCAGATCTTAGGTGACACTCAGTGGGTAGGGTGTGCCTCGGAACACTAGCTGTGGAGGTCTCTGTACCCTCATTACCTGGGTCTCCAGGAAGAGATGATGTAAACTTGGAACCCCCTAGAACAGGGATAGCCTGGGCACTGGGATGGGAAGAGAAGGGAGCCTTGGCTTAATGACAGATGCAAGTCTGACTGCCCAGCACTATGCCTGCCTCCTTCCCTCCCACCTCCAGGCCTCCCAGACCCTCTGTGCAGTCTGGAATGTTCATCTGCATGGAGACCTCACCCAGAGAAGATGGCTCCCATCTCCTTAGCATTCTCAAAAGGGAATAAGCATAATTAATTCCAGGTTGGGGGAGAAATGTTTTTATTTTCTTATAGATACAGGTTCCATTACACATCAGAACCTTACTATTTTGAAGCTTCATGATGATATTTTTTGGTCAGTTTGAGCACAGAAATTCCAGTTCAAAAAATTCTGACACCAAAGGCACATTTTCTTTTCAGAGAAATTCTGCAATCGAGGTTATTCCCTTCTCTCATGAGTGCTAGCTTCAGAACATCCTCTCTTCCAAGCCTCTGATGAATTGCGGAGTCATGAATATTCAGGCAGCATCAGCCAATGGGTGAAAACAGAGTGATGGTTAATACCCATGGCGGCTATGACAGGGTCTAGGGTTGTCACCTCGGAGACAAGTGTCCACACAGGCCTGAGGAGCATTATCCACCTTAGGCTAACTGAGGTGGGAAGACTCACCCTGAATGTGGACAGGCCCCTTTGTGAGGTCCTGGGATCCTGGACTGAACAGGACAAAGTGAGGTGAGCACCAGTGTTCCTTGCTGTCTGCTATGACCATGGATGCAGTGTGACCAGTTGCCTCAAGCTCCTGCTGCCCTGACTTCCCAGCGCAGAGGACTGAACCCTCAAACCGTGCGTCACAATAAACACCTTCCTCTTACTTTGCTTTTGTTAGGCTATTTTATCACAGCAATGGGAAAAGTAACTGACACAGCATCTGGCTAAAAAGCTCATGACAGAGGTCTGGGGTGAGGGGATGGCAGCGCACACCTTTAATCCCAGCACTTGGGAGGCAGAGGCAGGTTGATGTCTGAGTTTGAGGCCAGCCTCATTTTCATTGGGAGTTCCAGATCAACTAAGACTACATAATGAGACCCAGTCTTTAAAACATCAACAAATTTATGAGAATGTTGCAATGGAAAGCATCAGAGGATGCCTCCTGAGTGTACTGGGTTAACAGAGCCACTTTGAGCCAGGTGGTGGTGGTGCATGCCTTTAATTCCAGCACTAGAGAAGGAGAGGTGGGCAGATCTCTGTAAGTTTGAGGCTAGCCTGGTCTATAGAGCTAGTTCAAGGACAGCCAGGGCTTCTCTCTCTCTCTCTCTCTCTCTCTCTCTCTCTCTCTCTCTCTCTCTCTCTCTCTCTTCTGGAAAGGTTGTCACCCTGGTATTATATGCTCCTGATGTGACAGAGAGAAGAAGATCTTAAGTATCCTTGCCTCGAAGTGAATGAACTTCAAGTTTACACAGGAAGATGGAGAACCAAGCTAAATCATACCATAACCCAGCAGCCTAGGTCTAGGATACAGAACATCCACATGATAGTGAGAGGCTTCCTTTAGGTCAAAGTTGTACAAAAAGAAATGAAAATGGGCTGCCCTAGGTGGTTAGATAAAAAAAGACTTAAGAGACCGCCAACAGGGCAGGGAGTGTATGCAGCTCAGTCAGTGGAATATGTGCTTTGAAGCCTGGGCACCTGGTTTCATGTCCTGCAGCACATACGCCAGACACAGTGGTGCACGCCTGTAAACCCAGAACTTGGGAGATGGAGGTGGAAGACTCAGAAATTCAAGGTCATCCATAACTACATAGTGACTTTAAGTAAAGCCAGCCTGGGATACATGAGAGCCATCTAGAAGAAAGAAAGAAAGACAGGAAAGAAGAAAAGGAATTGCGGAAACATCTAATGTTTGACATTTAAAAAATAATTTAGGGGTGCTACAGCGTCACACATGAACAGAGTGAAAGTTACCCAACAAGGCAATTTACCTTTGCAAAGGGGTGGCAATGACCCAAACCCTTAGAGCAAGCGCTCTGTGGCAGCAGCTCCTTTTGTTTTTTCCCTAAAGTGGAGAGACATCCCAGGCTCGCACTCCAACTTGATTGGCTAATTCATACTTGGTGCAAGGAGGAAGGTGTGATACAGAGCCACGCCCCAGGAAGCATCAAGGGCTGGGGTAAACAGGCATGGATAGGGGGTTTCGTGAGGTAGGGGAGGCATATAGAATATCAGCCTTCAATGGCTACGCAGCTTTGAAAAAAACAAAAGACTTTCACAGGGGATACACAAGGAATATGTTTGGTGGTAGAGGGCGAAATGAGATTTAAAAAGGACACTCAGCCAGGTGTGGTGGTGTACACCTGCAATCTCAGCACTTGGGATAGTGAGGCAGGAGGATTGCAAATTTGAGGCTATCCTGATTTACCTTAATGAATTCTGAGTCAGCCTGAGCTACATAGGGAGACTTGTTTAAAAACACAAAAGAAAACAAAACAGAACAAAAATCGAGGTCATGAACAAATAATGAAAAAATAAAAGGTATGTGAGTTGAGTTGTGGTATTTTGAGATTGTTGAAGTTGGGTGATTGGGTTCATTTTTACAATTTTATGTTTTACAATTCTGTTTACTTTTGTTATACATTTCCAGAATTTCATAGCAGCATATTGAAAATAAAGTCTTCCCATAGAGAAATAGTAATAGAGAAAAAGTAATTATAATAGAAATAAGGGGATAGGAGACCTTAATTCTGTTCCTAGGAACCATGTGAGGCAGCTCCATCCCTTTATAACTTTAGCTTTAGTAGATCTGGCATCTGCAAGTAGAGAGGTCTCACCATTTGTGGAAAAAAGTGAACCATGTCTGTGTTTATATATGCACAGACTGTGCTCGAAGGGCACTCAAGAAGCTGGTTAAAAGAACAGCACTGTCTTGAACTAATTAATCACAGCACTCAGGAGGCAGAGTCAGGTAGATCTGGTCCACATAGCAAATTCCAGGACAGACAGAGCTACATAATAGAAAGACCTGAATCAGAAAGAAAGAAAGGAAGGAAGGAAGGAAGGAAGAAAATAGAAAGATAGAAAGAAAGAGAAGGGAGGGGAGAGAAAGGGAGGGAAAGGAAAGGAAAGGAAAGGAAAGGAAAGGAAAGGAAAGGAAAAGAAGCAGAGACAAGAAAATCTCTGTGAGTTTGAGGTCAGCCTGGTCTATACATCCAGGACAGCTAAGGCTACACAGAGAAACTCTTTGTCTTGGAAAAAAGAAAGAAAGGAAGGAAGGAAGGAAGGAAGGAAGGAAGGAAGGAAGGAAGGAAGAGAGGAAGAGTTCTAGAGAAAGGACCTAGCAGCTGGGGATACAGCAAACGTTCTTAGTATTTTGTTGCGTCTGAATTTGAGCTGACGGCCCCTCACACAGGCAAGCACTCTTCCACTGAGTAAATGTCTAGCCCTTAAGCACTTTTCCAGCAGGTGGGGGAATACAAAAGGAAAGACAATAGTTTTACAAAGTTACTCTCTTGTGAGTATGTTCATTTTATTTTATTTTATTATTATTATTTTTTTAAGCTTTCTGGTGTTTTTGTCATTTACCTGTGAGTTGCAAACAGTATTTGAGGGCCGTCTTCAGCTGAGTTATTTGTCAACATGACAGTACTGTGCGTGCTGCATCTTAGGGCATAAAGTGAAAGGGTCAGAGCTGGAGAATTGGCTCAGCACTTCCTGCTCCTGCAGAGGGCCACAGTGCCACATGGCAGCTCACACAAACCTGACACTACAGTTCCAGAGTATCTGATGCCCTCTTCCTGACTCTGCTAGCATTGCAATGTATGTGATGCATGCGTGCAGGCATGTGTGTGGTGCGTGTGCATGCGTGCAGGCATGTGTGTGGTGCGTGTGCATGTGTGCAGGCATGTGTGTGGTATGTGATGCATGCGTGCAGGCATGTGTGTGGTATGTGATGCATGCGTGCAGGCATGTGTGTGGTGTGTATAAAGTAAATAAGCTGATGAGCCAGGCATTCTTCAGTATCAAAGCAAGGTTTCGTGGAATCCACCAGCGTTTTACTTTTCATTTTAGGCATCAGAGCAATGGGCCTTGCTATGACTAGTTCCTTTTTTCTCCTTCTTTCAATTCTTTCTGAAATGTATCTGGCTGCAGGGCGTGGTGGTGCACACCTTTAATCTCAACACTTGGGAGGCAGAGGCTGGGGAACCTCCTGAGGTTGAGGCCAGCCTGGTCTACACAGAGAGCCTCTTTCTCAAAAACAGAATAAAGTTGAGAGCGGATGGATTCAAAATTCATGGAGAGGCCTGGAGTCTGGGGGAGCGGTGGAAAGTCAGGGGTAGGTCTGGGGAGACTGGAGTCTGGGGGAGCGGTGGAAAGTCAGGGGTAGGTCTGGGGAGAGTCAGGGAGGGATGTGGGGTAAATATGATCAAAGTGCATTGCATACAGGTTTGGAATTGCCAAGGAATTAATAAAATTATGTTTTAAAAAGAAGTGCATGCTCAAAATGAATAAGTAAATTACTAGAGTGGATCTGTCCTCTTATCCTCGGCTGTGCTTTTCAAGATTGTGCAGCAGGTCAACTTAACACACTTTGCAAAGGCAGTTGTGGATTCTGGCTGCTGTGTGAAACTCTGAGTTTGTGACAGCAAAGCCAGCAAGACCTAAAAGGTTTGAGAAAAGATGAAGAACCCGAAAGTCTCAGAAGCAATGGTGCTCTAGAAGGTGAGCCTGAGGGGGAGGACAAGCCCACTATAGCTGTGGCGGAGTCCAGGTGCTCCCAGTCAGGTCTGGCCCGAGTGGCGAGTGGTGGAAATCAGAACACCGGGCCCTCAGCTCGCCCTTTGTGCTCAGGGCTGGCCCTCTGAGAAAGAATGGTATCTCAGAACGTCCTAAGCCCCTGAAGCCTGCAACTTGGAGGGGAGGGGTGAGATGAAAGGAGACATTAAAGTCTACACAGCTGGTCTGGACCCCGGTGAGCTTCTCTAATCTCAGAAGGGAGCCTCAGCGCGCCAAGAAGAGGTTACTGCTTTTATTCTGGGAGGGAGCCTGTCTTGCTCATAATGGATGTAGCAAACTGACTTAAAGAAATAGGCAAACAGTAATGGTACTGGGGGTGTGTCTGAAACAGTCCGGAACTACTGGTTGTCACCCCAAAGTTGTACTAAAAGTACCTATGTGGTTTTTGCTTCTATTCCTTTACATTTTCCAGTTGGTGTCTTAATTTCTAAAGTGGGAAATAATTGATGACCTACATATAATCTAACCATCTTATTTTGTTTGCAACAAATCCATTCCATTAAAGGTGGACTTTGAAGGATATTTTCTACATACCAATACACTTTTTTTTAAAATTAAAGTTGATCTGATTCTAAACACTAGGCTTGGCTCACATTCACAGAACTCTTTCTGCCTTTGTCTTCTGATGCTGGGATTATAAAAATCACTTTTTTTTTTTAAGTCTGAACCACAATGTCTTTGTATTGTAGGATGTTTCAAGGAAACATGTTAATAACACTTGAGGGGGGGGTTAGTATGCTCCAGGTGTGGTGGTACATACCTTTAATCTCATCACTCCAGAGGCCATAAGATCTCTGTGAGTTCAAGATCAGACTGGTCTATATAGCCAATTCAAGGCTACTGGGCTTACATGGCTAGTTTGGGCCAGCAAGGGCTATGCAATGAGGCCTTGTCTTTAAAAATACCTACCAAACAACCAACAACCAACAGCCCAGGGAGCTGGGAAGACGGCTCTGTGGTTGAGGGTGTAAACGGCTCCTGCAGAGGAGCCAGGTGAGGCAGCTCCATCCCTCTATAACTTTAGCTCAGTAGATCAGGCAGCTGCAATCATTATATGCACAGGCCCACAGACCGACACACACAATTAAAAATAAAGCAAAATTTAAAATCCCAAGTGTCTAAAGACACACTAAGGTTACATACTTAACAATTGCTAATTCATCTACAACTTTCAGGAGTCAGTTCTTACCTCCCATCTTTTTGTTTTGTTTTGTTTTGTTTTGAGACAGGGTCTCTGTATGTAGCCCTGGCTGTCCTGGAGTTGCTTTGTAGACCAGATTAGCCTCAAACTCACAGAGATCTGCCTGCCCCTGCCTTCTGAGTGCTGGAGTCAAAGGCGTGAGCCTCCCGTCTCTGAGGCAGGCTTTGTCTTGTTTCTCCGCTGTGTACTCAAGGCTAGCTAGCCCAGAGATCTTCCGGGTGGGTCTCCTGTCTCCCATGTCTGCCTCCAATCTCACTACAGTCTTGCTAGAACTAAAAACAAGCAAGCAAACACCTCCGTAGCAAGCCTCAAGCTAACCAAGACTATAGAGTAAGTCAATAAAGAGCATGACCACTCCCAGGTTTGCTTGAGGAGAAAGGTTTTACTGTAGGTAGGAGGGAAAGCACAGCTAGAGGCATCTGAAAGTGTCCATATTGAACGCGCAACAGAGCGGACCAGGCCATGAGAGGAAAGAAAGACCGTGAGAGTGGGGTGGGGGTGGGACAAGCAGGCTGAGAGAGGAGCCATGGACCAAGGAGACAAGAAAGTGAGAGCCTGTGGGAATCAAGAGAGCCATATAGCTGAAAGAGCTTTATAGCAAAGAGGAGGTGAGGAAAGGGAGGCCCCGCCGAGTTTGGGGTGGGGGTGGGGGATTAGAAGTGCTGGGAGGAGACACAGGTACATGGTGAGACTGGTCCCTGCTTCTTTGAGACCTAACAAGTAGCATGGATTTCTAACCGCTGACCTATCTCCTTAGACCTCAGCCACTTTTTTTTTTTTTTTTTTTAAAGACAGGGGTTTTCTGTGTAACAGCCCTGGCTGTCCTAGACTAGCTTTGTAAACCAAGCTGGCCTCAAACTCCCGGCTCCATCACCTGCTATTTTAAAAAGAGTAAAGTTACTGGGTTTAGCCAGGACTACATGGTAAGTAAGACCCTGTCTTACAAACCAAGTAGTAGACACAGAGGCTCGCGTTATGGAACGAGAATTTATCAAGCACCTATTGTGCACTAAACTGCTTTCAGGCAAGGATGTAGCGCACCCCTTGGTCTCTGAGCTTGCCCTCACTGCTAGGGCAGGGCTCTGTGGAGATACTTTAGAGAAAGATGTATTAAATGACGGAAATATTAAAATCCAGGTCCGGGGAAAGACAAATCAAGCAGCTTTGAGATGCCAGATGGAGCCGGGCATGGTGGTGCACGCCTTTAATCCCAGCACTCGGGAGGCAGAGGCAAGTGGGTCTCTGTGAGTTCGAGGCCAGCCTGCTCTACAAAGTGAATCTAGGACACGCAGGGCTACACAGAGAAACCCGGTGTAAAAGGGGGAGCAGGGAGACGCTTAAAGTGGGTGATGGGAGACAGAAGTGGCTTTAGTTGTAACCAGTTTACCACCATTCTTTCTTCTTATAGAAACCTGGATTTTGGACTACACAACTATGGTTTTTATTTTCAGTAAACCAAGGGGTAATTTGGCAAGCCTCAATTTAGTGGGCTTCTTACCAGGCCATTACTGAAATCAAATATTTGCTTTTGAATGTCCTGTGAGGTGGCTTGCCACCTCTATTCCTCTAGCCTAGCCGATGTCAAATGAGATGTGGGAAACAGGAGTGTTTATCCATGCAGCTGGGAAAAATCTGTCCTGCAGCAGCTTTTAGGACTGCGTCAAGTGGCCTGGTAATTTGTTTTCTGATTGCAGGTTCTGATTTATAAAGTGTATTCTGACCAAGGGAGCACGATACAATGCTTTACTCTAAGACCTCGGCTCTCAACCTTCCTAGTGCTGGGGCCCTTTAATAAGAGTTCCTCACGTTGTGTTGACCTCGGACCATAACATTACTTTTGTTACTACTTTGTAAACAGATTTTTAAACCAGATTATTTGCTACTGTTACGAATCGTAAATATCGGTTCTCCGACAAGTAGGCTGAGGAACACTGCTCTAAGATTAAGCTGTGTTCAAGTTATGTCCAGGCTTATTCAAGGTCTCAAAGGACTCCTTGAAGATATTGGGTGTACAGGGAAGGCAATTTCAAGCTGACAAGACACTAATGGTGCTACAGCTGCATTTGAGGAACCGATGACATCTGCTATCTACTTCTTGGGAAGAGGGGTTCTATCCTGACCATTCTACTCTGGGCTGGGGGGAAAACCCCACTTAAGCCTTTTCCTATTAATTGTCAAAATTACAAATAAAAGTAGAACTAAGCAGAAAGAGGAAAAACCACCCATAATTTCACCAGCCACTGGAGCACAAGGATGAACACTTCGGTTAGTTTATTCAACCTGTCTTCTCTGCATTTCTCTATACGTCAAAAATTTAAAGAAGAGATTTTGTGATTTGTTCTCCTGCCCCCCTTTACGCGGTTACCTAACTTTCACACTGTATCCTGCCACCCCATCATTCCTCAGCTCCTGTACATGCGAAGGATGCATAACTGACTTTATTCCATGGCATGATAGTAGAAGACATGAATGAGTGGATGGATGGATGGATGGATGGATGGATGGATGGATGGATGGATGAAGCAAACCAACCAGCCGGGTGTGATGGCGCAGGTCTTTAGTCCCTGCAGAGGCAGGCGGATTATCTTGAGTTTGGGGCCAGCCTGGTCTATACAATATGACGCTGTCTAGGAAAAAAAAATCAGTGCAATAGGCACACCCCTTTTGCTATCCGCCTTCCTAGGAGTCACTTCCTTAATCCTAGTGACCTGAAATCCGTCCCGCCACCCGCGGGGCTGGATCCACACCTGGTAACCTCCAGGGTCCGGCCAGTGGTCCGGGGAGAGACGCCGGGAGGACTCAGAGGCCCCACGGCAGCATCAGACGCCCGGTCCCCATGCCGCCTCCTCCCTCACCAGAGCGGAGCCCAGCTTCTGGCGCAGCCGGGGGGTGTCACTTGCATCTCTCCCACCCCGGCCTCGCCACAGCTCCGCGCGCGCCCCCGTCCCGCGCCGGGGGTGAGGACACCTAGGAGCCGGGTGGCGAGCTCAGCCGCGCCGTCCCCCAGTGATGACGCGCTTCCTGCCCTCCCGGCGCTCGCGGGCCGTGCGCTCGCGCTCGCCCTCGGCTCCGGTTCCGCGCCCGGAGCCAGCGGCGGCGGCGGCGGCGGCGGCAGTGGCGGCGCAGCGGGAGCGGAGCGGGCTGCACTCCGGGGCTGGCGCTCCGCAATGAGACAGTAGCTGCATCCCCGCGGTAAGGCGCGGCGCGTGGCGCTGCCCTGCTCTCCAGCCTGCATGCTTGCTGCAGGGATTTTGAGTGCCTTTTCCCTCCCCTCTCCAGAAGGAATATGTGGGTGGTTTTCTTCTCGGGTTTGCATCTCGTAAGTGATGTCAATGTAGAAAAAACCTGTCAAGCGCCTAGATTTCATCTCCTAGTGGGGGCTTTTTTTTTCTTTTTGCAAGAAAAAGAAAAATAAATGGCAACGAATGCACCTGTCTGTTGCACATGTAGGTTTCGCCGCACATAACCCGGGTGCCGGGGTTTGCAAATAGTCTTCCAGCCTGAGCCGGAGAGCTAATCCTTAGCCTTAGGCAGCTGGTCCTCTCCTGGTCTCCCTCCTCGGGTTTCCGGTAACAGGGTCGGAAAAGCGGCCCGGTCTGCACCGACGGGCCCCCTGGACCCCGGCCGGGCCCCCGGCGCCAACAGAGTTGGCGGAGGGCAAAGCGGCTTCATTCCAGCACTGGCTGCCCCGACTTCCAGCGCCACTTTGCAAACAAGTCTCCCGCCCCAGCTCGCGGAGAAAGACACCCGGGGCTGCATCTCAGCGCCCGACTCCGAGACCTGCGGCTTGCACGACTCCCCCTTTCCCTGGCCGTCTCCAGACCAGTCAGCTGCTGGTCGCTGACCGCTCCGGGAAAAGCGCGGGGCGGAGAGCGAGGGCTGGGTTTGGACCCAGCGCCGCGGCCTCTAGTCTCTTTTCCTGACCCCAAGGAGCTGAGATTTCGCGCCGGCGGGGATCGGGAGGGACCTGGAGACAGGCAATTCGGGGCCCAAAGAACGACGTACGAGGGCGCCATATTTTCAGAGGGGTTTACAGAGGCTAAGGGGGCGCCCACTTTCTGGAGCCCCCGGGGGAGGCCGGAGCGGTTGTCGCTGGGAAAGTTTGCGCGCCCGGGCGAGCTAGGAGGCGGCTGTCCCCACAAGGGCGCGCAGACTGCAGCGCGTCGTCCAGGCCGGGTTTGGGTGGGAAGAGCGGAGCAGGGGACCGAAACACGCGACTCGCGGGTGTCACGGTGCAGGGGAGTCGTAGCGTTTGGGGGCGCGAGGCGCAGAGCACACGCCCCTCTTTTCCCCAGGCCTCTGCCGCCAGCGCTCCGCGGGAGCTGCGCGCACAGCCGCTCCCCGGCCCTGCGCACGTTGCAGAACGTTTCCATCAGTACCCCCTCCCCCCTCTCCAGCATCGGGGCTCGTGCGGTGCTCCACCTGGCGCGCAGCTCACTCTCGACTGGAGAGGAAGTGATTAGGTGCGTAGATGGGGCAAAGGCTTGTGTGGAACAGCCTAAAGCCTCCTGTCGGTTTCTGGCTTCTGGCTTCTGGAGGCGAGGAAGAGTAGCACCCCGCGGCTGCACGCTCGGCTCTCGCTGTGGCGCGAGCCGGTAGAGGAAAGGGGGGCGTTTCCCGAAGTCCGGGCTTCAGGTGACACGTGGGAAAACTTGTCTTGCTGCTGGCTATAGGGCAGAGATGGAGGGAAGGGAGGTCGGCTTAAGGAAAGCTAAGTTTGGGTTATTACCAGAGAACGGGAGAGGAGTGAGCTGAAGTGTTTGGTGTTGTAGGGGGGACACAAAGATAGAAGAGCAGGATGGTGTTCCGGGAGGAAGCGCACTCCTAAATACACATAACAGTTTTGATTCTCATAGCCCCCGGGCGAGGGAATTGCCACTCACTATTTTCTAGCTCCTGGATGTCGTGACATTTTAGAAGTGGGGGAATGAATCTTTACTTTTGTAAATAGATAGTGACCTCTGCTTTGTAGTGAAGGGGCAGGGCAGAGTGTGTTTGCTGACCCGTGATTGGCTGAGTGCAGGAATGTGTTAGCTTTTCTTCTTGATGTCTTAATCAAACAGTGTCACAGTAGAGAGGTCATTCAGCACTTGGGGTCTTCATCATTGGAAGAGATTTCGGGAAGGACCGTGTGTGTGTGTGTGTGTGTGTGTGTGTGTGTGTGTGTGTGTGTCTGGGGAGAGCAGAGACTTTTTATCAGGGAGATGTGCCCCCCCCAACATCAGTCACAATGAATTTCATTACGTGCCTCCAGTGTGAAAGTTACCCTTGCAATTCACAAGGCTGTGTCTTCTTTGGTCCTCTCCACGGGGATCTCTGCAGAAAGTGAGAAGGAAGGCTGGGTGTGACCACTGGTTTTGAGAAGCGGGTATATGTGTTTATGCAGGAGTGCCTTTTCTCCCTTTTATTTGAGCACTAGAAGAGTAGAAAAGTCTGAGTTAGCAGTTGTCCAAAACTAGAATAGCTAGTATTGGGGGAGAATTAGCTGCTCAAAGTCCCCCTTTAAATTACTCCAAGCCGGGCGTGGTGGCGCACGCCTTTAATCCCAGCACTCTTGGGAGGCCGAGGCAGGCCGATTGCTGTGAGTTCGAGGCCAGCCTGGTCTACAGAGTGAGTCCAGGACAGCCAAGGCTACATAGAGAGACCTTGTCTCAAAAAACCAAAAACCAAATAAATAAATAAATGAATAAAATAAAAAAATCCAGACATAGATTAGAGGCGGCACACTGGGTGCCATGAGTGGAGAGTTCTTGGCCACTGTCTGCCCTGTGCCTTTGTGCCACTTTTCAGTTATGTAGGAAACACTGAGGGGTTGTGAGGGTCTCAGTTTTCCTGGCTTTGTGTTTCAGGCTTTCTGTCTCCAAGAGAGAAGTTAAAAAAAAAAAATCCAAACTTGATCTTCATGCGATGCTCTTCAGTACAGGTATAGGCTATGTGTGTGTTTAAAATGTACCTTATTCAGGCTTGTTTGCCAGTATGGTTCCCTACAAGGCATTTTGAGTTTATTTATTTTTATGTGCCATGTGCCTGCCACCTGTGTGCAGAGGCCAGAAGAGTGGGTTGGATCTCTTGGGAACTCTACTTATAGGTGGTTGTCAACCACAAAGTGGGTGCTGGGAACCAAGCCCCAAATCCTCTGAAAAAGCAGGAAGTACCTCCCCTGAGGAGCCGTGTCTGTATATGCACTGCATGTTATTTTTGCATAGCTTTTAAATGTGATGCATTGAGAAGAGCTTTTTAAACATTACATTTGTTTGTTTATCTATTTATTTATAGTTTTCTGGGGGCGGGATGCCCCCACCCTATGTAGAGGTGAGAGGCGTCAGCTTTTACTTTCTGGCTCCCTGGGACTGAATTCAGACCATTTGGCTTTGTGGCAAGTGCCCTTTAGCAGCCAACTGTGCCATCTCGGCAGCCCCAGAGATGCTTCCTTTCTTTATTATATGCCCTCTGGTATTTAATTTCAACTGGAGTACCTTAATATTTATTTAATTTTGTATGCCTCTTTCACCAGATATTATTAACAGGCTTTGCCTGGTTCTTACAAGCGTAACTTCATAGCTTGATCAAAGTGCCTGATTTTTTTCCCCCTAGTAAGATTTTATAACTTCAAAAGGCTTAGAAAAGTGCCTTTGTGAGTTGGAGAGTTGCCTATCAGTTTACCAGGCTGTGTGACAGGTGGTTTGTGTGCATGTGCCATGCCTAGACTCTTAGTATGGTGTCTGGGACTTGTGATCTGTGACATTCTTGTTCCGAGACTTTTGAGTCAGAATATTTTCTTGGGGATTTTTGGGTGGTGTTTGACTTAACAGGAAGTACTAAAAACAGTTAAATCACTCAAAACAATTTTTATTAGGTACAAAAAATGTTTAAAGACAAGAAGAAAAAAAATATAACTAGGAGGCCAGCGTCCTAGAATTATAGTTTGACAAACCCAACTGGTGCCTTTTTAATTACAGTACTTACCTCATCCAGAACTTTGTAATCCTATTGCTTTTATATTTAATAACAAGGCCAGCTAAAACATAAGCCAAACACAACTATTACAAATAATGGGGATAAGTGGCGGGTTTAACCAGATGTTCTCCCTAAAGCTGACCTCTTCCAAACTCCCCTGCTGCTCCTTCTGCAGCAAGCAGGCAAGGAAGTCTCAGAGGGTAAAACTAAGGTGAAAAAGACTGGGAATCTTTGACGTAGTGGCCCTTGCCATTTGTATGACAGTGGACGGACAGGCTGAACACAAGCTTCCATGGTCCTCAGCACCGTTCTTCATGCGTTGCCCTGAGCCATGAATTAAGACCAGGCTCATTTGCAGCCCATTTCACAGTGGATTTTCAGTGTCGGTATTAGCCCCACATTTTTATTTTGCTCTTAACCAGCAATTCCATTTCTACCGACTGGCGCTGTTCTTAAAAGCCCAGAGCAACTCACAAGCATTTGTGTTTCCTTTTTACTCTTCTACCTTAGCCTTTGACAGTTTTCTGTCTCCCATTCATTTGTCCACCAAAAGCTCTTGGGGGGTTTATGTTGCTGCTCTGATAAGACAAACCTGCCCTCACCCCACACATCACATCCCTTGTGGGTAGTGAGCCTGTTTTGTGTTTATCTAGTTAGATAAGGTGGGAGGAGATAGTGTGATTAACCTGGTTTTGGGGGCACACACAGAACTATCAGCCCAGAGCACATGTGTGATTAACCTGGTTTTGGGGGCACACACAGAACTATCAGCCGAGAGCACATGTGTGATTAACCTGGTTTTGGGGGCACACACAGAACTATCAGCCCAGAGCACATGTGTGATTAACCTGGTTTTGGGGGCACACACAGAACTATCAGCCCAGAGCACATGTGTGGTTAACCTGGTTTTGGGGGCACACACAGAACTATCAGCCGAGAGCACATGTGTGATTAACCTGGTTTTGGGGGCACACACAGAACTATCAGCCCAGAGCACATGTGTGATTAACCTGGTTTTGGGGGCACACACAGAACTATCAGCCCAGAGCACATGTGTGGTTAACCTGGTTTTGGGGGCACACACAGAACTATCAGCCCAGAGCACATGTGTGGTTAACCTGGTTTTGGGGGCACACACAGAACTATCAGCCCAGAGCACATGTGTGGTTAACCTGGTTTTGGGGGCACACACAGAGCTATCAGCCCAGAGCACATGTGTGGTTAACCTGGTTTTGGGGGCACACACAGAACTATCAGCCCAGAGCACAAAGGGAGAGCAGGCAGTTTCCAGAAGAGGAGCCCGAGATGGGCTGGAGAGGCGGCTTAGAGGTTAAGAGCGCTAGCTGCTCTTGCCGGGGTTCTGTCCCCAGCACCTGTGTGGCAGCTCATACCTATCTGTAGCTCCATTTCCAGTGCATCTGATTCCTCCTTCTGCTGCAGGCTCCAGGCACACACACATAAACATGCTGGCAAGAAAGCAAAACAAAACAACCAAACAAAACACGTATGCTAAAAATATAAAGGAAAGCTCACCTTAAATTTTTTTCTTTCTTTGGGGTGGTGGGGGTGGGGGTTCCTTCTTGTCCTCATTCCTCTGTACCCAGTTCAGGTTCCTGAGCACCCCCAAACTCCTTGACTCTTTCCCCTTTATCTCTCACTGCTGAGCAGCCCACCCTTCCTGCCCTCTGCTTCGCTCTCACGGCTGTAGCCCCTGGCTGATGAGCCTGGGTGGAGAAGCCACTTGACCGTCTGCACTGCCATGCTCCTGACGCGCGACTGGGGATCCCAAGGGGGCTCTTGACATGGCCTTGCCTATTGAGCTTCTGGTCTGCCCTTGCGCTCAGCTGCTGACGCGGCTGGCTCCGCCAAGACTGAGCCCTGGTCTCATCACGGCCCTGTACAGACCGGGGAAGATCCCCTCATTGCCCCAGAGTCTCGCTTAGCACTTCTGCGGGTCTCTCTGTTCCCTTCCACACTGCCAGGGTCCCAGCTCCATGGATTGTCTGCCCCGGATATGCTCTGGCCTCTTCATTTGGGCAAATGGCATCCCTCGACCCTGTGTCCTCGCCCGCTCATCTCCCGTCTCTTTGTTCTCCCTTCTTAGCAAATACTTTTTTTTTTAAAGCAGTTTATTTTATTTTCGGTACATGTAGTGTTTTATGTACATGTGTGTCTGTGCCCTATTTGTGTGCCTTGTGCCTGAGGAAGCCAGGACAGGGTGTTGGGTTCCCTGGAGCTGGAGTTACTGGTGGTTGTAATCTACCATGTGGGTGCTGGAAACTCTGTAAGAGCAAAAAGTGCTTTAAAAGCATCTCTCCGGTCCTTAAGCAAAACATTTTTGTCATGTTATGACTCACTTCCCTGCCCCCCCACTCATTTATTTTTATTTTTGTAAACAGGGACTCACTATATATTTCTTGGTTTGTATTGGCTTACTGGCTATGTAAACCAGGCTGGCTTTGAACTTAGAGACTTGCCTACCGTTGTCTCCTAAGTTCCAGGGTTAAAGGCGTGCATCACCATGCCTGGCTTCCTCACTCAATTTTTTAAAAGATTTATTTATTTATTAAGTACACGGTGTTTTGCCTGCATTTACACCAGAATAGGGCACCAGATCTCATTATAGAGGGTTGTGAACCACCATGTGGTTGTTGGGAATTGAACTCAGGACCTCTGGAAGAGTAGCCAGTGCTCTTAACCACTGAACCATCTCTCCAGCCCACCCTCATTTTTTTCTCTCCCACTTTACTCTGCATTTTGCCCTACTCCTTTGGTCAAACATTTCTTTCGGGACTGGAGAGATAGCTCACTGGTTTTTGCCGAGGAAGCAGTTTGGTCCCCAGCACCTACAGTTTGCTACCCGTGACTCCAGTTTCGGTGCATCTGGTACCATCTTCTGGACCCTGTGGGCACCTGTACTCATGTGCACAAACCACAGACATATACACAAGCAAGAAAGAAACAAATCTTTAAAACAAAACAATCCAAAGAAACCTTTGTTGTTGTTGTTTTTGAGACAGGGTCTCTGTAGCCCTTGCTGTACTGGAGAATTTACAGGGCTGGCCTTGAACTCTGAGGTCTGGCTACCTCTGCCTCCCCAGTGCTGGGATTAGAGGTGTGCACTACCACACTGGACCCAAAGAAACATTTCTTAAGGTATCAGTTGCATCTGAGGACGGAGTCCGGGGGTACGCTTTCAGCATCTGCAGCCCCCCCTCCATAATTCAGTCAGCTGTTACCTCCTCGGTGGTACAGTCTCTTCGCCCCTGGCTCCTCTGACTCTAGCCTTCCTGTTTGATCTAATCTTTCTGGCTTCTGGAAGCAGGAAATGTGGCTTCATGAAACATTTCATATAGGAGTGTGCAGTGCTCCAGGTTCCTGAGAGGCGTCAGTGGTAACCGTTCCTCTGTCTCCGGCCTCTTGGATCCATGTCACTTTGACATTGCACGGTAGTACGCGTGGGATCTCATCCAGCTTGTGGCATATACGCTCCCAGGGAGTCGGAGATGGCCTAGTCTGCAAGGTACAAGCGTGGGGACCTGAGTTCCACCCCCACATCCCACTTCCATGTAAAGCTTGGTGTGGTACTTAGCATCCTAGGGAGGTGGAGACAGAAGGATCCCTGGGGCGCTCTGGCCAGCTGGCCTAGCCTACACCTAAATTTCCCAGCCTAGTGAGAGACCCTGTCCCAGCAAAGAATGTCTTGAGGCTGGAGAGGTGATTCAGTGGTTGAGAGTGCTTGGTGGCTCTTTCACAGTGCTGGAATATGGTTTTCCGGAACTGTATTCGGTGGCTCACAGCTGCCTGTAACTCCAGTGGCAGAGGGTCTAAGACCAGTCTGACCTTCAAAGAGACCCCCTCCCCCTCCACGGACACAGACACAGACACATAAACAAATAAATGCTAGATGTTAAAAAGGCTGGATGTGAGCCGGGCGTGGTGGCGCACGCCTTTAATCCCAGCACTCGGGAGGCAGAGGCAGGCGGATCGTTGTGAGTTCGAGGCCAGCCTGGTCTACAAAGTGAGTCCAGGACGGCCAAGGCTACACAGAGAAACCCTGTCTCGTAAAACCAAAAAAAAAAAAAAAAAAAAAAAAAAAAAGGCTGGATGTGGTGGGTCACACCTAAATCCCAGCACTGGTCAGGCAGAGGCAGGTAGATCTCTGGGAGTTTGAGGCCAGCCTTGTCTATATGTGGCGTTCCAGTGTCTATATGTGGCGTTCCAGGTTATCCAGAGTCACAAAGTGAAACACTGTCTTAAAAATAAACAAGTAAACAAAAATAACAAAACCTCCAAAACCAAAGAAGTAAAATAGTGGATGACTCCGGAGGAGTGATATCACCCCAGCTTGATCTCTGGCCTCCATACACACAGACACACACAAACACAGATAAACACACACACTCAGACATACCTACACACACTCAGATACACACACACACACACACACAGAGCTCCAAAATAGAGGCTGGCTTTGCCGCTGGGTCCCCCTACCCCGCCAATGTGTCTGTGACAGTGAATGCCTGTCATATAGCAAACACTTATTCCAATGATTCTAATGGGTGCTGGCCTCTTCCTGGTCCCAGAGCTGGCCCTAGATGAGGAGCAATACCGCCCTCAGATCTTGAACAGAATGCGGTAGTTTGATGTCTTGTGCTGGGCTTAGGTACTGAATGGTGAGCACTCTTGTTAAATACTTGTCGAGTGACAAGAAGCACCTGCCAAGGATGGCTAGGGGGAGACAAATGGCTGCCTCTCTCATTTTTATCTCTGAAGAGGGGCACTTAAGCGGTCTTCTTGGTAACTTCTGACACTTGGTTGAAGACGACAAATTGACTTGTCTGAAGTGTTTGTCATTGACCTTAGTGTCCTTGGGAGCCACTCATCCCCAGAGCCTGCTTGATCACTGGGAAGCTGGCTCCCTCCTCTCCTAAGCCTGGTTCCTGGGAGAGAGAATCCCTGTGGCTGGGTGGGGCAGCTTCTTGTGTCCTCCCACTGGTGCTTTCCTGGGGACCCAGGCTAAAGAATCTCAAGGCTTAGCATGCGATGAGCAAATCCTCCTCCTCCTGTTGGCCTTGCCTCAGGACTGCTTAGTCCATGAGTCCAAAGAGGCACCTGTGTCTCTTTCATATTTGATTGAAGCCATTTCCTAAATATGGCCTGAGGTCATCTGGTGGCAGGTCTTCTGAGGAGAACGTGGATTATTCCCAGGTTTGAGAGATTATTTGAAGACTACTTTAGGAGGCTTAATTTTCTCCTCAGGGAGCTTTCAACTGGCCTAGCACTTGTCATTCCAAGCCCTGCCCATGTGGCATTTAAGGGGCTAGCTCCCTGTAAGATGTCAGCCAAGGCAGCTGAGGTACAGCCTCAGAGCACGAGGGAACTGTATTTTTACTATCCCCTCCCAAAGAAAAGAGTCTAGGGTGACGTTCGTTTGCCAAAGTCCTTTTCTTGCAAGTATGAGGACCTGCGTTTGCTCCTCAGAACCAACTTTTAAAAAGCTAGGTCAGTGAGAGACCCTGTCTCAAAAAAGAAAATGATATTGATATCACATGTTTTTCATATACATGTGCACATACATGCTCATAAACATATACACATATGTGCGTGCGCATCCAGGAACACACACACACACACACACATACACACACACACACACACACACACACACACACACACTGATGAGTTGAGCTGGGACTTTCAGACCACTGCCGAGAGCTTTCTTCTTTTTCTTAGGATGAGCTGCTGGACCTTCTCCTAAGGCGTGCTCCTTTCTAAACCCTGCCTACCTCACTGGTGGCTTTGAGTGTCTGAGGGGAGGCTCCTAGGAGAGACTGCCAGGGAGGCGGGTGGAAGAGGAGGTCAGGCCAGCCATGGAACTGGACAGGTTTGCAGGGCACACTGGACAGACTTGGCTCCTCTGGAAGGCAGGACAGCCATCTCACTGGGCCCCAGTTCCTCGGCTCGTACTCAGTCGTCACTAAGACTCTGCAGCCTCTTACTTTAAATGCGTATTGAAAGAGCCTTTATTTTCTTTGGGGAAATGTAATTTTCTGGCCTTTTCCCCCAGTGTGTTTTGTCCTACTTAGGTGAGAGGGAAAGCTCAGTTCAGCGTTGAGAAAATCGCCTCCTTGATGACTAGGGCCCCTAAGTAAGTGTTGGAGATGGCGCAGATGGATTGAATGCTCCCCGGCAAGATGGCGGGGTCACCAGGTGCTGGCCCAGTGCCGCTAAGGGTGAGAATGGGAAAGGGCAGGGGGTGTGAACCGGCTGTGCAGAGCTGGCTTTGACAGTTTCAAAGGTCATTTCCTGCTCCTTGCGGGTGAGCTTGCCCTGTTGGCGCCTTCCTATCTTGTGACAGTTGCTACAGGTCACGATTGCGGCGGGTGCGTTCTTCCCTGCTGCCCATCCAGCCCTTGGACGCACCTTACAAAGGCTTTACCTGGAACTTTATGGTCAAACCTCATGAACGAACTAGAACAAGCCCCGGGGAGTCTGCAGAGCGTGGGGTGACCAAATGCCCCGAAAAGGATAGGAAAATGGCACTTTTCTTTTGTGTTACCCCTCACGGGTTGTGTTAGTTTGCCACGACTACCGTTGCAAGGCTCCGCCCACCGGACAGCTTAAACACCGGATGCGGACCTGCACGGAAGTTCAAGACCAAGGGCTGGTTCACTTTGAGGACCATGTAGAGGTTCTGTTGGGGCCTCTTCTGTGTCCGTGTCTTCACACCTTCATCCTTTCACCCTGTTGTCTGCTTCTGTCTCCAGATGTTTGTAGCACATCTATCGTAATGGATTAAGGGTCACCTAAATGATCATGTTTCCACTTGGTTATCTCTGTGGAAACCTTATTTCTAAATAAGGTCACCTTCTGAAGCGCAGTGGGATAGACATCGTTATAATCTTTTCTTTCTTTTAAGAGCAGAATATAGTTCAACCGGGCGGTGGTGGCGCATGCCTTTAATCCCAGCACTCGGGAGGCAGAGGCAAGTGGGTCGCTGTGAGTTCGAGGCCAGCCTGGTCTACAAAGCGAGTCCAGGATAGCCAAGGCTACATAGGGAAACCCTGTCTTGAAACCCCCTCCACCCCCCCGCAAAAAAAAGTAGACTATAGTTTAACCAATACATAGCACCTACAGACGATCAAACAGACTTCCGTTTTGAAGTCTCAATCTGCCATGGACTCTTGTTGGTAAGTTCCTTTTTGAGGCTAGAGAGCCCTCTGGTTCTTCCCTGTGGAATCTTGCACCTAAGGGTGCCATTGCCCTGCCCTATCTCTTCGCATCTTACTAAGACCTTGTGAGCTGGTTGTCATGACAACCGTGGAAGGCAGGTGTTCTCGTCAGACTTTAGGAAAAAGCAGAGGTACATACAGCCAGGTCCTTCTGCTGAGTGTTGCCAGAGGCGCACGCCTTTAATCCTAGCACTCAGGAGGCAGAGGCAGGTGGATCACTGTGAGTTCAAGGCCAGCCTGGTCTACGAAGTGAGTCCAGGACAGCCAAGGCTACACAGAGAAACCCTGCCTCGAAAAACAAAAAACAAAAAACAAACAACAACAACAACAACAAAAAGGAAAAAGCAGAGGTACGTACAGCCAGGTCCTTCTGAATGTTGCCAGAGTTGGACTCTAACTCGGGTCTTCTTTGTTTACTCGGTGACTCTTTTCCGGCTTCTGTGTCTCCATCCTTGATGTGAGTAATTGTCTCCTGGGAAACTCCCTGAAAATGCAGATTTGGGAGGCCTTTTTGGAGGGATACTTACTAACTAAACTGAGTTTTCAACCAAGGAATCTTTCATTGTTTCCCCTGGAGATTTTGATACACTCAGACAGGACCTAACACACCCTACCTTGAACATTGTTTCTCGGAGGGGAGAAAAGCTCCACCAAGTTGGAGTTTGACTCCCGTGCTCACCCCCACCCCCTTGTCTGGGAGGCCCCAGGAGGCATCAGACAGAGACTCTCAATGAAAAGAGAAAACTCTGTGTAGAACCTCAGCTGCTGCTGTTCCATCGTGAGACATAGTCTCATGTAGCTCAGACTGGACCGGAACTCCCTATGTAGCTGGGATGACCTTGAACTTCTGACCCTCCTGCCACCACTTTCCACAGGCTGGAATTAATTACTGGGGTGAGCCACTACAACTGGCTTGATGTGGTGCTGGAGTTGGAACCCGGCACGCCTGGCAGGTGCTCTACCAGCTCAGCTGGATCCCTGGCCCCTGCTCTGCTCTGCACACAGCTCCCTTGCTGGTATTCCACAGGCGGGGCCTTGGGCTGCTCAGGTTGTGCTAATGAGAGTTCTAGGTTCTGTAAGTGGAGACTAAGTCGTCTTTGAATTTTCCGTCTTGTGTAGTTACTCATTGCACTCCAGTGTGGAGATACATTGAGAGGGTTCAATCACAGATAAATGCTGTGTACCTTATTAAAGAAAAAAAATGCAGTTTTCAGAAAGATTGAATAATCTGCCTCTCTCCCTCCCCCCTCCCGTGTGTGTGTGTGTGTGTGTGTGTGTGTGTGTGTGTGTGTGTGTATGTAGGACCTGGGTTCAATTCCCAGCACCCACGTCAGGTGGCATACAACTGTTTCTAATTCCAGCTCCACGGAATGTATCATTCTCTTCTGGCCTCTGTGGGCATCTGCCCTCGGGTGCGCCCCTCCGTTCATCTATGTATATATGTTAAACCATGTATATAATCATATTAAAATTATTAATAAAGTATATTAAAGTAAATCATTCGAAGTTTTGTGATTCAGCGTCTTTACTGTGACGGAATATCCATGACTTAATGAAAATGTACCTCAGCCTGTGGGCACTGAAGAATCACCTGCAGAAAGACATTGAAATGTGCCCAGCTGGGCTCTTAAAATTTTCCCAGCAGCAGGGGTCAAGTTCTAAGCTTCTGGGACTATATGTAGAGCTGGCAACCCCCTCCTTGTAAATTATTGTCCTTGTGTGGTTCCCTGTCAGTGCTTACAGTACCAGTCTCCTTGAAGGATGGAAATGGTTTGCAGTTTTACTATTAGCTTAGAAGTTAGAAGTTAGAAGCCGTGTTCAGGACCCATGCCCAAGCTATTTCTCTCTCTCTCTCCTTTCTTCCTCTGAGACAGACTCTCATAAGTTTTTGGCTGGCTTGAAAATCACTGTGTACTAAGGATGATTTTGAACTTTTGTTTCTACCTTCTGAGTGCTGAGATTTCAGACATGAGCCACCACACCCAGTTTGTGTGTTGCTGGCTTAGAACCTAGGGCTCTATGCAAATTAGGCAAGCCCCCTACCGACAAAGTGTTGACCTGGGTCTTTCAGCATCTTGCGGGATTATGTCACTCCTAGATCCATCACCTCTTAGCGATGAGTGTGGCCCTGGCATAACCGACATTGGTATGACTTTGGAGCATGGGTAAGCACTGTGGCTACCCAGGCCTCAGAGTCTCACTTGGCAGTTTGTGTGAGGCCCGAGAAATTGTGCTTTTTGTTTGTTTTTGTTTTTCCAGACAGGGTTTCTCTGTGTAGCCCTGGCTGTCCTGGCCTCACTTTGTAGACCAGGCTGGCCTCCAACTCACAGCAATCCACCTGCCTCTACCACAGGTGTGGGAATTTGTACTTTTTGTCGTCAAGATCTTCTCAGGCCTTCTGAAGTTTGAGGGTCACAGAACTGGGGTTTAGGGATCACTTCTTTACTTCCCCCCCAGTTATAAACATTACCACCTATCTTAGTGATGTTTCTAACTGTTTTCTGGGATGCTGTTGTCTGATTTGAAGATGCTAGAGCATCATTCTTCAGTCATTGTAATGCATTTCTGAGTCTTCTTCGGATTATTACTCTCCTATTTTTTATAAGCTCCTGCAATTCATCTTAAAGTACGTCTTAAAAAGTTGTGCTCCTTGGCCAGGTAACAGACGCAGTGCATGAGCGATAGCAAAGATTTCTGGAGGTGACTTAGGGTTGCACAGGTGGTTACGGGTGGCCTGTTTTAGACAGATGTCTGCATCCTGAGCTCAGTGTGCATATTAAATCAAACAATTGCTAAGTGGATGGGAGGCCGGCCCTGTCTCCTTGGTGAAAGAGAGTCACTTGCGTTAACAGGGACACAAGATCTTGGTCATTTGATACTGGTACCTTGCAGATGTTGTGTGAGTTGATTTCCTGACCCGAGACAAGATTTTTTTTTTTTTTTTACTTCTGTGTTATTTCCTTTTGGCCAAATGGAGACTTTTGGCTTTAGATAAGGGAGCTGACAGTAATTTTGTGTTATTGGGCCCTGTATGCCACGTTATTTTATCCTTGTGAGCCTGGCTGTTAATGGCTGACTGTCTCTCCAGCCCCACTTTACTTCATGTAATGCATTATTGAAAAGTAGGAGCTAAACACTCAAAAAGCTCTAGTAGATTCTGAATGTGTTCGTCACAGTTGGTGGAATTGTGTTCCTGTGAAGAATGAATTTTACCATGTATAACTGCATTTCAGCAAGTCTTTTTTGGAAATGGTGGTGTTTTTTTTTTGTTGTTGTTATTGTTGCTTGTTTTTGTTTTTGTTTTTGGTGAGACAGGGTTTCTCTATGTAGCCACTGAACTTACTAACGCGCTATGTAACCCAGGCTGGCCTAGAAGCTGGAGATCGGCCTGCTTCTGCCTCCTGAGCACTGAGATTAAAGGCATGCACCTTTAATACACATGTGAACGAATCTCTGTGTGTACTGCGCACATGTGTGTGGGTACCCATAGAAGTCAGAGGCACAGGATCTCTCTGGAGTTGGAGTTCCAGGTGGTTGTTATCTACCTGATGTGTGTGCCGGAAACTGAACTCAGGTCCTTTGTGATAGCAGCATGTCTTGTTAAGCATCTCCCCAGCCCCATGTATCAGAACATCGTGATATATATATATATATATATATATATATATATATATATATATATATGCATCAAGGGTACTTGTCACTTTAACTGTACTCCTTGTAAATTATCAAAATCATGGCTGCATCTGTGAAGTACTGTCCTCCCAACCCTTCCTCTAGCATTTGTCTCACACTTGTCTGAAAATGGTGTTGCACATCTTTGCCTCACCTGTTCGGTCCAGGTGAGTTGTGAAACTGGCCAGGGACTACTGGGAGGTGCACTTGGCCTCTCATCCTTATACTTAATCCCTTTCTCCTTAGCCTCACATCTGGAGCATCATGGGAACTCTCAGAGGCCCAGGGAATGCACTAAGTTATCATGTTGATGAAGGCACCACAGTTCAGAGAGGCCAGGTGATTTTTCTGCATGCGGCTGAAGTAGCAAGGCTGAAGAAGTGTCCTTCAGGCCTGTGGCTCCTCCTAAGGTCTTTCTCCGGACATTCTTCAGCTCTTCTCTTGTAGGTTTCTATTCTTCTAAGTCTGGCGTCTCCAACCTGTATGGTTGTTATGGTTTTGGGTGAGAGTAAATAGAGGATTCCTGGCTTTGAAGTCACTCATGAACTTGGCAAAGCCCTTTCTGGGTACCTACTGAATGCCTGGGGGTGCAAACTGACGGAAAACAGACCTGAGTGCTGTCCTCCTGGGATTCTCTGTCTCTGTCTCTCTCTCTCTCTCCTTCTCTCTCTCTCTCTCTCCCTCCCTCCCTCTCACCCCCCCTTTTTTTGTGTAGCCTTGGCTATCCTAAAACTAGCTGGCCTCAAACTCACAGAGATCCACCTGCCTCTGCCTCCCTAATATTGAGATTAAAGGCCTACACCTCTGCTGCTACTGCTATGGCTGCCACCACCACCCAACCCTCCTGGTGGTGGTAAAATAGCCCAAAGAGGGATACATGTTGTAAAGGGGCAGCAGTATGAGAGCTTGTCACATAGTGGCCACCATTTGTACCGGGACTCTGGGCATGGCACCTGCTTGTTGTAAGCCTCTGTTATGTAGTTGGTGCGAGGAGGCAGTGGAAGCCACACTGTGCGTACTTCTGAGCATATGCTAATTAGTGTTGATCCTGTAGAGCAAGCACGTTAACGTATGGTTTTGTGCCCGAGCCAACCACAGGACAGGAGTTTGGTGTGTTTTTTTCTCCTCTGTTTTCCGCCATGTTAAGAACATCAAGGAGCTGTGGTGTTTGAGGGCTGTGCTGGGGGTGGTGTGGGTTGCTCATTGGTTGAGGAGGTTGTGGTTGGAGGTATAACAATGCTCCGTTACAGTCTCGCGTCATTTGATAATGTGTTACTGAACAGTCCTTCTCCGGGTCCTGATAAAGAATTATTTCTCAAGAGTGCCAGGAGTGGGCAACATGAGAATTTGTTCATTTTTTTTCTAAGATGATCTGTGGGGCCCCTAAGGTGAGAGGTATTAACTAGCGTTTAACTGAAAGGGGGCTGGAGTTGTAGCCCAGTTGCTAGTGTGCTTGCCCAGCATGCAAGCAGCTCTGGCTTGGAGCTCCAGCATCACATAGGCATGATGGCGCCTGCTTGTGGTTCCTGCACTCAGGCAATGGCGCCTGCTTGTGGTTCCCGGACTCAGGCGCTGGCGCCTGCTTGTGGTTCCCGGACTCAGGCGCTGGCGCCTGCTTGTGGTTCCTGCACTCAGGCAATGGCGCCTGCTTGTGGTTCCTGCACTCAGGCAATGGCGCCTGCTTGTGGTTCCCGGACTCAGGCGCTGGCGCCTGCTTGTGGTTCCTGTGCTCAGGCTGTGGCGCCTGCTTGTGGTTCCCGGACTCAGGCGCTGGCGCCTGCTTGTGGTTCCTGTACTCAGGCGCTGGCGCCTGCTTGTGGCTCCTTCACTCAGGTGATGGCGCCTGCTTGTGGTTCCTGTACGCAGGCGCTGGCGCTGGCGCTGGCTTGTGGTTCCTGTGCTCAGGCTGTGGCGCCTGCTTGTGGTTCCTGCACTCAGGTGATGGCGCCTGCTTGTGGTTCCTGTGCTCAGGTGATGGCGCCTGCTTGTGGTTCCTGTGCTCAGGCTGTGGCGCCTGCTTGTGGTTCCTGTGTTCAGGCTGTGGCGCCTGCTTGTGGTTCCTGAACTCAGGCGATGGTAGGCAGAAGGACTTCCAGGTCATTCCCAACTATACAGTCAGTTCGAGGCCAGCCTGGGATACAGGAAACCACCCAAGAAATAAAGGCATAACCCTCAGTTAACTGAAACGAACAATGGAAAGCAGGCTCTGGCCTCTCTAGTGAGGGACTTCTCAATACAGATAGGAAGGGACCAGCTGAAAGCGCTTAAACATGCCTGCTTATAAACTCACAGTGGTGCTGTTACATTCACCACTCTTCCTGGCTTGGCTTGGTGTACTTCCTGCTTATGCGATTCTTACTAGGGTTGGATTATGAGCCTCTGTCCGTTCTCATCAGGGTTGACCAGTGTTCTGGTCACATCAGCACCATTGAGGATCTCAGTGTTTAGGGCTCCACCCACATCTACAGATGCAGGACCCACCATGCAATCAGAAGCTGAGGTGAACCTTGTGGGTGCCATAGCATAGGGGAAGCTTGCCTGGAGGGCAGGGACGCCTGTCAGCATTTCATGCTAAGACACGGGGAAGGAGGTGATATGTGTGATGACCCCTTCTGAAGACCTGAAAGGGATGAGGGGCTGGGGTTTTAGACTCAGGTTTCTGTTCTGCTGACTGCTGACCCTGTGGTTACCGACAAGTTCCATCCTCTCCCCTCCCCTTCCCTATCCTCATCTCCATCCTCATTCTTCATCCCATCTTTATCCTCATCCTCATGCTCTCCCACCCCTCCATCTCCATCCCATCCTCTTCCCCTCCATCTCCATCTCCGTCCCCTCCATTTCCATCCCTGTCCCCTCCATCTCTATCCCTTCCCATCCCCGTCCCCTCCATCTCCATCTCCGTCCCCTCCATCTCCATCCCCGTCCCCTCCATCTCCATCTCCATCTCCATCTCTGTCCCCTCCATCTCCATCTCCATCTGCATCTCTGTCCCCTCCATCTCCATCTCCATCTCTGTCCCCTCCATCTCCATCTCCATCTCTGTCCCCTCCATCTCCATCTCCATCCCCGTCCCCTCCATCTCCATCTCCATCCCCGTCCCCTCCATCTCCATCTCCATCCCCGTCCCCTCCATCTCCATCTCCATCCCCGTCCCCTCCATCTCCATCTCCATCCCCGTCCCCTCCATCTCCATCTCCATCCCCGTCCCCTCCATCTCCATCCCCGTCCCCTCCATCTCCATCTCCATCCCCGTCCCCTCCATCTCCATCTCCATCCCCGTCCCCTCCATCTCCATCCCCGTCCCCTCCATCTCCATCCCCGTCCCCTCCATCTCCATCTCCATCCCCGTCCCCTCCATCTCCATCTCCATCCCCGTCCCCTCCATCTCCATCCCCGTCCCCTCCATCTCCATCCCCGTCCCCTCCATCTCCATCTCCATCCCCGTCCCCTCCATCTCCATCTCTGTCCCCTCCATCTCCATCTCCATCTCTGTCCCCTCCATCTCCATCTGCATCTCTGTCCCCTCCATCTCCATCTCCATCTCTGTCCCCTCCATCTCCATCTGCATCTCTGTCCCCTCCATCTCCATCTCCATCTCCGTCCCCTCCATCTCCATCTCCGTCCCCTCCATCTCCATCTCCATCTCTGTCCCCTCCATCTCCATCTGCATCTCTGTCCCCTCCATCTCCATCTCCATCCCCGTCCCCTCCATCTCCATCTCCATCCCCGTCCCCTCCATCTCCATCTCCGTCCCCTCCATCTCCATCTCTGTCCCCTCCATCTCCATCTGCATCTCTGTCCCCTCCATCTCCATCTGCATCTCTGTCCCCTCCATCTCCATCTCCATCTCTGTCCCCTCCATCTCCATCTGCATCTCTGTCCCCTCCATCTCCATCTCCATCTCCGTCCCCTCCATCTCCATCTCTGTCCCCTCCATCTCCATCTCCATCTCTGTCCCCTCCATCTCCATCCCCGTCCCCTCCATCTCCATCTCCATCCCCGTCCCCTCCATCTCCATCTCCATCCCCGTCCCCTCCATCTCTGTCCCCTCCATCTCCATCTCCATCTCTGTCCCCTCCATCTCCATCTCCATCTCCGTCCCCTCCATCTCCATCTCTGTCCCCTCCATCTCCATCTCCATCTCTGTCCCCTCCATCTCCATCTCCATCTCCGTCCCCTCCATCTCCATCTCTGTCCCCTCCATCTCCATCTCCATCTCCGTCCCCTCCATCTCCATCTCTCTCCCCTCCATCTCCATCTCCATCTCTGTCCCCTCCATCTCCATCTGCATCTCCGTCCCCTCCATCTCCATCTCCATCCCTTCCCATCCCCATTCTCATCTCCATCTGCATCTCATCTCCATCATCTCCATCTCTGCTTCATTGCTTTCCTGTTAGGGTTGTTCCTGGAAGAATGGTGGCTGGGAAGAGAGAGCCTTTGCATGCTTGGGCCATCCAGCTGTGCTGTCTTCTTTAGTATCCATTGGCTGCCCAGACACCTTCTTGCTGTCCCTGGGAGCATTAGATGTAATTTAAAAGTCAGCTAATGTGGGCTTCAGGAGATCCATGGGGGTTTGCATCTTATCAGTGATGGGCCCCTGAAAGCGTTGTTTTATTCCTACCCAAGGACAGGATTAGATGGAATGCCATTTTTCTAATGCTTCTCCAGACTTGAAATCTTTCTTCTCCAAGCACTGTGTCAGAGGAATTATCCTGGGAGACACTTGCCAAATGGCACCAAATAAGCATCCGAGCACTTTTCCGAAAAGACAATTAGAAGTGTATTGAGGAACCAGAGGCCTGCTGTGCGGGGCATTAGGAGGCCCTGCCAATCTGGGAAGCTCTCCTGGGGCAACTTTTCTCATCTCAGCCCAAGCTCTGAGAGGCTGAGCTAGGCAAGTGGAGAGACAGCCGGGCTCGGAAGTGGACAGGGAGGAAGAGAAACAGGAGCCTGAGTGCTGGAGAGAGACAAACCGTCCCCTGCCTCCTCAGGAGATTCAACGTCTTTGCAGATACAATCAAGTGGAAAAGGGAAGGCCCTTATAAATTCATCAACACTGAATCGTGTTACTAGTTAGTCCTGGCGTCCGAGCCTGGGATATGCATAGAAAACTGAGCCCTGGTGAGGTCGGGTTCTTCTCAGGGTCACATTTCAAGTTAGGGACCAGTCTGATCAGGATCCAGAGATGGTAATTAGTCCCGGGTGCAGCCCCTCTGCTCTTCCGCCTTCCGTCTGGGATGGAAGATGCTAAGAATGTAAAATTACAGTGATTGGATCCAGATGGACTGGCCTGACCCCTCCCCCCTTTAAAGCCAACACAGTGAAGTTTTTTTTTCTTTTTCTTTTTCTTTTTTCTTCTGTGAAATAGAATATTTTAATCTGATGATTTTATTTGCTAGCTCACCTTTCTGTACAGGGCTAAAGATCAAAGAAGGAAAAAAACAAAACGAAACCTCCAGCCAGTTAGTATCCCTATTGTTGGGGATGCTATAGTAGCCTGTGTTTTTCTTAGCTTTGGGTACCAACTAGAGTGACCTGGGCCTGCATGGGACAACGGAGACCTCTGCCCTGGAAGTGACAGGATGTTTGTTTTCAAAGTTGGGAAATGACTGATAGGCTATTTCCAAGGTTTACAGGTCAAGGTGGGCATTAGGTTTTAGAAAGCAGGAGCTGGGGCGGATGGCTCAGTGGGTAGAGTGCTCGACTGGTGTGGATCAAGGCCTGAGTGTGATCCCGAACAGGGTATGATGGTGCTGGTCTATAATGCTAGCCCTCGGAGGTGGATGCGGGGAGATCCGAGGTTGAAGGTCGTCCTTGGCTTCTTGTGGCTCAACAACAATGCCTGGGAACAGCTGAATCTGATAGTGGTTCTTTCAGCTTGAGTGTAGGGGATCTGAAGGCTCCCGTGTGGAAGTCTGGAGGATGCGACCATCTCTCTCTGTGACTGAATGTCAGCTTATGGATGCAGACAGTTTCACCACATAGTTTAGCAACAGGCTGTGCACTGAGAGGGTTAAAAATGCCTTCGTGTGTATGCTCTTTTTGGTTTCCTGCACGCTGTGGGAAGGAAGGCCTTCATTTTGTTGATGGTCCCCAAAGCATGCTGTTGAAAAGATTAGAGCGTTCAGTTCCAGTGGTCAAGGGAGACTGCCTCACGAGGCTGGGCTCTAGGTAGAGGCTTTGTAGGTAGAAGTTTTGTTGGTTGTGTCCACCAGACCATCGATTTCTTTTTTTCTTTTTTCTTAGTCACACGAAGCATTTGCAAAAATTTGTATCATTTGCTGAGAAATTAAATTGTCTTAGGTTAGTTGATCCTGTGTGTGTTTTGTAGCCTTGAAAGTTTAACTGATGGCAGATCCAAAATATTTGGATATGAATCAGTAACAACATGAGGCATGGTGGTGCACACCCGTAATCCCAGCACTTAGGAGGTGTAGAGGCAGGAGGACCAGGAGTTCAAGGCCAGCCTGGACTATTTGAGACTCTGCCTGGGGGGTGGGGTGGGGAAAATAATTGAAAAACACTGTCATCTGTTGTGGGTTCATTTCTCCTAAACCATTCAGTGTAACAACTGTTAACTATTTACATATACTTTACATTGTATGAAATATTAAGAAGTAATCTAGGATAGGATATGGAAGGATGAATATGGGGTCTCTGTAAACAATATGCCATATTATATAAGAGATTTGATCATCTGCAGGTATTTGTATCTGCTGATGCTTCTGGAACCAGCCCCCCACCCCTTCCCATGACCTCAGAGGATGAGTTTATAATGCGGGCAAGCAGGCCTTGGTTTTAGAGGGTTAAACTGATATGAAAACAGTGCAGACCTTTTGAGAAGGGAAGTGGTGTGCTTTGATTTCAGTGTTGGAGCATCAGTGTTTGGGGGTTAGGTGAGGTTGAGAACTTTTGCCTTGCCAATCAGTCCAGTAAGAAGCCAGAGTCTTGTTTAGTGGGTAGCTGAGGGATTCGGTTCAGTACATTCCTCCAAGGGATCCCAGGACCGGCAGACACAGTATCCCTTGGGAACTTACTGAAAGCACAGATTCTGCATCGGCAAGTGTGTCCCCACTGCATGGAACCCTTAACTAGGAGCAGTGTGAGGTGCGGGTGTGCCGGGCGCTTGGTGCACTGGAGAAGCCTGTCTGTCACAGGACTTGGCAGCAGAAGCTATATGGATGTGCATTCTGTTGGGGCGTTTCCCACAGCATTTCCTGTTGGGCTAACATCTTGCTCTGGTACCACTGCTGAGGATGGGGGTAAAGTTAGATTTCCATTAGTGCTCAGTAATAATTCACTACAACCCGAGGTCCGTGGCCAGGATGAACTGATAGCCCGGGTCCGTCAAGCTCTTCTCAGACTCGTCTCTGTCAGAAACAGACTTGGGCTGTGAGCTGAGGCGTTTGAGAGTGGTCTCTCTCAAGGATGCTTGTGACAGCCCTGTTCTGTTAGGAGCAGAAGACATGGCCTGATCTCAGATAAAAGGGCCGAGGGGGGAATGGGATGCGGAGGGAGGTACAGTTTTCTGCTGAGGAAGTGGCAGGGCTAAGTGCTGGTGTTTCCCACTTAGGCTTCTGTGAATTCTAGGATCGGGAAGATGTTTGTTTTCTCCTGAAAGGGCAGTCTCAGTAGCATGGTGCAGACAGAACAGCCATTGTCTGAGCAGTCACTCTTGGTTCAAGAAATGCTTCCAAAGGAAACAAATTAAAAGTTGAGATAGAATTTACTTTGAATGGAAAGACGATAGTTAAAAAGTATCTATTCATCCCATGGCCTGGGGCTAGACAGACACTGGCCCGGAATAAGGCTGGATTCCTGCCTTACAGGTGCTACCCATCGGCAGCCCTGGTTGCCAGCTGTCTTGGCACAGGGAACCTTGTGTGGGAAAGGTCAGGCCAGCCAGCTCAGGAGTCTCCCCCTGAGACCTGTTACCTGCAGGAGGCTTCTCCTGGCCTGGAAGTTTCTTACGATCTTTGGAGCTTGTGGAAGTTGTTCCTCAGCCGATTTCTGAAATCCGGGTTTCTCAGGTGAGTTGTAGTGCTCCTGGAAAAATAGCAGCTTTACAATTGTAGTCGAAGCTGTAGCTAGCTTAACATTAACTTCAAGAGGTCAATTTGGAGAGAGGTGATTGTTTGAGCACTAAAGGAATATAATTAAAAACAAGCCTCTCAACTAAGAAAGATCTCCGTACCTAGGTAGAAAGGCAGAAAGAACATGTCCTCAGTATGGATGAGGCGTTAAAGCAGCATGTGACACATGCCACAGGCAACTGAAGTTACTGTGCAGAGGGCGATCTTTAAAACTTTGAAGATTACGTGTGTGTGTGTGTGTGTGTGTGTGTGTGTGTGTGTGTGTTGCGCGCTGGTGCTTGTTTTTCACAGTGTACCCACAGAGGTCAGAAGACAACTTGTAGGGTTACTTTTTACACCCCGTGGGTTCTGGGGGTGGAACGTGGGTTGTCACCTGAAGCCTTTATCTGCTGATCGATCTTTCTGGCCCAAGAAATCTGACATTTCACAGCAAAGTGGTATCCATTTTGTGGGATACAGTGTGGGACCTTTGGAGCCGCACCCTTGCTCAGCTCCACCCAGGAATCAGCTAATCTACAGGCATGTGCAGTAGCCTAGGCCTCATCTTGTTGTCTTCAAAGCTCTCCAGGGAAGCCTGGAGCGCAGCTGATGATGATGCTTCGCAGGAAGTGCTGCAGATTTCTCTGGGATCCAGTCACGAAGCAGAGCCCCCTCAATGTGACTGAGGCCAAGAGTTGAACTACTACAAAGCTGTGCCCCCAAACTTGAATTAGGCTTCTAAATTTAATTTAATTTAATTTTTTTAGTTTTTCAAGACAGACAGGGTTGCTCTGTGTAGCCTTGGCTGTCCTGGAACTTGCTCTGTAGACCAGGCTTTAGCCTTGAATTCACAGAGATCTACCTGTTGAGTGCTGAGATTAAAGATGTGTGCCCCTTCCCAGCTGCCTCTTGACTCTTTAATTGCCTTTGCACTCAGTAAGTGTGGACACATTCATGTTTTGGGGTTGGACATGGTCCTGGCTGGGAATTGCCTTTCTCCGGTGTACACAGGAAGCCTCATTCTGGAGAATTAGCATTTGTCCTGCACTCTACCTAGGGTCCTGAGAAGCCCTTGACATTTGAGGTATAGCTTAGGTCAGAGAGGGAATGGGGAAAATAGCTCAAGGGGTAAAGTTCTGGCCAGGCAAGTATAAGGCCCTGAGATTAATCACCAGAGCCCAGGTCAAAAGGGTGTTTAATAGCATGTTTAATCCCAGCACCGGGGAGGTAGAGACAAGTGGATCCACAGGGCTTGCTGCCCAGCCAGCCAAGCCTAATCCTAAAGCCCCAGGTCCCATCTGTAAACGTTCTTATGGCCTCAGAAGAGGGGATGAGATGAGAGCTGATCCCAGGCCTTTCTAGCTCTTTCTGAACTCACTGGCTGGTTCAACTCAGCTGTTCTGGCCTAAACTCCTTTCCAAGCTGCCTGATGCAAACTGGCTTCTCTTGACTTCTGACTGAATTGTTCTGCCTGACCTCAAACTAATTCTGGCAATGTGTTTTAATCTTCTGCCTCCTTCTCACTCTCTGGCTCGTCCTGTCTTCACCTGTGTCTAGCTTATTCTTTCTGCAATCTGTCTCTGTAAAACTATCTTGGTAAGAAACTTTCGGTAACAACTTTCACTCTCTCCCTGGGCTGTTCTTAAGTAGCCTCTCTTTCCTGTGCTGTTCTCATGAGAGTTGGGCATGTTCCATCTCTGTCAAACCTTTCTGATTTGTCTGCCTCTCAATTAGATGTCACTTTCAAACATGGCTGCTTCCTTCTATAAACTAACCCCTTACTTTCATGTTTGGGCATTAAAGGTGTGTATTAAGGGTGTGCCTGTATTCCAGCCAGATCACATAGACCTAGAAGGTCTCTGAATGTGATCCCTTGCCAGAGCAGCCATGTTGCTAGATTAAAATTTCTCTTCACACAGTAAGAGAGAGACATTGTCTCTGGAGAGATGGCTCCGTGGTTAAGAACATTCCCTGCTCTTCCGGAAGACTTAGGCTCCTTTCCCAGCACCCACGTGGTGGCTCACAGCCTTCTGTAACTCCAGTTCCAGGGAATCCAACACCTTGTGGCTTCTGTGGTCACCAGGCATGTAAGTGGTACACAGACATTAAGCAAGCAAAACACCCACACACATAAAATAAAATTTAAAACAAAACAAAAACCTAGGTAGCGTGTACCTAAAAGGGGGAAACGTGGAGGTTGACCTCTGACCTCTACCCAGGGAGAGGGAGGAGCTTCGAGGACAGCAGATCTGATCTGTCACTCATCACCTTTCCTCTGCCCACTTGGCAGTCCCTTGTAGCTGCCCACTCACCTTGCATGGAGGTCAGGTACCTGGATCTGATTGGGATGGAAGGTTCAATTGTTAACTGATTAGAGGAGAGGACTTTCTGGCAGCTAGCTGTTCGTCCCATTGTTGTTTTTTTTTACCATTTTGCCTTGTTCTGAAGCTTCATGGGACTTTTTTCCCTTATGTCTCAGCAAACACTCTTTGGACAGCCCTGCTTGCGGTGAGGCTGGGGACGGAGTTGACCACAGTGCTTGCTCTCCAGAGGCCGAGATTCCAAAGCTGCCAGGCCAAGTGTGGCCTGGAAGCGCCTAGCCCACTTTGTGTGCTTGTTCAAACTGTGGCTTTGCCCTACCCAAGCTGCTAAATCTGCATTTTTAACAAGCCGCTCTGACCGGCAACATTTAAAGCTTCCCAGGAAGGCTTGAGCAAGCCTGAGCCTGGCATTGGGGGTCTTGCCCTCTCTCAGGTGGGGAGCCTAAGCCCGGCTTTGGGGGTCTTGCCCTCCCTCGGTGGTAAACGGCTGCTGCTTCCAAGGTGGTTGCTGAGGTGGAACAAAGAGGAAACATTGTGTGAATTGGAAGCGTTGAGGGTTACTTAACAGTGTTAAGTTACCCTTAAGTAACAAGTTACTTAACAGTGTCTGCCTGGGGTTTGGAGGTCTTTGCCTGATCCTGAGCACTGTCCCTCTCCATAGGCGCTGTCCTCCTCCAGCTGCCTACTTGGAGAGGATCTTCTGCTGTGACTCCCTTAGCCAGCCTCCCTGGGCCTTGCTGCATTAGAGACACCCTCACTTCCTGAATGACGCAGAGGGGTATGGGCCTTGAATGTAACAAGAAGAGGCAGTGAGCAGCCATGTTGGGGTGACGTGCATATAGAACTTGGCCAGGCTGCTGGTGTGGTTTGCCTGGCTTTCCTTCCAGCTCTGAGGCAGCCCAGCCCTTGGTGCCTGCAGGGGACTGCTGCTGAGGCTGAGCCTGCTCACTCACGCCTCACCCCGTCCCGAAGCCCAGCTTCCTGTAGCCCAAGGGCTCTATCCCTCAGCAGGATTGATGTTTGGGGGTGGAAAATTCTTTGTTGGAGTCAGAGAAGGGCTGCCCTGAGCATTACAGGATGTGGAACGGACCTCAGATACTGTCCTTACCCTCTTTCCCCAGCTATGAGCAGGGACTGTCTCTGCACTTTCCTTAGTGTGCTCTATGGAGGGGGCATCACCCCAACGGAGAAACAGGTGCAACTGGTATTGCCTGGGCTTTTAAAAGTTCCTGGCACAAAAAGTAGAGTAGTGAGCAAGCTCAGTCCATGTTCGTTCGTTCGTTCTTTCTTTCTTCTTCTTCTTCTTCTTCTTCTTCTTCTTCTTCTTCTTCTTCTTCTTCTTCTTCTCCTTCTCTTTTCTCCTCCTCCTAAATGTTATTTTATTTAAGTGTGTGTGTGTGTGTGTGTGTGTGTGTGTGTGTGTGTGTGTGTGTGTACACAGGTGCCCATTGAAACTGGCAGTGGGCATTGGATACTTCTGTTGTCTTGCGTGTACCTCACACGGCCTCACCCAGGCAACAGTCCTCACACTTTCCACTCAAGAGACCAGACAGTTACAATGTATTGTTTAACCAGAATGCTTGGGACCAGGATCGTTTGTGGTTTTGGAGTACTCAGGACAAGTCTACACCCCAAATTCTTTGGTTTCGTGTACACCTTGCGCTCGCCTGAAGGTGACTTGGAACCGGAGTTACAGGCTGTGAGCCAGCCCTCGGGGGTGGTGCAAACCCAGCTCAGGGCCTCTGTAAGAGCAGAACGCGTGCTTAGCTATTGAGCCCGTTTCTAGTCCGGAGCCCACGCTCTACTTGAATGCCAGGCGTGTTCTGCAGAGTGGGCTACCTTCAGCTTCTGGGAAGGAAGTAATGGCTGAGCACCTAGGTGTTGATGGCCAGGGCTCTGGCCTAGGTGACTAGGTTTTGAAGTCACACCACGGTGCTGCTCCTAAGGACTGCCTTCTGCTTCTGCCCTCACTAAACAAGCCTCACTGAACAAGCCCACCCTAATCTTTATGGTGTTACCACTGCACTCTTTACCTGTTTGCCAAGGGAAGCCCCTGGGGCTCAGGAGTCTCTCCAGCCAGGGTATCCCCTTTTTCATTTCCTTCTGTCTCTAACCAGACCGTCTCTTTGTGTTGGCTAGTGTTATGGCAACTCTAACCCTGAGTCCTCAGAGAGGGGAAAGCCTCAATTGAGTAAAAGCCTCCAAAAGATCAGGTTACAGGCAAGCTTGTAGGGAATTTTCTTAACTAGGGATTGGTGAGGGAGGGCCCAATCCATTTTGGGGGGGGGCTACCTCTGGGCTGGTGGTCCTGGGAGCTCTTTGAAAGCAGCCTGAGTAAGCCAGTAAGCAGCACTCTTGAATGGCCTCTGTCTCATCAGCTCTTGCCCCGGGTTCCTGCCCTTCCTGCATTTGATGATGAACTGCTATATGCATCTGCAGTGACATAAACCCTTTCTCCCTCAAGTTGCTTCTGGTAATGATGTTTTATCACAACATTAGTGACCCTAAGACACCCTTACAGATCCAGTTCCTGAGCAGGCCCTGGCCCCATGCCCAAACCTTTGAAGTTTCCTGGCCCTGTTCCATTGCTCACTTCCATGTTGTCCTGCAAACAAGGTTGAGAATCCTTACTCCAAAAATGCAAAATCAGTGTTTTGTGTATTTGTATGTGTGCAGTTATGCATACTTTTGTGGTTTGGGTGCATGTTTGTGTCTGTGAGCGTAGAAGCCAGAGGCCAGTTTTGAATTGTTCTTCACTTGCTGTTCACCTGTTTTTGTTTTTTAGGTATTTGTTGCATTTTAAATTGTGCGTATGTGTGTGGATGTGTGCACATGAGTGCAGGTGTTTGTGGAGCTAAGAAGAAAGTGTTGGGTCCCTTGGAGCTGGGGTAGAGGTGTAGAGGTGGTTATAAGCTGCCCAGTATGAGTTCTGGGACCAAATATTGGTTCCTCTGCAAGATGAGCAAGTGCTCTTAACCACTGAGCCATCTTTCCAGCCTCCACCTCATGTTTTGAGACAGTTTCTCACTGTATCTCACAGGCCTGGAACTCACCAGGGAGGAGAGGCCAGCTGGTCATCAAGTCCCAGGGAGCCACCGTCCCCAGGTCCCCACTATGCCCAGAGTTTTTATAGGGTCCTATGCGTTGAACTCAGGTCTTCATTCTTGTGTAACAAGCATTTTACCAACTGAGTTTCTCTTCAGCCCCAAATCTGAAACTTTCAGAAAGCTGACTTGACACCACCAGTGGAAAATTCCACTCTTGACCTTGTATGACAAATCACAGTCAAAATTTGGGAATGAAGACTGGGCGTGGTGGCACACACTTTTAATATCGTACTGAGTCAGACACAGAAGGTTCTCCTTGAGTTGGAGGCTAGCCTCCAAGTTCCAGGATAGCCAGGACTACATAGACTCTGTTTCAAAAAACAAAACAAGGGTGCTGGAAACATGGTTCAGAGGTTAAGAGCACCGTCTGCTCTTCCACAGGTCCTGGGTTCAATTCCCAGCCCCGACATGGCAGCTCACAACTGTTTGTAACTCCAGTTCCAGGGGTTCTGACACTTTTATACCAATGCACATAGAATAAAATAAAATAATTTATTTAAAAGAAACAAACAAAACTTCCTAAGTATAAAAACCACCTACAGCCCATGAGTACAAGGTATATATGAAACAAATAAATTTTGATTTTAGAATTGTTCTAAGTGTTCCAAAATCCCAAACACTCCTCGTCTCAAGCATTTTCAGATTAGTAATACTCAAATTGTGATTGTCCAGTTTCTTGCCTGGAAACTAAGGATTGCTGCCTGGGCCAAGTAGTGCCAGGACCATGGGAGACAGCAGGAACTCTTTGCAGAGAACTCACAGGACTTTGATTTCATTCTCTGAATGTGTTGTGAGCTTTGCTTCTTGGAAGGTGGGGCCCAAAGGGACTGTGCGTGGTGGAGGAGGATGCCTGCGCCCTCAGCCTCCTGTTCTAGGGCGATTGCTGTCCTTTCCCTTCTGTGATGACTAATATGTAATGTTAATTTGGCTAGATTTAGGGTTACCATGGGGATGTAATGTGCGTCTAGGTGTGTGTGTGTGTGTGTGTGTGTGTGTGTGTTTGTGTCTTCATTAGTTTCCACAGGGGTTTAACTGAAGAGGCCAGACCCACCCTGAATCTGGGGAGCAACATCCCATGAGCTTGGGTCCTGGACTGAATAAAAGGAGGAGGCAAGATGAGACATTCACACACCGTCCCATCCCGAATCCCCTGCCTCCTGACTGTGGATGCAATGAGCAGCTGCCTTACAGCCTGCGGCCACCCCTTCCCAGCCTTGATGGACCGTGTCCCTTTGCATTCGAAGCTGACAAAACCCTTCCTTCCTTAGGTTGCTTTTGTCTTGATATTTTGTTGGAGTCACAAGAAAAGTCCTGGATACACCATGTACTAGTCTGCTGGCCTTGAACTCAGTTTCTTTTGCAGTCAGTGGCTAAGAAAGAAGAGTCATTTGTTTGCTGAAAGTCAGGTATTACTAGTTCGGAAAGACCACCCATTCCTGAGTAGATTCCTATAAGGAGTTCCAGACACCAGAGGAGCAGTGGGGGAGGGAGAGAGAGTCCACAGCAGCCAAGGAGCCTTTAGACTCTAGTGAGAACCTGCAACTTGGGTCAGGCCAGTGCCGATGCCAATGCTAACAGTTTACAAGCAGGGCCTCTTTTGTTTGTTTGTCTTACTTGTGGGTACTCCGGCATTTCCTTCCTCACGTGAGCTTCTGTGGCCTGTGTTTAGCATAGATGAAATGTCTGCATCCCTGGACTTTATTTTGAGAACAACAGTAGGCGCTGGGTGGTAAGCCCAGGCTTTGCCAGCTGGTCCTTTGCAGGCCAGTTTCCCCGCCAGCTAGCCAGTGGATTAACGGCCTTTCTGTACTCACAGGTGACTCACTTTAAGTTGTTGGCTGGCATGGAATGTGGGTGTCTCTTCTCAGAAGACAGACACCGTCCCCCTGAATTATATATGCATTTCTCCAGAGATGGCATGTGGCCCCTGGCAGTGCCTCTGGGAGAGGGGCTTGAGAGCAGCTGATGGATGTGTCAGGTTCTGTGTTCACTTCAAGGGTAAGAATGCTGAATCCCATGCTCGTTGGCTGGCTTGGAATGTGTCCTTGGGGCTATTACTCATGTGAATTAGTGTGCACTGAGCCCCTAGCCTAACTGGTCTTTAGGAATCCCTTGGGAAAACTTGGAAAATGCAAATTTCAATAGACATAAAAAATACCCTATGTGTGCCTGCACATATGTGTGTGTGTGTGTGTGTGTGTGTGTGTGTGTGTGTGATGAGTATGTGGCTGAGGACAGCCTTGTGGAGCTTGGTTCTTTCCTTCTGTATTTACCTGGGTTCTGGAGATCAAATTCAGGCCACTAGGCTTTTGTGACAAGTGCCCTTACCCACCTCGCCATCTTTCAAGGTCCCAGAAAATACTGACTTTAGAATGTTATGTAGACTTGGTTAATCCGAGCCACTGGGGTCGGGGTGAGACACGGTTTTCCCACAGCAAGCGGATGCTGCACTCCGGACTCACCCCTGAAGACCAATCCTGGCATGAGGTTCTGGTTTGCACAGGTTGCCCATGGGGTTCCTCCTCTGCTGCTCTGCCTCAGAGTGGCTTACCTTAGGGATGCTGATTTGTGAAACCACCTGAGCCTTCCCTGTCTGTTGTTAAAAAACGCAAAGCCGTAGACTCTGTAAGATGCTGGGGAGCTGGATCCGATCCACCCGCCCCCCTCTCGTGTCTTTTTGTTCGGCTGCATCTCTAACTCGGTTCCTCACATCTGCAGCTTTAGTGATGGCAACCCTCCCATCCTCACTGCACGGTATTTGTTACCTTTTGATGGCGTTCCAGCCTGAGTTGAACAGTGATTGTCAGCCTGGTCTGTGCGTTCAAATGAAGCCACAGAAAGTAATGAGGAAGTGTCCTTAACACTGGAACAGGTTTCAGTCAGCCCGGTGGGTGGAAACCAGAAAAGAGCTGCGATGTCCTGATGTCCTGAGCCAGGTTCACAGAAACTTTTTTTTTTAAACTTTTAATTGTGATTCCTAAAACATATCACACTCATACCAGAAGTACCAGGAACTTTCTAGAAGCAAACCCCAGTGGATACTGGAGTTTCTGTGCCTCTGTTTGGTCTTTTCATCCAGGACAATTTGTGCTGATCAGTTCAGGTGTTTCCTGAGAAACGTGACATCATTTCTTCCTCCATCTGACTGACTGCTGGATAGGGTTTATATAGAAACAGCACAAACAGACCTTGCTCAGGTTAGAAGGTTTGATGATTCTAACAGTGATATTTGGAAAGAATTATGTGCTCTGGTTCTCACTTGGGCTTTTCAGAATTAGTGTGTAGAACTGAACACATAGAAAAAGAAAGAAAGGGGGAAAAAAAGGAAGGAAGGAAGATAGAAAACTTCAGGCTTTTATGGATGTGTGTATATATTCTGAACACTTTCTGTACTAAGAGTGCACTGTGATTTACTTCTGGTGTTTCAAAGGGAGACAATTCCATTACAGTTTAATTGACTCTGGGAACTTAACCACTATCTGAGAAGTTAAACAACTATTTTGTCTTTTAAGTGGGAAACAAATTTGTGTGAGTTTGGGAATAGTGTGTATCTCTTTTATTGGGTCATTCATGGATCAATTTACAACCCAGAGAAAATTCCCCATCAAAAAAAAAAACCCCAAAAACTTTGCAGCTGTTATTTCCTGTTGGCTCTCCTGGCCCAGTGGAATGCTGGCTCCAATTAGAACTGGAGGCTTAATTTTCTCTCCTAGATGTTTGTCCTCTAAATGACACTGGGTTACTTGAGGGGCGGGGGTAGCCAGCAAGATAGCACTTGTGAGTTAATGATTTGCATCCGCCTTTCTGGGTACCAAGTGGCTTCTGTACTGCAGGAAATCCGGATGTGTTCTGGGTAGATCCCAGCTCAGAGTCATTGCTTGAGACTCAGATGAACCAGTAAATATTTACTGATCATCCGTTGGTGGCCCAAAGAGTGTGCAGGTCCTGAGCAAGCATGAAGCATGGTGTATGACCTACAAGCACGCACTGAGGTTGTTAGAGCAGCAGTTTCAACTACGATGAAAAATGGCCAGATGCTCCAAGTGGTTGCTGGGTGATGGGTGAGGTTTAGAAGTCGCAGACGTTGGTTGGTCTGGAAGGCTTCCTGGAGGAAGTAAGAGTGGTTACAAAGCAGAAAAAGAAAGAGAAAAATGAACATTTTGTCTGAATTGTCTCACTGAGAGATGATAGCCTTGGGGGGCTCCTGAGACCCCCCACTCACTGAGTTAAAGCTGAAGGAGAAACTTGGCAGGTGTCAGAAGGCTCAGGCAGAGGACCATGACTATGTGGCACATCCGTGAGACTTGCCACATGCCTTTTGGACTGTGTGAGGGAGCGCGTGCTGCCATTTTTCTTGAGGAAGAGAAAAAGATTAACTAGTGTGTATATGTCTGTGTGCACGGTTGTGTGTCACTTCACCACTCTGAGAATTGCATCGCTAGGTGACTTTGTGCCAGCATCACAGTGAATTTCCTGTAAGCTAAGGTAACTCCAGTGTCATGGGTGACACAGCCTTGGAAGCACCGTTGTGTGTGTATGTGGTCCATCCGTTGACTACCAGTTGACATTATACCTCTGTATTAAAACGAACACAAAACAGAACAAATCGACAGCAAAACCACGAGCTCCATAATGTTAGGTTTTAAAATCTGAGATCAGAACAGCACTAGGAATAAACACCTAATTAAGGCCCAGCATTCTCCTCTGCATATTTGTGGATGTTATTTGCCTACGCACCAATGACATAATAAACATGAGACTAGATAATTACATAATTAGTCAGCTAAAACATGTGTCATGTCCCCTAGGACACTGGTACGGGCCCGTTGAGGTTAGGAATCTGCAAATGTGACTGTGTTGTTTATCTGCTTCCTTGGGGTTTGTGCCTGGAAGGACCATGTGCATATTAACTCAGACCCTGGAATTTTTGAAAGTAAACACTAGCAAGTGGTTTGCTAGAGATCGGTGCCTTCGAGTCAGATGCTGAAGGAACCCTGAGGGCCTAGCAACATGGGCTTGCCTGGCTTTCCCTGTTGGAAACAGATTTAAGGGGAGCCTGGGAAGATATTACAGCCATCCCTCAAATAAATAAATATTTAGAAGTAAAAGAGAACCTTCTAAATAGCAGGAGACCAGAAGAGAGAGAGAGAGAGAGAGAGAGAGAGAGAGAGAGAGAGAGAGAGAGAGAGAGAGAGTGTGTGTGTGTGTGTTTAGTTCTGTGCCTCTTCTCAGTCTTGACGGTCACGCTCTCTGCACGTCTGTGCTGGACACAATGCTAGGGGCAGGAGTCCTGTGATGGAATTCTTGGCTCTGGATAACTTGAGAAGAACAGAAATTTATTCTCAGTAGTTTTGAATGCTGGGTCGTGCAGGGTGAAGGCAGAGGCTTCTGGTGGAGGCTTCCTGCTGCGTCCTCCATGATGGGAAGGCAGGGCAGAGCAGTGCGCCCTTCAAGCCCTTTTCCTGTCCACGGTCCCTTCGATAGTGTGGACACTCCTTGGCCTCAACACCTCCCTCTGCTACTAGCACTGGGAACTCTTTCCAACACCACACGCATCTTAGGAAATGTGTTTCGATGCTGGCTGGGGCCCGGTGTGACAGCAAGAGCAATTAGTTGCTGGGAACCTCTGAAGCGGAGTTCCGAGCTGTGGTGGCCTCTGATACCTGGACTGTACTTTATAATTAACCATCTTGCCTTTTAACAATGGGGAGATGTTTACTGCTTCTTAGGTGATCTCATGTTTCCTGAAAACTTTCATGAAGATAAACACATTTATCAATATTTGTGCTCATTTATTTGCTGTTTATTTTTATTTATTTTTGAGACGGGGCCAGAGTATGTAGCCATGGCTGTCCTCAAAAATCATTTCTGGAGGCCAGGCTGATCTTAAACTTACAGAGATGCATCCATTTCTCTTTCCTGACTACTGATATTAAACGTACCACATCTGGCAGAAGACCTACTTATTTATTTAGTTACAAAAATGTGTGTATGTGTGTGTGTGTGTGTGTGTGTGTGTGTGTGTGTGTGTGTGTGTGTTTCTGTGAATGCAGGTGTCCACTGAGGCCAGAAGAGGTCACTGGATCTCCCGGAGTTGGAGTTACGGGCAGTTGTGAGCCACCTGATATTGGTGCTGGAAACCGAGCTTGGGTCCTCTGCAAAAGCGGTGTGTGTCCCTAGTCACCCCTCACCCCAGCCCTCTGCTGTACTGAGGAGCAGCGTGCGCCGCACTGCAGCCGTGCTGCTGTTGGCGTGGAAGTTGACAGGGCATGGGGTCAGCTCTGCTGCTGGAAGCACTCTGGAGATGAGCTGAGGTGCGCTATCCACTTAGTAATTTTTGATAAACTTTCCCAACTCCCCGGTGTTTGGGGAGATTGTAGTCTTGGAGGCTGAGGAACTGCGTGCGGGCTTTATTGAGCTTTTGCTAGGTGATTGATAACTTTACCAAGGCTGTGCCTTATGCTTCGGAATGAGCATTTGGAGTATAGAGTTTTGTTTTTTTTTTCTTTTTGTGAAGATTGCTTGCTGACTACATAAAACCCCTCATGTAGTGGCAGAAGGGAGTGAGTGCCTGCATTGTTTTCCACGGTGCTCTAGGGAACCCTTGACAGTCAGGCACGCAGGAGGCTCCCTGAAGCTGTGTTGGTACTATTTCCCAAACAGGCCACAGCCTACTGCACTCAGCTTCCGGTTTCAGATAACCTGGAAAGAGGTGTTGAGCCCTGATACAGGGTTTGAGGTGGGGAGCCAGGTCTCTGTCACCTGAGAATAAATACTGGTTCTAGGAAGAAGACCATAGCTTGACATCGTCCCCACCCCACAGTTTGCTCTGAGGCTGGGACCCAGGAGACAGCCTGACATGGCAACCCGAGGCTTTTTCCTTCTGCCCTTCCATGCTATCATCTTTATCAAATCATTCCTGAGGCTTCTGCAGCCCTCTGGACTGGTGTGTTTATGTGCTCACTCCAAAAAGATGGATTCCATGAGCCTTGACCAGGTGACATGGCCTGGAGGACAAGGCCTGGGGACCATGGCCAGTCTAGGTAATGTAATCACTTCTTTGGCATTTGAACTTGGTGTTTAATCCTCTTGGCTGGACTGATCTGGTCACTTTTGCTGCAGGTGTGCTCATGGGCAGACTGTGCATCCTGCTTTTCCATGAGGTATCGCCTCTTGCCGTTGCCCCTCAGTGGTCTTTGCATGTAGGGCCTCCGACCGGTATAAAGGGCGCTTTATTCTCTCTGTTCTGTTCTTGCCCTCGTCGTTCACCTCAGGCTTGAGCGACACCGCTGTCGGCCTCTCTTTCTCCTCTGTGTTTAGGCTCATATAGTCTCATTTTCTTTCTTTCTGCTTTTGATTTCGCTATGCACTTACTTTATAGATTTACTTCCTTATTTGAGTGTGAGCTTATTACACTTGCGTGTGTGTGGGGCGCACACACACCTGTAGGCACGCAGAGTGCAGATTAGGGTTGGAGTCTCCGCTGCCCCTCTCTTCCTGTTCCTTTGAGGCAGAGTCTCTCCCCGAGCTCAAGAGTTCATGTTTTCTTTGCCAGGCTGAAGCCAGAAAGCCTCAGTAATCTTGCGGAGCTCGGGCGGCAGGCTGGTGTCAAACCCTGGCTTATTACATGCGTTCTGGGAACCAAACTCTGGTCTCATGGTTGCACAGCAAGCACTCCGTCCTTTGTTGGGCCACCACGCCCCCCCAACCCCCCAACCCTCCCCTTCTTCCTGATACACTTTTAATTGTCAGAAAGGCAAGGGGTAAATGTGTTGAACAGAAGAAGAGTTGCACTGCGAGAAGTTAGTCTTCTCCAGTCCTTATCCTCTGGACACCAAGTCTCTTCTGAAAAATAAGCGCTGTTGGTGGGCACGTGAGTGATGTTCCTGTCTGTCTTTCTGTGTTCTCGCATTCTGACCGCTGGCAATCTCCTCCTCCCTGCTACTGTACAAACAGCATCCTTGTGAATAATTTCATACCAGATTAGATAGACAAGCCTTGCTTTCTACTTAAGACTAAAAACTTATTTACATTTATGTATCCATGTATGGGTATGTGCTTGTGTGTGCAGAGGCCTAAAGAGAGCATTGCTGGCCTGGGGCTCATGAGCGCCACTACCACTGGCCTGTTCTTTCTTAACATTGCACAGTATTCTGCTGCGTGTTGTAACCGGCTCCTTCCCACTCTACCACCACTTACTATGATGCTGCCGGTGGAAGCAGAGGTTCACACACCCTGGGAGCACCTCATGTTTGCCGGAGTACAGAGGCATCCATCCCAAAATGCCTTAGCAGGGACCTCGCTCCTCTCTAACTTGATATTCTAAATTGCTCTCAGAGGAGATTCATCACTTTAATTGAGAGAACGGGAGCTCCTGTTTTCCCTGACCCTCAGCTGCATGGTGTGTGTTGTCATGGCGGATAATTTCTCATCTGCTTGATGAAAGTGGTGTCTCTCAAGTCTGTGCAGTGGGCGACGTGTGTGTGTGTGTGTGTGTGTGTGTGTGTTGGGTCTTTTTCTTACTGGTTTATATATTGCTTTTTCTGTACCACGGAACCTGGATGTTCTGGCATAGGATGCAAGTTCCCCTGCTTTCAGAGTTATCTTTGATTATGCTAGCTTTTTTTTTTCTACTGCAGAGAATATAACCTACATACTCAAATTTATTTATCTCTTATGAATTTTGGATTTTAGGTCATGCTTCACAACGCCACTTTTCTCTCCCCAAAGTGACTGTCCTTTCCTCAGCAGCCACCAGCTGTCAATAGCTCCTTGGCTAGGGCACAGAGGGCACATTCCCCCTACACGCTTCGCGCTGTAGCTGGCTTGATCTCATGCAGGTAACTACAGCTCTCGGAGCTCTTACACGCGGCAGCTGCGCCCAGGCTGTTTCACAGCCCCCTTCCCGTTCTCAGCTTCTCTGGCTCTCACATGCCTGTTGCTTGCTCTTCTTAAATGTTCCATGAGCTTCTGGAAGATTGGGAGGTAGCAAACTCATTTTGTTTTGCTTTTTGGTTTTTCAAGACAGGGTTTCTCAGTGTAGCCTTGGCTGTCCTGGACTCGTTCTGTAGACCTGGCTGGCCTTGAACTTACAGAGATCCGCCTGCCTTGGGGATAACAGGGGTGTGCCACTGCCCTCACTTGTTTTGTTTTCTTTGGCTTTTTGGGACAAGGTCTCTCTATATAACTCTGGCTACCCCGCAACTCACTCTGTAGACCAGCCTGGCCTTGAACTCACAGTGATCCACCCGCCTCTGCCTCCGGAGTCCTGGGATTAGAGGGGTGCGCCACCACCGCCTGGCTGTTTGCTTGTTCTTACTCATTCTCACCTAGCTCTGTGGTTGCTCGTTGTAGCGTTCTTTACCCATGAGCCACCGGTTGCCGTGCTGGTGTGTTGTCTTGACTTAGGCCACAGTCCACTGTGGAAGGGAAGGCGTGACAGCAGCAGTGGGAAGCAGCTGGTCACACTGTATCCCCAACCTGGAAGCAGACAGTGAACAGGAAGTTGGGTGCCGCTATCAAGGCCAGTTCCCAGTTACCCACTTCCATCGAGCAGGTTTCCCCTCCCAAAGGTTCCACAGCCTTCTCTAACAGTACCAGCAGATGGACCTATGGGGGCTGCTGGGAAGTGGGTGCGGTGTAGAGCAGGTTGTTTGCACTGCCCTCCCTGTGCTCAGCGGAGCTCATGTGGAGTTCGGGAAGACTGTGGGTGCTAGAGAAGGACTTGGGTCCCACATGGCAGGCTGGGTCTGTCATGGCTGTCTCTGTGGGAGTATAGCCACACTTGCAGCCTGAAGGGGCTGGCCAGGCTGTTTCAGGAGTGAGTGGGGTGTGTGTGTGTGTGTGTGTGTGTGTGTGTGTGTGTGTGTGTGTGTACGTACACCAACTTGGTTCAGTGCCTTCTCTCTCCTGAGCTGTTTCTCCATAAATGATCAAGGTTAACCGCAGTGTCTAGTGTCTACGACATCCATGGCCACAGTTATGAGGTGTTTGCTCTATAACTGACGGTGCAGTAGATGGACTGACAAACCCTGGCTGTGGCAGAAGCTACAGACAACTACCTATACTTTCTTTGTTTTTCTGCCCCAGTGGTGGAAGGGGCTGGCACAGGTCACCAGGAGGCAGGCATCATGGAGAATATATCTTGGAGCCAAAATGAATTCAGCAATCCATCACTGAAAGGCCCAGCCAGGTTAGAGAGGCCAAGCTGCCCCCAGGTGTCGTGGCTGGGTCTGAGGTGACTGGCCCTGCAGTGGCTGTGGTGACCTGCGTCAGCAGCTCACTCTTCACGCTTGCAGGCTGGGGTGTTCAGCAGATGGTCGCATTTTTTCCTCTTGCTGGAAGCACGGACAACTGTGCAACTTTGTGCAGTGCAGTGTGTACATCTGTCACTGTCCTGCTCAGAGAGATGGAAACACAACTTGCTGTCTCGTGTGTTGCTCTAAGCATGTGGCTGCCTTTTGAACAGTAAGTTGGAGCCGGGCGTGGTGGCACACGCCTTTAATCCCAGCACTTGAGAGGCAGAGGCGGGCGGATCACTGTGAGTTCGAGGCCGGCCTGGTCTACAAAGTGAGTCCAGGACAGCCAAGGCTACAGAGAAACCCTGTCTCAAAAAACCAAAAAACAAACAAACAAACAAACAAACAAAAAACAAAAAAACCACAAAAAAAACAAAACAGTAAGTTGGGGCTGGAGAGTTGGCTCAGAGGTTAAGGACACTGACTGCTCCTCCAGAGGTCCTGAGTTCAATTCCCAGCAACCACATGGTGGCTCACAACCATCTATAATGTGATCTGATGTCCTCTTCTGGCCTGCAGGTGTACATGCAGACAGAACACTGTATACATAATAATAAATAATAAATCTTAAAAAAAAAAACCCAAAACCCCTAGTAATTTGGTGATCTTATGGGAACTGCAACATTAGTTTCTTTTTTCTTTTTCTTTTTTTTAAATTGTGGCTGGGGAGGTGGCTCAGGGATTAAGAGTACTTTTTGCTGTTCTAGAGAACCCAGGTTGAATTCCCAATACTACACCAGGCAGGTCATAACTACCTCTAACTCCAGCTCCAGGGCGTCTGACACTGTCTTCTGGACTCTGGAGACTTGCAGTCTTGTACGTACCTATACATAGACATGTAACTAAAAATAATAACAATGAAATATTAAAAAGGTAGTATTGTGTGTGTGTGTGTGTGTGTGTGTGTGTGTGTGTGTGTGTGTGTACACACGTGTGCATGTACGTGCATGCATATGGGTTTTTATGGGCGCATGTGTGCCACAGGATGTGTGTAGAGGTCAGGGGACAACACCTGAGAGTTCGTCTTCTCCCACTGCGCCAAGCCAGGGTGTCTCTCATATCTGCTGTTGGACTGTGCACTTCCGGTTAGTTAGCCTATGGCTTCTGGGTGATTCTGTCTCTGCCTCCTTTCTGGATGTAGCAATGCTAGGTTCACAGATATCTGCTGTCACGTCTGGCTTTTGTACGTGGATTCTGAGGGTGGAAGTGGAGTCCTCAGGATTGTGTGGCTGGTGCCTGTAGCTACTCGGGAGGTGGAAGCAGGAGGGTCAGGAGCTTAAGGCCACCTTCTTGCTAGTTCAGTGTGCCATCCATCAGCTCCCTGATGGCATTGTGGGTGCAAAAGGGAAACTGAGAGCTAGGTGTGCTGCCATTCACTGTTTTCCCATGGAGCCTGGGTGTGCCGCTATGCCTCAGACTAAGGCGACCATGAGGTTATTGAGACCTTATAAACCTTTAACAATTTGTTGGCCAGTGAATGGTGTTCTGTAGGTGGCCTGCTCTCCTGTCTCATCTGTCCCTTACCACCTGCAGAAGCGGGGGTGGGGGGGGTGGGGGGGGGTGGGGGGGTGGGGGGAGGGGGAGGGGCTTAAGTAATCCCGAGGATGCAGGAAGAGGAAGGCCCTGGCTGGTCTGGCCTGAATGTTTTGCTCCTTCCAGAAAATGCCATCAGCTGGGCTTAGATTAAAGCCACACTTCTTACTCTTAATTATTTCTTTTTGTACTTACGATTTAGCAATATGGTTTTTGCAATTTAGATGGGGGATGTTTGTGATATTGGCTTTTCTTAATTTTCTTAAATGTTAATCAGAGAAAGATAATTACATGTGGTGGATATTTGTATATGGTTACAAATATATCAATGCATGTATATAATGGAATTAGACAATGTCATTGGGTTAGGGTCAAGGGCAGTAGAATCAGGACGCCTGTGCTGTCGCGTGTCTTGCTCCTGTGATGTGCGTTACTACCCTACTACCCCTTCCCTTCCCATCCTAGCAGAGTCAGCAGTGGCCAGTTGCCATATGTGAGAAACCCTGTTGCCTTTCTGAACCTACATTCATCCCGGAACACACCGGAGTTCTCACAGGTAGGGTGTGCAGGGCTCCGGAGGCCACCAGCCTCTGGAAATGTAATAAGAATAAGAGTTTCTTTCTGGCAAGTAGCCAAAGTCAATGACTCTGGGCGGGGAAGTCCCTAGCTGGTGGCGGGCCTTGCTCCCAAGCTGTGTGTACATCACCCTGAGGGAGCACCATCGCCCTGTGGGAGCACCCTGGTCTTGGCCTTGGTTCTCTTCAGCTTGCAGGTTGGTTTGCGATGAAGTCAAAGGCATGTGCCGTTTTGTTCCCAGGTGTCACTGGGTCAACCAGGGTCAAGGTTATGCTAAAGTTAGAGCTCCTTGTGGAAGGCCAGATTCCAAGCCCTCTAATTTGTGAAGGCTCAAAACATAGGGTTTTTACAATGAACCTCCGTTTTTTTGGTAAGACTTAGGGCATTTAAATGTAAAACACAGCCTGAGCAAACAGCGAAGTTACAGTGTAGTCACTGAGCACGCTTGGAACCCTGAGTGTGATCTCTAGCCTGGTTTTAAAAAAAAAAACAAAAAACTGGCCATGGCGGTGCTGTTCTGTCACCCCAGCACTTGGGAGGCAGAGGCAGAAGGATCAGGAGTTCAAGGTCATCCTTGACTAACTACTGATTTTGAGGCTAGCCTGAGCTACACGGCTCTAAAAACAGAAGAGCCAAATGGCTCCCCTGTGGTGTCCTCACTGAGCATTATGGGAGGGTCCCATTCAGTGGCACCGTGGAAACTTGGCAGACATGGTCCTTGACTAGAAGCATGGTGCGGCGGTATCTGTGCCCGAGGACCACCGCTGCCTGTGCTCCTCCGCTCTGACGGTCATCTCTAAAGGCAGCCTCCTTTTCGCTATCTCTGCCTTGCCCTTAGGCCTGCGGGGATAATTGGCCATGTATTTAGGATCCTCTGAAGCAGATGTGCCATACAAAGTGGCCTAAGTCATGTCTCCATCTCCAAAAGCTGGGCTCCTAGAGGCAGTTCAGCCATTGTTGTGTCTGCCTTTTGTGGTAACTCAGAGACATGGAAGGCACAAACGAGTGACTGTTAGCAGCAAACAGTGTGCCCCAGACGCAGTCCATAAAACGAGTCTTCCCTCTCTTGGAAAACAGCCCGTGGGAACAAAGCCATGTTCTGGACGCAGCGGCCTTGGGACATGAATGGCCCTGCCCTGTCGACCCAGTGCTCAGTCCCCTTCCCTCCCACCCCAGCATGCCCTGCGGCAGCATTTCTCCACACGTGCCTCATGGAGCCAGGGTGTGTCTCTCCCTGGTGGTTCCTGGAAACAGGTTCCAGGATAAGGATGGATTTGCCATGGGGTTAGGAAGTGGAGGCTCCAGAACCCCTCACAGAGAGAAGACAAAGAACTCTTCCGTGGTCCTATGATAATTTTGGATTTTTTGAAAGGATTTATTTTGTTTTTAATTGTGTTTGGGGGTATGTCCATGTGATATAGACATGTACAAACATGACCTAGCTTTTCCTACATGCTGGGGATCCATATCCAGGTCTTTGGGCTTGTGTCACAAGTGCTGTCTCCCAAGCCGTCTCTCTAACCAGATCCGCATGCGTTTTGATGAGCAGGAGGATAGTACTGAGTGTGTAAGAGAACAGGAAAAGTTACTCTCTTGGCTCTTCATCTTAGCGAGGGACCATCGAAGCCAAACCAAAACAAGAGTTTTGCCCCTGTTTACCGTGGACTCAGGAAGCAGTGCGGCTTGATTCTCTTAGGCTCTGGGAGTTGAGGGGGTCCTACAGTCAAGGTGTCAGGGGCCTTTGTTTTCCCAGTGGAACTGGAGAGAATCTGCTTTCTTTTTCTCTCTTTCTGGGAAGTTTTACATCTTTGTAACAATGCTCAGGTTTGGCCAGTAGGGAAGTAAGCTAAACCATGAATGAGTTTTATTAAAGCTGCAAAGGAGGGTCGAGTTTTGAATTTTTTTTTAAAATTCCTATCTGTGCCTAGAAAGAGAAAGGAGCACTCGGGAAGAGCTGAGCAGGGGATGATGTGACTGCACCGGACTTCACTTGGTCCTGGAGAGAGAGGGCGCCTGGGATCCATCTGCATGGATCTGTGGGCGGCAGTGCTGTAGCTCAGGGTTCCTTGATGTTCACAGAATTCACCTAGGTCATTGATGTCCTTCTGAGCCTTCGAAGAACCGTGTCGTGGGCTGGCATGGTAGGGCTCTGTAGTCTGTAAAGGAAGCAAACAGGGCTCTGTTGGGGGGGAGAGAACCAGGGAGCTTCGTAGAGGAGGATGAGGTTAGGCATTCTAGATGCTGCCGCTGCCAAGGGTGAGAAGCCAGATAGATGAATGCTTTGTCTGCAACAAGGACTTTGGTCTCCATGGAGGTGACAAATCACTGTGGGGCTTGTCTTTAGGTGACCTTTGGTCCCTGAGTGGTGGTTTGACAGTAATGTAAAGTTAGTTCATAAGGAAGCGTAGCCATTGGAAGCTGGAGATGTACACCGCTCGAGCGGAGAATGGAGGTCAGGTCCCAACACCACACTGGGCGGCTCACGACATCCTGTACCTAGCTCCAGCTCCCTGTGTCTGGAGTTAGAGATAGCTGTGAGTGCTGGAGTTGAGAACTGACCTCCAGCCCTCTGCCGGAAGAGGAAGTACTCTCAACTGCTCAGCCTCCTCTCTACCTCCAGATTCCCAGATTTGTAACGAGCCCACAGAAGGAACCTGACTCTAGAAGATGAAACAATGTAGTCTCTCAAGATTTGGCGTCAGTGACTGTTGATACTTGGTGTCAACAGCCTTCATTTCCGAGTCCTCTCTGCTGTCTGCCGTTCTTCAGAGCAGCCTAAGACTGTGAGTGAGTGGTTAGCAGACCATTCTTAATCACACGGTCTTGGTCACTAGCAGGTCTTTCCAGTTGTGAGTTGCCTTGAAGTTATTTGCTGTTAATTACTGGTGAAGGAGCTAATAACCATTGAGTGTGACTCTGCAGGAGATTGGAGGCTCAGTTAGCCTCATAGTAAGACTGCTTTTCATTTGCATGTCTTTTTTGTTTGGTTGGTTTTTTGGAGACAGGGTCTCTCTGTGTAGCCTTGGCTGTCCTGGACTCGCTTTGTAGACCAGGCTGGTCTTGAACTCATGGAGATCTGCCTGCCTCTGCCTTCTGAGCGCTGGGAATAAAGGCCTGCGCCACCGAGCCAGGCTTTCATTTACTTGTTTTGTAACTTGTTAAAATGGAGTAGACTAGACCCAGAGGCAGCTGCTGCCTGGGATGCACGCCCGGATGTTGCTGGGCAGCCCTGCCTCTCTTTCTTTAGTAATGTGCTTTTTAGTTGATTGAGTTCCACTGGGTCTTGGTGGTAAATTAAAGGTACAAAAAAAGGGATGTATGCTTGAATACAATTGTAATAGTTATTTCTTCTGCCCAGGAAACTCCTGGGATGAATGCCCAGGGTCACTGTACAGGTGTGATTCTGGACCAAGAGAATGCCAAGCTGAGGCTAGCAGGGGTCAGAGAGTCCTTGTTGAACAGACACACTTTGGGGGAAGGAGTCGGATCGTTTGAACTGCCTGGGACAGCTGCGCTTGCAAGAGAGACCCCAGGTCTCCAGAGAAGCAGTAGATATCCGCGCTGATTGATGTGTGGAGTCAGCTGCACCTTTACCAATGTGCAGACACTAGGTCTACACCTGGAGGTCTTGAATTTGCATTAAAACATCCACATTCTTTCTAAGCCATCGGGTGTATGAGCTGAATATGCTGGAGTTGGTCCCATGATGCACTGTGCTAGAAGACTGAGTGGCCTCATTTCCATGGACCTCTCTAAGGACAAGCAGTGGGATTGTGGGGGATGGCTCAGGTGACTGAAGTACTAACTATATAAGCATGAGGGCCGGAGTTTGGATCCCCAGACACTTAGATAAACGCTGGGTGGGTGTGGCAGCCTGCTTGTAAATCCAGTCCCAGAAGGTGAAGACAGAATCCCCAGGGCAAGCTGGCTAGCAAGACTACCTGTATCGGTGAGCTCTGGGTTTGATTGTGAGACCTGCCTCTGTGAATAAGGTGGAGGAGCAGTGGAGGATGAGTGTGCCCTTCACCTGCACTTGCACATGCATATACACTCCCCACGTGTGACCACATGTTCAAAAACATGCATACACGCACACAGGCACAGAGTGCACGTGTGTGTGTGCACACACATGACAGCTGGTGGGGGGGAGAAAGAACAAGTAGTGATTTACACATGTGTACATGTATACACAGGTGTGTACACACAGCCTCAGGTGCCGTTATTTGAATATCAATATGTCCCACTTGTGTAAATGTAGACCCCCCCCCCAAGAAGTAAAAACCATTAAGGTGACACGCCAGTAAGCAGTCAGGCGCCTTCTTCAGCTCTGCACCTGTCACGGTGTTGTCTCACATTCTCACTCCTGTGCACAGAGGCTGTAATCCCTAACAAGCATCCTGAACTCTCCTGAGCGTTCACCTCCTGTTGGCCAGAGCTCTGGTATTTCTCAGATCTTCTAACATCCCCTCTCCCTGTGTAGCCCTGCCTGTGGTATTCACACTGCCAGGACACCTTCTGTTCTGTATCCTTTGGAAACCCAGGTAGATGCTCACTTGGCTCTGTTGCCAACTTCTGTGACTTTAGACAATCCATTGCTCACCTCTTAGTTTCAGTGTGTGTGTGTGTGTGTGTGTGTGTGTGTGTGTGTGTGTGTGTGTGTACATACATATGTACAATGTGAATGGTAGCTGAAGAGGTTGCTTGTTGCCTGTGAGGACTAGAATCCAGTTCCCAGCACCCAGGGACATCCTCTTTGGCTTCCATGGGTACCCATATGCAGAAATACGCATATATGTGTGCTTTTAAAAAATGTATGAATGGAACTTTGATTTTCCACTGCTTATTTTAAAATAATATCTAAGATATGCTGGGCATAGGAGACCAAGACCAGCTTGATCTATACAGCTAGTTCCAGACTGGCCAGGGCTGCCGTGTGTGTGTGTGTGTGTGTGTGTGTGTGTGTGTGTGTGTGTGTGTGTGTGTGTGTGTGTGTCCCGCCCAAGACACATTGCTTTTCTTATTTTCAGCTCTGGGACTTCCAATTAGAAGAATTTCTTGGGTATCTCTGCTAGGTAAGTGATGGGCTTGGGCAGAAGGAAGTTCAAAGATATGCAAATATTCCCTTTGCTCAAAGCCTTCACATAAGCTAATGTTAACACTTACAGACTTAAGTGACACCAGGTTAAATAGCCCTTCAAGTCAGACCTGGGCAATTAGTAGGTTGTTAAATGGAATAAATCATTTCCCAGACTCTTTCCTGGATTAGTAATTCTTCAGGAGTGGGTTTCTAGATTCGCTGAGTTTAGAACATGTTGGGTTAAAGAAAGTTAAGCAGATTACTTATCAAGGGCCCTTTTAGATACCTTAATAAATTGATCTCTCTAATGAACGTACACGTACGTACTCTTTGGTCCCTAAGACTTTGTTCAGGAGGCCTCCTTTTCTTTTAAGCCACGATCGATTTACTGACTGCGTGGAGTTATCTTGGGAAGTGAAGAGAAAGGGTGATGGGTTAAGAGCTGAAAATGGGGTTGGAGAGCTGGTTTGGTACTTAAGACCATTTGCTGGTCTTCCAGAGGACCAGAACCCACATCAGCTGGCTCATAACCACCTGTAACTCCAGCTCCAGGGGATATGATAATTTTTCCTGGATTCTACACCCTGGGCATCTACATCCACACATGCACACACTGCCCTACCCCATATGTACATTCTAATGAAATATGAAAGTCTTTTAAAAGGTGGCATGTGGTGGCCTAAGCCTTTAATCCCAGCACTCTGGGGGCAGAGATAGATGGATCTCCATGAGGCCAGCCTGATCTACATAGCAAGTTCTAGGCCAGCCAAAGCTACGTGAGACCCTGCCTCAATAAAAACCAAAAAGAAAAACAAAACAAAACAAACAAAAAACCAAAACAAAAAACCCAAACTCTTAAAATCTTAAAAATAAAAGTTGAAAATCACCTTTAATCTCTGAGCTCCTGGCTAGCTAGAGCTTCATGGTGACACTTTGTTTCAGAAATAAGAACAGAAACAAAGAAACCCAAACCGACTAACCAGCCAGAGGTAATGTTAGAACTGGGAAACCAGGTTGGAAGGCCAACCAGAGTCGGTGGACGTCGAGAGAGAATGAGTGAGCGAGTTGTAGCTTGGGATTATGGACGTGGGATGACCCAGGGGCCCTGCACTGCATCAAAAGCAAACGGTGGCAGCTGCCTTTGCAGAGTCCCTGCAGCTGCTGAGGGTGCCTCCTCCTGTTCCTGTAGCACGCCTGCCTGGCCTGGGGAGTCTAACAGAAAAAAGCATGGGCTTGCTTTCTCTGAGCCTGTGTGCTCTCTCACTGGTCGAGGCCCACATAGAAGGCATACATTTCTCTCCCTGCCCCTCCCTTCATGGGCAGGATTTTCATCTCCCTTCCCCTGTTGCTTTTCTATTAAACTCTGATAAAACAGCCGTGTAGCCTGGGGGGTGGGGGTGGGAGAAAGCCAGCTGTGCACCAGCATTCCTTTGACTGTGGTTGTGTGACATGCTACACGTTCCTGCTGTTATGACTTCTCTGACCTGATGGGTCCTACCCACAAACAGCACAATCAGACCCTTCATTCCTGAAGGTTTTTTTTGTTTTGTTTTTTTGTTTTTTTGTTTTTGGTCAGGTACTTGGTTACAGCAACAAGACAAATAACTATTACAGAAAGGTTTGCAGAGGTGTTGGGATCCCAGGAACATCTTCGAGGCCAACAGGGACTCAACGCAGCTATAGGGGGAAGGGAGTGAGTTCCTGGTGACTCTGTCTCTGAGTCACCAAGACAGGAGTGTGGAATAGAGCTAACACCACGGTCTGTCGCTCAAGCCTCTCAGGGCATCTTCCTTTTCGGCAATCCTTTTGGGACAGGGTCAACCCGAGTATTCAGTGGGACTTAGTTCCTTGCTCCCTCTCGCTCACACATCTTTCCTTTTATGTCTTGGCTGTCTCCAGCGGCAGCCACGGGCTGTAGTGACACAGTTTCTCACATGCTACTTCAAGGGGCTTGTGGCCCTCCTGGCTCTAAGTGAACACGCTGGCTAGTTTTATGTCAACTTCACACAAGCTGGAGTCATCAGAGAGGAGGGAGCCTCAGCCCGGGACAAGGCCTTCATAGAGTCAGGCTGTAGACAAGCCTATAGGGCGGTTCTCGTAATTAGTGGTTGATGAGGGAGGGCCTGGCCCGTTGCAGGTGGGGCCAAGCAGGCCAAGCAAACCGTAAGCAGCAAGCTAGTAAGTAGCTCTCCTCTGTGGTTTCTGTGTCAACTCGCTCCTCCAGGTTCCTGCCCTGCTTGAGTTCCTGTCCTGACTTCCTTCAGGACCGAGCAGTGACATGGATGTGTAGGACAAATGAACCCTTCCCTCCCCGGCTGCATCAGACCCCACTAGACAGAGGGACAGGAGTGTGTATTTCCAACAAGACCCCACTGTGGACTTTGAAAGTGGGACAGAACCAGCCTGCCTCTCCTTGGACCTGCATAGACCTGGCTAAATTTAGATGACCTTAGGCCCTCAGCCCAAGGTCACCCCGAGAAGGTCTGGGAGAGGCATGTGCTGTAGGGTCCAAGCTAAGGTGCTGGAGTCTGAGTTCCCTGTAGTCATTGCTGCCTTCAAACATGGAGGGCATGGGGTAGTGCAGGGTAGTGGTTACCAAGGCTTTCAGTTGCAGATGTTCTAAAGCGCATAGCCCTGTTAGGCTGGCCCTGTGCTTCGCCTCAGCATTTACCTTCATCCCTGAGAGATAGTTGTACCTTTAGAGCACTCTCGGTCATGCATTCTTTTCTGCACCCTGTGGAGCGTCATTCATCACGAGAGATGACATGTCGATTATGTCTGAGGTGCACAGGATGGCGGGAGGCATCTATGTTTCAGTCCTGCGCTACAGCTTACTTTAAGTCAGAGAACCTGAGTTCTGTTCAGAGCGTTAATTAATATCAAGTGGTTCACAACTACCTATATAACTCCAGCTCCAGGGGATCTGAGGCTGTCTTCTGATCTTTCCAGACAACTGCGCGCGCGTGCGCGTGTGCACACACACATATACACACACAGAGAGACGTAATTAAAAAGATAAATCTTAAAAAAAAGAGGAATTTATTTTTAATTTTTCATAGCCTAGCCATTTAGCTGAGTTATAAAATGATAGAAAGGGGGCTTGCGAGCCACAGATCTACCCAACCGTGTTTTCGAAGTTTCACGTGACAACCCAAGCTCTAGCCTAATTTGACATCTTACGGTGCCACTTATGCTACTGGAAGAAGATGCCTAAGACAAGAGTGTTTGTTTCCAGTTTCTCCCTCATCTGTCTAGGGGCTCCTTTCCTCCTCAAATCGAGGGCTTTATTTGCATAATTTTGCCAGACAACTGGCCCCTTTTGCATTCCTTAGTGATGTCTCAACTTTGCCCTTTTGGGGGAAAATTAAAATTGGCTTTTGATGTGTAGGGAAAGCGATAACCAATTTTAACATAAAATAGTATATGTTTTAAACTCTTCAGCAGTGGGGAAAAAGAAAATGTCAGAGAGCATTCACTCTCTAGACCTTAAGCAAAGCGGCTTAATTTCTTAGTCTTAGGAGGTGGGGCCCCAGAAGAGTGGCAGGTGGTAAGTGGGGGGGGGGGCGGCGTGGATGCTGGTCCTTCAGGACTGGCTTTGTTAAAGCCAGTCTCCATTTGCTTCTGGGGGATGAGCTTTGTGGTTAGAACAGATGCTTGACTATAAGGAAGAAGTGAGTAGCAGAAGGCAGGACCACTTAGAAACTGCGGCATGGCACCTTCTTAGCCAGGGCCTTGACTGCAGGGGTCCAGAGCCACTGTCCCTTGAGTACTAATCCCCGGTGTCCCCACATGTAGAAAAAGGCAAATAAGTAAAAGTTTTAAAGTATTAATCACTAAACTATGATTAGATAATGTTTAGTCCTTTGGTAGTCTTTAAAAATTATTTTAATTTTTGTTAGGTGTATGCTTGAATGTGTCTGCATATGGGTAATGTGTGAGTACGGGGTCCATGACAGAGGCTGGAAGGTGCCACATTCCTTGGGACTAGAGTGACAGGCTGTGGTGAGCCACTCAGCGTGGGTAACAGGAACTGAGCTCAAATCCTCTGCAAGAGCCACGGGCGTTCTTTACTGCCGAGCCCTCTTTTCAGTGCCTTTGTTGATATTTTGTCAACCGTGTTAGGTGGAGAGGAGTGGACCGTGCTTGTTGTGCAGAGGAAGCGCTTCTGACCCAGAGGGACAGGGACAGAGCGGTGCTAATCTGTGTAGACCGAGCCGACAGCTGCGCATTCCCAACTTGTTCCAGCTGTTCCCAGCCATCAGAATTTTTCTCTACTGTGATGGTGACTGGATGTTGTCATATAACCCAGGATACCCAGCCAAACTTAAACAAACCAGTAAACATTGAACTATCTTTAAATTATAAATATGTTCCAAATGTTGAGTGGGGCATGCTTACTGAGCGATTCATCTGAAATTCAGATTTAACTGACTGTCCTGTCATCGCGTGGTCCATTGCTGTATGCCAGTCAGCCCATCAGTAAAAGGTTCATAGTTAACTGCATGGATCTTGGAAGAGGAGTAGATTTGATGGCAGAGAAGGAGAGAGGTAATTTGACATCATCAGCTTTTATTTTGGCAACCTGGTTGGGGGGGGGCGGGAGAATATTGAGAATGTGGATCCTAGGTTTGGGCTGGAAAATAACTGCAAAGACATCTGTTGATTGTGCCTTTAGATGTTGAGGTAGCTGCTCTGCTGTGCCAGTGGTAAGGGCATGGTTTGGAGTCCAGAGAGCAGCCACTAAGACTGCACCGGACAGGAATTATGAGGATAGCAATAGAAAAAGAGGCAGTTTATGTAAAGATAGAAAAGAGGTTCTCCTGCGGCCGGCAGTGGGCTAGGGACTTGGGAGGACAGCCGCTCTAAAGCGCATGACGCATAACTCTGGTCCTTCGTAGATCGTCCACACAACACCCGTGGCCTCTTTTTGCCATCCCAGTCCCTTCTTGCAGGAGCTCTGTTCACTAAGTGCAGCCCAGGGAGAGGTGGGCTCCCAGCGGCTCTCTGCCAACTGCGTCCTTTCATATGTTAATCTTGATGCCTCTCCCTTCACACCTGCGCTTGTCCTCTGTGACAGCTTGATCTATGTATGGCAGGTGTGAAAGTAGGAGCTCTAACTCGGGGTCCTTTACTGCTCTGCAAGTGCCTCTGACTGGGGCAGAGACCTGCGGAGGGAGGAGCTGATGGGCAGGCCATGGCAGATCTTCTGGCTGTGGTGACCTAGAGTGCCAGCAGCTAGGAGGGGGCTCTCTGGGGTGTGAATAACTGAAACTTGAGTCGTGCCCCTCTCCTTTCCTTCCTTAGTTAACAGCAACTTTCCTGGAATTTCTTTTCTTCATCTATTTATTTATGGTGATGTCTTTAGTCAGACTCCTATATGAGGATTCAAAGATGTCCCTGCTGAGTGAGGCAGGCATATTTGAGTCACCTGTTTCCTGTGCTTTCCCTGGGAGACTGGGTTCCTGTAACATTCTCCTTTGGGTCAGGGCCTGAGGTGATTGTGCTGGCTAGCTATGAGTGTCCTGGAGGCTAGAAAGCAATGTCCCGAGGCTTCTGCAGAGTTTGAGGCCTTTCTCGGAGCGGCTGGTGGAGCCCGTCAGCTGTTGGATGCTTCTCTTCCTAGGCCGGGACCACCCATGGCTGCCAAGCTCTGAGTCCCACAGCAGCTGGTGGGAGATGTCAGTGGGTATCCTGGCCGTGGGGCCTCTGTGGGTCAGAGGAGAGGGCTGTAGACCAAGTTCCTTCCAGAGCAGAGATAGATGCCCTTTCTGTTGGGGTTCTGAAGACCTAACAGTTTGTGGCTTGGTTTGTGGCCTTTCCTTTCCCCCAAGGGACTGTACAATTTAATGACTCAACTTTGCTTGTACCATGGATGTTCCTTTCCTAGCGATATCAGTTTATAGAGCAGCCGTAGCAAATGTGTGTGTATAAGGAGAGACCGAAGGAACCCTTGGGACTCGGAGGGCGGGCTTCAACCGCCTTCCTTCCCTGTGGACCGGGGAGTGACTCTGGTGTCCAGGTCACTGAGGGGTTAGTCAGCTGCCTGGGCTTGAACAAGGGATGGCTGGGAGCCTGGTTCCTCAGGGCTGCGAGTCTTTGGCTGGGTGGCCTAAAGGAAAGTCTCATGGTGCTGGGCGGGAGCACCCTCATGAGGTAGATAACTAGATGTGAGGTTTCTGGTGGGTGCCTCCTCAGGAAGCTGGGTGCATACCCCCTCCCACCACCACTGCTTCCCCTATACCCCCAAAATCCTCCCTCTGACTTGTCACCCTGGATTTCACCTTGCTACTCGGGGTAGGAGAAGCCATCGGCATGAAGGGGCGCTCAACGTTGAAGGTTTGGCTTAGTCCCCCGAGAGCTGGCTTCCCTCAGTCTGAGGAATGGCTCAGAGCAGCCTCTGGAGGACTGCGTCGCTTGGGTCAAGGACCTGAGGAGATGGCTGGCGGAGCGTTCTTCCCCAGGCTCTGCCTTCCGATGACTAGGCACGTGACCCTGGTGCTTTTCTTTCCCTCTAGGTCCCTATCCAAGGGTGTGTGTGTGTCCCTTCAGAGTCTGTGGAGAGGCTGGTGCGACAGCAAAGTCAAGTTGAGGGGATGATTGGCACATGCGTGTGTGTAAAGTTAGGTTGGCTATGGGGTACAAGGAAGTAGAGTAAAGGAAGGAGAACGGGAACTTTACATTTTTATTATTACCGCAGTGTGTGTGTGTGTGTGTGTGTGTGTGTGTGTGTGTGTGTGTGTGTGTGTGTGGTGGGGAGGGGAGGGCATGCCACAGTGCCTGTTTGGATGTCAGGAGACAGCCTTGTGGAGTTGATTCTCACCTTCTTCCTCTCCGTGGGTTCTGGGGATTGACATCTTGTCATCACGTTTGTGTGACAGGCACCTTTACCAACTGAGCTATCTTGCCAACCCTTTAAAAAAAATCTCTTTAATTGAAATAGTAACGTTTTGCAGAACACCCCTTTCTGGACTTTACTGCTTTCCTCTCAGGATGAGAGTCAGATAGCCCTCACTGTGTGTGTCGCAGCAGGCTGGGATTCGACTGGGAAAGGAAAGGCTACAGTTTATGAGTCAGTAGGTGTGTCCCCATAAAGAGACAACACAATCGGGACCTGTGAAGGGATTTTATGAAGGTGGAGGTCCCGCCAGGCACAGGAAGAGATGGGATAGCCAGTAGGAGAGGCAGGAGCCCGGAGGCATAAAGACCCAGAGAAGGGAAGGCTCCGTGAGGTCAGGCCAGCAGTGGTTGTCACAGATACACCTGCAGGTGTTTGGGGAGCAACTGATTCATATTTTTACCTGCACACCAGTGTTGGTTGTGCGGTGTCCCTGGCTAAGTTTAGAGTGGCCTGGACTTCCGCGCCCCACTCTGGTTCTCACATGGCCATCGCACTAGAGCACCGTCCTGGAAGGCTTCCAACAGCCCTTGGATGGCCAGACCGCCTCTTGGGTTCGCAGATGCCCTTTGAGGTTCTCTGGTTGACACCCTCATAGCACCTGCTCTCTCGTCACCTCTGGCTGCTGTGTGCTGCCCTTCCTCCTGGGCCGCGCCTCCTGCCTTTATACCCACATTTCCTAGGGCTCATCTGCAGAGCCCACTCCCTTTCACCTCACCTTTACTTCCCAGGGGACAGGGTCTAGCTGGCCTTGTTCCTCCATGTCAGGGAAGCAAACCCTGACCTCCTGAAAGGCACAGACTTCAAGTTCATTCCATGAACATCTGCCAGGATCCCTTGGGCACAGCCACAGAGGAGATGGAACAGCGCTGGTCTGTCCTCATTTCTGCAACTTCCCCCTGCAAAGCCCTGGATTAGTGATAGTAAAGCCACAAGGCCCAAACTCCTCCTGTCCCTGTGTCTGTGCACACTTGTGTGCCACACAGGAGGCCAGAGGACAACTCGGGTCTTGTTGCTCAGATGTCATCCACCTTTCTTGAGGGGAGCCAGGGTCCCTCGTTGTCCTGAGCAATGAGCTCGCAGGGAGCTGCCTTCTCCTAGACTTAGATGTTTATGCTACCATGACAGTTTAAACGCCACCTCAAACCACACCAAAGCCACCCGGATTCTAGCTGGGCAGGATGGGACGATGCCTTTAATCCCAGCGCTCAGGAAGCAGAGTATGAGTGCAGGGCTAGCCTTGTCTACGTAGTGAATTCCAGACTAGCCTTGACTACATAGTGAGGTCAGACTGTTACAGACAGACAAACAAATGACTATGGCTTTCAAACTCGGGTCCCATGCTTGCAAGGCAAGCGCTTTACCACCAGAGTTGTCTCCCCGGCCTCTCTCCTTGCCTGTCACCGTACACATCTTCGGCCCCATAGCTTCCTACTTGCTAGCAATGTGGATCAGTAGAGCCATGGCAGGGCGGGGCCCCAGGGGATTTATGTGTTCTCTGGGTCAGCATCTTGTGCAGGCGACTTTGAATTTGACACCCCTGTCACAAAGCCAGCGCCTGGAAACCATGAAACCATTCCTGGTATTCATCACTCAGGTGGTATTTATAGCACTCCCAGGACAAGCTATTGCCAAAGGAGGTAGTGACACTTAGCGGACCCCGTAGGAGACAGGCAGGCCTGAGCAGACTCTTTCTCTGCCTATGTTTAGATTGCAGGCTACTAGGCTCTGAGCTCCTGGGAGAATACACATGTTCAAGGTATCCTGGGCCAATTCTGGTACTGCCGATCGCCTTACGATCTAGACTGTTTCTAGCTCTTTCTTCTTGCAGTGCCAGGCTCTTTGGCATGCTGGCACTGGGTTGGCAAGCTGGGGCGTGGGAAAGGACCTGACAGTTGGTCAGTGTGCATGACTGGCTAACTCCCCTTGACCATGAATGCCTGCTTTACTGCCTCCCTTGCCCTTGGCGTTGCCTGTCCTTGGTCAAGAGCAGTCTCCATGGTATGTATTAGTTATCTCACCCTGGTGTAACAAACCCCTTTCTTCACGGCTCTGAGGTCAGAGGGCTGGTGTGAGGGTCTGGTGAGGGGCCCTCTTGCTGGCCTGCAGACTGCTTCTTGTGGCCTCATGTGAGAAGAGACAGCGCGAGGTTAGGTGATTACACCAGTGTCTTTGAGCATAAGACCACTAATTTCATTGTGATGTCCCTTGATCTCCTGTTTCTCATCTGAACTTCCTACTAGAGACCTCATCTGCCAGCAGCCTGCACTGGGCACTAGAGCTTCGGATGGTTCAGCATGGCAGGGTTTCTTAACACCCATGAGCTATAGTTTTTTTTTTAATTTTATTTTTTATTATATTAGATTGGATGTAAATTTGTATAAGTTCTCTGTAACCCCTCTGTACTTCTCGGCCCTCCTCCTCATCTCCTCCCTTTTGTCTTTTCTTCCCCCAATGACTTCACTTCTACTTTCTTTGCACATATATGATTTTGTACATACATGAGTCTAGGACACACATATGACAGGAAGTGTGACGCCTGTGTTCCTCAGATTGACGTAATTCACGTAATATTATCTCCAGTTGTCTCCGCCGTCCTGCAGACACTGCGACTTCATTCTTGAGAGCTGGGGAAAAAAACATTTGGTCATGTATCTATACCACATTTTCTTTTTTTAATCCACCCCTCTGTTGATGGACACCTAGGTGGGTTCCTTAAATTAGCCGTTGTGCATAGAGCTGCAGCAATATTGATGTGCAAACATCCCTGTGATGTGTTGCCTTCAAATCTGTGGGTAAATAGCCAGGCTTGGTATGTCTAGTCATGTGGTCCATTTTTATTTTTCTTGAGGAGCCTCCCTCCTGGGTTCTGTAGTGGCTGGGTTGGTTTACGTTCCCAGCCACAGTGTGTGTGTCCTCTGTCCATGCCCTCCCTGGCATTTGTTTTCCTGATATGAATTGCAGATTTTTTAGTGTTACGTGTGTGTGTGTGTGTGTGTGTGTGTGTGTGTGTGTGTGTGTGTCACAGTGTGCACGTGGAGTTGAGAGGACAACGTTTGGAAGTCAGTTCTCTCCTTCCATCATGCTGAGGGAAGGTCTCCTGTTTCGGCTGTGGTGTGTACTCCAGGCTAGCTGGCCTGGGAGTTTGTGTGTGATTTTCTTGACTCCACTTTCCTTCCCATGGTAGGGGCACTGGGATTGCAGATGCTCGTTACTTCACTGGGTTTCAGGGGCTGAACTCAGGTGCATACACTGTGACCTGCAGAGCGATTGTGCTAGGTCCAGCTTTAATTTCTTCAAGGCAGGGGCTGCTGCTGCCGCCGCCGCCGCTGGAGAGCTGTTCTCATCTTCCTGGGGGTCAGATTTCTGCTGGCTTAGAAGCATCTTGTCCCCAAGACCAGGAATTGCTGCTGGAGCAGCGGTAGAGAGCTCGGACGGCGCTGGGAGCCAGCTGGTGTGTGTCAGGCTTTCCGTTCACCTCAGGACTGCAGAGCTCTGATATGCCGAGGGGCCTAACCAAGGGAAGACGTGTAGCAGTGTGTGGAGGTGACTGCTTGCCCGTGTACGTGCGGCAGTGTGTTTGGCAGATGAAGGAAGGTGAGGAATAGTGGCCAAGTCACCTTTTCGCTGCTTCGCTGCTTGGCCTCCAGCAGTCTCTCCTTCATTTCTGTTGACACCAGAACAGGCTCTTGCTGTGTTTCCCTTTTGTGTGGCATGCCAGAGCTCAAATCCTCCTGTGTCATTAGACATGCTTTGGAATTTTGGTGTCTTTGGAAACAACTTTGCCAGGGAAGGAGAAAAAGCAGTTTCCCTCAATGATGTTGGTGTGACAATCGGGTCTGTCCAGCTGTTTCTTACCTAGTGTTGTTAGCGTTGGCTTCCTTGCCCAGAATGTGGAAATCTTGCCTGTATGAGTCAACAATGGCGCCTTTATTGGCCAGTTGCTTCTCGGCAGCCACGCTGGCATCTTGGTCACAGTCAGAGCTTATGCAGTGATGGTGACTATGGGGACAAAGCTGGCTCTTATGGCTGGCCCTTTTCCCAGGGGCCCCTTCATGCTGTGTGTCAGGCAAGGTCATCTTTCTGCCTTTCCTCTGGCTTCTTGAGCTGTAATTAAAAGCAGTCACTTTACAGTTCGGAAACAGTCGGCAGGGTTGCAGGTAGTAATGTGTGTGTGTACACTTGTACACATCAGCCTGTAGATGAGTGTGCACAGGTGTGCCTGGCTGCACAAATCTGAGTCTTTTGCTTAGTTAACAGTAAGACAGTGGTCCAGTCAAGCCTTATCTTTTTTGATCTGCCAGCTCAAAGGGAGATACAAACGTGGAGTTGACCGAGTCGAGCCTTAGGTGTCCAGGGCAGGCTCCATTTTTCTTTGGTCTGTTCTCTGTTCCCTATGGTTCTTTCCTACTTCATGACCTTCAGATCACAGTTGGCCTGAAACTACCTAGCTATCTCAGGGGCTAAGCTGTGGACCAAGCCTATAGGCTGTCACTGTTTGTCCTGTGTTGGAGGGAGAAACTTGGTGTAAGATGTGGGACCTGTAGAGATGACCCAGGAGTTAAGAGCATTTACTGCCTCTGCAGAGGACCCTGGTACTGTTCCCAGCAGTCACACAGCAGCTTACAACTGTCTGTAACTCAAGATGTTCTCTTCTGACACTCCCTGGTACTTCACAGGTGTGCTGCACATCATGTACACTCATGCACAGACACATACATGGAAAAAAAGTAAATATACCTAAAAAGTGATCAGTTTTCACTGAATGTTTGAGAGATGCAAATGTTATTAGAAGCACCAGGTCACTTCTGCCTGCAGACCTCTCCCTCTGCTGTGGCCTAGAACCTCTTGTGGGAAGTTTATGGACAGTTAAGTTTCAGGTCCCCCTGACGTGCTCCCTCAGGGGCTGCGGATGTGGCTCTCAGTTGGCAGAGTGTTTTCCTAGCGTGCACAAAATGAATCCCGAACCATATAAACAAGGAACAGTGCGGGGGGGGGGGGGGGGGCACTTGCAGTCCCGGCACTCGGGAGGGAGAGGCAGGAGGTGTAGATCTTTCTTGGCTACATAGTGAGTTTGAGGCTAGCCTGATATGCGTGAGAGTCTTGTCTCAAAAGAAGGAGGAGGAGGAAGGGAGGGAAGAGGAGGAGGAAGGGAGGGAAGAAGAGGAGGAAGAGAAAGGAGGAGGAAGGAAGTGCCCGTTTTTGTACCCATTTACATTGATTAGGACCCAGGGTCTTTGAGGGGCCGCAAAGAGATGATAACTGTGGCCTGGTGGGTTTCAGCCTCGGGGAGCATCCGATGTGCTCCAGGCTCACCCGGTAGCCGACCTCAGGGTTGTATGTCCCGAAACACCAGGATTCTGGGTAGAAGTGCCAGTTCTGTGACAGAAAGGAACCAATAGCTGGAGCCAATGTGCCATGTTCATTTCAGGTGTGTTTGGTTGCTTTGTACAAGGTTTTGAAGTTGAGCACAGAGAAGTGTTCAAGCCACAGACATAGAACTTGCCAGATCCCTGTGACCTGCGTACAGAGCAGGTGGGAAAACAGAAGCCTAACCATGGTGTCCCCCACCAGTGCTGGCGTCTCCTCCCAGAGCCCCTGTCCTGATGTTTTATGACTACACTGACCAAGTCCTCCCGTTTCTGGTTGCTTCTCCTCCTCCCCCTCCAGCATGATGTTCAGAGGACCCGTTTGCCTCATCGCGAGGGCTGTAGGTCTGTCACCGTCATCCTTGTGCCCTCATGTCCTTCACGTTTCTATCTCTGTCACTTACCTTTCTTGTCACTGTGACACGACAGCAAGAAATAAAGAAGGAAGGTTTGAAGCCAGGTGTGGTGGCGCACATCTTTAATGCCAGTACTAGGAGGCAGAGGCAGGAGGACCTCTGTGAGTTCAAGGCCAAACTAGACTACATAGTGGGTTCCAGAAGAACCAGAGCGACATAGTGAGGCTCTGTCTAAAAACAAAACCAAACCAGTTCTGTTCTGGCTCACAGTCCCAGGGGACACTTTCGCTCCTGGTGTGGGGGGAAACATGGCAGCTGGGGCAGAAAGTGAACAAGTCACACTGCCCCACACTCAGGAATCCAACGGTGAACAGGAAGTGGGGCCAGACTCTAGGGCATGAAGGCCTGCTCCCAGCCACCCATTCCTCCACAGCCTTCCCAAACACGACCCACGGTTAAGAGCTCCGGCTGCTCTCCCAGAGGACTCAGGTTTGGTTCCCAGCACTCATACAGCAGCTCACAACCATGTGTAACTCCAGTTGCAAGGGACCTGACACCCTTTTTTTGCCTTTTCGGGCACTGCACATATGTAGTGCATAGTCATACATGCAATCAAAATATTTGTACACATAAAATAAATTAATTAAAAATACCCCTAAAAACAGCAACAACAAACCCACGTGAGCCTACGGGGGCGTTTCATGTACACACATGTCCCTCCGTGCATGGCCATTGGGCTAGTTTCCCCAACTTCAGCTCTGGTGAATGGCGCTGATGTGGCTAATCTTCTCTATGCTGTGGTGGGCTTATGCCCAGGGAAGGCATTTCCAATATGTTTGCTCTGCATTTTCCAGTGCACTCAGTGACTCGAATAAACAGTTACAGAGTCTGCCTTGGGCCCTAGGATGTCAGACAGAGCGAGACATACTGGGCATGGCTGGCAGAGAGGACAGCTGCTTTGCATGTCTGTCTGAAGAGTTGGAGGAGGTTGAGAACAAGCACCCAGGTACAGCACCCTCCACGCAGGTGTAGCATGCAGAGCGCAGTGGGACATTGCTGCTGGCTTGAGTGACCCGGCCACAGAAAAGTCCAAGTGCTGGCGGATTCTATCCAAACTGCTGACTTGGCCTTGTAGCCCAGGCATTTAGTGCTCGCTCATGCTGTCTGTCTGTCTGTCTGTCTGTCAGTCAGTCAGTCAGTCAGTCTGTCTGTCTGTCTGTCTGTCTGTCTGTCAGTCTGTCTGTCTGTCTGTCTTATGTAACCCAAACAGGCCTCAACCTTGCTACCCGGTCACAGAACTTTCGTATTTCTTCCCCCACCTCCTTAGTGCTGGAGTTACAGGTACGTCCCACTATGCCTTCTGTAGAACTGGTGCCTGAACCCAGAGCGCCATACAGATGAGGCAAGCACTTTACCAGCCGAAGGATATCCACATCCGTGCACTCAGCTTTTCTTTGTAGATGTCAAGACGAAGGACTAGGTCTGGGGTTTTTCATTGGTTGGTGATTTTGTTTTTGTTTTTAACAAACTAAGTGACACTAGCATCAGGCTTTACAGTGAATCATTCCATGGCAGCCTCAAGAAAGGACCAGGCGGCGAGCTTGGGCTATGTGCTATTCATCGCTGGCCACCAGCCTGGGCTTACCAAACAGCCTTTGGGCTGTTCACTCGAGAGCTGGCTGGAAGGTTGTTAGGGCCCTGTGCTTTGGAAATGGGCCCTGACCACTGGGTTCCTGGTTTTCAACCATTGACTCATCCTCCCCATACTATGAGTGTCTAGATTCCCAGGGTGGACACTCGCCAGGTCTGGATGGCGGCTCTGGTACAAGACGCAGTGTCATGCCGCAGGGAATGTCTGTTGTGCTAGAAGGTGCATCCTGTTTTGAGGGGGAGAGTTGGGGTGCTGGAGACTGGATAATCAGAGTTCTGAGCAGGCGGAAGTGGCTCTGAGCTGCAGGTGTGGCTCTCGCCAGCTGGGATAGGCCTGCCTTGCCGAAGAGCATGCTCACAGGCAGCCTGGTGCAAGGCCTCGGTGGGAACAGGGACCACATGGAGACTGCGTGCTGGGCCAGCCCCCTCTGGAAAGTTCTCTTTCCCCCCCGTGGCGGCCTTGTGTCATGCTCCTGTTAGGAAACCACCTAGCTAGCTATAGTTCCCTGACCGCAGCCCAGAGCAGCCTCCGCTAGGCAGAGGATGTGGGGGGAGGCACTCAGACTCCTGAAGAGCCTCAAGAAGCCCCTTGTATTGCACAGGTTGGTGAGTGGCTGTGGCATGAGAACCCTGTGGGCTCCTTTAGGGTAGAGATGGCCCCACCCTTTTCCAGCCCCGCAACCCTGACAGCTCTTCTCTGACCCCCTCTTGGGGCTTTCATATGTCCCTTCTCCCCTTCCAGCTTCATAGGTGGGTGAAGAGGGGAACAGGCTCTTCTTCTGCGCTTAATAAACTTGAAAACTACCGTGGGTTGGAGTAACCGCCCACCGCCTTTTCCTGACCCCTGACCCCTGTCCCCTGACCCCTGCTGGCTGAGGAGTGGAGATGAATGCCCTGCTGCTCAACCCTGCATCTGCCCCTCCTCTTCCTTCACAAGTCAAGCTCTGAGGCCGAGGACATGTTTCAGTCAGTGAAGTGCTGCCCACGCGGACACACTCAGAACCCATGTGAAGAACTGGGGCGTGCTGGTTTGCACTAACAACCTCAGCGCTGGGAAAGCAAAGGCCGGCTGACCTCTGCAGCTCACTGGTCAGCCTGCCTAGACAAATCCGAGAGCCCCAGGGCAGCCGCAGACCCTGTCCCGGAAGACAAGGGGGGTAGTCCCTGAAGAATGACAGAGAATGCTTACCCCTGGCATTGACACACCAGCACACACACGAACATGTACACACACATACACACAAAATAAGTTCTGCTTTTTGGATAGGAGTCCTAGCACCAGTGCTGTCAACTTGCAGAGCTTACTGGTGTTAAGTCACCATTGCCTTCCTTCCAGGGTGGGGTGGCCTGACACTGTTTCTCACCACCCAGCAGCCGCCTGGGTGAGGTGCCTGACAGCTAATAGCTGCCCAAGAATGGCAGGCTGCGGAGTTCTCTCCCCTGGTGGCTTCTACTTTGGTTTTCATGTGCGTCTCTTGTGTTCTGCAGCCGCTTAGCTTGTCCTGGTCCCAGAGCAGTGTGTCACCGTCTTCCCTTTTATTCATCCGATCTGGTTACACTTCGTGTGTTGCTCTGGCACCTGCCTTGTAAGGTCCAGCTAACAGGCAGAGAGCCCTGTGGCCTGCCGGGCTACCAGGCACTTCAGTTGCACTAAGGAGAAGTGCGTGGTTGCAAAGGCGTCACTTCTACTCTTGCTAATGTTAGCAGCCAGCGACGAGCGCTCTCGGGAGGCTGATGAGACGCTCATTTTAAATGCAAATTCTTTTGCGTGGTTAGGGGGAAAATGAAATTGTCCCGGCTGCCAGCACTCTGCATTTTTGCCATTCCATCTGATGGCGGAGGGAGGGCTCATGACTAAACCCCTCAGTGTCTTTATTATGATTTCACATTTGAACGCGCTGAGAGGCAGCCTTGGCCCCAGGACATTAACTCTCTCTTGCCAAGTGCCAGCATGTGGGTGTCTGTGGAGGTTCTCAGAGTGCTCTCTGGTGCTCTGCACTCTGAACACTCTTTGGGTCCTCTCATTTGCGTTACGCATGATGGATGTGCTGGGAAATTTGTGGTGAGCGGTGGCGTTTTCTCTTTTCTTTGAGGCAAAGGAAATGTGCTGAGCCCTTTAGCCTCTACTTAGCAGCATCTACATGTGCTGTTTCCTTTCGGCCTTAGCAGGGATCTTGGTCCTCTTCTTTTGGGAGTCCTCTGTCGTTTGCAGCCTAGCTACCCTCCTGCAGCTCACTGTCTGGAGATTCCCTGGTGCGATGGAGATGGTGGGGCTTCTGCGGGTAGCGTTGCTGGACCCGCGGTTCACTCTTTCTCACCGTCTTCCAAAGAGAAGGTGTAATGACAAATTTGTAACCCCGTCTAGAATGTTAGAGTGTTAGGTCTGTCCTGGTGAGTGTCTTTGTAATACAGCTCTTGCACCTTGTGGAGAGAGAGAGAGAGAGAGAGAGAGAGAGAGAGAGAGAGAGAGAGAGAGACAGACAGACAGACAGACAGACAGACAGACAGAGGAGGGGAGGGGAGGGAGAGGGGGCTGGGGAGCCCTGACTTCTGCAGAGCTGTGAGCACAGCTAGAGCCAGTGGAGAATGTCACAGGCCTGGCAAGGCCATGCTCTGTCTGTCCATAAAGCCGTGCTGTAGTACTGGGTCCACCCTGAAACTCATGGTGACGGGCTGCTGTGTGGCTGCGAATATCAACGAGAACGCAGCCATCTTTATATGTACGTTCCCTGTGCATTCGGTTCTGATGTTTTTATTTTAGCTGCTTTTTCCCTCCTCTTCTTTTGGTTTTCACATTTTTTTTTTCAAAACAGAGCTGAGAGCTCAGAGTGAAGTGTCTGTTCCATCCTTGTTGACTAGCTAGAGTCACAGGATTTTAAAGTTAAAAGGAAGTTCCTTGCATTTTCTCGTTTCTGTGGCCTAGTGAGACCCCGTGAGAGCCCTTCGGTGAGGGGCAGTGTGGAGAGGGGAGCGCCATCAGCGTTGCTCTTCTTTCCCAGGCAGATGCTGTAAGGCTTTGAGAGGCCTAGTGGGACGTGCCCTTTGACCTGGAGAGCCGCTAAACTGGAAGGCTTGAGAATTAGTACTCGACGCAGTTGAGTGGATGTAAATCCTTCAAACAGGCATCTCGTCTACCTCGATATCTCTCCTGGGATCCAGGAAGCCCAGCCGTGTCCACACCAAGCTGGCCACTTTCAGGAAGATTACAGCCCATCGCCTTGCCCCCATCTCTTCCAGTCTTGCCGGGCTTAGGGTCTCACCTTCAGTACCCTTGGCACAGTTCCTGCTGTGGAGCGTGTGCTCTGCTACACAAATGACAACACACTTGCTCCCTGCAGCTGTGACCGCTGTAGTTATCTCTAGACATGGCCACATGTCCTCTGGAGATGGGATGTGCTCCCTGCTTAGATCTACTGTGTTAGGGTGTATATGACGGCTGGAGAGATGGCTCAGTGGGTGGTGTTTGTCCATAGCATGAAGACCCACGTTTAGATCCCCAGAGCCACATAAGGCTACACATGGTTGCATGCATCTGTAATGCTAGCAGCTCTACATCAAGGTGGAGGATGGAGATGAGAGACTCTCCAGAAGTCTGGGTCCAGCCAGCCTCATGGATGCAACCACAGACGACAGGAAACCGTGCCTCAAACAGGCAAGGTTGCCCTATGGTTTACATATGCGGGCTGTTGTACACAGATGCCCTCTGCATGAACATGTACACACACACACACACACACACACACACACAGTCTCACAAATATAAATGATCAATTAAAGGTATGTGTGACACCCCTTACGTTTCCCATGTGACTTTATTATTAGTGTGGCCCTTTCCCCATTTTACTATTTACTATAGTAGAGTAGTTACATGTAGTTTATATGTAGTCATATGTAGTGTAGTCACATGTAGAGTGGTTCCATGTAGAGTAGTTCCATGTAGAGTAGTCACATGTGGAGTGGTTCCATGTAGAGCAGTCCCATGTACAGTGGTCCCATGTAGAGCAGTTCCATGTACAGTGGTCCCATGTAGAGCAGTCCCATGTACAGTGGTCCCATGTAGCGTGGTTCCAGCAGCTGGCACTGGCTCAGAAGCTCCTGTCCTTGGGAATATTGGCAGTTCTCACCTGAGCTCAGCCTGCTGTTTGTGATGAGTTGGTTTTGAGCAGATGGTCTTGGTCTCATCTTTAGTCTTTACTCCATCGCAGACAGTGATGCTCCTGGCTGCAGCATCTCCTGAGGCCTCGGGTATTATGGGTTGGGGAAGCCTTTTGCCCTGTTAGGAGTTAGGAGACTGTGGAGGCAGAGCTGAGTGGAAAGAAGTGAGCCCTTGCAGGAAGGATGGCGGGGCCTCGGGCTTCCTGGCCAGCACAAGGTGAGCAGCTTCACTCCACCAAGCTCTGAGCCATGGCAGGTCCAGCACAGAGGGAAGAATGCTCCAAACCACGAACCAAAATGTGTGGTGCCTCCTTGTCTGTTGCTGACCCCAGACATCTGCCATAGCAACAGGAGGGTGTTACTGTCACACAGGCTCCATAGCAATAGGAGGGTGTTACTGTCACACAGGCTCCGTAGCAACAGGAAGGTGTTTCTGTCACACAGGCTCCGTGACTTGTAGCCACTAAATAGCTTATATTTTTAATGTTGCAAATGGGAATGAATTAGTCCCCCTTTTGTAGACCTTGGGTCAGGCTTGGGGAGGAAGCTCACCAATCTTAACATACGCCAGGATGTAGCAGATGTATGGGGAGCTTTAAAAGTTGACCGTGAAGCCGGGCGTGGTGGCGCACGCCTGTAATCCCAGCACTCAGGAGGCAGAGGCAGGCGGGTCGCTTGAGTTCAAGGCCAGCCTGGTCTACACAGTGAGTTTCAAGACAGCCAAGGCTACACTCTCAAACAAATAAAAATGGACCTTCTTCTGAGTTAGAATGATTGAGTGGTTGTGAACTGTGTGGCTCTATGGGGTAATGAGCCCCTGAGCAGGTCTTGAGATCTGGGTCTATCTCCCAGGTCCTTTCTTGGTTGAGTGACCCAATGTACTTGAGCAGTAGGCTCCTTCCCTGTAGGAGGAAGGGAGGACACTCAATTTCTGCCTTCTACACAGGGCCAAAGGACCAAGAGATAAGACAAGATTCATAAAATAAACAAATTATAAAATGAATGTAAAATGTATTGTGTAGCCTGAAGTTTTCTGAGGGAATATGGAAGTTATAAAAAGCTGTTTTAATATGTAAGTAAGCATGCAAATATTGAATAAGCTAGACTTCAGAGCTCCATAAATAAAATGAAAGAAAGCCGGTGTGGTGTGTGTGGCTTCTCAGTGTCGGTGGCATGTTGGCTCTTCGCTGCCTTCAATCCTGGTCAGAGAGTGTGGGCATGCCTGTGCTACAGGAGTCCCAAAGCCATTTCCACGTCTCAGAATTCTAGGTGGAACAACAGCAGCAGAAAATATACAGTTCTGGTGTAGACTCTTGAGTAGGTTGACATACCTGTCACCAGGGAGGATCTTGGGAGGAACCAACAGCTGCTGTCCTGGCCTTGAAGGATCCAGGTACTTGGAGGCAGGTGGATTTCTGTGAGTTCAAGACAGGCTTGGCCTACTAGTGAATTACAGGCCAGCCCTGGCTGCATAGTGTGATCCAGGAAGAGTGGGGGAGGGGGAGAAGAGAGGGGAGGAGGGAGTGGGAGAGGGAGAAGGAGGAGCTAAAACTAGAGCCTGGATGCTCACAAACAAGCAGCGGTCCAGGTTTTAGGGACCATTTGTTAACCTTCAGGCAGCTTTGCTGGATGATGGAAGCAACAGCCTTAAATGTGTCATCAAAGCAGGAGTGGGTGGCAGTGGTTTCCTTTCTCTCTTTGAGCATGTAATTGAAAGAGTTTGGATCAAGTGAGGAACATTTGTTTCATGGGCGGGGGTGGGATTCCAGAGGCTTCTGGACAGAGGTCAGATATTGCTTCCTGGTTATGGGCTGGGGGTCATGGGAGAAGAGCCCCATCTGAGAGGAGGATCGAGAATAGAACCCTTCCTATTCAGTCATAAACAGATGCGCTGGCCTAGGAGCTGTGTGTGTGTGTGTGTGTGTGTGTGTGTGTGTGTGTGTGTGTGTGTGTAGATAACTCAGAAGTCAGTCTTTTCCTTCTACCCTCCCTCCCTTCCTCCCTCCCTCCCTCCCCCCCCTCTCTCTTGGCAGCATCTCTCTTGTTTCTGCCACATTGCATGCTCCAGGTTAGCTGGCCCGTGAGTTTCCTAACCATTTTCCTTTCTCTGCCTGCTAGTCTTTCTGCAGGAGTGCTGTGTGTACACATGGCATCCTTCTGCATCTGGCTTTTTCTATGGGTATCAGGGACAGGGATTGGCCTGAGTTTGCCAGGCCATCATGGCATGTGCTTTACCTGCAGAACCACCTCCCTGGCCTGGGAACTGTGGTTGTACAACGTATGCATACACAGTGAGCCAGAAGGGAAGATGGCTGAATTGACAGCTTTTGTATGGACTTAACAATTAAATTCAGTTCATCATGACCCCTGCCCTGAAGCTGTTCTGTTGTTCTTGTTTTGTGGGTGTTTTTTTTTTTTTGAAACAGTGTTTATTTGTTTTGTTTTGTTTGTTGTTTAGCACTGGCTGTCCTGGACTGACTGGCCTTGAACTCAGAGATTCCCCCTGCCTGTGCCCCCAGAATGCTGGAATTAAACGTGTGCAGTACCACTGTTCAGCCGAAGCCGGTCCTTAAGTACTCACTCTTGAGGGTCCCCAACTTTTCAGATTGACCCCAGGGGAGTCTTGAAGTTTGTGGAGGAAGTTTGGTTGTTTGACCTTTGTGACCTAGGAGAGAGGAGGGCCCCATGTGACTGAGTACTCCATGCTGATGGGGTGTGTGTAACCGATCTGCCCTTTGTCCTAGTATGACTTCCTTCTAGAATCGTCCTTCAGGGAGCCCAGTGGGGTTGCCAACTGAATCCTCACCATCTTTCTAAGTCTGTACTGAATGTTCTATAGGGTGCAAATATGAACGTTGGTGAGCGTGAAAACCATCATGAGGAGAACTGGATCCGAGAGAGGTTTTCTAGATTGGGTTGAGGTGTGAAGACACACCCTAAGTGTAACCATCCCATTGGCTGGGGTCCTAGCCTAAAGACAAAAGACAGAGTGGGTGAGCATTGGCGATCATCGCTCTTGGCTTCCTGCTGGAGGGTGCAGTATGATCAGCAGTTCCTCCTGCTGTGCATCTCCCCTCAAAATCAGATGAATCAAAATGGACCCCGTGTGCCTTAAGTTGCTTTTGTGAGTGAGGTGTCTTGTCACGGTGACAAGGACAGTCTCTAGTACAGGAGTCATCTGGTGTGAAGCTTCTCCTAGTGAGACAAACACTGGGGTCTGAGAGAGTCCTCTTGGAGGCTGGGGGCGGTGTGTTGGGTTTTGAGGAAGGAACATTTGTATCAGCAAATTAAGGTAAAGAGAAGCTTTTCTAGAGGGAGTGACTTGAGGACAGACCCCATGGCGAGGGCAGGATGTGGTGGGAGTGGGGAGACAGCCTCAGACACCAGACACCCACTTGGGACCGGTCTGTGGTGTGTGCCTGTGTGGGAAAGGTAGGAACAGGACTGAGTCAGGGATCAGCCGGGAGTCTGAGGGCTCTGGTGCTGAACGCTGTCCTGAAGGCGGAGGAGAATGTCAGTCACAGGCCAGAAAGGAGGAAGCTGACCACCGCAATCTCCCTCCACCCGCCCCCCCACCCCGCCCCCACCCCCACCCCCACCCCCAGGTGTAGAAGGCACAGAGTCCATCTCTGTAGTTGGCTGGTGATGTTGGAAGCTGGATGTCCATCCGTGCTGGGCCTTCAGCCAGACTGCTGGCCTTCTTTCCCTTCTTCATACAGCTCTTGGGTTTTCTTTCCTTTCCTTTTTCCTTCCTTCCTCCTGTCCTCCTCCTCCCTTCATCGTGTGAGTTCCGGCAACGTGTTTGCGTCTGTTGGCCTGTTTTTGGAGGCCAGAGACAAGTGTTGCTGCTGCTCCTTGGGTACTTTGTAGTTTGTTTATTTTCTTTCCTTCTTTCCTTCCTTCCTTCTATCTTTCTTTATTTTGATTTTTTTTGAGGCATGGCTTCTCTGTGTAGCCCTGTCTGTCCTAGACTCAGTTTGTAGACCAGGCTGACCTTGAACTCACAGACAATTGCCTGCCTCTGCCTCCCTGAGTGCTGGTAGCTTGTTTCTTGAGACAGGGTCTTTCATTGGCCTGGCATTTGCCAAGCAGACTGGGCTGGCTGACCAGGGGTTTACCTGCTGCCTCTGGGTCCCCAGGGTGTAAGCCTGCTTCATCCCACCTGGCCTTTTAAAGTTCTGGGGCTCAAGCTCAGGTCTCTGTGCTTGCAAGGCCAGCACATGGCTGATTGAGCTGTCTTTTCAGATCCTGGCTCGTGAGTTTTTAATGCTGATTGTAAAGCCGCTAAAATGATGCTGGATTCCTGAGATGGAGTCAGGGGAGGGAGTGTGGAGGAATGCAGTGGTACCCTGCCCTCCGTCACACTGTTTATCTTATCCTTGCCTGTCACCTTTTCTCATCACCAGTGTCCTGGACACCAGGCTACCAGCAGGTACTGAGGGTGCAGAGGAAAGGCAGGCCTTACTGAGAGAGGTGAACAGTCTTCACTGTGTGCTGAGCACAGTGTCATGGGAGCTGCCAGTGAGCGGGGTGGGGGTGCTGCCTGGGAGGGTACAGAGCTGCTAGAGGGTGCTTTCTAAGTGGGAAGAGATGCAGCTGATAGCCTGTTCCCAGAAGTCTCAGCAGAGGGGGTGGGGGTGGGGAGTGTTAAAGCTCCTTTCAGGTGGCATAGTCTTTTAATTGTGTGTGTGTGCGTGTGTGTGTGTGCACACGTGGAAGTCCAAGGACAACCTGGTGTTCCTTGTCCTGGCTAGTTTTATGTCAATTTGACACAAGCAAGAGTCACTAGGGGAGGAAGGAGCCGGAATTGAGGAAATGCCTCAGTAAGGTCAGGCTGTACGCAACCCTGGAGTGCATTTTCTTAACTAGGGATTGATGGGAGGGGCTCCACCCCTGGGCAGGTGGGCCTGGGCTCTGTAGGAAAGCTGGCTGAGCAAGCCACGGGGAGCAAGCCTTAAAGTAAGCAGGCCTCTCTGGCTTCCTGTCCTGCTTCCTTTGAGATGGACAGTGCTCTGGAGGAGTAAGCCAAATAAGCCCCTGCTTCCCAAAGAGGCCTTGCTCGGGTGTTCCATCACAGTGGTGGTAGCCTGGACTGCGATGGTCCTTGCGTTAGCTACTTCTCTATGGCTGTGATAAGGCCATGACCAAGACTCCTTATAGAAGAAAATGTTTAATTTGGCTTATGGTCCCAGAGGGTTCAGAGTCCATGGTGGTAGAGCAAAGACGTGGCATCGGCAACAGGCGAGAGCCCACATCTTGATCATCGAGTAGGAGGCAGAGGGAGGGAGTGGGAAGGACTCGGGAATGGAGGTGTGAAACTTGGAAGCTGACTCCCAGTGAGACACCGCCTCCAACGTGGCCACGCCCCCTAATCCTCCCCAAAAACGGTTCCATGACCCGGGAACCACGCATTCAAACGTGAAGCTTTGGGGACCGTTTCCATTCAAACCACCGCAGCCCTCGCCTTTTACCTTGGCTGAGACGGCCCGCTCTCCCTGTTATTTGCTGCTTTGTATAGCAGTCCAGCTGGGCCGTGAGCTTCTGGGGGTTCTCCTAACTCCATTTTTTCATCTCGTTCTAGGAGCATTAGGGTTACAGATGCATGCTACTATTCCTGGTCTTATGTGCGTTCTGGGGATTCAGACTTAGTCTGCATTGCTTGGACCATAAGCATTTCACACCCACAACCCGCCCCCACCTCCACCCGAGCCTCCTATCTGTTTTTTGTTTTGTTTTGTTTTTTTTCACCGCAACTCCATACCAGCGTGGGTCAGGACATAGCAATTTTACTGTGCTGTGGGGGTCCCTAAAGGGGTCTTTCATATATGGGTATCAAGCATTCTCTATAAAATAAATAATGCTACTTTACAAATGTGTAGAGGAGCTACTGGGGCAGAGGAAATACTTATTAAGGGCCTCTTGCCTTGATACTGCCTCAGAATATAAGAACATGGCTGGATGTGGGAGGGTATGTGGCTTTGTTTGCTCCCCTTTTAGTGCTTAGCTATGCAGGCATTAGGTGGAAGAGAGGTCAGCATCAGGGCTCCTGCTTGGATCCTACTTGGCTTTAGCCCCATCGTCTGCTCCAGCTCACTTACAGCGTCTTTCATGATCACGCTGGGCACACGGGCGTCACGAAGCTCAGAACATGTGTCCTGCGAGGGGCCTGTGTGTCCTGCGAGGGGCCCACTGGCGTGAGTCCCTGGGAGTTAAGGACTGTTATCGGATGATGCATTTCAGTCCTGGCTCAGCCTCTCACTGCGCAGGAGCTAGCAGCTACATGCAGTGACTAATGCCTGTGGGTAGGCTGAGGGCTCCAGTCTTAGTTGGCTGCCCGGTGGAGGAGCCCCAGTGGCCAGTGGGTTGTCTAGGCTAAATATCAAAGAGCCGGCTCTGGACTCTTGCTTCCTGGCTTGGCCCTCCTCCCACCAGTCCTTATAAGGGATACACTCACTTACAAGGGAGCACTCCAGATATGCATAAGCTCAGGGGCGGGGCTTGGCGGGGTGAGGTCATCGTGTTCCCTTGTTAGTTGCTGAAACCCTTTGTTCTTTTGGAGTTGGCAAGACTTGTCTTTTCCTGAGCTCCTAACAATGGTTTCCCTGTAAAGCTATTATTGTGAGTCAGTTAAGAATCGTATGCGCATGCATGTGCTGGAACACACGCATTAAACAGACATCCTTACACATGCATAAATGTGTATGTACCCCCCCACACACAAATGCATGTACAGACACATGAATATACACATATAGGCACTCAACACATACGCACTCATATACACAAACATCTTAAAAAGTGGGTTCTGTGTTTCTTGTTTTGCTTTTCCAGTAGCAGACTTAGGAAAGAAGAGGAGCCTCACTAGAAGAAAAGGGACTTCAGGCCTGCACGACTTTCCTGGGTGTCGGGTCCATGTGCACTGCCTAAAACCAGATCAAAATGCTACCAAGTATCATAGTGTCAAATTTTGACCATTTAACTACTGAAGTTTCAACGCCCCTCAGATCCCCTGTGTGTAGTCTGTATTCGCAATGAAACAGCACTGGGGAGTCAGGACTGACAGGAAGATTTTGGGTCATGAGGGTCATGCCCCGAGCAGGGACTAATGCCGTTGTGGTGAGAGCAGGCCACTTATCTCAGGAGTAGGTTTTTGGCTCAGGAGCTAGCTTTGTTGGTGAAGTGCTTGAGGCACGAAGACTTGGATAGGCTCCCAGCATGCATGTAAAAAGCTGAATATTGTAACACATGCTTGTGGCCCCAAGAAGTGCTGGCTAGCGCTAGTTTGGTCTAATCGGGGAGCCCAAGTCTAGGTGAAAGACACTGTCTCAATAAACAAACAAACACAAACAAATAAATAAACGCAGGGCAAGGTGGAGATTGAAATAAATATTCATGATACATTAAAGAAGAAGAAGAAAAGAAGAAGAAGAAGAAGAAGAAGAAGAAGAAGAAGAAGAAGAAGAAGAAGAAGCAGCAGCAGCAGACATCTAAAGAATGACATCTGAGGCCAACTGTTGGCCTCTGCGTATAGGCACCCATGTACCCACCCACAGACATGCATGCGATTCCCTATGGTAGGTTTTGTTGCCAAGGTGACTTTAGCTCCCACTTTGACTCTCTATGATCCTCCTCCTCCTGCCATGGGATGATGTGCCGTGAAGGCCCTGCCTAGATAAGACCCTCATTGCCACGGACCCCGCCACCTCTAGAGCCGTGTTTGATTGCATTTGTCTGTTTGTTAAAAAAGATAACAAAAAACAAAAAAACTTCTGGTCTCAGTTCTGTTTCAGCAACAGGAAAGGAATGAGGATATTAAAAAAAAAACAAAACGACAACGTTTGTCTCCAGTGAGGTTTGCAGCACAGCCCAGATGGCATGGTCTTACTCACTAATGTGGTCAAGATGTTTCTGGCGAGCTGGGGAGGGAGAGAGATTGAGACACACTAGACACACTGTCCACGTCGCTCTACCTTTTAGCCATTTCTGGCGAATGGATGGCTTGACTTGATTCAGCCAGCGAGCAACATTTTCACAGGAAAGGCAGAGAAAGAATGAAGGCCTGGAGGGCGGGGTGAAGGGTCCTGGGTTCAGCATCACTGTAGGTGGCAGCAGGGTCCTCCCAGGTCTGCAGAATGTCCTCTTCCCTTGCCCCTCAGCTGCTGGGGACAATGTAAGGACACTGTTCCTGGCACCACAATGTGCCGTAGGAAATAGACTTACAGAACGTATCACAGAGGACCCTTGGGTGCACAGATACCCAGTGCTGGCCCAGTGTGACATGAACTCACCATGCAGGCCTGTGCCAGAGTGTAGGCTTTCCAAAGCAGAGATGTATTTATAGACAGTGTTCTCTGGAGCCTTCTGCCTGGCCTGTCAGGCCCCACCCCTAACGAGCTTTGGGGCTCATCTCATATTTTTCCTGGCATCTTAAAGAAGGGCTGATAAAGATTCTTCTCAGAACAGCCCTGAGAGATTCCCATCACTGGCATGAAATCTGGTTTTGTTATTTGTTTGTTTGTTTGTCTTTTGCTTATAAATGTTTTATTGTTATTTCTAATATGTCTAGGTATCTACCTAGGCATTCATGGCCAGTACTGTGGTAGCTACTGTTAGTCACGTTGAGAGACTGAGGAGGCTCGCCTGAGCTCATGCCGAACCTGTGGGTGCCACAGCAGTTCAAGGCCAGCACAGTTGGAAGGCGTTAGTCTTAAGGAGTGAAGCGAATATTCATGTAGTCCACGCTTGGCTTTCCCCTGAGAGGTGACCAACATCTCTGCATCTTAAAAAATGAAAATCCTGATTATTTGTTTTCAGAAGTTACAGTTATTTGTGCTTTGTGAATTGCAGGAAAGTAATCTCATACCTTAGATGTGAAGAAACAGTAACACATAAAAAACAACATACCTATCCGGATTATCATAGGGAAAACACTCTTAATTTTTTTGAATGAAACATGATCTGGGACTAGAATTTTAAGAAAACAAAACTATAGGGCAGGAGAGATGGTTCTGTTCTTCCAGAGGCTCCAAGTTCAGTCCCTGCGCCCATGTCTGGTGGCTCATACCTTCCAAAACACCAATTCCAGGAGCCTGACGCCCTCTACTGGCTGCCAAGGGCAACTGCAGACATGCAGTGCATATACAGACAGACAGACATGCACATACATATAAGAAGAAATAAATCGGGGCTGGAGAGATGGCTCAGTGGTTAAGAGCACTGTCTGCTCTTCCAAAGGACCCGGGTTCAATTCCCAGCAACCACATGGCAGCTCACAACTGTCTGTAATTTCAGTTCCAATGGCTCTGATACCCTCACACTAAAATAAAATTAAATAAATTATTTTTTAAAAAAAGAAGAAATAAATCTTTTTAAAAAAGAAAAAAAAGGGCTGGGGAGATGGCTCAGCAGCCAAGAGGACAGCCTGCTCTTGTTTGGTTCCCAGTACCCACAGGAGCAACATGCAGCTGCCTGTAACTCCAGCTCCAGGCTTTGAGCCTCTGTGGACACTGCATGTATTTGCATATACTCCTGCCTCATGCACATAAGTAAAAGGGAGATCAATCCCTTTAAAAAGGAAACAAAATTATGTTTAAAAAAATCACTAAAATATGATATGTTCATAAAAATATTTAGTAATTTCTTAGTTTTTGTACAAGAACAAAATGATTGCTATGAAAATTTTTATTTGTTTGTTTTTACTTTTTTCTTTTATTGAAAATAAATTATTTTCTCACATATCTCAATTATTGTTTCTCCCCACCTCGTATCCCATCTGGATCCACCCCCTTTCTGTCTCGTGGAAGAACTGTGCTTATTTCTGTGCCTTTGTTTATTATTATTACTGTTAACTGTTAACCTTGCACATTTGAGTCCTGAGCCCACCCTCGCTTTGTAAGGTGGTCTGTGTGATGCTCCAGCAGCCTGAGCAAGCCTGGCCTCTAGGACATCACACTGCCCATCGCACCTGCTGCAAGAAGCCAGCGCTGTCTGGTCATGTGATCGCTTCACAGACCAGGTCTCCGTTTAGGACTCCATGTGCAGAGGATTTGGGGTAGGTGAGAGAATTATAGAGGGGGGCTTCTGGAATATGGTCAAGGATGGGGTCCTTACACCAAGGAACAGAGAGTCCGGGCTCAGCGTCCCTTGACACTAGATGTACAGTTGACTCTGTTCTCCTCTCAGATGTAAAGGTGCGCTGCATTTTCAGAGGAGTTTGTGACACTCCCTATCCCTGGTCCCTTCTTTCCCGTAAGGATAAGGAACACTATGGACGCCATGGGGGACTTTTATGTGTTTATTTTGATGGCCGTGGGGACTGTTGGCCGCTTCTAGTCATGTGTTTGGTTTGTCTGTGTCTTCATTAGCTTCCTAGGTTGACAAGTGTCTAACGTTTGCACAGGAAGTGAGCTCTGTGTGCCTGGCCTTCCCCGTGCTGTGGGTGGCCTAAGAAGCCTTTGCCTTTTTCTCTTAAATCTCCCTCTCCCTCTCATGATCCATAGTCACAAGAATGTGAACACAGAAGGAAAAAAAAGTATTGGAGCGATTGCTGTAGTTTCCAAACAAATGACCTCACTGTCTGAATTCTGCCCTATGCAGAAGAAACCTTAACTTTGCCTTATAAAAAAGTAATGGATCTTTAGAGAAATAGATCCAAATCCCCATTTAGAGAGTGTGTGCCATGTGGGGTGGGGAGGGAAGGGAGGCTGGACCTGGCTTCGCAAACAGAGCAAAGCCAACATACCATAACTGTAGTACGCCAGCTTAATAAGGATCACCCAAGGGAGGCAGCAACTCCGACTGGTAAAGACTGGCAGCCGATTCCTCAAAGTAGGCGAGTCATTAGACTTTGCGGAAACCAACTTCCTGTGACGTTTGTTCAGCTCCCCTTCCAGAGTGGAAGAACGCCATCAAATTCCGTCTTAGCAGAACGCCTTGGCCGTACCTTGTTGGCACTTGCTGTTTCACAGGTGAGCTGCTGTGGCACTCGCAGGTTCGGCATGAGCTGCAAGGTGCAAGGGTTAGTCAGGACCAGCTGCAGCTGAAACGCAGGGGCAGAGGCAACTGTATAGAGGATTATGTTTCAACCTATAATTAGGTGAAGATTTAATTTAAGAACCTGGGCCGTAATCAGAAGCCTCATTTCCGACAGAACAAGCGTTTTGATCGTCTATTTCATTTGATCAAAATGAATCGGGGTCAGGAGTCAGCCTGCCGCCCTTTAAGATGTTTTCACTTCGATGGTTCCCCAAGCACCTCCCGTGGTGGTTTCTAGTTCCTTGCCTCTCATATCAGCCAATTTCTAGTCTCCGTGACCACGATACCCAACAGAAACACCCTCATGGAGGGAAGGTTTCTTGTGGCTCACAGGTTTAGAGGGCTCTATCCTGTCACTGTGAGGAATTCATGGTGGCAGAAGTGTGTGGCAGAGTCTCCCCACTGTGTGATAGGAGCCAGCTCTACCCTTCAGGGACATGCCCCTGTCCGCCTAATTTAGCTATCCCCACCCAGCCTCCACCAGGCGCCACAGCTTCCCAAAGTAGCAAGCAGCCGGCCACCAAGAATGTCACGTTAGTCTGTGGAGGACTTCTCAGGTTCTCCTGGGTCTGCCAACCTCAAGTGCAGAGATAGATGTCCCCTCTTGTCCTGTGTTCTCTGCATCTCAAAGATTTGGACTTGGTTTTTGTATCTTTAGATTTCTTTCTTTTCTTTTCTTTCTTTCTTTTTGGTGTTTTGAGACAGGGTTTCTCTGGGTAGCCTTGGTTGTCCTGGACTTGCTTTGTAGACCAGGCTGGCCTTGAACTCACAGCGACCCGCCTGCCTCTCTGCCTCCTGAGTGCTGATCTTTAGATTTCTTGCTGAAGGTTTTAGCTGGTCTTCTTCCGTGGTCTACATACAACATTTCTTTCTCTTCTTGAACTCTGTTTTTTTGTTTTTTTGTTTTGTTTTGTTTTGTTTTTGAGGAAAACAAGAGCCTTGATTTGGCTGGTGTGGCATTTTTGAGAGAAGCAGAGGGAGGGAGAGAGAGAGAGAGAGAGGGAGGGAGAGAGAGAGAGAGAGAGAGAGAGAGAGAGAGAGAGAGAGAGAGAGAGAGAGAGAGAGAGATTTTGGAGCTGCAGGCTACCTCGTCTCCTCCCCTGTCTAGAGCTCGACAGAGCAAGAGCACTATTTGTTTACACGGGAGTTCTATTGGGAAGATGGCTGCCTGTTGTTGGTGCTGAGCCCATGCTGCGTATTTGGAGCAAGGTCTGTCAGCATTCTGGGCATCATCTCTGAACGGAGCACTTCTAACCTCTGGCTTCCAAGAATCTCTGTACCCCAGTCTGGGTGCTTCTCTCTCTCTCTCTCTCTCTCTCTCTCTCTCTCTCTCTCTCTCTCTCTCTCTCTCTCTCTCTCTTCTTTCTCTCTTTCTCTTTCTCTCTTTCTCCTCTCCATCAGGAGTGTTCACTGTTTGGAGGATGTTGGTTGCTCCCCTGCTGTGATAGTTCAACTTGATTACCAATTTGACTGCATTTAGCGTCACCATGGAAACAAGCCTCTGGGCATGTCTGTGAGAGAGTTTCTAGATTGGGTTAACTGAGGTGGAGAGAGCAGAAGATGTGGATGACACTGGTCCTTGGGCTGGAGTCTTGAACTGAATAGAAAGATGAGCTGGGCCCTAGCATTCACCTCTCTCAGCTTTCCGGTGGGATGTTACGGCTTTCTGCCTCATCCTCCTGCTGCTGAGCTGTCCTCACCCTGACTAACTGTACCAGAGCAAGCCTTCTCATCCTTACGTTGCCTTTGTCAAGTGTTTTGTCACAGCTATGAGTAAGTAACTAATACTTTTTGTTTGCTTGCTTGCTTGTCTGCGACAGGGTTTCTCTGTGTATCCTGGCTGTCCTGGAACTCGGTTTGTAGGCCAGGCTGGAACAGAACTCAGAGATTCCCCCTGCCTCTGTCTCCTGAGTGCTGGGATCAAAGGCATGCGCCACCACTGCCCACCTCACTAATGAATTTCTTAATGAGGTCTCTGAACTGACATTCATGTTTCCTTTGCCAGTGCGCTGCTGCAGGGTAACATCTGGACTGGAATTGAGGCCCCTCGGGTGCGTGGATGTCCCTAAGTTCCTGGACCAGCTTGTTGAAGACTGTGAGTAATGGCCCTGCTACTATTTCATGAGCTGCAGGAGACTGTGACAGCAGCTAAGGAGCTCAGCCAGGCCTGGGGTGGGGGGTCGGGGGACTTGTTCCCTGAAGGCTGCGTGCGCCCTCTGATAACTATAAGTTTGGCCCAATGCAAGTCATAAAATTACATAAAATATTATGGGTGGTATCAATCTCTACCTACCTATCAACCTATATCTATCTATCTATCTATCTATCTATCTATCTATCTATCTATCTATCTATCATCTACTACACCCCGTATATATATGTGAATATCTATATCTATCTATATTTTCTAACAACACAATCATATGGTACTCCAGCCTAAACTTTGTAGTTGACAATGTTGTTACAATGTCAAAAGTTTGGATGCACCCGCTAGAGCCAGGCTCTCTCATGCCCAGCTCCAAAAGCCTTGGAGATGGAGGCTGAAACTCTACACGTGGCCGTTCTGTCTCCAGCACCAACCCTCACCAGAGCCAAATATGCCGTGTTTATCACCCCTCACCTCCCCTCCCTCTCACTGTCCTCCAGTCACACTGGCTGTTGCTTCTGGCCGATGGGAGAGCAATCCACATGGCAGCAGATGCGGGTACCATGGCCTCCCTAGCAGCCTTTTTTCTGGTGTCTGTGTACCTCCTCTTTCAGCCTGTTCTATCCCACTGCTACATCCCCCCTCCTCCCAGTGTTCATGCCTGCCTGCCTGTCTCCCTCTCTCTCGCTGTCCTTATCAAATCTTTCTTTGTACTTTCCACAAGGTAAGTGTCTCCCTCTACCCATCAGTTGGTAGACCACCCATTCATTTGATGCTTACTTACTGAGTACGCACCAGCCAGTCAGAGTCAATCTGTTGCCACAGAGCTCAGTCCAACTAGAAGGAAGAGATCACATAAAAACTCAAGTCAACTCTCGCAGCCCTAGCTGAGTAGACTGCTGGGTTCTAAGCACTCTCAGGCTGGGTTACCAAGGTACCTTGTTAAACCTCCAGTCCTTGGGATATATTCATACACTGAACAATCACAGTGTGTTCCATTATTGTTTACTTAATACGGTTTTTCAAGACAGGGTTTCTCTGTGTAGCCGTGGCTGTCCTGCACTCACTCTGTAGACCAGGCTGGCTTTGAACTCATAGAGATTCACCTGCCTCTGTCTCCCGAGTGCAGGGATTAAAGACGTGTGCCACCAACTGGCCAGTTAATATGTCTCAATAATTGAAATAAGCTATAGTGCCAATTATGGGAGAATTGGGTGAGGCCTGGGAGTCAGCTCTGCTGCCATGTTCCAGGCGGCATGCATGCTGATGGTTTATAGAACATGCTTGGAGAAATAATATCTTGACACTTTATGTTCTCAGGATAAGCCTTTGTCTTTGAGTGTGACTTAGTGAGTTCCCTGATGCGCGCGCGCGCGCGCGCGCGCGCGCGCGCGCGTGTGTGTGTGTGTGTGTGTGTGTGTGTGTATGTACGCATGCACACACACACGTCCTGAAGGCCGAGTGGAACTTTTATCTTGTCGCGCGTATCTGGTGCTTGTACCTCCTTGCAGGTGTTGCAGGTTTTGTTTTTAGCTTCCGGATCCTTTCTTTAATATCATGGTGCTCAGATCCATGCCTTGAACCCCTCCGGGGCCTCTGTGCAGTGGGCATGCTGTCAGTATCTCTGAAAGCAGCTGGGTTCTTCCATTTGGAAGAGCAGGTGGCTTCAGATGGCCTTAGGCTACACCTTGAAGTGGACTGTTAGAGGCCACGTGCAAAGCCATAGCCCGGGCTCAGAGACCTGGGAGCATGTAGAGTGAGGCCTTGAGGGGTAAGACAGGAGGGAGGTGTGGCGGTAGCAGCTCGTCTTGAAATTATGCCTGAGGTACCAGCAAGCCATCCCAGTACATACATCCAAACGGTCGTTGACGGTTCAAAAGGCCGCACATGGAGGCCTTGCAGCGTCTGAGATTGCGGGACAAGTGGCTGGCGTATATTCTCGCAGCCCATCTCTCCTGTTGTTCAGGTGGCGGCGGGTGCCCACTGTTTCAGGGGGGCCAGGGACGAAGGTCCTCACATGGGGTCACACTGCAGGAGCATTGCAGTGGGTGGCACAGCTGGACTGTGGGTCTCAGGTGGGGCCCTTTCTACTCTTCCTCTCTCTGCCGGGGCCATGAGTAAGATGGCTCTTCTTTGAGGCAAGTTATCATTCTTTTGTGCAGCTTCCACAAGCTCATGGTAGTCCCGTCTCGGCTTCCCTCCCATGTGCTGCGAGGATAGGCTTCTGCAGCTGCCCTGACTAGAAACAGGGGTTTATGGACAGCGGGTAATTGGTCGCCTGTTGTTTACTGCTCACTTGCATTTCACTTCCTCGTACCTTCAGCATGTCTCACCTTCCCAGTAAGACAATTTGAACGTATGTTGGTCCCTGGATTTAGGGAAGGATTTGGGGAGTGTGTTACAGTGCTATATGAGTTTGCTGAGGGGGTGTGAACAGTTGTCTATTCACTCCGGGTAGGGCACAGATGGCAGGCCAAAGAAATGATTCCACCTATGTCTAACTTAATGAACTAGTGAGTTTGTTGAGATTATTTACATGAGCATGGGTGAGTCAAAGGCAGCTGTATCTCCAAGAAGCCCACCTTAGTATGGGTGACATCCCATGGAAGCTGTATCCCTGGAACTCCTTGACCAACTTACTAACAGCTTGGTTGGCTTTTGAGTCCTTCCTCCTGAGCAATTGCTTGCTGTTTTTGTAGAGGAACCTTGTGAATCATGTAACTTTCAGGATCTCCCTGAGCCTCGCAAGTTGCCTTTACTTTCTCAGTCTTAGGGCCTTACTCTTTTTTTTTTTTCTGGTAAGGGGCTCTTTCAATTCAGAAGAAATAGCTGTCTAATAGGCACACATAAACAGGGTAGAGAAACACGCATTTTGGGGGGGGGTAGGTGTCTTGCATTGCCTCTGCCAGTCTCAGAGGTGCTGGTGGCCAAGGGGCTCTACGGCTGTAACTCAGTCCTTGATGGCTCCCAGTGGGGAGATAGGAGGCGAAGGGTCAGGAGTTGGCTCGCTGTGTCCTAAAGGAGGAATTTCTGCACGCTCTGGCCCTTCCCTGTCAATGATAGTGTCTAAACAGCTTGGCTGAGCTCGGGCTTCTCTTGTCTGTTCTATGTCAGATACACAGACCTGGCATTTTAATGGATTTCAAGTTCCCAATTTGATTTGGCAGTATTTGGCTTCATGAACCTGTGCAGTTCAGGGTTGGGCCAAGGCGTTTGCAGAATTGAGTTTATTCATTTAGCCAATTATCCACATGAAGTGTGCAGACCAGCTTCCAGACTGCAGGCACTGACAGATTGGAGCCTCGCTCTTGCAGGCGCTTCTGCTGGGGTGTGAGGTGCCTGCTGTGACAGTCGCGTTTAAACAGTAGCCCCCCTTTCGTTCTCTCAGGTCCAGAGTTAGCCTGGCTTTTCCATCAGGAATAAAGGCTCTAGCTAGTGATAGTGGGGGTCAAAGCCTGCTTCTTACGCAGGCTCTCGATGGCCAGTGGTGTCTGCTTCTTTAGCAGGAAATGGAGAAGTGATTTTGCTTTGAAGGCAGTTGTGACTTCTCCGTATTTGTTCTGCCGTGTACCCTTCGAGGACTGGCTGCCGCGCCCTTCACTCCGCGTGGCCGTCTGGTTTCCTCCAGTCTGTCTGGCTGTTCCTGCCACCTGAAGCCATTGCTTTGTCTTTATACGGTGAGGGCCTTAGGGCAGGACAGGGATAACACTGGGGCGGCTGAGGCTTCACGTGTCCCTGAGTTCAGGGCCCAGCCCTCGCCTGCAGTGAACATTTGTTGTGTGAACCCAATAAAATAATGACCCTTTCTTCCGTTTGTGCCCCTGACTCTAGGCCGCTAGAAGAAGAACAAAGGGACAGTGCTCACAGGAAGACTGGGAGGCTTATGGGTGGGAATGGTGGCCATATTGTTTCCTGGAATGGCCATGGCACACATGAAGGCGCACAGCACACGTCCCTAGGCTTCTGTGACTTGAAGTGTGCAGACCTCTCCAGGTCTGTGTGGTAACAGCCTTAGGCCGTGTGAGGTAACGGGAAACAGCAGGTGGACTGGAGGAGATGGACACAAAGTACATTCTTTCCTTTGACACAAGTGGGGCTTGTAGTTCCTTTAAACATCTTCTGACTTTGCAAAAGTAATTTACAACCTGTTGATATTCTGAACAAAAAAAATATAGAAAAGAAGGGAAAGGGCTCATAAAAGGAGTTCCTTTCTCATTAGTGGTTTCGGGTCAGGATGTCAGCTTTGCCAGCCTTTGGGCCTGTGTGTAAAGCAAGATTAATATTGCCAGGCTGGCCACTGGCTCCCCTTGTACCTGCAACCCCTCCTTCCTCCCCTGCCCTCCCCTCCCCCTCTCCTTCCTCCCCTGCCCTCCCCTCCCCCTCTCCTTCCTCCCCTGCCCTCCCCTCATCCTCTTCTTCCTCCCCTGCTCTCCCCTCCCCCTCTCCTTCCCCCTCTCCTTCCTCCCCTGCTCTCCCCTCCCCCTCTCTTTCTCCCCTGCTCTCCCCTCCCCCTCTCCTTCCTCCCCTGCTCTCCCTCCCCTCCTCTCCGCTCCCCCCCTTCCTCCTCATTTCCTTCCCTCCTTCCCTCTCTCCCTCTTAGGTGAGTGAACCTAGAGAAGTGCTCGACCACTGAGCTATACCCTAAGCCTTCCTTCCTGTCTAAGCCTGGGTCTTGCTAAAGTTGCCTAGGCTGGCCTTGAACTTGCTCTATAGCCCAAGCAGATCTTGAGCTCAAATTTCTCCTGCCTCAGCTTCCCCAAGTACAGATGATAGCCACCATGCCTGGCTCCTGTTTTTACTTTAAAACGGCAGTGTACAAAATCCAAAGGAATTAAGGAAGAGTCTGTCTTCAAGAATAAATCTGCGCCTATGGGGGAAGGGATGTTTTTAAAATGGTAAAATGTAATTACCTTTTAGCTCGCCAAGGCAGAGAGCTAGGTTGTTCTCCTTAGAGTCACCAGTCTTTGGCTTGCCTCCTAGTTAGGGTCGGCCTCTTTCTCCTAGAAATGAGACATGGCCCTGCAGCTTTCTCTGGAAAGCTGCTAAGAAAGCGTGCCTTGCAGCTTCCCAGAGCCGGGGTGACACTCTCTCACCTACAGCTGCAAGCAACTATCTCAATAAAGCTCTGCTGAAGAAATGCTCATTTTAGCTTTCCTTCTGCAGACCTGACATCTCTCCCCGGAAAAGCACTGCTGTGTGAGCGCCATAGTGACTGCTTCCCCCACCTGTGCAGTGCTGTGTGAGCGCCATAGTGACTGCTTCCCCCACCTGTGCAGTGCTGTGTGAGCGCCATAGTGACTGCTTCCCCCACCTGTGCAGTGCTGTGTGAGCGCCATAGTGACTGCTTCCCCCACCTGTGCAGTGCTGTGTGAACACCATAGTGACTGCTTCCCCCACCTGTGCAGTGCTGTGTGAACACCATAGTGACTGCTTCCCTCACCTGTGCAGTGCTGTGTGAACACCATAGTGACTGCTTCCCCCACCTGTGCAGTGCTGTGTGAACACCATAGTGACTGCTTCCCCCACCTGTGCAGTGTTGTGTGAACACCATAGTGACTGCTTCCCCCACCTGTGCAGTGCTGTGTGAACGCCATAGTGACTGCTTCCCCCACCTGTGCAGTGCTGTGTGAACGCCATAGTGACTGCTTCCCCCACCTGTGCAGTGCCGTGTGAACGCCATAGTGACTGCTTCCCCCACCTGTGCAGTGCCGTGTGAGCGCCATAGTGACTGCTTCCCCCACCTGTGCAGTGCCGTGTGAGCGCCATAGTGACTGCTTCCCCCACCTGTGCAGTGCCGTGTGAACGCCATAGTGACTGCTTCCCCCACCTGTGCAGTGCCGTGTGAGCGCCATAGTGACTGCTTCCCCCACCTGTGCAGTGCCGTGTGAGCGCCATAGTGACTGCTTCCCCCACCTGTGCAGTGCCGTGTGAGCGCCATAGTGACTGCTTCCCCCACCTGTGCAGTGCCGTGTGAGCGCCATAGTGACTGCTTCCCCCACCTGTGCAGTGCCGTGTGAACGCCATAGTGACTGCTTCCCCCACCTGTGCAGTGCCGTGTGAGCGCCATAGTGACTGCTTCCCCCACCTGTGCAGTGCCGTGTGAGCGCCATAGTGACTGCTTCCCTCACCTGTGCAGTGCCGTGTGAGCGCCATAGTGACTGCTTCCCCCACCTGTGCAGTGCCGTGTGAGCGCCATAGTGACTGCTTCCCCCACCTGTGCAGTGCCGTGTGAGCGCCATAGTGACTGCTTCCCCCACCTGTGCAGTGCCGTGTGAGCGCCATAGTGACTGCTTCCCCCACCTGTGCAGTGCCGTGTGAGCGCCATAGTGACTGCTTCCCCCACCTGTGCAGTGCTGTGTGAGCGCCATAGTGACTGCTTCCCCCACCTGTGCAGTGCCGTGTGAGCGCCATAGTGACTGCTTCCCCCACCTGTGCAGTGCTGTGTGAGCGCCATAGTGACTGCTTCCCCCACCTGTGCAGTGCTGTGTGAGCGCCATAGTGACTGCTTCCCCCACCTGTGCAGTGCCGCGTGAGCGCCATAGTGACTGCTTCCCCCACCTGTGCAGTGCCGTGTGAACACCATAGTGACTGCTTCCCCTGCCCACTTACAGATGGGGGCAAAGCCACAAGGGCAGAGAAGGATAGAGAGAGAAAATGTGGGGACAGAAGGAGGGCAGAGAGTTAGAGAGGTTGAGAGAAAGAGAGCATGGGGTAGGGTGGTGGATGGGTCCTTTTTCTCTGGCACACACCTGGCAGCACCTGGCCAGCAGGTGGTGGCATAAGGTGTTGCTAGGACCCTAAAGGCAGGCTAGTGGGATGGCCTGTGAGCTAACAGTGGTGTCTAGTCAGAATCCTTTGTCATTTAGGACTTCAAGATGCCAGCTCCTCTCCATTTACAATCCAACAAAACAAAACAAACCAAACAAAAGAAAGCTTATGATTCTAAAGAAATGAATGAATTGGAATTTGCAGGTTTTGTCCTTCATTACAGAGATTTCATACCCACTTATGAATGCTCTCAAGGCTGTCTGCTTTAGCTGACATCAAGACTGAATTGTACAATGCCTTCATGAGCCTTTGTGTCTGAGAAAGTGTGTTTATAAATAATACTACTCTTGATAAAGTTGGAACATAATACATCCTAGACATTGATTCTGTACAAACACAATTTTACAGTGTGTAATGACTACATTGGTTTTTCCCCATTACGTATTTTCCCAGCCACCCATTCATTCTCGTTCCTCACTAACTCGGTTTTTTTGTTTTGAAACAGGGCAGCTCTGTGTAGTTCTGGCTGCTCTGGAACTCTATGTAGACCAGCATGGCCTTGAACTCACAACAACTGCCTGCCTCTGCCTCCCGAGTGCTGGGATTAAAGGCGTGCGCTGCTGCCACCACGCTGGGCCTCTCGGGTGTCTTGATTACTGTCTCTGCCTCCGTCTTTTAATATTATAGTTAGATTCTTGGAAAAAAATTTAGTAGACTGGGATGGTTATGTCTGTAGAATTTCAGGATCAGAAGATTAGTTTAAAAAATTCCCCATAAGATATAAAATGTTCCCAGGTGTGGTGGTGCACACCTTTAATCCCAGCACTCAGAAGGCAGAGGCAGAGGCAGGTGGATTTCTTTGAGTTCGAAGCCAGATGGGTCTATATAATGAGTTCCAGGCCAACTAGGGCTACATAATGAGATCCTATTTCCAAAAACAAACAAATCGTGACAAAATGTAAAATGTATATCTCTAACCACGAGGACTCTCTTGGCAGCATAGAAGGTTACTAATATTAAAGCCATTTATAAATTATTTTGAAAACTAACTGTGAAAAGTCTAAAGCTGTCTAGCAAAGTTTTTATTGTGTGTGTATTATTGTATGTATGTGTGTTTTAATGCACGTGTGTTACTGTTTGCATGCACACATGCATGTGTGTGTTTACTGCATGTGTGTGCAGGGGCAACCCCTGGGGTTGGGTGGTGGACACATACCACAGTGGATGCTGGGAATACAAATCAGATCCTCCTGTTTTCTTAAGAAGTGCTCTGCCCACAGAACCATCTCCCCAGCAGACTTGTGGCCAAGAAGCTGGTGTGTTTTTGTTGTTGTTTTTGTTTTTTGTCTTGTGGTTCAGCCTCCTAGCCGTGTCCAGCCCTTTCCAACAAGCTCCTTTCCCCTGGGGTTTGGTGGTCTTCGATTCTGAGAGATGCTCACGCACCCCCGCTCAGACTTCTGAGAGGGGCGCTTCTCTTGTCCTTACCCACAGAGGCCTGGCCTTCTCTCCGTGTGGCCCAGTTTCCCTCCCTCCTTTCTAGCTTCTAGAGATACCGCCGGGAATGCTTGCTGGGCCTGTGCTGGGCTGCGACATTTGCGGGAAGCACATTTCTCCAAGGCACTGTCATCCTGTGTTGCCTTTCAGAAGGCCTCTGTGACAGATCCCATATTTAGCCGGGATGATAACGCTCCCTGGGGATGAGCCTCCCTGGCCTGGCTAACCCCCAGCAGGCTGCTTCCTGCCTTGGTATTCTCTGTGCTTGTCTGGTCCATCCTTGGACCAGTATCCATAGACTAGACCAGAGCTATTTCTAGCTCAAGTCTCCTGGTTTATTCATGCCGTTTCCTTTGAAAGTGATGCTCTCTTCTCCGGGTTGCTCTCCTGGGTGGCTCTGGGGGGCCTGGCCTTGAAAGTGAGTGGAAATCTGGGCTGTCAGAAATCATGGGTTCTCTTTTCTTCTGGGGTTGCCTTGACTTCCCTCCCTCTGCAGGAGTTGTTTCTTGCCAGATGTTGGTAGAACAAAGAAATGGCGGTCCAAATAGGCTCTACCCTAACAAATGCTGTTGGTTACAAGCCTCCAGGCTTTGGCATGGTCTTCTTAGTTAGACAGCATAGTAGCCAGGACAGAAGCTGTGTCACCCAGGTGCTGTGTTCCCTGGAACTATTTCTGTGATTAAAAATACCCTCCCCTTCTCAGAGTAGAGGCAGTCAGTTAAGTGTCTCCTGCTGTGTAGCCGAGCAAGCGCTGCACTGCTGGCCTGCGTTTGGCACTGGGTCCTGTGGCCAGCTGTGTGGCCCCGAAGAGACACGTGCAGATATACGGAGAAAATGTGAGGGGCAGTGACCTGGTGGGGGGAGGGAGGAAGTGATCTTTAAGCAGCTGCTGAACTCCCAGCACTGGCTTGAGCCTCCCTGCTCTGAGATGTCGTAGCTTCAGGGCCTGTAGTGGGAAGGGTGACTCAGAAGTTTGGAGAGTGGCTCGGCTGGTGTCAGCCTAGGAGCAGAGGAAGAACTAGTCAGCCTGTGCTGGGTGGGGTTCCCGGGGGTTCCCTGATGCAGCAGATGCGCGCTGATGACTGGGCGCCTGTCTCGACCCCTGGGCTCTGCTGGTCACGTGATAACTTGGGATGCATCTTACTTTTAAAATTAACTAATTTTTTATTTCTTTCTTATTCATGTGTGTGTGTGGGGGGGGGTGCACTTGGGTACGTACATACATGTGTGTGCACACGCGCGCATGCATAGGAGCTAGAGGCTTACCTCAAATGTTGTCCCTCAGGAACAAATTATGATTTTGTTGTTGTTGTTTTTTGTCTTATTTTGTGACTGTGCACCTACTCACATCACGGCTCATTGTAGAGGTCAGAGGACATTCTCTGCTGTCCCCTTGTTGGATCCAGGAATCTAACTCAGGCTGCCTGGCTGGCCCGGCAAGCACTTTCACACCCTGAGCCATCTCAGCGGCCCATGTTACCTTACTTTTTTGAGATGGGGTCTGTTCACTGGGACCTGGGGCTCACTCTTCTTGGCCTAGGCTAGCTGGCCCTCAGGCCTCCGGCTCCTCTTGTCTGTACCAGCCTACCACAGGGACTATGTGACCCACCATGTGTGGGATCAAACTGAGGTCCTCACGTGCTCACAGCAAACATTCTACCAAATGAGCGTCTCCCCATACCACGCACACCGCATTTTAATTTTTATTTCTAAAAAGAAAGATCCCAGAGTTCTAGAAGCAGATATGTAAAAAAAAATAAAAAGGGCTGCAAGCAAGTTCAGCCCACACAGAGCACATTTATCGTGTATGTCAATTGTCTGTACAGAGCTTAGGGTCCAGGAGTCATAACTTTTTCTACTGGTGCCTCAGGGAGACATGCTGTGTGGTCAAGAGGTGAGATCCAGGCTCCAAAACCCCACTTATCAGAAAGGAACCCCAACCCCCCCACTCCCTTGATAGCAGTTTGTTAAGCAGCTCCCCATTACTGTAACAAAACACCCCAGGAAATCAGCTCCCCAGGATCTGCTTCCCAGGAGGCAGCTTCATTATATTTCGTGGTTTCAGAGGTTTTAATTTGTGGTTGCTTGGCTCTGTTGACTGTAGGCCTTTGGTGGTATGGTACATTGTGTGGGAGCACAGGGCCAAGATAAATGGCTTGCTTGCTTTGTGGCATCGGGGAAGCAAAAGACAGAGTTAAATCCACCGTTCTCTTCCCATGACCGCCCCTCCCCCTACCATCCTTCCCCTGGGCTCAACCCCTCTTTGGTTGACCTCCTATGCCACAGGCTGCAGACCAAGCCTTCAACACAGGGGCCTGAAAGGGGGGGCATGCTTACAAAACACAGTCACCTGTGCTAGTGTTCTCTCTCCGCTGTGACAGGTGACTATAAACTTCATTACTAATACAGCGTCTTCTAGTTCTGCAGACATCTGATATGGGTCTCTGAGGGCTAGAGCTAGGTTGTTGGTGGGGACCCTGTTTCTTCCAAAGATGCCAGGAGAGAAATGAGCCATTCGCCTTCTGTAGTTTCTAGAGCCTTCTCTCCCCAGCATCCCTCCCCTGTCTTCCTATCTCCTTGTGTGTCTTCTGCTGATTCACATTTTCTCTCTGACCATGGAGAGGCCTTTGTGGTCCCCTGTGGATATAGGATGCCCTCACCTGTTGAGGGGCCTCACTTGATAATTCCTGCAAATCCCTGGTTTGCCAGGTAAAATGATGCCCCTGTAGGTTTCAGAGGTTAAGATATGGATGCCTTTGAAGTCCCTTTTCTGCTGCTTAAGCAGGCGCGGGGACCCAAGCATCCCCCTATGGGCTCTCCCCGGTCTGCTGTGTCGTGTGATGCCTGGTGAGTGGCTCATGTGTAGGCTGCGCTCTTCACGCAGACAGATGGACCCTGAAAAGGAGGCTGTAGGGCACCAGGAAAGCAGAGAGAAAAGCCTCTTCCTGTGAGGAGAGGGCAAATCCCGCTGCAGGCTCCTCTGCCCCGTGAGAGTGTTGTGTTCGTGGTTTATGGTTCATGGATTGGAACAGAGGCATCCAGGCGAGCGCAGAGTGAGAATGGAAATGTGGGCGGGGCCTGCTGAGGGCCGTGGCAGTCTCTGTAGGCTCATGACTTGCTCACACAAACCAACAGCCAGATGATGTGGAGCTAACTAGACTGTGAGAATCACAATCAGGTAGCCAAAATATGTGTGTGTGTGTGTGTGTGTGTGTGTGTGTGTGTGTGTGTGTGTGTGAGTTTGAATAATTGGTGAGTGACTACCCAGCACTGCCAACAAAAACAAAACTTGAATGAGGCCAATTTTCAGATCCTGTCTGATGAAACATAAACAGAGTGTTTATAAAGCGGCCCCACTGCCTGAGCGATTATCTTCAGAATACAGTGTTCAGCCAAATGGCTCCTAATTGATCTCACAATATTTACTGAACCTAGCACTCTCTGTGAAGAGTTTCCTATTGAGTTGTTGATTGAGCCCCCCCCCAAAAGAGACGAAAATATGAATATTCCAGAACTAACAAAAACAACTGTCACGAAGGAGGAATTAAAGATACGCAAAAAGCATAAATAGCTCTTGACAAAACGGAAGAAGTGCACACAGGAATCTTTTTTTTTCTTTAGCTCAGAATTTATGGAAGCCCCCCCCCAAAAAAAAACCATGCATCAAACTCAAGCAGTAAAAGTTTTTCAAAAGAAATACGAAACTTTCCCGGGAGCTACCGGCAGTGGTGGGATTTGGCGTTTCAGAACCACTTTTATATCCTTTTCCTTCCAGGACATTGAACACGTCAGCGTGGCGGCTTCAGAACAGGTCTGTGGGCCTTGGGGAGGCGGCTCAGCTTGCAGGGTGCTTACCCAGCGTGTAGGGAGCCCCGGGTTCAGTCTCTGTCACTGTATAAGCAGGTGGTGGCCGCACATCCCTGTCACTACAGCACTTGGGCAATAGAGGCAGGAGGAAATGAAGTCCAAGGTCATCCTTGGGCATTTCCCCTCAACCTGAGATATGTGAGACCTTGTCTTAGAAAACAGAACAGACAGACAGACAGACAAGAGAACCAGTTTGTAAATCTCCAGTTCCCTCCCTTTTTGTGTCACAGCTCAATTCTCTTAACCCTTGCACGGGGGCTCAATTTAGCTATGTTCCTGATGTCTAGAATACAATGGAAGGGAGGGTGTGTGACTTCAGAGGCCAAGTCATAGGAGGCATGGTGGCTTTCTAAGTCTCTAAGATTGCTTGCTGTGACGCCAGCTGCTGCGTTGTGTGGACACTCTGGAGACCTAGACAGGGCGGACACAGTGAACCGTGCCTGTAATTCAGTGTGTGGGAGGAAGTGGAGCTTGAGGTCTGCCTGGCATACCCGAGTCCCTGTTTTACAACAACAAAGAAAGACCTATATAGTGGGAAATCAAGGCCTCTGTCAACATTCAAGAGTGCCATCTTAGAGGCGGGACTTCCTGCCTTTCTAGGCAAGCCTTCTTATGACCCAACCGCTGAGAGAACCGTGGATCGACTGACAGAGTGAATACTCCCGGATTGTGGAGGACTCCCTGCCGCAAGAATCTTCACCCTGGGTGGGGTTGGGTGGACAAGGCAATGCCTACCTCCGTCCTCTCAGGTCCCGATGGCAAACCAATTTCTGATTTTACTGAGTTCTCCCTGGGGGAACCAATGAGTTTATTGGTTCGAGTTACAGAGCATGGGTGAAGCAAGTGCACGCAGAGCACCCACCCAGCATGCCTGATGCTTACTTCGAGGGCGCTAAATGCCTCAGCGTGGTATCTACAGAGCTGAACAGGGGCGCACCTTCCTCTAGTCTCCTGAGCCTGCTTACTCTATCTCCTCCCACAAACCCCAAGACCTTGTGAAATTACAGCAGAATTGCACACAGTGACTTGGGAAGGGCAGTTGATTGCTCAGGTGAGGGTCCCGGCCCCGCCTTCTGGGGGGCGGGGATGTCTGCAGTCTGCAAGCCCCCGCTGTGATGATCCTTTGCAAGGAGCACATCTGATCTGGTGAAGAAGCTGGCAGTTTGGATCAGAGGAGACCCACACGCCAGCTCCTGACTCACAGAGGCTGTGAGATAATGCTTATTTTAAGCCACTCTACTTTGGGGTAAGTCTTGGCAGCCCTTGTAGTAAACAGTAGACTCAAGACATGGCAGTTAGCACTTCTGCTGGCACACTGAGTCAACTGCCAGGATGGCACCATCGTTTCGCAGCTTAGCTTTTTAAAGAGGTGGCTCCCGGGCTAGGCAGTCCCTTCCCTTGCTGTGCGCACCCTTTGAGAAGACAGTTCCAGAGGTTAAACTGGTGGATGGGCTCATTTGCTTCTGAAACACTTTTTTGATTTGTTCTGGGCAGACGTTAATGCTCGAGCTTACTTGTGTGCTTACGTGTATGTGACTCTGTGACTCGGAACACTTGCTTAGCCATGCCCTCAGAGCAGCCTGTGGTGACAGGAAGCCTTTGGCACACCCCAGAGACAGCTGGTTGGAAAAATAAATACACCCAGGCATATGTTCACAGAGGATGTGCCTGAGTTAGAGTAAAAATTACAGACATCCCTGGGGAAACCCTAATAGGAGACTGTCCATCTTCCTTAAACGGGTGTTAGCATTTCTTATCCTGTGCCTTGGGACCTGAGGCATTGTGGTGTCGCTGAGGGGTTGTTTATGTCCTTAATGTGCTTTCATGAGGAAAGGCTTTTGTTTTGTTTTGTTTTGTTTTTGTTTTGAGACAGGTTTTTTCTGTATAGCCTTGGCTGTCCTATACTCACTTTGTAGACCAGACTGGCCTCGAACTCACAGAGATCCATCTGCCTCTGCCACCCCAGTGCTGGGATTAAAGGCGTGCGCCACCATGCCCAGCGAGGACGGGCTTTTGGTGAAGCACTAAGCACCCCCCCCCCCGTGTGTGTGTGTGTGTGTGTGTGTGTGTGTGTGTGTGTGTGCGCGCGTGCACGTGCGCGCGCATAAGTGTGCAACTATGCATGGAGGTGAGAGTTTGGTGTCAGGTATGTATGTATTTGTGTGTGTGTATAAGTGTGCAACTATGCATGGAGGTGAGAGGTTGGTGTCAGGTATGTATGTGTTTGTGTGTGTGTATAGTGTGCACCTATTTATGGAGGTTGGTGTCAGGTGTGCATGTGTTTGTGTATGGAGACAGGGTCTCTTTGCTTAAATGTGGAGCTTGCTAATTGGGCTAGCCCAGTGCACACCAAGCCATCGGGGGGCAGAAAGTGGGCATGACAAGACAACAGCAAAGCCACTACCAAGGTTCCTAGACAAAAGGCGAGGCAGGGCGTGGGCTTGGCTAGTTGGTAATTTCTGAATGTTGTGGTCTACAGAGCTGCTCTTTAGACAGTAAGAGTATAATGGGGCAAGTCCTGGCACCCATCAGGCTCTGCCAGGAGGATGGTGAGTTTGAAGCCAGCTTGGGCTAAATAACAAAACGTGGGGAGGGGTTTTTAAATATAATTAACCCTATGGTAAGTGGATACAAAATGACCAATTAAGAGATGGGCAGCAGTTCAGTGGGTAAAGTACTTTCCATGTAGGCATGGCGACCAGAGTTTGGGTCTACAGCCAGCACCCATATAAGATGGAGGTAGATGTGGCAGCCTGTCTGTAATCCCAGCCTTGGGAGGCAGGAGACAAGATGAGACCATCGTGCTTGGATGAGCTAGAACAACGTAGCCAAGTAGTTAGCCAAATGGTTGAGCTCTCAGGTCAAGTGAGAGAGAGCCTGCATCAGTGAGTAAGGTGCAGAGTGATCTAGAAAGGCCTAGTCTCTGGCCGTGAGTATGTACATGTACGTGCATACGTGCATACATACACAAACAGGTGCATCCCTACAGACGGAAACATGTACACACATACAACACACACACACACACACACACACACACACACACACATACACATACATGTCTGGTTTTTTTTTTTTTAAGATTTATTTATTATGTCTACAGTGTGCTCCTTGTATGTATGCCTGCATGCCAGAGAGGGCACCAGATCACATTATAGATGGCTGTGAGCCACCATGTGGTTGCTGGAAATTGAACTCAGGACCTTTGAAAGAACAGACAGCACTCTTGACCTCCGAGCCATCTCTCCAGCCCCCACATACATGTCTTAGAAGACTCAGAGTACAAAAAACTACAGACTGTAGCCTTGCAACATGGGCTGGTGCTTTCTGGGGGATTCTCCGAGGTCATTATCACCGCTTTTACATGTGTGGAGCTTGGAGGTTTCCTAACAGTCAAACTGCCTTTCTCGCTGAGTTAGGCCAGGGAAGGGTCTGTGCACCCGTCTGTGGAAGAGGCCGTGCTCCCATCTGGAAGGTGTGGAAGGTGTGCCACCTGTGCTTGTCCTTGTTCAAGAGAGTGCTTCCAGGTGTAGGTGCTGTCTCTCCTCAGGTAGAGTGCCCCTGAGAACGGGGGAGGCAGCTGTCCTCGGCCGGAGCCTTCTCTCCAAGCTTCCGGTGTGCACATATGTATTTTCATAATGTCCTAAATGTCTAACTTATAATAAACTTCGAACTAGCTCACTTTCAAGTGCTTTTTAAAACTTTTACTTGTTATGCATGTACATATAATTTGGGGACTTAAAAATATTTGGACTCATAAAATTAAAAAAGAAACAACTTACTACCTATTTTTAAACTAGTATCTGGTCATAAATGTTTCCTTTTCTGAAAAATTTCCCCCTCTAAAACATTTTCCCTTGGAAATTTTAAAGCTTTAAACTGGTGAGGCTGGAGAGATGGCTCAGCACTTAGGAGCAGATAGTGGCCTTGCAGAGAACCTGGATTGAGTCCTAACACCATCCTCAGGTGGCTCAGGACCTCCTGTACTCCATCTCCAGGGGAATCCGATACTTCTGGGATTCATGTGTACCTGCACTCATGCCCACACAGAAACACACACACACACACACACACACACACACACACACACACACACACACATACACACACACACACACACACACACACAATTTTGTTTGTTTTTTGAGAGAGAGTTTCTCTGTGTACTCGCTTTGTAGACTAGGCTGGCCTCGAACTCACAGTGATCCACCTGCCTCTGTCTCCCGAGTATTGGGATTAAAGGTGTGTGCCACCACGCCCGACACACACACACACATACACACACACACACACACACATACACACACACACACACACAATTAAAGACAAGATAATGTTCAAAAAATCCTCAGGTTTTTTTCCCAATGAAAAACCTGCAAATGCGCTCTTGGTCTGCATCCCTTCCCAAACTGTTGCTTCCTGTTGTGATGGAGTTTTTGTAATCACAGAATTCTACCACAGGAGGACTTTTGTCATTCTTATGTCTACAAAGGTCCTCTCAGTGATATTTCAAGTGGCTGAGAAGGATGCTGTGGCATTGCCTGCAGTCAGTGACATTTGAGAATCGTAGTGTCCGGTGTTTTCTTCCTGGTTTGATGATGAAGCTTGGAAGGAGGCTGAGGATGTAGCTCAGTTGGTGCAGTGCTTGCCTGGCATTCAGGAAGGCCTGAACCAGGCTCCCAGCACTAAATAAACCCCATATGGTGTTGCATGCCTGTAATCCCAGCACTGGGAAGGCTGAGGCAGAAGGTAATGTCTGAGCTGCCTGAGACCCTGTCAAAAGAAAAAGAAAAAAAAAAAAAGAAAGAAAGAAAGAAAAAACATAGTACCCCCAAAGAGAAAAATATTCCACGAATCTGGAAAAGGCTAACTGTGAGGATTCCTGTTTCCTCCTGCCCCCTTTGGGGCCTGAGTAGGATGTTTGTAGCTGGAGAGCAGGATAAGAGGTACAAATCATGATGTGGGAAGCTGGTCCCAGAATAGCTGTCAGCCAGCTGCTGCGCTAGTAACTGGGCAAACAGAGCAGGGGTGTTCATCTGCAGATCTTAAGTGCAGTCAGAACAGAGCTATGCAGAACCATGGTCCTACATGCTTGTCACAGACATCAGAGCTCTGGGCTCTCTCTCACCTCTTCTCCCTGCTGGGTTGCTTACCACAGGACATTGTCATAGCTACGAACCCCCATTACGGAACCCCCATTGCTGATGTACCCTCCTTCTCTTGTCGTGCTAGACTGTGAGCTGTCTTGTGGATGCTGGGAATTGAACCTTGGTCCTCTGGAAGAGCAGCCAGCGCTCTTAGCCGCTGAGCTGCACGGAGCACTTTTGTAATGCTAGCCTTTTGCAATACAGTCTTCCTGGTGATAACCTGCTCAGGTCAGCTACACTTAACAACAATGTTAGACCATCCAGTCTAGCAGGCAAAACACCAAAGCTCATAAAATAAAAATTAAGTTATTTTAAAAGTGCTCCCTTTTTTCATAGCACACTGTATACAAGTGTACCAGCCTGTAGCCAGCAATGATGCAGGTGAGCAGCCTTAAGGAAGGAAGATACTAGGGACAGTTTCTTTTAAATGTGTCAGAATTAGGGCTCTCACCTCCTTTGGACCAGTGTAGACTGAAATGATTTACTTCCAGGAACATACGTAGTAAGAGGCCAAATGGGAGACTAACCAGTGGATTTTTTCACATGAACTTTACCCTTTGTGTTTTCATTTTTCTTTCTTTCTTTTTAATAGTCCAGCACATCCTCAGACCCTGTTTGTGTCCTCAGGGCCATGAGCCTGTGTTTCCCTTCAGGGTTTGTGTGGACGCAACCTAAAGGTATCCTGGTCTGGCAGCCTTCTACCCAAAAGCGTGGTGACATTGAAGCCAGCCTCTGTGAGCTATGCTGGGCCTCAGCTGGCTTTGCGTCGGGGTTGAAATGTCTCGAGACTGGAGAAGTCCTTTGGGTGGGTGGGAATCTGGGCATGTCACGAATCCTCCTCTGAGCAGATATCAGCTGAGAAAAGGCCGTGTGACCCTATTTAGAAAAATGGCTACACCCTGTTAACCTTTCTGCTCTCAAGAAGGAAAAATCATTACATGGCAGAGGTTCAGGCCCCAAGGGAGAGTTTTCCGGATGGCTCTCCATCCTAAGAATCATGTTTCCGTGGATGTGATACAGTTATCTGTACTTCTGGACCCCTGCCCCGTCCACCTTTGTGTGTGGGTCCATATTTCTTGCATACCCCGGGCCTTTGTCCTTCTCTTTCCACAGCCAAGGATGCAGATGATGATGTAATGTGAGGTGGAGGAAAAGGCGTTCAGCTGAGACCAAGGAAGTGGCCCCGTGTGCTTCTCCCCCTCCCCCCACCTTCCTTTCCTCTCACTCTCTGGTCTCATTTTGGCTCAGAGCTGATAAGAGACGTGAGGGCTCCAAATGCTTTCTTTCAGTATAGCCTAAAGCTGCGTTAGTTTCCTTACAGCCCCGCCTCAGCTCCTTCCAGCGCAGCCCAGAAACAGGTCCTCAGTCTTCCTAGCTACCCTGCCCCCACCCCCACCCTCAGCCTTCTTCCCTGTCTTCCCACAGCGCTGTGCCTGTGTCCAGCAGGCACCAGGGGAAGAGCAGTGCGAGCGGGCTGTACCCAAGTACCCAGGGCCAGCCCCAGCTGCCCCACCCTCCTCCCTGCATGCCACTTTGGACCACAAGAGTCCCCTGCCTTTTCTGTACTCAAAATTACATTGTGCAGAGTCTTCAAGGTCCCCCAGCTAGAAGACTGCACTCCTGGAAGACCGAATTCTGCTCATGTTGTGATTTCCAGCCTTTTATCTAGTCATTCACCTCTTTATACAGTTACCCTCCCAGAATCCAATATTAGAGAGATGGGTGCGCCATGTTGAGACCCGTGATAGGGATTGTAAACTGCTTTTTTATTTACTTTATTTATTTTTATTTTTATTCTGAATGACTGGAACAGGGTTAAGAAAGATAGGCGACTTCTCCAAGAGCTTGCCCTATGTAGCAGCAGAGGATCTGTCCGCCCCTGGACCCTGACTGTGGGCGCTGTGCAACTAATTTTAGGAAAGCCTCTCCTGGGGATGACAGTCGCAAAATTTACAAGTCAAGAGAGATTTCTCTGGTGAAGAGTTTTCCTGCCCTACGCCAGCAAAGCGTAACATAAGCAAGGCAGAGAAGAGGATCCAGGCCCGCAGCCTTTACTGAGATGGCTGCACTCAAGGCACGAGGCTGGACGTGTGGAGTGGAGTTCGAAGGGCCTCGGAATGTGGATGCAGGGAAAACTGGACGGCTGGTGCTGCTGCAAATGTTCTCAGAGCTGTCACCTGTTTCCCCGGGAGAGTGAAGACTGTTATTACTCATCCTTTTTCAAAACAAGCGGTTTTGTGTGTGACAAGCCCTGGGGGACCGCATTCCACAGGATCCCTTTATTAACAAAATTGCACTTTGCAGCTAGGTGGGGTGTGGCAGGAGAGCCCTTTCCAGACAGTCCAGAGGCACCTGGCTGGGTAATTGCATGTTTGCCTTTTGGCTTCTTCTCGGTCTTTCATCACAGATGACCTCTTAGCTGTTATTTCTGGACCCTGCAGAGTTTCCTCTTTTTCTCCTCCTTGCTGGCTTTATGAAGCTACGCAGGCTGTGATAGTGATCTGAGCAGTCATCTTGGAAAGCAATTAAGAGCCGATGGGCAGGCTCAGGACTGGTTCCATCCCAGGTGTCTGTCCGAGGAGGCAGAGCCCAGGGGTTATAAGGCAGCTGAGCGGGACTTCTTTCCTTTTTGGTATCATCACTGGTCTTAGGAAGCTGTTGGCTCTGACTTGTCTAGAGAGGGAGCCCACTCAATCCTGGGGCCTGGGGTGCTCTGAGAAGATCTGCTCAGAAGGCCCATCCCACTGTGGCTAACTTCGTTACAGTGATCTAGAAGAGACGACAGGGAACCCCCTCTCCTAAGGCAGTGTGCTTGAGCAGGCTCCAGGTAAGCGTTGGAGTTTGTGCTGTTTAAGAGCACCACAGGTGACTAGGATGGTGCGTCAGGCTCCCGGACTGTGGGCATTTTCTTGGCTAATGATTGACTCGAGTTTGCCCATCCTATGGGATGGTGGTGCCACCTCTAGGCACCCGAAGTTGTATAAGAAAAGGCGCAGCTGGGCGTGGTGGCACACCCCTTAATCCCAGCACTCAGGGGCAGAGGACCTCGGAAGAGCCATCTCTACAGTGCCCATGCTGTCTGTCTTAACTGAGAAACTTAAACTGTGGACTTTTACACCTGCAAAAAATATGAGTAAGAAGGGCTGGAGAGACTTCTCAGTGGGTAAGAGCACTTGCTGCTCTTGCAGAGGACCCAGCGTTGGTGCCCTGGACCCAAGTCAGGCAGCTCACAGACATTCGTAACTTGAGTTCCAGGGGATCTGATTACCTGTCCTGGCTTCTGACGACATCAGACCTGTACACGGTGCACTACGTGCGTGTAGCCAAACACTCACACATATAAAAATAAAAAGAATTATTAAGACCTAAAGATACATGTGTATATAAATGACAGGTTTCTGTTGTTGGTTTTTTGTTTTTTGTTGTTGGTTTTTTGTTTGTTTGTTTTTTTGAGACAGGGTTTCTCTGTGTAGTCTTGGCTGTCCTGGACTCTTTTTTTTGTAGACCAGGCTGGCCTCGAACTCACAGAGATCAGCCTGGGCTTAGAAGTGTGCCCTACTCGTCCACCTGTAAAAGTTAAGATTTTTAAAGTGAGCTCTCTGGCTTTTCTGTCTAACCTTAGCTTGTCATCTCTGTGTCTCTGGTGCTGATTTTGTTGGTTCTGACTGGTTTGATCCTTCAAACAATCATCCCCTTTGTGGGGTCTTAGTGTTTGCTCTTGGAGTTTTGTTTTGTTTTTTTTTTTAGACTCAGGGTCCCTTAATGAATGTCTCCTTACATATGTGGTCTTCAGCCTTCCTCGAGGCTGAGGATGCACTTTCCTTCAGCCAGAGGAGCTGGCATCCTTGAGAAGGGGGAGGGGGTCGTTGTATCAGCTTTTTAAATTATGCTTTTATGTTGGTGATTGTGTTCCCCGAGAGCCAGGGTTGCGGGAGCCTGGCTTTTATCAGTGTATTTGTCAAAGGAGTGAGAAGTGTCCCTTGCCCACTGGCCCCTACTCTCTGTAAGGAGGTCCTGCCCCTGCTCCCCCACCCCCACCACACCCCGTTTGTTTGTTTGTTTGTTTTGATGGATATACGAATTCATCATCAGCTCACTACATTTTAAGGATCGGAGGAGTATGTGGAGGGCACAGGAACCTTAGTGAAAGGAACTTGGCAAAACTACTAAGTAACTGGTGCATTCTGAAGTGAGCCCTGAAAGACTTATTGTTGTCATTCCAAGATGGAGATTAGCTGTCAGCATGGGGCAGGATCTGAAGTCATTGTCGGTTGATGGCCTGTGAGAGGCATGGGCGACACGTGCTTAGGGGGTGCACCCATTATGACAGAAAGAGCCTTGCCCTGCTAACTTCAGAAGTATTTGCAGTATGTCTTTCTACTTTCTGGAACGCTGTGTTTTAAACTTTTATTTATTTGTTTATTTATTCATTTATGTATTTAGAGACAAAGTGGCCTCAAACTCATAGAAATCTGCCTACTTCTGCCTTTGTGGTGCTGGGATTAAAGGAGTGTGCCACCCACCATGCCCAGCTTGGGATTTTTATTTCCTATTATGAAAGTTCAACAGGGAAATAGCTTAGGGCTGCCTTGAAGCTTGGTTTCTGTCCCCAGCACAGTCCTAGAGTCACACCGTCACACCGTCACACAGCACAGTATCACAGCTTTGCAAATTCTTTCGAGATCACAATCAGATGAGAGGAAGTGAGTAGGTCCCAATCAGTGGTGATTCTGAGTCATTTTCTATTGATAACTAGGAACAGAGAAGGGCCTCTTGGCCAGTGTGGCTGCACAGAACTTGAGAGGCAGAAGGAGAGATACCCATTGTTCACAGGATGCTCCCATGTGCACTCAGGATGCTCCCATGTGCACTCAGGCTTGAGTGGCACTAGTCTCTCCTCCACACTCAAGGGGATGGGGCGGACGTCAGACTTGCCCTTAGAACCTTACTTCCTAAATAGCTTCCAAGTGAGGAACTCTAAATTCACCTGAGGAAGCGAAGGGTTGTTGAACAGGACTGACTAACTACCTTAGTGTGTAAGACCTGAGTATAGAGCCGGGACGGCCATCTGAAGCTACATCCGTGCCCACTTGGATGTGAAATTCCTTCTTTGAGTGAACACTGTTGGGAAAGGAATTGCAGTGTGTGTGTGTGTGTGTGTGTGTGTGTGTGTGTGTGTGTGTGTG